>NC_064924.1:481618801-482233176 GCF_023897955.1 Schistocerca gregaria
GCCCAACGCGGCCGCAAGCTAAACCAAAGCATTCTTATTCGCGGATACATTGTCGCAAAGCATGGATTGATGCGCGAGCGCGCTCCATCCACTTGTTGCGAGAGCAAGGCGGGGGAACCTTGCGCAGAAGTACTACGCACAGAATTACAGTTGTAGCGTTAATTTGCTGTACTAGGCTTCGGTTTTGAAACAGCGATTATCCTATATCACTGGTGTCATACGCTGTTGCAACGTAACTGGTAGGTATATGTATGGCGTCCGTCAGACCCGGACTATCCAGTGATCTCTTACATTTCCCTGGAGCTTGTTGGACTCAACTAAATGTGACATATTTCCCAAAGTACCTCAGCAAAACTTAGAGTAAAAGTTATAAACCAAGAAGAAACCACAGAAAATGCCAAGTAATGATCGAAAAAAAATTGAACCACCCTATTTTCCCAAAAAATATTATTATTACTTTCGGTATTCTACGACAGCCTTCTATAATGATTCTAGAGTGTTAGAAAGTAGATTACCATATTACAGACTATAAGACGCACTTTTTTCTTCCAAAAATGGTCTCCAAAATTGAGTTGCGGCGTACCCTCGAAATTAATATAGGAATGTCCAGTGTTTGATTTAAAATTCCCGCCTGTATGAAAAACGGCCACACAATCGAAGCCACGGAAACCTTTCTTTATTTGGGAACATTGGATTCAACTGGTAGCAGCAGTGCACTGATGCGACGAACATGAGTTGAAGGTATTCTCAAGCTTGCTAACATTATCTCCCTCCCGCCCCGCCATCACAATTCCAGAACACTGTCTAGCCTACGATGTGTCATTGCACTCTTCGATGCCAGTGAAACAGAACTGAAAGTGAATTGTGTTATCGGTAACAGTAGAATATTTTTGTTAGTTGCTAGTTTCATAATAGAAAAAAATGAGTTATTCATTTGATGCGGGCCATAAATTGAAAGTAACAGCTAATGGAGAACAACATGGAAACAAACAGCTGAGCGGCATTTTGGCCCTTCACCAACAGAAAAAAAAGCCATTCGCGATTGGCGGGGTTGTAAAGAAGAATTGGAAAAAATGAGGAAGACTAATTGTGCAAACAGAGGACTGAATACAAAATGGTCAAAAGTAGATCACGTATTGAAATGGATTCAAGTACACCCCCAAAGCGGCATTGAAATTAGTACAATAATGATTCAAATACACGCTCGTAACCTTGCGCTACAGTAGAACTTAACAGACTTTAAGGGTGGAATTGGTTGGTGCTACAGGTTTCTGAACCGTCGTCGAATTAGCACCCGAACGAAAACCAAAATATTTCAGAAAATGCCACAAGAGTACGAGGAGAGAATATTATCTTACCATCGCTTTATTATTCAGCGTCGAAACAAAACTAGTATGGTAATAAAGCAAATAGTTAACGAGTGCGAAACTCCTCTGACATCTGATGCGCCAGTAAACAGAACTGTTGCCATGAAATGTGCTAAAAATCTTTAACTGTAAAAATTATTGGTCATGGAAAAAATGCACTACACTGTTGTCCTTTCATATTGTCTTGACTGTACTGAACTTAATCCGGTGATCATTTTCAAGCGCAAAAGAATGCTAAACCTTCTGAAACACCGCCACATGTGTTTCACATAGATGACAAGTATTGGATGGACGAAGCTGCTATGAAATTATGGGTTAACAGAGCGGGGGAGAGAAGAAAAGTTGGTTTATTGAAGAAGAGTTCTAGGTCAGTTTACTAGTAATTCGAAATATTCTGTGAAAGAGAAATCGAAACAGGGAAATACAAAGCTTGCTGTTATTCCTCGAGGACTTACTTCACAATTCCATCCTCTTCGTGTCTCGATAAATAAACCATTCAAAATGTATATTAGATAAGAATGGAAAAAATGGGTGAAGGATGAAACCCAACATGAGTTCACACCGAAAGGAGCTTTGAAACGACCAACAAACAAGTGTCAGTGGATAAAACATTCGTGGTCGAGAGTAGAGAAGACATTGTCATACCTTTAAAGATGTGCAGCATAAGTAACGCTTTCGATGGCAGTGAAGGCCATCTTATATATGAAGAGGACGGCGACGTCGAAGAAGTAGAAGGAGAAGAAAGTAAGCTCAGATGAGGATTTTCAGGAATATTAAAGGTCAGCTTGGTTTTATAAACTAGTATTTTTTTTACTTTGACTTCGCAGTCTAATAATGAGAATTGTAAAATGTTATTTTAAAAATGCTTATAAATTAAGGTGCGTCATATAGTCCGTAGCGTCTTATTGTCCTTAAAATACGGTATTAAAAAAGTGTAAGGACACGTTCACATTTTGGTGTTCAAATTTGTTAGAGGCCTCAAGTTCCTTGTTTATATGGCTGCTGGGAGAGCATGCAAGAACATGCTACCCTCATAACAGTGTGTGATTATACTTTTGAAAGAGCCGTGAAGTTTAAATACCTGGTGTCGATACTCAGCTACTCACACGACACCTCTTATGAATAGAAATGTGGAGTAATAGCAACCAAAAGAGCCTATTTTGGACATAAAAACTATTTTCTCAAGGTCCTTAATCCATATCTCAAATTTAACGATTTATAAAACACTTACAGACCCAGCTTCGAAATCAGCCGGTAACATCAAATGATACTGGAATGTTACTACATGCCTTTGAGAGAAATGTACTTCGAAGAATCGTTGTGACCTAACCTGTCATAGATGATAGAGGAGGAGGCAATCACGAACTGTATGCTACACAGGGTGTCCTAGGAGGAATTGTCAATATTCACGACTATGACAGGAGCGATCGTTCTAAGCAAAAAGTGTAGTAAAAATGAACACTTAAAGTGTATACTTCAAGAACGATGAGCACGTGTTCATCTTCGCTACCGTGAAAAGTCTCTTTTTCTATTAAACAAGCGTACAGCTCTGAAGGTATGTAGAGTAGAGCGTCGATTATCCGAAGTAATTGGGGGACATGGGTGTTCGGAAAACTGGTTTGTTCAGAGAATCGAACTGTACATCTTTATTTGCCAAAAAGAAGTACTGTACAGTAAATGTATTCATAAAAACAGGCATCTCTTTTGTATTACAAAGTAACATACAAAGGCAACTTCAGTAGGATTATATAGTTAGTGGCACAGTTTATTAAACAAATAAATACATATTACATACGCATTTTGCATGAACAATACACACAGTATACAAAATTAAAACTGGATAAAGTGTTTGCAGATTCACCTTCTTCTAACCTTTTAATAAGCTCGTACTTGTCCTCCATAGAAAGGACAACACGTTTACGTTTAAGCGTTTTGTGTCGTCAAGTTCACTTCTTCACGCAGCAGCACACAAGTGGTCGTAACAGAGAACAGAAGGTGACTGCACCGTGAGAAGCTCTTCTTGGGGGCGCGCAATCCTTCTGGTTGTTGAAACACAGCGACTGGCGGCTTGGCCGGTCGGCAGCGCCTTGTGAAGGCCCCATTATAAGCTATGTTCGGCCAGCGGTGGCCCCGTGCAGCGACTACTGTGGGAAACTTGGTTTGGGAGTGAGGGGGATGATGGACGGTAGGGTGGGAGAATAACAGGTGCGAGCGAGTACACAGTTCGGTTAAGCGGTCGTTCGGTTAACCGACGTTCGTATAATCGACGCTCTACTGTATTTTAGAGCCCATGTTGTGTGCTGTAAAAATTTTTTTTCTTTTAGTTCGTACCAACTTACCCATAAATAGAGAAAGCAAAGAGCGTGCTGTAGAAGAGGTTTGTTTCATAGTATTGAAGGTAAAGAAGAGCACATAGCTCTTAAGATATGCGTTTTAGAGCTCATGTTAGTCGACATTTTTGTTTCGACTGGTCGTCCCTGTTATATCCCTTAATATTGACCATTCCACGCATTTTGCACAGATGCCGTTTTTCAATTTCTCCTCTGCTATCTGAATTCCATTTCCCGCAGAAAGCCGTCACACATCTCTGTCCCCTGCAATACGCTCAGAAATTTATCGCCGCACATATGAACTTCTGATAAATGGGGTCCTTGAAGTAGCAGAGTGCTGGTCAAAGATCCGGGAAAAGAAACGACTCGTGTGGCGGTAGTGCTGGATCTTGTGGGAGAAGAATCATCAATAAGCACCCATCAAGTTACCGGTGGTAAGCAACTCGGAATAATACAGTGTGAAGAGTACTAGTGGAGCGACGCTTATGCACTCCTCAAGCCGCCGTACGGTGCAAGGCGGAAGATAAGTTGTCCCACTGTTTGGCAATCGCTTTTCTGTCCCACTCGCAAATGGAGCTAGAAAAAATTATTCTTCTGGACGATCATCCCTAATTTCTCTCGTCCTCGGTCCTCAGGCGAGATGTATGTTGGTCTAAGTAGGATAGTACTGCAATCTGTAGCTAATTCAGGTTCTCAAAACCTTTTCACTTACACCCCTATCATAAACACAATATGCAAGCAATGGGGCCAAATTATTTTACACCCAATTTCCAGTACTGTCAATGGATTATCCAGCATTGTGACCGGCGTTCATCACTTCGAACGGCTGCCATGAGCTTAAGCTATTGTTATAATGCATAATTTGTTAATAACAAAGGAAAAAACAAATAGTGTTTTCTGAATATTAGGGCTTTAACTTACGTACCCTGCTTCGGATCATCTGCTATACCTCGAAGTATTCAGTTTTATTCAAAGTGGGCTAATCAAACGTGGCATTAGTATCAGTTGTTTAGCTTTCGCAGGCAATGTAACGATACTTTTTGGACAGCGAAATCGCAAAAGTCAAACAGATAAAGCCTCAAAGAAGACACTGAAAAAGCTGGCCTACAAATTTCTTTTGAAAAACAGAGTTCATTTGCACTATATTTAGCATTCAGAAATTAAATACGAGCTGTGGGCATCCCAAAAGGTGAGGCACTTCAAGTCTCACGCTGATATCTTGCAAATAATGGGGCTAGAAAAAGCAACACAGTGTTAAATGACAAAAACTCAACAGAGTGAAGGAGAGAGCACGTGATATCTACAAGAAAAAGTGCACGTCAGCATATACAAAGGATAGACGCTCGAACACGGTGGTCAAACCTGGAGCTCTGCAAGCAGACAAAACTTCAATATACAACCAAAAAAAAAGGCGATCTGGGAAACATCATCAACGTAGAACGTAGAATTCTAAGGAAAATTCGTGGCGTGAATGAAGAAGAAGGAAAAAAAAGAGAACTTACAGATGAATACAGACTGAAGTACCGTAAGATAGGAGTTGCCTAATGTAACAGTAGACATAAAAAAAGAGATTTTAGGCATATGTTCAGTCGCCCTCACAAAAAGGCTTATACACTAGCGCAAGACATACACAGTAAAACTGAATAGGTGACTTGGTTCCAACAAGTTGAAAAAATAAGTTTGAAAATAGATGTAAGCGTAGAAGTAGCACGCAGGAGCCTATTCAGTGAAAAGATTAACTATTGGCTAGTGCAGGCGACAGTCACATAACAAGTGCGTCTAAACGCATCTGAAAGTATTATTGTAAGGCGGGTGTTTACTGGCGGAATTAAAACGAAAAGAGAGATATCTTACACAATATATTTGGTCCAAATTCTGCAAAAGGATCAACAAAACATCGAAGCAAGTAACCCATTCTAATGCACACAATCGAAATCTCTTAGTGGCAGCATAGTGAATTTGGAAGTTTTAGAGACAATAAACTGACAACTTGTGCAAAAATGATAGAATGCACGCCGCTCTAGGCACAGTACATTATTGAGAACTTTTGCCTCATAAGAGAGCAATAAAACTGAGAAAACTTGCACATTAATTGTAAACCTATCGTGATCGTTGTGCGATGAACGAAGAAGGGATGTCAGATAGTTGATGATAGCTTCTGTATGTGTCCATACTAAAGGTTTTGATAGTAACAGACAAAACCACTGATTTCATTAATAACTGAGATGTCTATGTACGGTTCCAAAGTTGAGATCTGCGTTAGCACCACCCCGTTATCGTGCACTGTTGAATGATGCTGGAAGATTATCATGTAGCAGGCTAAGATCACATAAATTTGCCCAGTGTGCCACAGCTTCTCTGCTTTTGTCTATACACTGTCTGATCAAAAGTATCCGGACACCTGGCTGAAAATTACTTAAATTTGTGGCGCACTCCATCGGTAATGCTGGAATTCAATATGATGTTGGCCCATCCTTAGCCTTGATGACAGCTTCCACTTTCGCAGGCACGCGTTCAATCAGGAGCTGGAAGGTTTCTCGGAGAATGGCAGCCCATTAAGCAGGACTCTGTGCAGGCCAGTCCATTACAGGGATCTTAATGTCGTGTAACCACTCCGTCAAAGGCTGTGCATTATGAACAGGTGCTCGATCATGTTGAAAGATACAGTCGCCATCCCCGAATTGCTCTTCAACAGTGGGAAGCAGGATGGTCCTTAAAACATCAACGTAGGTCTGTGCTGTGATAGTGCCACGCAAAACAAAGGGTGCAAGCCCCCCCTCCCCCCATGATAAACACGACCACACCATAACACCATCACCACCTCCGAATTTTACTGTTCGCACTACACACGCTGGCAGATGACTTTCACCGGCCATTCTCCGCACCCACGAACTGCCATCGGACCGCCACATTGTGTACCGTGATTCGCCATTCCACACAACGGTTTTCCACTGTTCAATCGTCCATTGTTTACGCTCCTTACACCAAGCGAGGCGTCGTTTGGCATTTACCGGTGTGATGTGTGGCTTATGAGCAGCCGCTCGACCATTGAAATCCAAGGTGTCTCACCTCCCGCCTAACTGCCATAGTACTTGCAACGGATCCTGATGCAGTTTGGAATTCCTGTGTGATGGTCTGGAGAGATGTCTGCCTATTACACATAACGACCCTCTTCAACTGTCAGCAGTCTCTGTCAGTCAACAGACGAGGTCGGCCTGAACGCTTTTGTGCTGTACGTGTCCCTTGACGTTTCCACTTACTATCACAACGGAAATAGTGGACGTAGGGATGGTTAGGGGTGTGGAAATCTCGTATAGAGAGGGATTGAGACAAGTTACCCAATCACCTGACCACGGTCGAAGTCCATGAGATCTGCGGAGCGCCCCATTCTGCTCTCTCAAGTTGTCTAATGACTACTGAGGTCGCTGTATGGAGTACCTGGCAGTAGGAGGCAGCACAATGCACCTAATATGAAAAAACGTATGTTTTTGGGTGTGTCCGGATACTTTCGATCACACAGTCCCCTGTAGTGTTACAGCTGTTGGGTCATCAACCGCAAACTTCGTTATGTTGACGCTGGAAGTATACGTCGCACATGACATCGTCTAGTTACATGCCAGGTATACTCATATCCTGCAATGCGATCGCCGACTTCTTTTTTAGAAGAAGGAATAGTTTTAGGAAATCCGACTGGGGGATATTTACCTGTGCGCTGTACAAGAACATCCTTAGCACTAACATAGTTCCAGAATCATATGATTATTTCGTACACGTCGTAAATCGCTGTTCCCGTATTTCAATCCCACAAGGTCGCAGATCACATTACATGAAGGGTCTGACTTCAGAAACTCAGGAGCCAGCTCTAATACAAGAAAAGACTGGTTTCAGACCAGGAAAAAGCTGTACATCTTAGATCCTAAGTATCTCAATTTATCGGGGTGTTTTGAAGCCCCGAAAATTACCGTAGTAGCTTTTATCGACCTGACAGCTGCTCATGGCAGTAACCATGCATCGTCACAGAAAATTAACAGGGTAACAAAATATTATGGTTTTACCAAGCTTATTTAATGTTTGCTTCAAAATTGGAGATTTTATGTGGATATCTAGGGACAGCCCAGGCGAAGGAAATACCAAAGAAATGTTTCAGCACAAGGAAGTGTTGTTCAACCAGTGGTGCCGGCTAACACAAGGAATTTCCTTCATGCCAATGATCTGGCATTAGCGAGTCAAGGGAAATCTTTTGAAAATGTTGAAACCCACCTGAAAGACGCATTGAGAGAGTTGGATGCCCATTATTCTAAGAGCCACTTCGTCCAGACTCAGCTTTGTGCGTTTAATCTTAAGCACAATAAGAGACGTAGCAAACTTATCACAAGGCAAGGGATACAGCTACTAAATACGACTCATCCAGAATATTTGGGAATCACGATGGATCGTACTCTTTACATACAAGCAGTAGTGTGAGAATTCGAGAATGAAGGTTGAAGCTAGAAATAATATCCATTGCAGGATCACTGGTAACACGTGGGAGGGGCTCTCTACCACATACTTAGAGAAGTACGACGCTAATACTCCTGTGTGTTCGTGTCCAGTCTAGTACAAATCCACCCACGCAACACAGTTGACAAGACGCTAAACGAAACGTGTAAGCTTCTTACAGTTTGTTTGAAATCTCCACCACTTGTAAGAATCTACCAACTCTCTTATATAGCGCCACCAGATATTAGTCGTGAAATAGCTGCCAAGGCAGAGAGAACAAATGAGTCTCATCAGGAAAACCGTAGGTAGCATAGGCACGTTCCAGCAGTCCCCAAGGTTGAGGTCCAGAAGTAGTTTCCACTTCAGTCTTGGAAGCAGCAGCAGCTACAACAAGAAAACGATTGTGAATTTCTCGACTTGAGAATAACTCTACCTGGTCTCTCTCTTCGGAAACGCTCCCACCTGAGTCTGGACAGAATTGTATCGACTGGAGGTCTCACAACCGCCTTCGTGAAACTATAGAGCATGTCGCCCTGCATCTTGCACGGATCATCGTATTCTGCTTGCGGTTCCG
The DNA here is from genome assembly GCF_023897955.1 of Schistocerca gregaria. NCBI lineage: Eukaryota > Metazoa > Arthropoda > Insecta > Orthoptera > Acrididae > Schistocerca > Schistocerca gregaria. The sequence continues at coordinate 481,627,552 of NC_064924.1, forward strand.
AGTGCAATTGACGATTTTGGTCAACAGTGCAGATTGCTAATTTTTTCTTTCATTTATTTTAATGGCATTTAAAATGTATTGTTTGTTTCTGACAAGAGAGACTATAAACAGAAGTGTGCTGCAACAAAGTGAGGAAGAATGGGAACTAGCGATGTCTTAAAGACAAAAGCTGCCCACGGGTTGGGGAAAAAAAGGTAACGCTTCTCTGGCTTCCGGCTTCGCATGGCTGTTGCGCCCAGGTGGTCAGGCATTCATTTCACTGCGTGCCTGCTCTGGACGCGGAGGGCCCGCAGAAAGCGAAAAGCCGCATCACGTGGCATGTCAGCGTTCCGCCCTTCCGCCACCGCCTTCCGTTACACCGCGTCCGTCCACCCTAGCGGCTGTTGCTCCTGCTTGCGTTTTCCTTCTACACGCATGCATTCTCACATTCCCTCTGCGACGTCTCGGTATAAACTTCTGTAGAACGTTGGACGTTGCTGAACCACTGCTGTACAGCCGCGTGCGTCGTTTGTAAACCGTAGTAGTGTTAAGAAATTGAGGAGACTTAAACCTAAGCTACGCCCCGCAAACTACTACAAACTGCATGACACATGGTACTTCCCACTGTAGCACTTACAACAACGGCTACTCGTTCCATTCGCGTATCGGACGCGGGAAGAACGACTTTGAACGCCACAGTGCGCGCTGTAATTATCAATCTAATCTTGTCTTCGCGCTCTGTACGGCAGCGATACTTTGGGGCCTGTAGTAATACCTAGGTTCACCAGTTAGTGCTGTTTCTTGCAACTTTGTAGGCGGCCGATGTGGCCGAGCGGTTCTAGGCGCTTCAGTCTGGAACCGCGCGACCGCTACGGTCGCAGGTTCGAATCCTGCCTCGGGCATGGATGTGTGTGATGTCCTTAGCATAGTTAGGTTTAAGTAGTTCTAAGTTCTAGGGCACTGATTACCTCAGATGTTAAGTCCCATAGTGCTCAGAGCCATTTTGAACCATTTGCAACTTTGTAAGTAGGGTTTGACTGGATAGTTTGTGTCTATCTTTCAAGCGTCTACCAATTCAGGGTTTCGAACATTTTAGTTATATTCTCTTATACATCCAACAATCCTCTGACCTTCCGCACCGCGCACCTTTATACATGCCCTACACTGATGAGGCAAAAAAATTAGGACCATTTGCATAGCAGCGTGTTGGTGCTCTTTGGAATGCAACATTTCTGCGTGACATAGATTCGACGTGTCCTTAGGTTTCTATATATTACGGGCTGGTAATTGTAGGCGCGGAGCTGGTGTCCGGTTCCGTCCAAGATGTCTCATCGGGTCCAGATCGAGAGAAATTTGTACTCAATACTTCAGCGTGATATCGCTATCTTGGTACTCAATCCACTGTAGGATGTGACACAGGCAGTTAACCCTGCTGGAAGATGCCATAATGTCGGGGAAGAGTTCAAGCATTAAGGGATGCAGTGATGTGCAATAGTGTTCACGTAGTTCACAGCTGTTACGGTACCTCCGATTACTACCATAGGCCCCCCGTAGCATCATACTGCCCCATCAGCCTGCGTCCTTAGCGCGATGCATGTTTCGAGCAGCCAGTCGCCTGGTTGACTGTATATCCGGGCACGACCATCGAGCGATTCACGCGACCAGGCGTAAAGTTTCCCCGAATCCACGGTCGAATCTCGGTGCTCCCTTGCCCACTCCAATAATAGACGATGTCGGTGGTCAGCTTGGGAATATTATCGGCAGATGTTGAGGAGCCTCGTTTTCAACAGTGTGCGCTAAACAGTGTGCTTGTGCTTGCATCAGCATTGTACTCTGTCGTCAGTTCACCCACAGCTCTTACCCTGCTCTGCAGAGCGGGAAATCCTCCGACCTCCCACTTTCTGCGACGAGGCGTGGACGTCAGAAACCTTGTCGCCCACTCGTCATTTCACTGTCTTTCAAGCACTTTCTGTAGATGTTCAGGACAGCAGCACGCGCGGACAGCTTCGCTGTTTTCCAGATTCTCGTTACCAGGCGTTGGGTCATAACATTCAGCCATCTTTCAGAGTCGCATATATCAATGAATTTCGCCATGAGCAGTCCCTGTAGTCTCTGCTAAGTTCATATAGTACTTCCCTTATCGAATCATGTTCCTGCAACGTCATCAGGCTGCATTCAGTCTCCCAGTGGGCTGTACGAACAGCTCTAACCATTTGAAAGGGTAGTACAAACGCACTTCACGATCTGTGCATTGTGCAACAGCGGTGGTTGACCGAACATCATGAAGGGACAAAATCCGGGCATGTGTTGCACCAGATGTGTCATCAAAGACCATTGGGCACCGTCTCCTTGCAGCAGGATTAAGATCACGTGAGCCTCTGGCCAGACTAACATTGACAACCATGACACCATCAAGCATGGCTATTCTGGTGACCTGGAAGAGTTGACTGGAGAGTGCAATGGCGCTCTCTTACTTTCAGTAATGATAGTAAGCTCTGTCTGTACGCGAGTGATGGACGTACGCGGATACGGCGTAGACCCGATAAGCGGCCTGTTCCGGAGTGCATTCGCCCACGACACTCAGGTCCAGTACGAGCCTTCATGGTGTGGGGTGCCATCAGTCACAACTCGCGGTCACATTTGATACGAGGGCTGTCCAGAAAGTAAGTTACGATCGGTCGCGAAATGGAAACGACTATGAAAATACGATAAAGCTTTGCAAAGATGTGTTGGGCAGTGTCTCTAGTATGATTCTAGGTAGAATTTTGTCGCTCTTTTCATTCCTGAGCTCTTAGTGAGCGCGTAATAGAAAATAGTGCCCCCCGCCAAGTAAGAGGGCCTGGTGAGAATTTTCCCCTGAAGCTATGCAACCAACATTACGTAACTGTAGTGCGGATTCTTCTTGAAGACATTTCTCAACCTCATTCTGCAGGGGCAATGAAGATGTTCCTGCATCGTTTCAATTGGAAATGTTCGGTTACCCACAATACAGCCCGTAATTGTCTGAGTTTCATCTTTGCTCAAACGAACCGCTAGCTATGAAGACAACATTTTGGCACAGACAACGAGCTGTAGGCCAGCGTAGAGAATTGGCGGAAAGCACTGGCGGCTGTCTTCTATGATGAGGGAATTGGAAAGTTGGTACAACGCTACGACGAATGTCTGAGTCAGAAAAGCGACTACGTAGAGAAATAACTAAAAGGTGAAGCTAACTGTTAAAATGAAACATTTCTGATTTTCACTGTGATTTTCATTTCGCGATCAATCGCAACTTACTTTCTGGACAGCCCTCGTATTTCGTATTTCTGCAAGAATAGGTAATCAGCACCCTCTACATTGCCCACGTGGTTACCTCGTGGTATTCACTATGGTTAACACACTGGACTGGCCGCCGGGAGGACAACGGTTCAAACCCTCGTGAGGCCATCCTGATTTAGGTTTTCTGTGATTTCCCTAAATCGCTTCATGCAAATGCCGGGATGCTTCCTTTGAAAGGGCATGGCCGACTTCCTTCCACATCCTTCCCTAATCCGATAGGACCGATGACCTCGCTGTTTGGTCCCTTCCCCCACCGTATCAACCAACCAACCAACCAACCCGTGATGCTGCCATTTCTTCGATTAGAAGGCGATTTGCTGTTTCAGCACTACAGTTCACATCCACATACTGCTTCTGTGACGCAACGTGTTCTTCATGGTGTAAAATTGCTGCCCTGTCCAACCAGATCACCAGATCTCTAGGCCAGTTGAACACGTATGGGAAGTAGAAACTTGCTTGTTCTCGAGAGCCAGCGAGAAACATTGCCGAGTTGCAAGAAAAGCTGCAAGGTGCTTGGGACAATCTATCCCTGAATGTCATTTGGCACTTTTATGAGTGTGTTTGCATGCGAGAATACACGCTTACGTTGCCGCGAGAGAGAGATAGAGATTTTTTTGGGGGGGGGGGGTACTGATACGAATTTTAATGCATCCTTTACTGTGGCAAGCATGTTTTATTTAGTTCGAATTTATCTTTTATTGTCCCACATATATGAACTACCCGTCACGTCATTTGCCAATTAATCGACCTTGCGAGGAGGTTGCATTTTTCATTTTTTAAATTTTATTCCTCTTCCGGCAGTGTGTATCGCCTGACCTTTCCTAGAACGGACAGTCTATGAATTTAAGCAGTAAATCTCTCCGCGATAAACAATTTACCGTCTACCACTAGGGTTTGTGGTGCACTCCTGTAACGCTATCGCGTTCACTACATGACACAGTGACGAAGCATGCCACTCTTCCTTGCATCTTCCCTACCTCCTCTATTAACCCGACCCGGTATGGGGCACAGACTGATGAGCAATACTCTAAAATCGGTCTTTTGATGGATGTCTTTCGTAGATGTTTCTTTCTCTTGCAACAAGAAAAAATAGTCATTTTCCGCTACAAATAAACATAAATAAAATTGTAAATTTAAAATAAACATTGGCCTAATTTTTACAGAGTTTCTTCAAAATGTATGAGTGAGACTGCACAACAAAGAAAACGATCTTATAAAAAAAGCTGCTTTTATACGAAAAGTAAAACGCTATCCAAAAGACTAACATTAGAAATGGATGTAACCTTGCGTCAATTCAGATAACACGATTTTCTTTAGAGGTATAGCATACGGCATGAAATCTCACAGTGTGAACGCAGGCGCGCTGGATGAAAATTCGAGAACTATCCGATTACACCCGGCTGAGTCGTACAATGGTCCCGACACGTAGACTACAATATTGTAGTAGTTCTCGGATGTGTAGCAGTCGAAACATTTGATTTATCCAAAACTCTCTTCTTGGTGCCTTGTGGTTCTCTGTTCTCCGTATCCCTATCTTTATATCTAAATACACTAAAGACTCACTGTATTGGTTACATTATTGTTTATTTATCACGTTGACTGCCGTACGGTTAGTGATGAACATTTTGCCGCCGGTCCAGACTAGGCACAAGGCGACGTGCGGTTCTCCTGTGACCACTGCGCCGGCTGCCACACGGCAGTCAACCTTTGAAATAAGTACCGGTTTCAGCTTTGCAGGTATCTCCTATCTAGTTTAGTTTCACAGTATCTGTTGCCAAATACCAGTTTTGATACACAAGGAATATTTGACTGATTACAGAGAACTGTGCTAATTGCAGGTTAGGTAAGCCGTTAGGTATCTGAACAATAATTAGCACATAAGAAACAATTTTTATTAGTGCTTGACAAAAGATAGGTAACATACAATGCTTCTTTTGTTTGGTGACGCCCACGGCACAGTTAAAGCTGTGCGATGTGCTACGTTTTACTGTACGCTATCCAGTCCAGTAAAATGAAGTATGTTGCCTCAGAAACTCTAAAATACACTGAAGCTCCGAAGATACTGGTATAAGCATGCATATTCAAATAGAGATAGTTGTAAACAGGCAGAATACGGCGCTGCGGCCGGCAACGCCTATGTAAGACAAGAAGTGTCTGGCGCAGTTGTTACATCGGTTACTGCTGCCAGAATGGCAAGTTATCAAGATTTAAGTGAGTCCGAACGTGGTGTTACAGTCGGCGCACGAGCGATGGGGTACAGCATCTCCGACGTAACGAAGTCAGAATTTTCCCGTACGACAATTTCACGAGTGTACCTCGAATATCAGGAATACGATAAAACATCAAATCTCAGATATTGCTGCGGCTGGAAAAAGGTCCTGCAAGAACGGGACCAAAAACCGCTGAAGAGAATCGTTCAACGTGACAGAAGTGCAAGTCTTCCACAAATTGCTGCAGATTTCAATGCTGGGCCATCAACAAGTGTCAGCGTGCGAACCATTCAAGTAAACAGCCGGAGGCCCACTCGTGTAGCCTTGATGACTGCACGACACAAAGCGTTACACCTCGCCTGGGCCCGTCAACACCGACATTGGACTGTTGATGACTGGAAACATGTTGACTGGTCTGAGTCTCGTTTCAAATTGTATCGACCGGATGGATGTGTACGATTATGGAGACAACCCCATGAATCCATGGACCCTGTGTGTCAGCAGGGTACTGTTCAAGCTGGTGGCGGATCTATAATGGTGGGGGCCTGTGCAGTTCGAGTGATGAGGGCCCCCAGATTCGTCTAGGTACGACTCTGACAGGTGATACGTATGAAAGCATCCTGTCTGAACATCTGCATCAATTCATGTCCATTGTGCATTCCGACGGACGTGGGCAATTCCAACAGGACAATGTGACACCTCACACGTCCAGAATTGCTACAGAGTGGCTCCAGGAACAGTCTTGTGAGTTTAAACACTTCCGCTGGCCACCAGACTTCCCAAATGTGAATATTATTGAGCATAGCTGGGATGCCTTGGAAAATGTTGTTCAGAATAGATTACCAGTCCCTGGTACTCTTACGGATCTGTGGACAGTCCTGCAGGATTCATGGTGTCACTTCCCTCCCAGCATTTAGCAGGTGTACCAGTTTCTTTGGCTCTTCAGTGTATTTTACAAATGCTTACTAGATAAAAATCGTTCTAAACTGTATGCAGTGACTACAGTTTGCTTTCGTGGAAGATAATTCATTAACAAATGTTTGGCGATGGTGTGACAAGTTGTTGTGCATCACTTATTTGTATTCTGTGCTGCAGTCGTGTTACGGATGACAGTTACTGGCTATCTGTGAACGAAACAATTACATATTGAGACAGTTTGTAAAACGAGCTATCTGTCTTCAGTGAATCGGATATTCTACTTCAAAATTTTACGCTACATAGATTTCATTGTCGTGGTCGTCATTTAATAGTACCAGTATTGCTTGCCACCTTTCTTTGTCCTGTGTGATTCATGTAATTAACGGCATACCTAATTGCAGTTGCCACAATGATCTGAAATTAGTCGAACAGTCCTTTGAACCAGAATAACTCTATGGGGACGGATACTGAAAACTGTATGTGCTAAGAGACCCTAAACTAGAAATTCTGATTTTGGCTGCAAACGCGAAATCGGTTATTTGTTTATATAAATCAAAATGAGGCCACTACTATGAATTCTACAGCGTAGCGTGGTATTCTTCCTTCCTAGTTACTTGTGATATGTGTCTCAATCATATTAGTAAACCGATTCATTTATTGAAGATTTACTTAAATTTGAACAATCACGGGATCTGTGTAAGTTGTTTTAAAGATCTGCACCTACTGAGCACATAGCTTTTTCATGGCAACAGGTTGTTGTTATCACGATTTCTCGCTGCCATCCATTCCGTTCGACTGGCAGAAGCTCAAAACTGTATAGGGATGAATAGTGATACTGCCTTTGCAGACATTGAACTATACCTCAATAAATATAGTTCAGTTGCGTAAAGCGTGTCCTCGAACGAAAGGAGAGATATAGTTGTCAAATACTTTGTTATAGCCTTACCAAAACAAGCAGATCCTGTATCGTCGGGAGCACAGCAGAGTACAGAGCTTCGTTTATGAGTTGTAAAAAGCTTCTAATACCAAAAAATGCCTGTTTTTTATTTACTGTTTGCATTTTAGTGTGAATTCTTAAATTTCTTGCGTATTTGTTTATGTAGTAGCAGCAGTACCACGCTTTTGTATCTATGTAGTGTATATTTGCGCCGCCTTTAGTGTAGGTAGGGACTGAGGTTGCTGTGTGTAGATGTGAGCTGAGTTGACGACCCTTCACTCAAAGCTCCAGGGAGTGCTGCGATGTCTTTCGTAGATGTTTCGTCCTCTTGCAACAGGACAAAAATCGTAGTCATTTTCCGCTGCAAAGAAACGTGAATAAAATTGTAAATTTAAAATAAACATTGGCCTATTTTTTTGCGAAGAGTTTCTTCAAAATCGTATGAGAGACTACACTACAAAGAAAGCGCTCTTATAAAAAAAGCTACTTTAATACGAAAAGTAAAACGCTATCCAAAAGACTAACATTAGAAGTGGATGTAGCCTTGCGTCATTCAGATAACACGATTTTCTTTAAAGGTGTAGCAGATGGCATGAAATCTCACATTGTGAACGCAGGCGCGGATGAAAATTCGAGAACTGCAGCTTGAGGCTGTTGCCAATGGGTATTGCTTAAATTGAAGGAAATAATGTCTGCGGCAATTGTGAGATTTTTTCGAAATAAATTAATAAAATATGGCAGTGCGCCATGGTAATATTACCGATGACGATATTACCGATGACAGCGTCAAGGAAACGGAGTTATTAAACTCAATTTTCCGAAATTCCTTCACCAAAGAATAGGTAAATATTACAGCATTCTAATCAAGAACTGTTGCCAACATGGGTAACTTAGCAGCAGATATCCTTGGTGTAGGAGAATTGTTTAAATCACTTAGTAAAGGCAAGTCTTCCGGTCCAGATAATATACCACTTAGGTTCCTTACATAGTAAGCTGATAGGATAGCGCCATACTCAGCAGGCGTATACAACCGCTCTCTCGAGGAACCAGCCGTGCCAAAACACTGGAAAGTTGTGCAGGTCACACCAATAGTCAAGAAGGGGAGTAGAAGTAACTGGTTCAAATGACTCTGAGCACTTTGGGACTTAACTGCTGAGGTCATCAGTCCCCTAGAACTTAGAACTATTTAAACCTAACTAACCTAAGGACATCACACACATCCATACCGGCGGTAGGATTCGAACCTGCGACCGTAGTGGTCGCGCGGTTCCAGACTGAAGCGCCTAGAACCGCTCGGCCACTCCGGCCGGCTAGAAGTAACTAATCCGATTGATTACAGATCGATGCCACTGATGTCGACTTGCAGTAGGATTGTAGAACATATACCGTGTTCCAACCAGTGGCGGATACAGAAAATCCTCAAGAAGGGGACGCTAAAGATATCTTGTGCTATCTTTACTTTTACCGCAATAAAAAATAGTCGAGTCACATTGCAAAGTTTAAGAAAGTTAGATTTAAATTGGTTATACACATGTACAAGACAATGCCATCTTATGGTATAAAAATGTTACACTTGTGGTACTCTTCCTTTAATGACATATTCTATGCGCCTATTCTTCCGGGCAAATTGGTTAATTACATCGTCGTACATTGTTGTGGAAGTTTTGACGAAGTGCTGGGCTCTGTCTGCACATGTGGTGGTGTTTTTGCGGCTGAATGATGACCGAAATATTCAGATGTTTGTACTTTTCTTTTTCTTATTACATAACGGTATATTTTATTATATTGCTACGACGAAGATCAATTAGATACCAATTATTGTCGAATAAACCCTTTATTCGCGCTGAAAAATGCAACACTAGTACACTTGGTAGTAAAACACACACGGTCACACTCCGTGTGTTTCTAATATCACTAAGCACAACACTGACGGAAGTACGTGGGAATAGCCAATAATTGCAGTTGTTCACTTTTCATCACTTCCAAGTTAATCGCGACGATTGTAGCTATCAAGCTGACTACCTGACAGCGACTTTCCTTCCCTTATATATGTGGTTCGGTTTGTTTGAGAACATTCGCTGCCAGAATGTTCACTTCCAGACTTTCATGGAGTGTGAACAAATCTTCACACTTGCACTTACTACAACTTGTTCACTCTTCAGTCTTGATATTTCTGCTTCTGAATGTAAACTAGCTTCCTATTCGGCGAATAGTCCGTATTTATAACGAACGTTACGTATTGAAGGTTCTCTGCACAAAAAACGTTGAATATTCGGGACTTTTCTCGAACAGATGCCAAACAGGATAAAGTATCGACATCACTAGAATGGCCGCAACTTTTCTCCTAGTGATGCGTTAGCTATCTATGTGCCAGACATAAACATAAAATACTTCGACGCAGACTCGCGTGCTACATGGGAAAGTACAACTAACTCTACTCTATAACTCGAGTCAGTAGAGTCGGCTGACGAAAGAAACGAACGAGTAGCGTGCGGGCTGAGTGGCAGGGGCTGCGCAGGTCGCAGTGGCCCCCATTGGCAAGCCAGACACCCCCTCCCCCCGCGCCACCGTTCCTCACAGTGGCGAGACGCAATCAGAGTGCTTGCCTGTGGAGTATTGCTTCAGTTGCGGGAGCCTGTATTCGTGATTTTCTATCACAAAGGTTGCAGTACATAGTAATCGACGGACACCACCCAATAAAAGTGCTAACCCTCGTTCCACAAGTGTTACAGGCTCTCTGCTGTTACTAATCTACATACACGATATAAGAGACAATCTTTGTAACCCTCTTACATCGTTTGCAGATGATATGATTTACCGTTTAGTAAACTCGTGAGAAGACAAAACTAATCGCAAAATTATTTAGGAAAAGTGCGAGGTCATCCACATGAGTACGAAAAGTATTCCGTTAAATTTCGATTATACGATAAATCACAAATTAAAAGGCTGTGAGTTCAACGACATACCTAGAAATTACAATCACGAACGGCTGACAGTGGAACGATCAGCAGGCTAACGTTGTGGGGGAAGACATACCAAAGACTGTATTTTGACAGAACACTTGTAAGAGGGAACATTTCTACTGAAGAGACTGCCTACACTACGTTTGTCCGTGCTCTGGATGAGTACTGCTATGCGGTATGGGACCCTTACTATATGGGACTGACGGAGAAGATCGAAAAAGTCCAAATGAAGGGCAGCTCGTTTTGTATTAGCGCGGGTTAGGGGAGAGTGTGCCACAGATATGATAAGCGAGTTGGGACGCCAAGCATTAAAACAAAGGCTTTCCTCGTTGCGGCGAGATATTTTCACGTAGTTTCTATCACCAACTTTCTCCTGTGAATGCGAAAAAATTTTACTGTCAGCGACCTACATATGGAGAAATGATCATCGCAATAAAATAAATCAGAACCTACACAGAAATATTTGTGTGTTCATTTTTCATGCGGACTGTTAGAGCGGAACAATAGAGAAATAGTCTGAAGGTGGTAGGGTACAAATAACCCTCTGCCAGGCAGTTAAGTGTGAATTGCAGCATAGTCATGTAGATGTACAGGGTGATTCAAAAAGAATGCCACAACGTTAGGAATTTAAAACTCTGCAACGACAAAAGGCAGAGCTAAGCACTATCTGTCGGCGAATTAAGGGAGCTATAAAGTTTCATTTAGTTGTACATTTGTTCGCTTGAGGCGCTGTTGACTAGCGTTAGTTGATGCTAAGCTGGCGACCGCTCAACAGAAAGCTTTTTGTGTTATTGAGTACGGCAGAAGTGAATCGACGACAGTTGTTCAGCGTGCATTTCGAACGAAGTATGGTGTTAAACCTCATGATAGGTGGTGTATTAAACGTTGGTATAAACAGTTTACAGAGAATGGGTGTTTGTGCAAAGGGAAAAGTTCTGGACGGCCGAGAACGAGCGATGAAATGTAGCACGCATCCAGCAAGCATTTGATTTTTTCTTATGGGGGTATGTTAAGGATATGGTGTTTCGGCCACCTCTCCCAGCCACCATTGATGATTTGAAACGAGAAATAACTGCAGCTATCCAAACTGTTACGCCTGATATGCTACAGAGAGTGTGGAACGAGTTGGAGTATCGGGTTGATATTGCTCGAATGTCTGGAGGGGGCCATATTGAACATCTCTGAACTTGTTTTTGAGTAAAAAAAAATTTTTTTAAAAAACTCTTTGTAATGATGTATAACAGAAGGTTATATTATGTTTCTTTCATTAAATACACATTTTTAAAGTTGTGGTATTCTTTTTGAATCACCCTGTATAATGTAGTACGCTACTAGACTTTCCCGGATGAGGCTTAGGGAACTGTGAGCTAAGAAAAAGTGCATGGATAACCTGGTAGCCTCTTCAGGTATCCTCCATTCGTTCTCGGATAATGAGTGCATCGTGTAATACATCGAAAAGTAATAACGTGAAGGCTGAGTATAAGTATACTGTTTTTTCGTAACAAGAAAACTATCACTTTGGTTTTTCACCCAGTTGCTCGCTGTATTTGAAAACCAATTGTTTCGGTTCAGTACGGTGAGTTGTTAAAGGGCTACGTGATAATAACAGACTTGATAATTTATTCGTTCAGTCATTCATTATGTTCCGTGGAGTCCAGTGTCAAAGAAAATAATTAAAATAAGTAAGTATACTATAGAGAAGTTACTAGTAGATCTACTGAGTGTTACCAAGGTTGCTATGTCATTAATGATATTTCGCGTATAACATTTTAATCAATCTAAGTTTTCATAGAACAGCTGCAGATTTATTACTCATCGAATTAAAAAACGGATGCTTTGAAGAAAGGAAATCTTCCTACGCTTTGCACAGCGCAGCTACTGTTGATATAGAAGTTTAGTCAGTGCATACTTCAGGCGTAGGAAGATGTATTAGAATCCGTAAGTCTAATCTAATCTAATTCAACTCACAGTTCATTAACTGAAGTCCTTTCTTATTTGTTTAATGATCCACTCACACGATTTCCTTTAATGTGCCAATTTGTGACCTTGCCCTTGGTTCACTGAAACTACACTATGTTTATGGCATTCTTTGCCATCTCCCTTGTCATGTATTGGTTCTATTCATGCAATAGGCTTCTTATTCTGTGGTATCCGGAATACTTGCGACAAAATTGCCTCTCTTCCTGACCACCAAGGTTGCTGCTTCTCCACTGTTCCTTTCGTCAGGTCTGTGTTCTGCACTTCAATCTTCAAAACATTTTCTTCTCGTGAGCCTATTAATATGACATCACAGAGGCTCTCATTCATTCCTTTCTGTTTGTTGCTCAAAATCTTTGTCCCTTGCTTCTTTATTTACATATGATACTCTATCACTTCTTATTTCTTCTGAATCCACTTTGTGGAGGCCACTGTTCTGTCAGATTCTGCCTGGATTCCTACTGATACCTCTGGTGTCACACTTAACCATTGTAAACTATTTCTCTCGGCTGCCTAATGTCAATTCCATGCGGACTCTGCTCATCTCTCCATGGCTCTCCCCCAATGTGCCATTTTGGTTCGAGTTTTCTCTTTAACCATACTGGGCTGCCCCTGACTGATAGCATTGCATAATCTAGGATTGCTATTTGATGGCCTTGCATACTCGACAAGTGTTGCGAAGCAGAGCCAGCTGAGCTTTCTATAGCAACAACCAATACACAATATGCTAGTGCGACAGGAACCTCTCTTCACTTGGTACCACGGAAGTGTTTGAGCACATGCCTCAATCCCTAAATGAACATAGCCTGGAGCGTATAAGTACTCAACCATTTGTGTACTAAAATACTTCATCCTACACCACAAGCCTGTGACACCCAGAACAACATCCTAGAATGTAGTATGGGGTCTGCTGTTCAACCATGGGATGGGGCAGCCTGCCCTGAGTCATGAAAGCAGCTGCCGCCAGAGCAGAGAGCCACCTGCTTACTGGAGGGAGGTCACGACCACCTCCACGGTATCATCAGCTGCATTGCCACACATTAATCACAGTCACAGCAGGAGACATTGCTGACAGTAGCAACTGAGTGATACCATGCATAGCCCCACTCTTTGCACTGTCAGCAGTTCCATGTGTGTATTGCTTTGCGTGAGAGGCAACTGGTCCCCTCCACCAAGATGTTCCTGATGTACAATGACCTGTAACTGAAATAAGTTAATTAAACAAATCTATTGTCATCCTGATGTCTCATTCTCCATGGGTGATAGGCCTTGGGCCGTCTAACACTGGTCTCAGATCATTGTCATCACCTTCTTAGAGCAACATCAGAACATACAGCGTGTGGTATGATGAGCCCAAAAAATTTTGATTGTATTTTGGTCACGGAGAAAAGGTTTGACATACATGCATTTAATAAAGTAGATTTTATTGCAAGAGAGAACCAGCAGATGTGTCTAGTTTTAGAGGTAATGGAAGTCTTGAGTGGTTAGTCCCTGTTAGATGTAAATGTTACCTTGAGGATCTCGTAGCGCCATGTACGGAACCAGTTCCAGTTAAATGTCATACATGCAATCGTTAAGGGCATATGGCTAGGCAATGCCATGAAGAGCAAAGTGATACTTTGGGCTGGGTCTTTAAGATGAAATACAGATTTATGCTAGTTAGAGCACATGCAGATCCTGAAATAGCACTAGAAAGAACCTTGTATATATTCTTCAATAAGTAATAATGTAAGTTCGACAAATCAAACTATATCCCTGACATGCCTCCTGTTCATAAGATTAACGTTCTGAAATTCTGTATGTTATGAGATGGATAAAACACATTTCATTTCTTCGTCTCCTATAGAGTGAAAAAATACGACCTCGAGAGAGACGCTGTTCTTCTCATGACCACAGTGAAATTTCTAACATGTTGACATTCAGTGAATACGTAAGGTCCGGACGTATTGTGTGAACAACAAGGAAGTGAGATGAGCTTTCTTACATGTTTACCGGCTGCTAGATTAATAAGTACTGTCGGAGCTGTCAATTGTAACCTACCGGTGAATCATACAGCACTCGGTCTTGTCTCCGTCATTTACAAGCCCTAGGAGACTCCTTAATTGCGCCTCAGAAACTGCTACTGTCGTATATTGGATAATGTTTCCTTGCCTCCTTACCTCAACCCTCCCCCCTCTCCGCCCCCCTCCCCCCGTTTACACACACACACACACACACACACACACACACACACACAAAATATTCTCTCTGGCAATTAGTGTGCATGTGGCTTCCGTTTGCTGCTTGATGGAGCTGCAAGTTGCTTGAAGTAAAAAAAGAATCGATTAGATGTTGCTTCCTTCGATTTTGAAAGTGCCTTAACCAGCCAATTATGTGTCGAAACAAGGACTATTCGGCATTTTTCATAGATAAGAATCATATTGCCCGAAGTGAAAGAATCAACAAGTGATGGAAAGAAATCTTAGGACCAAATTAAAATTGAATCCACGGCATTTGGCTGGCTTTGTGTATTGTGTCTGGGTAGCTCAGTCGGTTGGGGGTTGAACGCAAAAGGCAAAGTTTTGTGTTCAAGTCCTGGTCAGGCACAAAACTTTAATCGTTAATCTGTCAGGAAGTTTAATAAAACAGTACAATCCGCTGCAGAGCGAAAAATTCGTTTTAAATGCGTTGCTTCTGCCGCTGTGATCCTGCTTTGCGTCCCGCTATTCCGGTGATCTTACGCACCCCCCCCCCCCCTCTCTCTCTCTCTCTCTCCCCTTCCCCCAATCTCTTTGAAGAGGAGAGGCGAAGGATGAAGAACCTAGAGAAGTGCGCAGTTGCCCGTAACACGCGCGCTGGGCTGCGTGAGTCATCGCCTTCCTGCAGACAAGTATTTTCCGACAGGGCTCTCTGCCCAGAATCACGGCTGCCGGACGGAAGCTGTTCAGATGCTCAGATAGCCAGAATCGCGCTTATCTTGGCCCAATTGTCAAGTTGCTGCATTTTATCAGGAAGTGAGTGCACTTCTGGAAGCGTGGCCCCGGCCTAATATACACGACCTTCAATAGTCTTATTTGCTTCTGCTTGTGATGCTTTTCCCTAACATAAGTGTTCGAGCAGTTCTCAGACTCTGTGGATGCTAGCTGCTCCTAACTCTAATGAAAACGCCAAAAAAAGATAAAAATAAGAAACAAATAATCAGAAAAGCAGTTTCCTTGTCGATTAACAGAACACAGCCTCTGTAGTGTACGGTTATTGTTTTAGACGATAAAGTCTTAAAGTGATGGTTAGGTTCCTGATAGGTGCAGGGATTTATTTCTGACAATCAAGTTGACATTTCCCTTTCGCAGTGCGTATTGTGTGTGAACGAGGTGAAGAGTAATGTAATTAATGTAATAACAATATAATACAGGCAGGTGCACTGCACAGTCGAGCAAGTAGCCAACTTGCGCGCGCGTACACACACACACACACACACACACACACACACACACACACACACACACACACACAAATTTGTCCCAAATGTAAATTAAAAGTAATTCCAGACACTCGGTTCCGACGAAGATTTTTGGGAGGTTTGTCTTGCCTGTGAGACAAATGGCAGAAATTGAAACACTGTCCTAAATATTCCCAATTGGGACCCATCTGCCCCATTAACGGCTTGCCTCGTATTTGGCAAAAAACATCGGGTTTTCAATGGGTCATATATCGAACACAGCCAGCTCTTCCCTTCAATGTAGAATATGAAACACATTAAAAAATAAATAAATGAATGAATAAAATGTAATCAGTAGCCTGTGAGGCGTCATTGTTTAATATTATTGCGTTTGATCATCGGAGAAGGCTTTCCTACTAATTTTGTCATCCTGAAGACGTAGTTTCTACCCTACATTGTGAGGAGGTTAGAGCTTACAAGAAAGCTGGCTAATAATGAAATGTGATTTATTCATCTGAGCACATACTATTTTCGCGCGCGCGCGCGCGCGCGTGTGTGTGTGTGTGTGTGTGTGTGTGTGTGTGTGTGTGTGTGTGTGTGTGTGAGAGAGAGAGAGAGAGAGAGAGAGATGACTTCCTTTGTTTGGCTACACACATATTGCTCATTATTTTCTTTTGCGTTGCTTGTGCGGTGGGAAAACCCTCTGCAGCCAAAGAGAATATGACACCTGTGCGCTGCATAATGTCTTCTGAGTTTCCCAGTGCCATTCACGGTGTTGTTAATAACAGAAATCTTTTGTATCACCGTTAATACATATACAATTATTTTCCAGAATGAAATATGGATCAAGTAGTTGCTCCTTCGACAACTGTTCTCCATGTCGTCAAGAATATCAGGTGTAGAAGTATTAAACCGGCATTTGGTTGCAATAATTAAACGTCTGTTGTTTGAAAGTGATAAACAATATTTTATTCAAAAAATCTCCATTGCTATTTACACATTCCCCCCCCCCCCCCCCCCCCCCCCGGGCAGGCTATGAATGCTGTGCTTTAAAAGAAAAAAATCGTGTTTTGAAGCGAACCAGTTAGTGAGCCATTTTCGTATAGCGTGCCCCAGCGATGCAAATAGATGATAATTGGACGGAGCCAAGCCTGGAGAATAAGCCACGTGGCCTAGCATTTCCCAACTGTACGTCTCGATCGTTTCCCTGACCCGTTTTGCTGTGTGTGATGGGGCATTATCATGGAGCAATATGACTGTGCTGCTTTTTTTCCATATTCCAGTCGTTTTTCACGTAATGTTCGATTTAAATCGATCATTTGCTGTCGGTAGCGATCAGTGTTAATGCTTTCACCAGGTTTTAGCAGCTCATAATAGATGACACCCTTCTGATTTACAACGCTTAGGATTCTCAAAATACATCAATTTTTCATCACCTGTCATTGTTTGATGGAGAAACGACTTTCTTTTGCATCTGGCGAGCAGCATTTCACAAGTGGTCTTTCGATTCGCTTGCTGTCTTTCATTCAGTTCATGCAGAACCCATTTTCTGCATCTTCCCATAGCTTTCAACCTAAGAGAAACTCCTTTCTGCGTCTCATTCAATTGTTCAGCGAGTTTCCGTTGAGTTTGAGTATCATATCCTGCAAGGCCTGCAGTTCGTTATCTTAGAACGTTTTCGGTGGTTTCCCACGCTCATCGTTTCCCATGTCAAAATCACCACTTTTGAATGTTATAAACTACTCAAAACACCGTGTTTTTCAAGAGCATATTCACCGAAAGCTTCGGGTTTGAAACAGATGACGATGTTCAGAACTTGGGTTACTGTGTTGACATTTGTCGTCAGCCATAACAGAACGCAGATTTCGCTGCAGACGCGGTCTCACTGACGGCTAGTACAATCTATAGGGAAATTACATTTTCATATATCTCCACCTAGTACCCACTAAATCCTTACCATCTTTCCATTTTAGACAAATTGAATTGCACACAACCAATGTGATAATCATCCTTCAGATGTTCTTTAGGACTTTATGGGCCCCAGTTCTACACAACTTCCCTGGAGCCACAATACAGTGGTTCTTTTTTGTGGACAAAGACCTCATCCTGTTGCAGCAAAAAAGTTATGATTCTTAACTATTTTCACAGTGTGGGATGCAACTTGTGATCTAAAATGTTTCCATAAAACTTCATTCATTTGGACATCAGCAAAAATGATGGTCTTTGCATAAACGAGGAACCAACTGCTATCCAAGCCATCATAAAAATGCTTCCAAATTTCATAATTGTTATAGCTCATTTGGAGAGCACTGTTAACTATGTTCTCATCAGTTTATCATGCACCTAACTGAGCACCACATCATGTGAAGGAGCACACCATGAAGCATCCTCCTCAGCCCCACAAATCAATGTTGGCATGCCCCACAATGTGGCCTGGGGATCAGAAAACAGCTATGCTACAGCACAACTTTCACTAATTGGACTCAGTACCCGAGCTACAATTAAACTCTTCTACAATAGCTGGTGAAGATACCTGGTGATTCATTTGTATAGTAAAAGTTAGAATTCAGAGGTCCCTAACTGTAAACTAGTTGGTCTACCAGAGCAGTGGTTTGGTTTAATGCTTGTCTGACAGTCCCATTTCACATTTACGTTCCAAATAGTGGATGTGGGCTCAAGTACTTTGTGTAAAATCTCTGATGGAAGCCTGATCTTGACAGGCAATAAGTGAATACCTTGTTATTATGTACACAGTTATTTCTATTGACACATTTTGATATAAAATTAGTAGAAAGAACATTGACACATTCTACCTATATTTCAGTACTCTCAGGTCACTGGTGTGACATTAAATGTCGAGGGTGCAATAGAGGGTATGAAAATTTTTGACCATTTGGAAGAAAATGTTGTGGCTAAGTGGGCAAGTGCAAGACAGCAAATCCCAAGGTTTGGTGCTCAACTCTCAGTCAGTCTTAGGAATTTTTTCTGTCTTTTATTGCTTATTTCACATTTATGTGCTTTTCATGTGGTGGGTTGCAGCAGCCACCAATTAAATCTTTTATGTGAGCTCTTTAATTCTCTATGGATCATGTCTAGAGGATCTGGACATCATAGAGGGAAGGTGAGGTTAAGAACACAGACACAAAGTTCGAAGTAATACATTGGTATGTTACATTTTGACATTTTGTTCATTGGTCTCTTGGAAAATAGTAGCCCTTGATTTCAGTGACAGTCTTCTGATTTTACTAACCACCTCAGTACTTGACTGCAACTGCTTGGGAAAGCCTTGAGAAACTCAAATGATTCTGGCATAATCAGGTAAAAGATGTATGTATTCTCCACAGATGCAGGTTTTTTCATAGTTTCCAGTAAATTTTGGTGTTCACCGTTTTTGGACTGAACGATCACAAATTTTGTATCATAGATTATGAATGCAGTGATTCAGATTAGTTGGTCAGTGAAAAAAAAAGTGTACTATATTTGGTCATGAATCTTGCTACATGGATGGAATCATTTATGTAGAATTTGTGGAGTAATATGACAGTAATTGGGGAGTCATGTAAATTGGGCAATAATGGTGAAAAATGATAGGATTTCTTGCCAGACATCTGCTTAAGGAATACAGTGAAAGTAGAAAAGTAAAAAGATCCTGCAACCAGTGGTTTCCTGAAGCATTTTATCACCCAAGTTAAATAATGTGCTAATTTTATCAGGAGAATTGTGAATACTACAGCAGTCATGGGTGTTTCTTGTGAACAGTATGTGATAAATCTGTTTCATGATACTTTTTTCTCGTTTTCATTAAAAATTTAAATTCTAACTGACTTGTGATGCTACTTGTCCCAGCTGTAAAATAAAATGCATGATTTCTAATGAATGGAAATAATACCCCTTTGCCTGTATAAGAAGCATCTCTTGCACAGAATGTACTTTTTTAATCATGAAGGTGTTTCCTTACAGAAGAATGTTACCTCATTAGCATGTGATGGTTCATAAATGGTACAAACAAATTTTTGCTGTAGAACCAATAAACTTGTGACCAGTAATTTTCGAAATATAATTACTATATGAAATGCTTTCCTCATATGATAATTTTTATCAGAGAAATTAAAAATTCATACAAAAGAGACAAAATGTATAACCAACTTTGTTTGTGTATCCCATGAAGTCTCGTTGTAAGCTTATTTAACATGAGAAAAGGGGCTGATTCTAATGTCTTTATCAAGTGGATATCATTTGTAATAACAAAACTCAAATAGGTCATTATTGCTCATATTACTTTGTACTACTGTTTGGTATGTTAAGTGGTGATTTGTAACTTTTGGAGTGGTGACTTGGTTTTCACCTCATTGGAAATTTATTAGAGTAAATGCAAAAAACACTATATTATAGAATGCACCACATATGCAACAAATAATGATATACCTCATCAAGAAAATGCATGGCAGCATAAAGAGAAAAATGCCATTACATCAAATTAACAAAGACACTTACGCTTCATGATTTATGAGAATTTTTTGTGTCTGCACATGAATGAAAAATTCTATATGCATAATTCTTTTTGGGTTCTAATAGAAAATTGTATCAGTAAAATTCCTTTCCAGAAGCTCCAAGTCTCTACAGCTGTGTTCACTATTCTGTCTTATTGTATGGCTTGCTTTTCATTTCCAGGTCATGGGAAAACACACAAAGATGCTGCAAGTGTACGGGCTACTCACCCTATACCTGCAGCCTGTGGTCTATACTATTTTGAAGTGAAAATTGTTAGTAAAGGCAGAGATGGATACATGGGGATTGGATTATCTGCACAGGGTGTAAATATGAACAGGCTTCCAGGTAACAATTTGTTTTGCATAAACCAAGCAACTTAATTAGGATTGTGAATTACTTTGGATTGTTTGTTTTAAAAATTGTTGTAAAATTTACTACCGATAAGCATTTCATCTTATTTACTTAACATGTTTAAGAAGTGAATAGCTCATATTAAGAGAGAGAGAAAATTTGTTATTGTGCATGTTATTAGTCACATTTCCAATTGTGCTAGGGTCATTCAAAAAGAAATAAGCCATAGGCCGTAAAATAAAAACTGTTTAATGCCATTGCTACTAGGGAGGAGATATGATCCCCTTCAGCGCACCGAGATGCCAAACTGACCAGTAGAAGAGCAATAGAACACAGCTATATGCCAGCAGACCGAGCTTGTGCATGCATCAACATCCACTGCACTCAGTCATGCTGAAAACGGAGAAATGTAGGCTTCAAAAGAAGAGCAAATTGGTGTAGATCTGTTTCTGTGCAAGTCCAGTGCAATTCAGATGTCCAGTCTGACATCTGGGACAATGGCTCCCACCATAACTCCAAGGTCGTCAGTAATGAGGATATCCACATGTTGCACACTGGTATCAGCAATGCAATGAGTCATTAAAGATCGTGTGTTGTTGGCTGATGACATCCATCCTTCCTTGCATCGCTGGTGACATGCCTTGATCCTTGCAACAGACATGCAGTGCCCTTCACACATTTGTGCCATTATTTGATGAATATTCATTCCCCTAACTTCTTCTGCTGTTAGGGGAAACTTACTGCATCCATTTGTTCTTCTGTGTTCAGCACTACTGAGTGCAGTGGACAGGCGACACATACACATTCTTGCTCTGTCATCAAATGGGTGTACGTGCTCGCTTGTCCCTTTGGAGGTGAGTTTGAGGCCTCAGTGCAGTTATAGTAAACACACTGTCTTGTGTAGTCCATGGGATTGCAATCCATTCAGAGGTTTTCATTTTACAGCCATTGGCTTGTTTCTTTTTGAATGACCGTGACTGATGGAAATAAAATGAGGCTGTATGCTAAACCAAATACTCTTTTCCCTTAACTCATTGGCCATTATCCATGACATGTGATCTATGAATAGCAACAGTGTGGAAATTAGATATCATTTTGATATAAGACAGGTAAGGTATGGGGGGAACGGGAGAACACATTTGAGTAATTTGCTCTGACTATGAACACTGAAAGAATCACAGTCCTATCATGATTTGCCCCCTGCAACTAATCTACTAGACCATGATGTTCAAGCCTGATTTCAATCAAGTAGATACCTTACCCTACTTTGAAAGTATTCTCTTGGAACTTCTCGCATGGATATATAAAACAGAACCCAAGTTTTCCACACATCCTATGAATCTCTCTTTCACTGCATCCTCCAAATAAACACTAAACTTGAGAGTGTGAGACAATAGCCTCAACACTGGTATGGCTGTGAAAAATGGTCTCTTTATCGCCATCGTGTGAAGATATTGGAGCGCTTTCACCAAGATACTTGGGATGCTGTGGCAGGACATCAAAAGCTGTGGCACTCTGACATCATGGGTGGACCTGATCTTTTTCATCAAGATGATAGATTCTGGGAAGCAGAAGCTCAACAATGGCAGAAACTATGTAAAGCCAAACAGTGTTCCCTCACCAGTTCAATGAAACATGTCAGTGCATATTTTATG
Source organism: Schistocerca gregaria (assembly GCF_023897955.1). Taxonomy (NCBI): domain Eukaryota; kingdom Metazoa; phylum Arthropoda; class Insecta; order Orthoptera; family Acrididae; genus Schistocerca; species Schistocerca gregaria. The sequence continues at coordinate 481,649,769 of NC_064924.1, forward strand.
CAATAATTGGTCTACTAAGCCACCAGCAACACCTGCATAAAAGCATTATGCATCAACTGCAATGAAAACATACACTACCTGGCAAAAACATGAAGCATCAAAAGGGGAGGAAGAAATAAATGAGACTTCTTGAGAACACTCTCAAGATGCTGATGCTGTTTCAGTGATCGCATAATCCAGTCACATTTACAAAACCTCGACATTACGAATCTACTCAAAAGAATGATAGTGCATCCCCTCTGACCTGGATGCATGCACTGATTCAATTGGGAAGATTGTCATAAAGCCATTGTATCATCTCCTGATGCAAGCTGACCTACAACTGTTGTAACTGATCCTTGCTATCCTGGATACAGGCACATAGATGAAGTTGATACCCAAGCTGGTCCCTTAAGTTCTATTGGGGACAGATCTAGGGATCTTGCTGGCCACGGTGATGCCTCAACGTCACACAGATAGTAAGTTGAAAGGCATATCTTGTGTTGGTGTGTTGTCTGTTAAAAAAATGGCACAATGATACTTTGGCATCAGAGAGAGAAATTGAGGATGCAGGATGTTCTTGACATACCGATTTGCCATCACAAGTTCCAACAGTCACTATCAGCCATGGCCTACAGACGTGTATGGTGGCTGCCCTCACCACAACGCCAGGAGTAACACTAAAGTATCTCTTCAAAATGACGGAAGAACGGATCCTTTCTCCAGGTTACTCACCACTGACTGACATCTGAGTTAGTGCAGAACCATGATTCATCACTGAACACAATACCATATCATCCATCAGCAAGCCACACTTTCAGGTCATGATACCACACCAAAAACAGCCATTGATGTTCTGGTGTTAACAGCAATTTATGCATGGGATGATAATTCCCTAATCTGGCTGCTGCTAGTCTCCAACTGCTGTGTGGGATGACACAAAATGTTACATGGAGTGCATTACTTGTACTCAAATAGCTGGCTCAAATTTGAGGGGGTTATGAAGTGCTTGTTTTTTGCACAATAAGGTGATACTACTTTGTGGTAGTCAGAAACGGTTAACTGGAAACTTGGTGACATGTGTGCTTGCCCTCACATTCCTATGCAGTCCAACATCAAGCCACTGTCACATCCTAATGTCCCACCAATCTGGATATCTCGTGACTCAACCAACTGGCCAAATGGAGACCCACAATGAGGCCATTTCAAACTGTCAGGTGTTATGATGCTGTGTGTCGTGAGTACATAGCGATGCTGTCTGTCGTCAGTACACAGCATCTACATGTCCTTCCAGTGATCACTCAACATCCAGTGATGTTTGTGCCTCTTATATACACTTCCAGGACTGGTAACAACACTGAAGCGAACAACACTAATGCACTTCACTGGCTGTAGAATTGCAGCTCTAATTATTTACATACCGACCAATGGTATGTATGTATAAAGTTACGCTGACATTCGACCATATCTTCTTGGTGCTTCACTTTTGTTGTCAAGCTGTATATCCACTCAGAAATACGCAGTTGCTGATAAAGTCGCATTCATTAGATCTTATTGACAATAAATTCCACGTGTGTGTGATGTTGGTGAAACAGTTCTAGACTTGGAGCCAACATTTCTAATAGTGTTAAAGGAAGATATTTGAGTCACCTAGGTTTAGCTGCCAAGGGAGAAAGATAGAGTGTAAAATTCCCACATGTAATAAGCTGTTTTATTTGTGTGACACAACACTTACTTTGCGGGCACAGATGTTGTGACCCATAAATTCCTTCCAAGAACCTACATGTGAGGTCTCCAAGCCAGTATTTCTTGTGTGGTGATCCTGTATTTAAAAACACACACACACACACACACACACACACACACACACACACACACACACACACACATTTTTGTTGCTGGTTTTTATGTTAGAACTCGTCTATGATGGAAGAGTTGTTAAGAAGAGACCTTGTAAATCTGCAGTGTAACAAGTATCTACCTCAGTTATTATCTTTGCAGTCCAATGACCAAAGGTTTTTTAGAGCTGTGTTTCTGCCACCTATGTCTTGGAAATGATCATGACTGGAAAATCGAGAAAATTGCAGCTCATAAGGTGATTTACCGACAGTTTTCTTCCTGTACATCATTTGAAAATGGAAGGGTAGGAAGGAAATGATTGAGGGCACTTGAGATACCTCCACCAGACACTTCAAGATGATGATTGGAATATAGTTATATAGAACTCCAACAACAGACTTTCAGAGATTGTTTATGGATACCTTCTATGTATTTTAGTATAAAGGATCCACCGTCTCTTGATGGTTAATCCCAGGGTTCTCGTATTTCGTCTGGTTTCTTGCCCCAATTAGCTTTGCTTTGCTTTGCGTTGCCCTAAAAGTACTAAACAATGGTGAAAATGATAACGGTTTGTGCTGTGTGTCTTGCTTCCATTCACTCATGCTACCTGTTGTTAACAGCAGTAATGCCCTCTTTAACTCGTTGCCGTCAAACTTACATTCAGTACTTCTGACAGTCTAGGGTTTTGATTTCCATCATTCTTAATTGTGGATTAACAGTGACGCACAACAGCACTTTGGATAGGATTTCTGATGATAAGTTGGCCGATATGCACCTTGCCTACCGGTTCATTGAATGCAATTCGCCAGTGGCAACCAAATCGCAGCACTTTTGTGGATGGGGGTGTCGTGTCATGTCGTGTTGTTGTTGTTGTTGTTGTTGTTGTTGTTGTTGTTGTTGTTGTTGTCTTCAGTCCTGAGACTGGTTTGATGCAGCTCTCCATGCTACTCTATCCTGTGGAACCTTCATCATCTCCCAGTACTTACTGCAACCTACATCCTTCTGAATCTGCTTAGTGTATTCATTTCTTGGTCTCCCTCTACGATTTTTACCCTCCACGCTGCCCTCCAGTACTAAATTGGTGATCCCTTGATGCCTCAGAACATGTCCTACCAACCGGTCACTTCTTCTCGTCAAGTTGTGCCACAAACTCCTCTTCTCCCCAATGTTATTCGGTACCTCATCATTAGTTATGTGATCTACCCATCTAATCTTCAGCATTCTCCTGTAGAACCACGTTTCAAAAGCTTCTATGCTCTTCTTGTCCAAACTATTTATCGTCCATGTTTCACTTCAATACACGGCTACACTCCATACAAATACTTTCAGAAACGACTTCCTGACACTTAAATCTATACTCGATGTTAACAAATTTCTCTTCTTCAGAAACACTTTCCTTGCCATTGCCAGTCTACATTTTATATCCTCTCTACTACGACCATCATCAGTTATTTTGCTCCCCAAATAGCAAAACTCCTTTACTACTTTAAGTGTCTCATTTCCTAATCTAATTCCCTCACCATCACCCGACTTAATTCAACTACATTCCATTATCCTTGTTTTGCTTTTGTTGATGTTTATCTTATATCCTCCTTTCAAGACACTGTCCATTCCATTCAACTGCTCTTCAAAGTCCTTTGCTGTCTCTGACAGAATTACAATGTCATCGGCGAACCTCAAAGTTTTTAATTCTTCTCCCTGGATTTTAATACCTACTCTGAATTTTTCTTTTGTTTCCTTTACTGCTTGCTCAATATACAGATTGAATAACATCGGGGAGAGGCTACAACCCTGTCTCACTCGCTTCCCAACCACTGCTTCCCTTTCATGCCCCTTGACTCTTAAAACAGCCATCTGGTTTCTGTACAAATTGTAAATAGCTTTTCGCTCCCTGTATTTTACCCCTGCCCCCTTTAGAATTTGAAAGAGAGTATTCCAGTCAACATTGTCAAAAGCTTTCTCTAAGTCTACAAATGCTAGAAACGTAGGTTTGCCTTTCCTTAATCTTTCTTCTAAGATAAGTCGTAAGGTCAGTATTGCCTCGTGTGTTCGAATATTTTTACGGAATCCAATCTGATCTTCCCTGATGTCAGCTTCTACCAGTGTTTCCATTCGTCTGTAAAGAATTCGTATTAGTATTTTGCTGCTGTGACTTATTAAACTTATAGGTCAGTAATTTTCACATGTGTCAACATTGGCTTTCTTTGGGATTGGAATTATTATATTCTTCTTGAAGTCTGAGGGTATTTTGCCTGCTCATACATCTTGCTCACCAGATGGTAGAGTTTTGTCAGGACTGGCTCTCACAAGGATGTCAGTAGTTCCAATGGAACGTTGTCTACTCCCGGGGCCTTGTTTCGACTCAGGTCTTTCAGTGCTCTGTCAAACTCTTCACGCAGTATCGTATCTCCCATTTCATCTTCATCTACATACTCTTCCATTTCCATAATATTGTCCTCAAGTGCATCGCCCTTGTATAGACTCTCTATATACTCCTTCCATCTTTCTGCTTTCCCTTCTTTGCTTAGAACTGGGTTTCCATCTGAGCTCGTGATATTGATGCAAATGGTTCTCTTTTCTCCAAAGGTTCAAAGTGGATCTGAGCACTAAGGGACTCAACATCTTAGGTCACAAGTCCCCTAGAACTTAGAACTACTTAAACCTAACTAACCTAAGGACAGCACACACACCCATGCTCGAGGCAGGATTTGAACCTGCGACCGTAGCAGTCCCGCGGTTCCGGACTGCAGCCCCAGAACCGCACGGCCACCACGGCCGGCAAAAATCTAGTGGGCTCTCCAAAGGTCTCTTTAATTTTCCTGTAGGCTGTATCTATCTTACCCCTAGTGAGATAAGCCTCCACATCCTTACATTTGTCTTTTTGCTACGCCTGCTTAGCCATTTTGCACTTCCTGTCGATCTCATTTTTGAGACGTTTGTATTCCTTTTTGCCTGTGTCATTTACTGCATTTTTATATTTTCTCCTTACATCAATTAAATTCAGTATCTCTTCTGTTACCCAAGGGTTTCTACTAGCCTTGGTCATTTTACCTAGTTGATCCTCTGCTGCTTCACTACTCCCTCCCTCAAAGCTACCCATTCTTCTACTGTATTTCTTTCCTCAGTTCCTGTCAATTGTTCTCTTATGCTCTCCCTGAAACTCTGTACAGCCTCTGGTGCTTTCAGTTTATCCAGGTTCCATCTCCTTAAATACCCACCTTTTTGCAATTTCTTCAGTTTTAATCTACAGTTCATAACCAATAGATTGAGGTCAGAGTCCACATCTGCCCTCGGAAATGTCCTACAATTTAAAACCTGGTTCCTAAATCTCTGTCTTACCATTATATAATCTATCTGATACCTTTTTGTATCTCCAGGATTCTTCCATGTATACAACCTTATTTTATGATTCTTGAACCAATGATTAAGTTATGCTCTGTGTAAAATTCTGACAGATGGCTTCCTCTTCTATTTCTTAGCCCCAATCCATATTCACCTACTATGTTTCCTTCTCTCCCTTTTCCTACTGTCGAATTCCAGTCACCCATGACTATTAAATTTTCGTCTCCCTTCACTACCTGAGTAATGTCTTTTATCTCATCATACATTTGTTCAATTTCTTCATCATCTCCAGAGCTAGTTGGCATATAAACTTGTACAACTGTAGTAGGCATGGGCTTCGTGTCTATCTTGGCCACTATAATATGTTCACTATGCTGTTTGTAGTAGCATTATTCATGTTCTTAAAATTAATCCATCTTTTTCATTTATGTGTTCTTGCCCAACTTCATTCATTGCCATGTACAAGAACCTGAAGTTATTTTTGACCATAACACATTAGGTAGCTTAACTTTTGAGTCAGAAAACACACAGTCAGTTGACTTTGAATTAGTTTGTTTATTTTTATGTTTGTGAAGATCACTTTCGCTGGAAACAAATATTCACTGATTCATCATTTAATTGCTTCTTAAATGTTGAAGCTGCAGACAGGTGATCTAACTTTCTGACAAATTAAAACTGTTTGGCAAACCAGGGCTTGATACTGTGACGTTCACCTTTCATGAGCAAATGCTGTACTGACAGCTGTACAGACACGACCTACAACCCACCCGTAAAGCTTCTCTTCTGCCAGTACGTCATCTCCAACTTTCCAAATTCCAAAGGTGAGAGGAGTGAAAATGAGGAAGTAAAGCAGTGACAGCAGGTTGCGAGTCATGCGTAGGTAGTTCAGTTGGTACAACATTTGCCGACAAAATGTGGTCTCAGGTTCGAGCATCAGTCTGGCACACGGTTTTAATCTGTTAGGATGTTTCGAATCATTGCACGCTGTGTTGCAAAGTGAAATTCATGCTGAACAACGTTCTTTGCTTCATGTGGATTGAATATTATGTGAGTGCCATAAGTGTATCCTAAAGGGTGTCAGGGCGAGCTGCGCTAGTCAATAATGTGACAAAGTGACAGTTTCTGCATGTTATTACCAACAGTTCCAGATATGACATTGGTGAATTATTTTTTCTGTTATCTTCTGACAACACACTACAGAAACATTTTAATGTTACCGATGCAAGTTGTCTCTGTAGTAGGAGCATTAGTACTGCGTAAAGCAGGCTTCACATGTAGATGAGATGTGCTTGAGAAAATAGGATCAGTAATATTTCATTGCAGAAACTTAATCTGGTTGAAAGTGAGAGGCAAAGCCATTTAGATGAAGTCATATTTGTCAATACTGTAGCTGTAACATACATTCATAACAGAAGTGCTAAAGGTTACCCAGTATATGTGCAAATCTGTGAGCTGGTCCTTCTAATTTTGTGTGATCTTCCACTAATGTACCAAGGGCAGGGACATCACATTTCTGTGTGCTTGTATCATAACCACTAACTTCATCACAACATACACTTTGTGCTCTTCGATAAATCAGACAATGTAAATGCAATGAACAATTTAGCTTTTTATGAAATAGAGTATATAAGTGGATATATGATGGGAAGATGAGGACACATTGTTGGCGCTTGTTTTGAAATTAAATGTTTACAATTTCCAAATAAACCTTCTGTGTGTCTCAGGCATATACATGTACCACGTCTGATCCATTTTTCCATAGGTTGGGACAAGCACTCATATGGCTACCATGGCGATGATGGACATTCATTCTGCTCATCAGGCACAGGACAGCCTTATGGACCAACATTTACAACCGGTGATGTTATAGGCTGTGGTGTCAACCTTGTTGACAATACTTGTTTTTATACTAAAAATGGCCACAACCTTGGTGTGGCATTCACAGACCTACCAGTAAGTCAAGAAAATCTTATTAGTACCTGATAGTTATTTCGTGCATTCCACCAAGAGGCTTTTTACTGTGTAATATAGGTTAATATTTTAGGCTTTGATATTATTTGGAGAACTTTTTATATTTTATGCTAAATTATCTCATTACTGATCATATTAAGAGAGATATTTCACCATCTGGGGTTAGGTATAGCATATTTAGATATACCTTTCTTTTATCATCATTTTGTTCTCTCTCTCTCTCTCTCTCTCTCTCTCTCTCTCTCTCTCTCTTGTGTGTGTGTGTGTGTGTGTGTGTGTGTGTGTGTTTGTTTAGTTACTCACTACACATCATAGGGACATCATCATGTGTAGTGAAACTACCACCACCTCCTTCCTTTTCTACACCACCACCTCCTCCCCCCTCCCCCTCCCTCCTTCCAACACCACTGACAGATTAGAAATTAAAATAATGTGATTATTTTAAGGTTTAGTTATGTCAGACAAACAGAGAAACGCTTAATGTTCCAAGACCAGTTATGCATATTAATTTTTTTTTGCCATGTGTTTTATGTACACTAATTACAAATATATTGGCTCTTTATTGCAGCCAAACCTCTACCCAACAGTTGGGCTTCAGACACCTGGAGAAGTTGTTGATGCAAATTTTGGCCAGTCACCATTTGTGTTTGACATTGAAGATATGATGCGGGAGCTACGGGCTCGCACTCTGCGTACAATTCACGAGTTCCCTGTTCCAGACAACCGTGGAGAATGGCAGGCTACTCTTCATAAGTGAGTCACTCGCTTCTAGAAGTGATGCATGCAGAGGCTGATGCCATGTTAGCCAGAGAATTTTGATAAAACAGAAGATTATGAGGAATTATAGCCGATAAATCAAGCAACATATGATTCTCTTCCATATACAATGATAGCCAAAACACTATGACCACTGCCCACCATGAGACAGAATGCTGCCTGGTGGTGTTGCCGGTCTGCGACATGGTAAGGAAAGTATATAAGTGAAGCAGAGCTGAATGAGTAATCATTCTAGCAACAATATGGCCTACAAATGTGGTAATCCCGCGACATGTGTGACTGACAAAAGGCATATTTTTCCCAATGCCTAAGAACAAGGATCTCGGAAATGGCAATCCTATTTGTATGCTACTACTGTGATCATTTTTGGAATGGGGCTGAAGGGCACTGAAACTACAAGTGGGTGACAGTGTTCAACATCCACACTTTATCATGGAATGTAGAGAGTGAAGGCTGACCCAGTTTGTAAACGGGATTGGCTGTTATCTGAGGCAGATCAGACAACAGAGTAAAATGCTGACACACACACACACACACACACACACACACACACAAGTTTTTGAAGTACATCATTTGGCACACATTGTTGAACATGGATTTCTGCAGCAGATGATCCCTACATGTTCACTTGCTGACATAATGACATTGTCAGTTAAAATTGCAGTTGGTGCAGAATCATCAGTATTTGACTGAGGTTCAGTGGAAACGTGCCATCTGGTTGGACGAATCATGTTTCTTCTTACACTAGATGAACGGTCGTGTTCAGATACACCATCATCCAGTCAAACAGCTGCTTGAACATGCACCATGCAACAAAAGCAGGCTGGTGGCGGCAGTATTTTGCTTGCTGTTTGGGAATTTCACTTGGGCTTTTGTGGGATCTTTGGTAGTAACCGAGGCACCGTGACACTACTTTAATGTCATTGTGGTCATCTGCACTCCTTTCTGCTTGATTTTTTTTTCTAATGACGATGGCACCTTCCACCAAGACAACAGTCATCTCAAGGCCAGAATTGTACTTGAGGAGTGTGGTAGTGGACTCGCATTGATGTCCACATCATAGAATTCACCTGATCAAAACTTGATGGAACACATCTAGATTGTTTTTAGGGCATGTAGCTGGTGCCTGATAGCACTGTCGTGTAATTTACTCATATTGCATGGCCCATGCATAGACATCTGGTTCCAATACTTCCAGAAACCCAGAATGGACTTGGCGAATTCATGCAGTGTGGAATTGCTGCTATATTGTGTTCTAAAGGTGAACCATCACACTGTTAAGTAGGTGGTCATAATGTTTAGGCTGATCAATGTAATTATCATAAAATAACTATAACTGCAAAATTAGGAAAATTCAGATTCATACTGAGACTAATGACCATCTGCTGCATACAATTAGTGATGGAACTGGAGACACCACAAGAAGGCTTGCAAAGTATGTATATAGTGTAGATGATACCTATGACCATATCACAATAGATAATATTTCTAATAATTTATTTATTCTCAGTTCAGAAACATACAGATACACTGGCTGACAACAGGAAAATTATACTGGGGAAAATCCAACACATTTGGTGAACTAGAATCTTCATTTCACATGTACCATGAACTTTACAACCTCCAAGGCACTCGGACTGACATGAATGATATCATCTGTGTAGGATGTTGGGCACAATAAGTGTTGAAACATATGGCTGGGTCTTGTCTGCATACACAGTGACATCAACATCTGTCCTTCAATCTTCACATTACAGATTTTTTTCTGTACCGGGGAGGAGGGGTCATTGCTTGGCTGCTGCAGTCCATATTCAGAGTTTGAGTTTTCTCATTTTACATGAAGCATGATACAGTTCTCCGATGATCATAGGAAGCCTTTGCTGGACCTCGGACATTGAGGAGGGAGGGTGTGCCCATACACTTGCAGAGTATGTTGTACGCCACTGTAAGCCTCTCTTTACCAGCAGCCTCTTCTCTGCGTACTGCATGTGGTGCTATTCCAGCCAGTTAATAAACTTTATCTATTAGAACAGATTGAGGCAACCTGAATCAGCCTATATGTTTGATGGAGTGCTATATCCATCCGTCCGGTATGAAATGATCAGTAATAGATCGAACAGGCATATTCTGTGGCAGAAAAACACAGTGCCATTGCAGATGCAGTGATGGTTGGAGAATGTAGGCCTCTGCCTGTTTGTAAATTGGAGAATTTTATGCAGACACTTTCATTTTGTTGTTCTCAGAGTGGTTTTTTAATGTAAAAATTCTTTAAAAGTGTTACTTCCAGATATTTTGGAGTATGATAATGTTATAATTGGGTTATTGGCCATCTATATGTAGCTCATGATAAACTTCTCTGTTCCATAGATGGAATGCACATAGTTGTGCCTTACGATGGTTTGGTCATAGCTGGTTCCATTATAGTACTGTGATGGATTTCTGAGGATATTTGTCAGATTTCTCTCCATGTTGTCAAAGCTTTAGCTCTGTGCAGCAAGGTCTGTCACATATATACAGGAAACTTCTTGTATTTGGAGGCAGTGGTTGATCTTTGGTGTAGATGCAGAGCTAGAACACTGCCTGAGGTAGACCATTTTTCTGTGGTCTCCAGTGATTATCAGTGATTATGCTGTAGTTAGAATAAAAAAAACCTATGAATTTAAAGAATTCAGGGAGAATGAGTAAGTTTTTTGAGTACCCCTACATCACATGATGCATGGATTCAGTTAGAAATTATTTCATGTAACCTATAAATTTTTACGAGCTTCAATAAGGCAGTTACAATTGTGATAACATACCGTTAATATTTTGGTATTGATTAGAAGTAAAAGGTAAAAGCTAACATGAAATTAAACATTACTGATCTAAGCACCCAAACTTAAGTTTTCATGAGCCTGGCATAACAGAATAGTGACTACACAAATTTGGAAAGCTCCTGAAGAGAATAAGACTTAAGCCTCATGATATAAAAAATGAAGGAGAATGGAAACACATACAAAATTGGTGAAAGTGATAAATTGAAATATGGCCCCCTTTAAAAACTGGGAAGAAGAAAAGACAAAATTTTTATTGGCACGAACAAAATTAAGACAGTTAACTCATTAAATGAGATATTGGTTCTTGAGGACAATAATATGCTTTGGTGTTATGAGAGAGAAAGTGTAAAATAGCAAAGACATGTTAAGAAATGTGGTAGATAAAGTAAAAGACAGCTGAGGGACAGGTATCGCAGTGATTAGATAAAGGATAGCAGCACAAATAGGAGATAGAAAATAAGTCTGCTAAGGGGGAGATTTGGGGGTGGGGAGGAGAGTGAGAATGAGAAACTCTGTGCAGGGAAGGTAATGCATACCAGACATACATGATGATTTAGTAAAAGCTCCACAATATGTGCTTGTTAATTAAAACACTTAATACGTAGAGACTACCCCTACCAAAGATATTAAGTGATTATTAATAAAGGAAAAGAATTACTGTGCGAGTCCATGATTGTCGCAAGTATTTTGTGAATAGAACCGTCTAGATCATTTTAAAAACTTCATCATTTTCTACACCATTTTGGCTAATGATGTCATCAGATGCCTGCAATTAAGATTTGAGAATCATAAAGTGTGACAGGCATTTGTTGTACAAGAAGATGCAAAACATATAAAATTAAGAAATTAAAAAATACTTTCAGAAGTAAAAGTTTCTTAACATCCTACCTTGTTGTTGTATAAAAAATCCCTGTTTCTGTTTGTGATCCTCTAATCTTAACTGTAGATATATGATAATGGCAGTAGCCAAAGTGGCATAGTAAAGAAAGAAAATTCTAATAGTGATCTAGATGGTTTTATTCACAAAATAATACTTAAGTGATGCCCTCAGAAAGGGAGAGACATTTCGGAAAACTTCAGTCTCTCTAAGATTGATTTAATGCATGCCGAGGCCAGCAACAGAGGGAGTGAGCTGCCTCCCAGGCCTGCTATAAGTAAATCAGCACTGTTGATATTACGTATGGGCTCCCGTTCCCTGACCCAGCCTTGGAAAATCGATTTAAAACATTCAGGCTGTACTCTGCTTGGGGGCTTATAATTGAGGGATTATTAAGAAGTAGAACAGTTTAGGAGTGCTGTGGAACGCAATAATTTAATCAAATGAAATTGTCATATTCTACTCAATTATCAGCTGGAGAACAAACATATAAAAGGCATAAGGCATTAAAATTTGCAAGCTTTCAGAGCTAGTGCCTCTTCCTTCTAACAGAAGGGTTGAATGGGATGGAAGAAGGGTGAGGGAGAAGGACTGGCGAGGTTTAGGAAAAGTGGTAGAGTTTGCAAAAGTCACCCAGAACCCCGGGTCAGGGGATTCGTACAGACGGGGTGAGGAGGAAAGACCTCATTCCACCATGTATAGTTTCTCAGTCAGTTGAAGCACTGAAGTGTGTTTATCTTCTGAGTGGTAGGAGAGATCCTTTCATGCCATTCTTAGATGCCAGTACAGTACTGTCACTGCCTAATAGGAATTTTTGGTCACCTAGTTGGACAGTGTGCGATCCATAGCAACTACACTGTGAATGCGGCACAGGAAATCGTACCCAAGGAGCATGTCAAAGTCTGGATTTTCCTGTGACAATAGTTTTGCTGTAAGTGCAAATATTTCTTTGCCATTCTTCAAATTAATCTAATGCGAGCATACAGGGCATATTTTTTCACTGCCTAACCCACTTGGACTCCAGCTTGGCTGGCCTGCCTGTCACTAAGGGGGGAGGAAAAATACTCTCTCCTGTGTTTTGCTCTGGTATCAAAAAGTGTCTTCAATTTTTCTTATCTAATTCTCCAATCAACAACACATTTCTCACTTCTTCTGATCCTTTGCTTGTCCCCAGATTGATTTGAGTGAATGGGAGTTTGGGGTGGTGGCTACTCCAGCACCCCTTGGGCATGGGTGTGTGTGTTGTCGTTAGAATAAGTTAGTTTAAGTTAGATTAAGTCATGGGTAAGCCTAGGAACCGATGCCCGGTGCAGTTTTCTACCATAGGAACTTACCACCACCATTACTCCAGCACCTGACACATTTCCTGAGTGTTGTCCCCTGTCACTTCCTCAGTGGCTATCCCTTCCACTCACAAATTTTGTTGTTGGTACTGCAGCCTAGAGCATGTCTGCTTCATATGTCCTATTTCTCTGCAATGCATGCAATGTGGTGTCAGTTGTTGGCAACGACTACACTGATTGCCAGTTACGAAAACATGGCATGCATCATTTGTATAGCTTGGAATTGTTACAGAGTGGTTTGCCATCTCCTCCCTCCTTTTGTTTTTTTTTTTTAAAAAAAAAAAGGTGGTGCAAACTTTATTGCACTTCTTATTCTAGATCAGTCCCTTTTACAAGTGCATTATTACTTGTTACTAGACAATAGGTAAAACCACATAAAAAGGCATGTTGAGGCTGCAAGTACATGAAGATGGCTGTAAGAGTTCAAAATGCCACTGTACATATGCTAAAATAGAGTACATCTGTGGCTGAAATTGGAAAATATATAGTTAACTCAGGCACATATCTTTCTCATTGTTTCACCTAATTTTCTGCCATTATTGCATATGCTATTTGTCATAGCTCTCGATCTTGCGTGAAAATGTTTTTGTGCATCAATTCCTCAACAGTTTAGCGAGACAGTTTCACACCAACTCAGTATGGCCGTGTTTGACTGTACTGCTACTTTTTGTTCTGAAAATATGGGAAGTGTGTTAGTGGCATAAATGTGCCGTTGTTGTAGATACATTTATGGGCTGTTCTCTGCCGCAAATGCTTGTCTTGATCATAGTTACTATTCTGCTATGTGCAGTTGAGACATAGATAGCAAAGTTAGTTTTGATTAGGAGAGGTGATCTTGGGGCTCTACTGGTCGGTCTAGAAGTGATTCATCAATAATATTTGTTACTGTAAAGTAACAGTGTCAGTGATTCCAAATATGATAATGATGTTTGGTTTGTGGAGCGCTCAACTGTGTGGTCATCAGCACCCGTACAAAATCCCAACTCTTACACAGTCCATTTTTTTCACAATCCAATCTAGATGCTGTCACATATGATGATGAGGATGAGGATGAGGATGAGGATGAGGAGGAGGATGAGGAGGAGGATGATGAGGAGGAGGATGAGGAGGAGGATGATGAGGAGGATGATGAGGAGGATGATGAGGAGGATGATGAGGAGGATGAGGAGGAGGATGATGATGAGGAGGATGATGAGGAGGATGATGATGAGGAGGATGATGAGGAGGATGATGATGAGGAGGATGATGAGGAGGATGATGATGAGGAGGATGATGATGAGGATGATGATGATGAGGATGATGATGAGGAGGATGATGATGAGGAGGATGATGATGAGGAGGATGATGATGAGGAGGATGATGATGAGGAGGATGATGATGAGGAGGATGATGATGAGGAGGATGATGAGGAGGAGGATGATGAGGAGGATGAGGAGGAGGATGATGAGGATGAGGAGGAGGATGATGAGGATGAGGAGGAGGATGATGAGGATGAGGAGGAGGATGATGATGAGGAGGAGGATGATGAGGAGGAGGATGATGATGAGGAGGATGATGATGATGAGGAGGATGATGATGATGATGATGAGGAGGATGATGATGATGATGATGAGGAGGATGATGATGATGAGGAGGATGATGAGGAGGATGATGAGGAGGAGGATGATGATGATGATGAGGAGGATGATGATGATGATGATGAGGAGGATGATGATGAGGATGATGAGGAGGATGATGAGGATGAGGATGAGGTTGATGAGGATGAGGTTGATGAGGATGAGGATGAGGATGATGATGATGATGAGGATGATGATGATGATGAGGATGATGATGATGATGAGGATGATGATGATGATGAGGATGATGATGATGAGGATGATGATGATGAGGATGATGATGATGACAACACAAACACCCAGTTCTGGGGCAGAGAAAATCCCCAACCCGGCCGGGTATCTATCCAGTACCCTAGAGTAGTAGTACATATACTGAAGAGCCAAACAAACTGATACACCTGCCCGAATACATATAGGACCCCCACAAGCATGCAGAAGTGTCGCATTGTCCTTCTGGAATGAACATGAATGGATGCAGGTGATCAGGCAGGATGCTTACGTATGTGTCGTCTGTCAGCATTGTACCTCGACGTGTCAGAGGTCCCATATCACTCCAACTGCACATTCCCCATGTCATTACAGAGCATCTACCAGCTTTAGCAGTCCCCTGCTGATGTGCAGGGTCTGTGGATTCCTAAAGTTGTCTCCATACCCATACACATCCATCTGCTCGATACAATTTGAAATGACCCATTCGACCAGGCAACTTGTTTCCCGTCATCAACAGTCCAATGTCAGTGTTGACGGGCCCAAGTGACGTGTAAAGCTTTGTGTTGTACCGTCATCAAGGGTACACGAGTGGGCTTTTGGCTCGGAAAGCCCATACCAATGTTGATTCATTGAATGGTTCGCACAATGACAGTTGTAGAGGGCCCAGCATTGAAATCCGCATCAGTTTGTGGAAGGTTTGCCCTTCTGTCATGTTGAACAATTCTGTTCAGTAGTTGTTGGTCCCGTTCTTGCAGGATCTTTTTACGGCCACAGTGTTGTCAGAGATTTGATGTTTTATTGGATTCCTGATATTCACAGTACTCTCGTGAAATGATCCTATGGTAAAATCCCCACTTCATCGCTCCTCCGAGATGCTGTGTACTATTGCTCGTGTGCTGACTATAACACCACGTTCAAACTCAATTAAATCTTGATAACCTGCCATTGTGGTAGCAGTAGCCGATCTAACAAGTGCACCAGATACTCATTATCTTATATAGGTGTTGCCGACCACAGTGTCGTATTATGCCTGTTTATATATCTCCGTATTTAAATACACATGCCTATACCAGTTTATTTGGTGCTTCAGGGTATACATATATGTGAAGTATCAAGTGGAAACATTATTAGCTAAAATCTCATAAAGTGCATGAGCAGTTTACTTTGAATTTTCACGTAATGCTGCAATAAATATTCATACAGACATGCATTGCATATTTTTTAAAATGTTTTGCAAGTTTTCTGTTAAAAGTAAGTGCAAGAAAAAAAGGGTATAGTTAAGGGTATCTCTGGTACCACTAACTGATTTCTCCCCTACACTGTTCCATTCCCAAAGGGCACACGGGAAGGATGATTTCCAGGAAGTTTCTGTATTAGCTCGAATTTATTGAATTTTCTAGTTGCAGTCATTTTGTGAGACATGGGAGGAAATAATATGTTCTCCGACTCTTCCCAGGAAGTACTGTCGTGCAATTTCAGTAGCAAACCTCTGTGGTGCACAACACCTGGAGTTCATAGAACGTATCTCTAACACTGCCACACCAACTAAACAATTCTTTAATGAAATACACAGCTTTTTGTTGACTCTCCTCTCTCTCATCCGGTAGTCCAACCTGTTGAGGATCGCAGATAGATCTATCAAACAAGTGCCTTGTAAGCTACTTCTTCAGTGGATGAATTCCATTTCCTTAAGATTGTTGTGTGAATCTATCTTGTATGTGCTTTGCCTACTATTTGTTTTACACAGTCATTCCACATAGTCACTCTAGATAGATACACGTAGATATAATATGGTTGATACTGTTTTCACCAGTTTGTTGTCAGTCGTGTAGTTGTATGGTAATGGATTTCTTTTTCTGGTAGTACCATAGCAAAAAAGCTGTGCAGTTTGATATATTCTGTTTCAACCCCCCCTTTTTCTAGCATGTGCACATCAGTAAATATGATCTGCTACAATCGAGTAATTTGTTTCTGAACACACTGCTGTTCTTTACTCTGGCGCACATGTTGTCAGAAATTATGATAGACTTTGTTGTAAAGATATCCAGCAAGGATGTGATTTGTAGACCATTTTCTACATCCACCTAGGTAAATACCAGGCTGGATCTCATGTCCCAGTTCAGATACAAGATGGGAAACACTTCATAATGTGATGACACATTTGACCATGCAGTGCACTCGATACAGACAGATATTGTAGAGGGGTTCCACCCTTGGGGAGGGAGGAGGGGTGAATACATGATTGAGTCACATTAATGTGACCACCTTTCAAAAGCCCGAATAACTACCTTTTGCAGTGCAGGAATTGTGTCAATGTGGTTGTGGAAGCTACTGATAGGGATGTAAAGACACGCCAACTCTAGCCCTGTGACCTGCTACACTAGGTTTCTCAGTTGAGGTGCAAATAGCCCGATAGAAATGGTACCATAGATGCTTGATTGGGTTTAAATGCGGGGGTTTGGTGGCAACGGGAGTACAGTACACTCACCCTGGTGCTCTTTGAACCACATACGTTCATGGCAAGCTGTGTGACCTGTTGCATTGTTCTGCTGGTAGATGCCGTTGTGCTGAGGAAAATCAAACTGCATATAGTGGTGGACACAGTCTCCAAAGATAGATGCATACTGGTGTTGAACAGTTATGCCTTCCAGAATGATTAAATCGCCCAGAAAATGTGACAGAAACATTCCCCTGATCATAATGCTCCATCCTCCACTGTAGACGTTTCCACCAATTGTTGCGGGGCCATGCACGCCAAAGGTCATCTGTACATTGAAGCATAAAACAATGAATCTGAAGAGGCCACCTGTCACCACTCAGTGGATGTCCAGTTGCAGTATTGGCATGCAAATTCCAGCCTTCGTTGCCAGTGAACACCAGGTAGAATGGGTGCGTGAACCAGGTGCCTACTGAGGAGACACATACAAAGCAGTGTTTGCGGAACGGTCATTGAGCAGACAATGTTTGTAGCCCCCTGGTTTGTCTGGGTGGTCAGTTACTCACCAGATGCACATCTGTTTACCTTACACCTCTGCAGCCATCGTTAACCCGTATCATCTGTGGCTTCTAGTGCACCACAGTTGCCTCAGTAATGGTTTTGGACAGAGCCAATTTGCCATGTGTGGGATTCTTTAACCATGGTGGAAGCAAACAGTTTACAAATTTAGCCATTTGTGAAATGCTTCCACCCCTGGCGCAATAGCTGTTGATTATGCTCTTATGGATGTAATATAAGTACTCCATTTCCACATTACAATAATGACTGCACTGTTTCCACATCACCCTAATATGCTTTATACACTGTCCACTGCTATTGTTGCCTCCTGACCTACACACACACACACACACACACACACACACACACACACACACACACATATATATATATATATATATATATATATATATATATATATATATATATGATATCTTTATTTGCCACCCACACAGTGTGTATGCATGAGATAGTCCTCTGTATTTGTGTGGTTCTGAGAAAATAGTACTGTGTGCATCACCTTGTTCTGATTATCCTCTCACCAAAACTCCTCTAGTATTCCTTTTCACTGGTCACTCAAAGTACAACTTGCTCATCACCTCAGGTTTGTACTCTGAAGCCTAGCAGCCAACATGGCAGAACATAAAAGCATATTTCTGCAGCACGCAGAGGTACAGCTCAAGATCTTTCATGTCCATGTAGAAAGGTAAGGAAAACATTCCATTCATGTCAGTAATGACCATATATATATAACACACAAGAAAGCATTACTTTTTTCTGCTCAACACAGCCACAAAATGTGAGTAATGTTTTAAAACTTTTGTCTGTTTTTTTGTAGATCAGAACATGTGTTACAATATGAAATATGGATGAAATTGCTTTGACTCAGCAGTGGAGTTAAGCTGTATTACATTTATAGTATAAAACTTTTCTGGCTGTGGCCCTTCGTTTGGCATAAATCTGAAATCTTACTTCGAAGTTCATATGTACAAATGAACCAGTGTTGTAAATAAAAGTGATGTCTGTAATTATCCAAAGTTGCGGTGATGTACATTTGGGTGATAGCAAAACAATGTCAATGAGTGTGAGGTGTTAAAAATTTAATCCATATTTTCAGAAGTTGTGTGAAAAAGTGAGGTAAATTCCACAGAAGAGGACACCTAGAAGATGCACTGTGAAGCATCTTAAATTTATTTGCCCATTTTTATTTGACCGCTTTCATATTTTCCGAGCAGAGTGGTCCAGTGGTTAGCACACTGGACTTGCATGTGGGATGACGATGGTACTCAAGGTACCCTCCGCCACACACCATCAGGCGGCTTGCGGAGTATGGATGTAGATGTAGATGGTTCATGTGAGAGGGCAGGGCCGATTTCCTTCCTCACCCTTGATACAGTCCAAACTTATGTTCCATCTCTTGATGTCCCTGGTATTGGTGGAATGTTAAACAGTAATCTTCCTTCCATACTTCCTTCATTGTTTCTTATTTGTCTTGTGATTTACTCTCAAACACTGTGTTATTTTAGTCAAACCTATGCAGATAATATATTGTCCTTCTACTATAGTTAGTATGGGACTGTAAAAATAATAAATATGTGGAAAGGAAGGGGAAGTGGCGGAGGGGGGAGGGGGTGGGGCGACATTGAGTCACACATGAATTGCTTATTAGAAGCCCTCATGCTAGTCCTTGTAGGATTTTCCAGTCAGTCTTAGTATTAGTTATGGTTAATTGATCAGTAAATAAGTAAAGTATAATAAATAATTGGAAAAAAGAGGTTACCTTGTTAAAATTGTGTATGTAGGTCACAATACAGTAATGATATGTTTTTGATGGCCAAAATCTGTCTCCAACAGTTCTGTTTGAAGTTAAAAGAAAAGAAAAAAAGTTTTGTTCAATAAGGGGAAAAAATAGAACCTGTTCGCTGTCCAGTTCTGAGAGTGTGGGGCTCTAGTTCATCAACATACTTTTTCAGAGAAGTCTTTCTCCCAAACAACATGTAATCTAAAGACATGAATTACACTTGTACACCAGTTTGCTATAATTTGGCAATATTTCTGTCACATACAGTACTTTTTTATAGTATACATACTTATTGAGCAAGAAATGTATGATGATTACTTTAAAGTGTTCCCCATTGCATCACTTTTAATTGCAGAATTCTGAATAAACATAAATTATAAAATATCAAAATTACGTCATATTCCGGCCCTTAATTTTTAATTTCTGCATAAGTAAGATGTATTTGTAATCTTTGCTTCTGTCTCTACAGGATGGTATCAACTTACCTTGTGCATCATGGGTACTGTGCAACAGCTGAGTCATTTGCAAATGGCACAGGACAGGTCTTCGAAGAAGATCTAACATCAATTAAAAATAGGCAGCGTGAGTGGTACTTTGATAATTTGTAGGTTATTCCAGTTGCCGTTTACCTGTACCAAAGGATCTTTCTTTTACTTGTTTCTTATAACTTGCCTTGCCCTTTCAGAGCCAATATAACATCTTGATTTTTAGACAGAGAAAATGGAAAGATAAACTGCACTTGAAATAGTCTTTATTCAACTTGATATTAGCCCTTAATTGAATTAGATCACCCACAAAAAAAGCTTAACTGGGAATAAAAACAGTGAACTTATAAACCTTAAAACTTGGAAATTTTTTAGCAAGAACTGTTGTGAGAAAATAGTGTGTTTTCTGACAGAATGGAGAGTAGTTAGCTAGATAGCAATAAAATTTCTTAAGATGTACCTTTTCATTATTTTACTTACAGCATGGATAAAAGCTATCATTGATGAACTGTTAATTCAATTAGCCTATATGCATGTACGATGGATTCGACAATCCTGTTGCTGTTGTTGTTGTTGTTGTTGTTGTTGTTGTTGTTTGTACAGTTGTACTGAATTGCGTTATATATAGAACTTTTGAAGTATGCTGAATAATTTACTACTACTACTATTGCTTCTGTTATTATTATTATTATTATTATTATTATTATTATTATTATTATTATTATCATTATCATTATCCTCATCAGCACCAGCACCATCATCGTCGTCTTGAGTGTGAGCTGCTGGGAGCTTTTACTCATGTCTTTAAATATAGAAACTGTTCATTCCTAAATTACTTGTATATTGATGTATGGAAGACACACAAAAATTAAAGTTTTGCCTGAGTAGTTGAATATTCATTAGTGGCAGAATTCAGTATATGAGCTAATGTGAATTTTGCAGTTGAAACTTCCATATTAATTATTTATTTACTGTTTGTTGTAAGGCATGCAAGAATAGCTTTTTAATATAATATAATCACATCTACTGTATATACAAGAATAATCCATGACATAAAATAATCGAAGCATCTTAATTTTGAGGGGGCTTTAACTAGGATAGAAAAAATATTTGAACATAATGATTCTGTTCATCTTCGTCACTAACGGTAAGGACCAATCTGGCGTCTTGATTTTTTTTTCCACTTGGCGTGAACTTATGGTTTTCATCTGCCATCCATTGCGTATATCTCTGTTTAAGCGCAGCTTTGAAAGGCCAATTTATATGCACATCTAGTGGTTTCAGTACAGGTGTTAGACCTCCAGGAACAATGACCAAGTCAGTTTTCCCTTTTTGTAACTTGCCTCACACTTTCTCAGTTGTATGTCCACAGAAGCTGTCCAGGACAAACATATTTCTTAAATTCAGTAATGCACCAGTGCAATGTTGCCAAACATGTATCACCTAGTCAACTGTAAGGTCATTATCATTTCACCATTTCAGATTCACTCTTGACCAGTGTGCCTTTCATGGTGTTTTCAGACTAGTTTGCTTTTAAATATTACATAAGGTAGTAGCTTCCGTCCACCTCCAGTTACACACGTAATCACAGAACACTTTCGCTTTTCATTACTGCCAGTTCATATCACCATGCTGGATTTCCCATTCATATTCAGTGTTGTTAAGTGGCGTCTTAAAATAGGCTGTCATTTGATCTGCATTACCAATTTGCAATTATGTATAGGAATGTTGGATGCACAGATTTATGAGGTAGCAATGAAAATTTACTACTTTTTCGTCATAATCGTCTGGAAGGTGTTCAGTGATAGTAGCTTCCTTCCGGAAGCCGAATTCATTTTGAAAGAAAGATCTTGATAAGCAGCCCTTGCTAGCTTTGAAAATGGTGATGCCTAGTTCTTTGGGTAAAGCCATTATTTTGATTTAGCACATTTCACTTGTCATTGCAAATCAAAATTTCCACTTTATATTTACACAATTGCAGAGTCTTCTTTTTACGGTCCAGCTGCAAAATGCCTTGCAGTTACCGTTCATTTCTTGAAGCCGCATTTTGTTTTTTCACCAATTTTGAATGCAACCCTTGCTCACATTGTACTTTCTTCCAACTGCACAGTTTCCAGTATTCTCTGCCTTTTCAATAACTAAAAGTTTTTCTTTAGTTGTGTATGGGCAATAATGATAACTTATAAGTCATAATTAATTCTGTGGTGCATGGCTTTCACTGCAGTGGACAGCTGTTAAGGTCATTTCTGTGGCATTTTCTATCAATAATTCAATAATGAGGTTGCTAGTGCATGCTGGGCACAACACCAGTAGGGAGTGCCGCCCCCCCCCCCCCCACCCCCCCCCCCACCCCACCCCTTGCAGTGGACTGCATTCATTTATAGCCTCAGGCTGACTGAAAACACCAGAGAAGCAACCGTTAACAGCTGTCCACTGTAACAGACACTGTGCATGTTAACTTATTAACGAGTGGTTAATACTTCACTTCTAACATTCTACTGATACATCAGACTGAGGCTGCAACAACACTGTAGTGTAATGGAATCTATTGTTGAAGGAGGAACAGTACGAACCTTACTACAATTAGTATGCACCTCATCCTTAAACACGGGAGAAAAAATATGCCTAGATTATTCATGTATGTACTGTATTTCTCAGAGTGGGAATTGAAACAGGGTGGAATACTACTCTATCCTCAGAATTTGTAGGATTCTGCTTACTCATGGGCGATTTTCTCTCCATCTGTGATGACCGATACACCCCATGCCTATCATAAGTCATTAAGTGAATTTCATCTGGAAATGTGGCAGATATACGCAGTTCTGTTTTTACAGTGTGTAGAGTCATTCCAAACAAATTCTACTCGGCACCTTTTTTATGTGATGCTCAGGTTCAACAGATGATGTAGGTCGGTTTCTCATTGCAAACAAAATGATTTTATTAATGCGAGTAGAATTGCTAGTTTGATGGAGCTATCTTGTTTTAGTCTCATGTTATGTTGATTATAATGATATGTCTGGTTCCACGTATCTGTAAAAATTTGTCTGGTATGTCGTCTATACCAGACTTGTCCCATTCCTTATCCTGGCAGGTGCTGATATGTATGTCTGCTACTGCAATGCATCAATGCTACTCAGTCTCTGCTGGAGTAGTGGCGGGTCATGTTTTGCTGTCCCTGTTAATTCATATGATTAAACAGAATAAAGCAGTAGACTATTTGGGTTGATCTATTGTCTGGGCATGTACAGTTCCTGCAGCAAACATTTGGTTTGTAACAAGGATCAGACCAGCATTTTCCATTGACACTTAGCAGTATTTGTTGGGGCTGAGTGTATCTATGAACTGTGAAAATTAAACTGCAAATGTCTGCCAAAAATGCATCTGATGACTTTTAAAGAGATGAGACCCAGTTTATAACCTGTAGCTCATCATTTCAAAGATTTAGATCTGTAGCGGAACAAATAAGAAGTTGTGAATGAATTATATTTATCATTTAATGTGTGGAACAATTTTTGGACTTATGGTAGAAAAGAATTTAAATATAGACAGTAATTTTGAGCCATGGACAATATATAAATAATGGTTTAGAAAGTAATAAAAAGTTATCATCTAAACAAATCCTGTGAAGTAGAGAGGCACATAAGAACTAACAATGACTGTTAAATCTTTTGATCTTTTTTCTCCTACTGAGAAAGGTACCATGGTGATTAACACACTGCACTCAATTTTTGGAATTAGTTTCACCATTCTGATTTAGATTTTCATTAATTTCTTCACTTGAATTCTAAGGCAACTTCTTACAGTACAGAAGGCTAATTTCATTCCGTCAGTTCAACTTCAATGTTGGTGGTATGTTACATTCTGATTTAGGTTCCTTCTTTCCTTCCTTGTTTTGCTCCAGAGAGGGAAGCTTACACCTATGTACACATTCTTCCAGAACTATAGTGTCACTTACATGAGTACTATCACACCCTGACAAGAACAGTGACACAATACTAAAATGCAGTAGACCTGCTTGAGAAAACTTGACTTAAAGAATAAATTCCATAAATCTTATTTTGAAATAGTAAAAGGTTCCTTTAAATTTCAAGTTAGTGCTATTGGCAGTAAATCACATTGTATTTTACATGTATGTTGGAGCCTTTCACACATTTTTCAGTGATATAAACTGAAATTTCCGTTTTCCAACATGTACTTTTCTTGTTGGGGTGCGATAGGTTCTAAACTAAGATGGGATAGTTAAAAGGGAAACAGGGTTACGTGGATAGGAGAAAGTGGCAATTGCCATTGTTGAACAAGAGAAACAATGCAAATTAGGACCAAAACAGGAAAGGTGAACGGTAAAATCTTGTGCTGTAGTGACTGAGGGGCCACATGATGTGCTCGAACAACTGTGCAAAATTGAGGTTCAGTCAGTCTGGTGTTTGAGGAGAGAATCCATACAACATAAATCATATGGGAGCTATTGAAACTTATGGTGTTCCTATGACCTGCATTTCTTCCAGCTGATCTTCAGACCCAAAACTAGTGCAGCAGATCATAACACACCTGCATTCTTTTGAACAAACTGTGCTGTGCAACATTAGTTTTAGATCTTCAGATCATCTGTGTACCAAATTGAAACTGGTCATCAAAACATTTTTTTAAAAAAGTGAATGACTCAGATTTTTTCCATTTTAGGCAGAGGTGTTTAACTTCCCTGTTTGCTTATAAAATATTACCTTGTACAAGAAGTTACCTGAAAGAATGAAACCTTGGTACTGCAGTTCCCATGATTTCATTGTTCTCTAGATGTAAAGCTGTCAGTGAGCTAACTCATTTTTACCATATGTTTCTCTGAATTTTTGCTCCATTTGTATTGAAGACCCTAAATTTGGAATGCATTGTTAGACTGTTTCAGATTCACCCAACTTGCATCTCATGGACTTGATTTTGAAAGCATGTTGAATTACAAAAACTCAGATGATGATACTAACTAGATTTACGTTTCTCTCGATTTAGTTGGCAGATAGTAATCTGTAAAGTCTCAGAAAACAGAAATCAGTCCAGTCTTTGTTCACCCGCTTCTTAGTGTGTTCTACTTTGGTAATGAGGATTACATGAGGATATTCCTTATATGCAAGAATCAACAGAACATAACAATAAATACAGATGGCATACTTCCATCAGTTTCACAAGTTTTCTTTCTGCAATTTTTTTTTTTTTTTTTTTTATCCAAGAGATTTAAGGCACTTTCTAGGAACAGCACTCTATCCTGTAAGCATACTTGTGACTTAACAGTGAACCATTTCTTACAGCTTTTTCATGCTTAGCTATATTTCAGAACATAGTTACACACACACCACCTCCAGGTTTGTTTATTTTGAGGTGGGGATTTATGTTGTTCCACTTCAGGTCCCCCCTCTCCCTACCTCCCCCTTTGTCCCTATATATGCTCTGTGTTTTTAATTGGTACCAAATAGCTAGTTTCTAAGTAATGCTGTTAAACCCATGTAGTGTTGTGTTGCTTAAAGAGATGATCAGTGTCTTAATAGATAGCTATTAACTGAGACATTACATTAAAAAAAAATAGTTACGCTGGTTTTATCATAATTGTAGGTTGTAAAAAAAAAGCTTAATTTAAGACTCAGTTAAGTCACATCATTTTTTAAGAATCTTTAATTAATTAGTTAATAGTGTATATGGTAACAGAATTGATTCTTGCTTCACTGAGTGAAACTGAGTTGACTCCACTACTGAGTGAAAACCATTTCCTTCATTTTTCATATTGTTTCTGTTATTATCCATTATTGAATTTTTTTAGTGTCTCCTTTTTTATTTTCTAGGAATTTTAAAACTGGTGCTGGCAGGACGTATGGGTGAAGCAATTGAAACAACAAGCGAGTTGTACCCAGGTCTGCTGGAACGAGATCAGAATCTTCTGTTCCTGCTAAAGTGTAGGCAATTTGTAGAGATGGTGAATGGCTCTGACTCGGAAGTCTGCCCACCACGTTGCCCTAGAGGGCAACCGTTTTCCTCGCCTCCACACCACTTGGCCCCACCACCTACGTCGCCTCCTCAACCATCGCCACCTTCAAATTCGTCAAGTCAGCAAGTTGGAAAAGCCAGGAGAAATACAGTGGAAGAAAACAACCTCAATAATATGAACATGGCAATGAATGGCAGCAGTGAAATCATCCGTCCACCACCATGTGCCGGTGATGCCGATATTGACATGGAGGAGCCTAGGAATGGCCACTCCACGAATGGTTACCAAAATGGCAGTAGTCATCGGCTTGAAGAAGAAATTCAGGAGGAGGAAATGGGTGAGCTGCTTGTTTTAAAAGTTAAACATCTCAAATGAGTCATACAAACCTCTATATGTGTGTAACTGGCCACACTTGACAAACAAACGGAGCGTTGTCGTTGTCGTCGTCGTCGTCGTCGTCGTAAAGTATGAAAGGCGATGGACGTGACTTTCAGAGCTGAAGACCCTTTGTTTGTCATAAAAAGCAGAAGAGTGAACATGAAAAGAAATATATACACATTTGCAGACTTGAGAATTTCTTTCACATGTTTCAGGGAAATATGCAAACATTTACAGAGTTGATAATAATCTTTCATGTGTTTCAGCAATATTTAATTGCAGTGTCATATTTGCATAAAATGCTTCAGTGGCTAAACCCATTTCTAATCATTAATTTTTTTAGTAGTCTCATAAAAAATTTAAGAACAAACCTTTATTGCAAATATGTTGCTAAAGTACATAATATATAAACACTATACAAGAATGTATCAGTATACAGGGTAATTCTGTGATGATTTTACAGACTTTCAGGAATGATGATGAAGGGTAAATGTATCAGTTTGAGATAAAGGACCCTAGTTTGTAAATGACTGAGTTGAAAGTTATAAGGAAAATCATTCATATATATCTAGCAATGGAATTTCTTAGACTCTCGTTGTTGTTGCTAAGACTGTAGGGTAGGCAACTTTCAGTGTTGTTAGTGTCTAATGAAACAAAGAGAAAAAAAAAAAAAGGTCAAGTAAACATGGGCTCCAAAATGCATGCATTAAGAGCTATGATCACTTGTTCATCTTCAATACTATGAAACGCAACTCTTCAACTGCAACCTCTTTGGTTTCCATATTTTTCAAGGATGTAATGCAGACCAGAACAAGAAAAAAACTTCCAGTAAATGCATACCTTAAGAGCTATGGCCACTTCCTCAGGAGAAGAGATGTGTTTCACAATAGTGAAGTTGAAAAGTGTTCATAGCTCTAAAAATATGCATTTTAGACCCTATGTTTATGGGACCTATTTTTCTTGTTTTTATTCATAGTTCACCTCTGAGAGTTGCCTACCCTACACTCTTAGCATCAAGAGCAGTATCAGAACGATGTCATTTCTGGACCAGGGTGCCTTACCTCAAATTGACACAGTTACTCCTTTTCTATCACCCCTGAAAGTTTGTGACATTATGAAATCACTCTGTATATTAAGTCAGCATTTGTGTGAGGCCTCTATTAGTAGTATGAATTCAGCTATCATTTGCAAGTACTTGCATAGCCAGATGTGGCTGTGGGAGCCCTTACTGTCAATTGGCATACAACCATCATGTAGTGTAATTAAATCCTATTGTTAAGAGACAAATATTTATTGCTGCTCTCAGCTAATATCATTTCAGAAATTAATTTCTTTTGTATATTGCAAATCAAACTGTGGATGAGGCACTTTCTTTTTCTTTTCCCCCTCCCCCTCCCCCTCCCCCTCCCCCTCCCCCTCCCCCCTCCCCCCTCCCCCCTCCCCCCTCCTCCTCCCCCTCCCCCTCCCCCTCCCCCTCCTCCTCCCCCTCCTCCTCCTCCTCCTCCTTCTTCTTCTTCTTCTTATTCTTCTTCTTCGTTGGATTCTTTACACTATATTGTTAGTTTTGTTTGTCACTCATCTGTTAGTAGGCATTTATCCTTCAGTAATATTTCAAATTCTGTTAACATATAATTGAAGGAACTATTAATAACACACTTTCACTACATGACTAAATAAATGTAAAATTTATGATATGAATATAATAGAGGGAAACATTCCAGGTGGGAAAAATATATCTAAAAACAGCGATGCTGTAACTTACCAAACAAAAGCGTTGGTATGTTGATAGAGACAATAAACACACACACACACACACACACACACACACACACACACACACACACACACACACACACACACACACACACAAATTTCAAGCTTTCCCAACCCAAGGTTGTTTCATAGGGAAGGAGAGGTAAAGACGAAAGGATGTGGGTTTTAAGGGAGAGTGTAAGGAATCATTCCAATCCCGGGAGCAGAAAGACTTACCTTAGTGGGGGAAAAAGGACAGGTTTACACTCACACACACCTACACATATCCATCCGCACACATCCATCCGCACATATAAAGACACAGGCAGACATATGCAAATGCAAAGAGGTTGGGCGGAGATGTCAGTCGAGGCGGAAGTACAGAGACAAAGATGTTGTTGAATGACAGGTGAGGTACGAGCGGCGGTAACTTGAAATTAGCGGAGGTTGAGGCTTGGTGGGTAATGGGAAGAGAGGATATATTGAAGGGCAAGTTCCCATCTCCGGAGTTCTGATAGGTTGGTGTCAGTGGGAAGTATCCAGATAACCCGGACGGTGTAACAATGTGCCAAGATGAGCTGGCCGTGCACCAAGGCGTGTTTAGCCACAGGGTGATCCTCATTACCAACAAACACTGTCTGCCTGTGTCTGTTCATGCGAATGGACAGTTTGTTGCTGGTCATTCCCACATAGAAGGCTTCACAGTGTAGGCATGTCAGTTGGTAAATCACGTGGGTGCTTCCACACGTGGCTCTGCCTTTGATCGTGTACACCTTCCGGGTTACAGGACTGGAGTAGGTGGTGGTGGGAGGGTGCATGGGACAGGTGTTACACTAGTGGCGGTTACAAGGGTAGGGAAGGTGGTTTGGGGATTTCATGGGGATGAACCAAGAGGTTACGAAGGTTAGCTGGACGGCGGAAAGACGTTCTTGTTGGAGTGGAGAGGATTTCATGAAGGATGGATCTCATTTCAGGGCAGGATTTGAGGAAGTCTTATCCCTGCTGGAGAGCCACATTCAGAGTCTGATTCAGTCCCAGAAAGTATCCTGTAACAAATAGGGCACTTTTGGGGTTCTTCTGTGGGAGGTTATGGGTTTGAGGGGATGAGGAAGTGGCTCTAGCTGTTTGCTTCTGTACCAGATCGGGAGGGTAGTTGCGGGATGCAAAAACTAGTTTTCATGTTACTAGTGTAATGGTTCAGGGATTCCAGACTGAAGCAGATTCGTTTGCCACAAAGACCTGGGCTCTAGGGAAGCGACTGTTTGATATGGAATGGGCGGCAGCTGTCAAAATTGAGGTACTGTTGCTTGTTGGTGGGTTTGATGTGGACAGATATGTGAAGCTGGCCATTGGACAGATGGTCAATGTTGAGGAAAGTGGCATGGGATTTGGAGTAGGACCAGGTGAATCTGATGGAACCAAAGGAGTTGAGGTTGGAGAGGATATTTTGGAGTTCTTCTTCACTGTGAGTCCAGATCATGAAGATGTCATCAATAAATCTGTACCAAACTTTGGATTGGCAGGCTTGGGTAACCAAGGTGGCTTCCTCTTAAGTGACCCATAAATAGGTTGGCGTACGAGGGGGCCATTCTGATACCCATGGCTGTTCCCTTGGAATGTCTGGCCTTCAAAAGTGAAGTAGTTGTGGGTTAGGATGAAGCTGGATAAGGCAATGAGGAAAGAGGTTTTAAGTAGGGTAGCAGGTGATCAGCGTGAAAGGAAGTGCTCCATCACAGCGAGGCCCTGGATGTGTAGGATATTTGTGTATAAGGAAGTGGCATCAATGGTTACAAGAATGGTTTCCAGGGGTAACAGATTGGGTAAGGATTCCAGGCGTTCGAGAAAGTGGTTGGTGTCTTTGATGAAGGATGGGAGACTGCATGTAATGGGTTGAAGGTGTTGCTCTATGTAGTCAGAGATACATTCTGTGGGGGCTTGGTAACCAGCTACAATGGTGCAGCCAGGATGTTTGGGTTTGTGAATTTTACGAAGTAGGTAGAAGGTAGGGGTGCAGGGTGTCAGTGGGGTCAGGATGTTGATGGAGTCAGGTGAAAAGTTTTGTAGGGGGCCTAAGGTTCTGAGGATTCCTTGAAGCTCCGCCTGGACATCAGGAATGGGATTACCTTGTCAAACTTTGTATGTAGTGTTGTCTGAAAGCTGATGCAGTCCCTCAGTCACATACTCCCGACGATAAAGTAACACGGTCGTGGAACCCTTGTCAGCCGGAAGAATGACGATGGATCGGTAAGGCTTCAGATCACTGATAGCCTGGGCTTCAGCTGTGGTGATGTTGGGAGTAGGATTAAGGTTTTTCAAGGAGGATTGAGAGGCAATACTGGAAGTGAGAAATTCCTGGCAGTTTTGGAGAGGGTGATTTTGAGGAATTGGAGGTGGGTCCTGCTGTGACGGAGGACGGAACTGTTCCAGGCAGGGTTCAATTTGGATAGTGTCTTGGGAGTTGGATCATTAGGATTAGGAGTAGGGTTAGGATTATTTTTCTTAGTGGCAAAGTGATACCGTATTTACTCGAATCTAAGCCGCACCTGAAAACTGAAACTCGAAATAAAGGGAAAAAAACTTTCCGAATCTAAGCCGCACCTGAAATTTGAGACTCGAAATTCAAGGGGAGAGAAAAGTTTTAGGCCGCACCTCCAAATCGAAACAAAGTTGGTCCATCGTAATTTGAGACACAATTTAGGTCGAATGAATGACGATACAGCTACAGTAGTTCGGTTCGAATCGTAAGCTTAGCAGTTAAGCTTTACCAGGTATCCATTGCTATGAGGCAGGCGCTCCGTCCGTATTTATAAGGGTACCCTTCCTTTTTCACGTGCTTCGTCTTGTTTGAATCAATTGCTTATTTTGCTTGTGCCGTTTCCTTTGTTATAGGTGTTTACGTCACTCTAAGCTGAAAATGTATTACTGTACTGTGCCATGCATTGCTTATCGCATTCTAATAGTGCGTGTTTATGGTCTGTCGCCGCTCGCGGAATGGCTTGCTTTTGTGCGCGCTACCGCCGCTTACAATTAAAAAGAAAAAAGACGGAGGAATCATCTCATTAGCGAAACAGTGGCAAGAGACTGCTATTTGTTGTTACTTACACTGCTGCTTTCTTTGATAATGATCAACAAGAACCAAATAATAAACTGCGTATGATAGAACACGCTCTGAATGAGAGTTAGGCGAAAATTTTTCTCCATTTGAAAATCTTTGCGGCTGCTTCTTTAGTACATCAAATTCTGCATAGAAATTAGTCATCTTAGATTTAAAAATCTAGTCAGTTGCCGTGCTTCATTTCTGACTGTATCACTATTAGGCATAAGAATAATACGAATATAAACATGACACGATACGTATGTTGTTCTGCGTTTGCTGTTGTCTCACTCTAGTTTCGTAGTTTATTAGGCAGACAGGATTTAAATGAGATAGCAGAAAACACGAAAGAATACATGGCAAAATGTTTATATTCATATTATTCTTATGGTGAAGAAAATACTGCATGTGATTCACATTTCATCAGGTTCCTATTAGCAACCATCTCTTCTCACAGGTAGGAAAAAATTCAGAACTTATAGTTGGCTATATTGACAAACATCCCAAACAATCTTCCAAGTCGGATTTTTGTAGTACATTGAAATTCTGCTACATTCGTAGATGAACAATACGGAATTTGTATTTACTTCGTTTGATAATGTATGAAAATGCAGTGGTCGAAACTCGGGGCGGAGAAAAAAAAGCTCGTCTTGCACCTTTTTTTAAAATTTATTTACTGATGCAGAGGTTTTGGTGACAGTATTTATCTTTGTGCCTACAAAGCATGCCTGTGTTGAGCTACATATATTCGACGGCAGAAGTTAGTTGTGGCGGCACCTACCAACATTTTTCAGAACTTCCGCTTGCTTTGCACTCGATTCTAAGCCGCAGGCAGATTTTTGGATTACAAGAACCGGAAAAAAAGTGCGGCTTAGATTCAAGTAAATACGGTATTTCCAGCAGAGACTACGAGTGTAGGGCAGTAAATCTTTGACGAGGGCTGTTTGGTTGAAACTGGGAGTAGGGCTGAAGGTGAGGCCTAGGAGTTGACAGGTGTGTTCATTGGCTGAGTTGATGTGTAGGTGAATGATTAGGCGAGTGGGGGCTGTGGATTGTTCTGTTTGGAACTGGTGTACGGACTGATTGAAAGAAGGGTTACAGCCAGACATGGAAACTTTAAGTGTGAGGCCTGTCAGACAAGCCTGAGTAAATAAAATAGGGGAGCGTAATCTGGTTAGGGCGAAGGCATGTTTGCGGAGGGAATGTAAATAAAACTTAATGGGGTTGTTGTGGGGATGTTGTGAGGGTGACATGGTATCTCCAACTCATGATACAGATGTGTGTTTCTGCTCTTCGGATGCAATAGTTCTTAAAGTTTTCAGGTCAAGTTTTGTAGTAGCTATGTGCATTGGTATGCATGTGGAGTACATTGGAGTATTGCCCAGGGTCAGTTCATGCAACAGATCTTGTCTGTTCATGCTGAATTGATAACACCCTTATCTCATCTCATTTGATAATATACTCTGAACTGAGATGCTGATGGTGGATTTATGTATTGTTTCTGAGATTATCGCCACCTAGGTTTGTACAACTACATTTATTGAAGACACAAAAGCAAATGGCATTATCATTCTGCATTATCACATTAGTGTAAAATATTTTTCTCCTGCTGTTCTACAAGCTTTCTGAGTCATATAATAAAAAGAAAATCTAGTGATAATGGATACAATTGGTGAAGTACAGCTGGTGTGATGGGAACATCTATCTTGTGAGTCTTCTTTTGCTAATCTAGACTTACTAAAGCAGACAGCATCAGATATTAAATTTTTGTTGGGTAATTTGTGAGTTCCACCTGATATTTCTGTAAGCTGGAGCTCGACACACAATCTGTTGTCACTTTATTTTCATAACCATTACTCTGAGTCTTGTAACAGTCCAGGATAAATATATGTTTGTATTATTTTTACCAAGGACTGAATACCAGGAATGTCGTAGTCATTATAAATGAGCAACTGCATTCCAGTTTTTCAAGCCCATGTTTTTCACAGCATAGCAAATGCTACACATTAAGTGTGTCTCTCACTCCTGTTGACCACTCTGTTTCTTTTCGAAGATAAAGAACAGGAATTTTTTGAAGCATTTACTGTAAGCAATGTGTACTGTAAACATTTATCAAATGATAACAATTCATTGCTGATATTTTAGGACCTGTTCAGTACCCGCTGTCTATAAAAGTAGTTCTTACAAAAACCATGTCATTCATTTTATAGTCACTTTGTTCAATTTTCATTATTCTGGCAAATTTTATATTTTAAGCAAAAAAGTGATTCTGCAGTGGAATGTTCACTGCAATGAAAATTCCTGCAGATTAACCCATTCTGACCCACTAGCTACAATTGTGAACATTAATTTTTTACTGTCTCTTAGCTGCAACAGAAATATTTTTTCTTAGCTGAAACCTCGTACTTATGTTTGTGAATGTTCAGTCTTTTCCTCATGCACAAATGCTGCCACGTGTTGTGCGTCACTATAAAAATATCAACAAATGACTGTAGGAGTGTGCAGCACCATGTGACCGACAGAATACATGTAAGTGATTGATTAGTTTTATTCTACTATATAATTGAATGTTGTTATTGTTATTTTGCATTATAATTGTTGACTGATCAGTTTATTTATTAAAACAGTAAATATTTTGAAATTACTTCAGTCCATAGGAAGAACCTGTGTTTTTCAGTGTGTACAATCGTAACGATGAGGTCTTGAGCACAATATGTTGTTCAATCTTTTTATGTTTACTTTATATGTAGAGCCTGTTGTAACTATTTATTTCTTATTCAAGCAGTTTCTATGAGCTTTGATTGAGATTTCTTCAAAACAGACAGGACCGTTGTATTACTACTAATGGTTATAATGTTACAGTTCAGAAAATTGGCAAAGCCTTCTAGGTCCAATTATTAACATGCAGGTACCATTTTAGAGAGGCTTATGAATGGGAAGATGCCAGATTTTGATTTGTTATAAGATGAAAAGTTGCATCCTGATTAGGATCCTCCTGTTATCATCATCATGAGAAAAACAATTTAATAATGTCAATCTGTACTGGTAAAAAGTAGTATTATGCCATTATGTAATTATGTATATCATAAGGCTAAAATTGATGTGTCTCCTGTACAGCATGATCGGATGATCTGTGAATGTATGTTATGAGCTGAATAAAATACAAAAACAAAGACAAGTACATCAAAAGAAAAAAGTGAGAGTGGGGGTTGACAAAATAAACAGGAAAGAAAGGAATGACCAGATATTGCCAAATAATGAAAGTGATAGGCATAATGACAATGACAACAAACTATAGTGAGAGTCAAAAAAGTGATCAAGTTGCCAACAAAGAAATTAGTTATACAAAACAGGTTTTATTAGAAAGAAAGGACATAAAGTGGTGTCATTGCCTTATTTCTCAAAACATTGTATGTACTTCATATAATTATGAGAACTCTAAAATTTCCTGTAGTTTAAAAGTATTGGGACATGATGTTAAAAATGTGATTATTCTTACACAATAAGTGCATCATTCTTCCATCCCATTTACAGTGCAGCTCTCTGTGAAAACCGAATGTAAGGGCCAAGGCAACTCATTGCATTGTCAGAATGTTCATGTTGTGTGGTAATGGAGGACAAAGATTATATTATTCTTAATCCGAGAGCAATGCTTATTATAGGCATTTGGGCAAGGACCGACAGTAGTTTTACAGTTAGAACAGAGAATAAAAAGAGAAAAGAGGTGTAAACTATATTTTGATGTTTTTTATTTTCTTCATACAAGCTTTTCCAAGCACTGAAACAAGTAAACATTTATGCTGCTGTAATTCTCAGTCAACAGTTTTGCTTATCTCCCTCTAATGCTGTTTAAGGAGGCACTGAAAAAGAAAAGAGGATATTTAGAAGGAATATGCAGCCCAGATGAGATAACACTGGTACAGTAGTTTGACAAAAAAAAAACCAGTTGTTTTAGGTTCAAATTTTATTGGGAAAGAAGAAACTGACAATGCTGAATGTGAGAAAAAGAAATAAAATAAATGTTACTATCAGTTGAGCAGAGATTGTAA
This sequence comes from Schistocerca gregaria, assembly GCF_023897955.1. NCBI lineage: Eukaryota > Metazoa > Arthropoda > Insecta > Orthoptera > Acrididae > Schistocerca > Schistocerca gregaria. Next base: position 481,685,061 of record NC_064924.1, read on the forward strand.
AACATTATAAACATAATTTATGAAACATTTTATTGTTGAATTGAAACACAGTGAATTTTACATCTATTGTGTGTGCATTGGAGTCACATTTAGCTGCATTATGTAAGGAAATATTTTTTGTCTATAATGATTTGAGAGTTGATTGAGACCCAGTGGACACCATTGTGTACAAAGGATATTTTGAAAATGGCTGCATATATTTGTATAAATATTGCTTCTAAAATCATTTTAAAAAATTGCCGAAGAACATTAGGGCAGCAAAAAAAATCTTCCGTCCAGAAACGGTTCGAACTTCTTTGCCTTTCTCTCTCTCTCTCTCTCTCTCTCTCTCTCTCTCTCTCTCTCTCTCTATATATATATATATATATATATATATATATATATATATATAACACACACACACATTACAATGCTGAATACTATGAAACCCCTATTTTATGTTTTTATTCAGTCCAGACTTAAAAAACGCAAAACTGAGGAATATTCGTAATCAAGGAAAACATTAAAAAAAAAATTGTTTTGAGAAAAACACACTTACTTTGCCATATGATTGAAAATCGTAATCCTCTCCAATATATTGTATAAAATCTGTATAAGTGAAGGAAATTAACTATACACTACCGTGTTTGTCCAATAATTTGTGGTAATCAATTTCCTCAGTGTGTAACAGCAAGTAAAAACAAATCAAAAAATTGAAATTGATATCTAGGTACAAGGTAATTGAGCTATTTTACAGTAAGCTATGACCATAAATTATATGTCAAAACATGCATTTTTGAGAGATCTTTCCTTTGTATTCATCCAGAAAAAAGCAAAGTTTGATGAACATACTGAATTCAAACAAAAATATTACACCAGCTAAGTGGTTAAACCATGGGCATAAATGCAGACATCTACTTAATGACAAAATTTGCCACCATTGCTGTTATTGTTTAATGCTTTTCTTATGAGGTACACTTTAGATGCTTGCCACATCAAAGTGTTATTTTAGGCTTGATGAGAGAAACAGACATGTGAGAAAGTGGGTTTACTTCCCCTGTGTACATTACAAGCTTATTAGAAGTTGGCTCAGTGAATTTTTGTGTACTGTGTAAAATGTAAAATTTGAAAGAAAGCTCGGGCACTACAGTTTCACCTCATACCCTGTATCACTGCTGCCAATCTCTACAATCTACAGTGTGTGGTGCTTAATATATATGTCAGTAGTCTGTGTGGTTTTTACAGCTGTATTGTCAGATTTGAATACAAAAATCTTTAAAATGTGCTGTTGCAAAACCCTTTTTATATTCCCCTGTGACTTTTGTGCCATAGCACACCTGCATGAAAAGTATATTTTCAGCACTTCACAAAATGGTTTCACCCCGACCTATACTCCCATCATTGAAGAGCCACTCCCCCCTCCATAGGTCCAGCAAGCAATCTCATTTTACATGTCAGTGTGGTGTGGTGGGTGCCCTGGCTATTGAGTGACTTAACAAGTCGCCAGCCAATAAAAGGTTGATGATTGATAGTGGTGCTGAATACAGTATGTCTGAAATACAGGCAAAAAAAAAGTGACCTGTAAACTTAACAAGAAAATGTTGCAGCTGGGCCCCTTTGTCGCATATTGGCTTGGTCCGGAACAATTGACATCAATTTTGTTTTTTGTTTTTCCAACAACTCATTCAGTCACATCAAATATCAATTGGAAGAAAACTGGACGAATTCAAGCGAGACATTGAGTAAGAACTTAGAATCAAGGTAAGCCTTACTAGGAAGAAATGTAAAATTGGGGAATATTTAACATTGACCTTATGGGTTTTTCCACAAGGGCTACGAATTTATGGTGTAGAATCGTGAAAAATGTAGAATTGAAGTTGCACTGTACTTATTTTTAAACTGATATGCATCTGGCCATATTGTAACTGCTTGACTTATGATTGTTTAACTACTGTTACTGCTTTTTTGCATCTTCACTTTAAAATTGCAAAATGTGGGAAGAGAGAGATTTTTTTCTAACTACAGTTAAAAAGCTAGTTCTGATGAGCCACTCGAACTTCAATCCGCAAATGTTATGCATCTGTTGGCATGGTGTCAAGCCAAAATCATCTAATTATCCCACTGCTTCTCAGATATAGCCAAATATGTTTACAGACAAAAAAACGTGAACCATGGACCTTGCCGTTGGTGGGGAGGCTTGTGTGCCTCAACAATACAGATAGCCGTAGGTGCAACCAGAACGGAGGGGTATCTGTTGATAGGCCAGACAAACGTGTGGTTCCTGAAGAGAGGCAGCAACCTTTTCAGTAGTTGCAGGGGCAACAGTCTAGATGATCGACTGATCTGGCCTTGTAACGCTAACCAAAATGGCCTTGCTGTTCTGGTACTGCGAACGGCTGAAAGCAAGGGTAAACTACAGACGTAATTTTTCCCGAGGGCATGCAGCTTTACTATATGATTAAATGATGATGGCGTCCCTAAATGATGATGGCGTCCTCTTGGGTAAAATATTCCGGAGATAAAATAGTCCCCCATTTGGATCTCCGGGCGGGGACTACTCAAGAGGACACAATTATCAGGAGAAAAAAAACTGGCATTCTACGGATCGAAACATGGAATACCAGATCCCTTAATTGGGCAGGTAGGTTAGAAAATTTAAAAAGGGAAATGGAAGGGTTAAAGTTAGATATAGTGGGAATTAGTGAAGTCCAATGGCAGGAGGAACAAGACTTTTTGGTCAGGTGAATACAGGGTTATAAATATAAAATCAAATAGGGGTAATGCAGGAGTAGGTTTAATAATGAATAAAAAAAAATAGGATTGCGGGTAAGCTACTACAAACAGCATAGTGAACGCATTATTGTGGCCAAGATAAGATATGAAGCCCACGCCTACTACTGTAGTACAAGTTTATATGCCAACTAGCTCCGCAGATGAAGAAATTGATGAAATGTATTATGAGATAAAAGAAATTATTCAGGTAGTGAAGGGAGACGAAAATTTAATAGTCATGGGTGACTGGAATTCGGGATTAGGAAAAGGAAGAGAAGGAAACATAGTAGGTGAATATGGATTGGGGCTAAGAAATGAAAGAGGAAGCCGCCTGGTAGAATTTTGCGCAGAGCATAACCTAATCATAGCTAACACTTGGTTCAAGAATCATAAAATAAGCTTGTATACATGGAAGAATCCTGGAGATACTAAAAGGTATCAGATAGATTACATAATGGAAAGACAGAGATTTAGGAACCAGGTTTTAAATTGTAAGACATTTCCAGGGGCAGATGTGGACTGACCACAATATATTGGTTATGAGCTGCAGATTAAAACTGAAGAAACTGCAAAAAGGTGGGAATTTAAGGAGATGGGACCTGGATAAACTGAAAGAACCAGAGGTTGTAGAGTGTTTCAGGGAGAGCATAAGGGAACAATTGACAGGAATGGGAGAAAGAAATACAGTAGAAGAAGAATGGGTTGCTTTGAGGGATGCAATAGTGTAGGCCACAGAAGATCAAATGGGTAAAAAGACGAAGGTTAGTAGAAACCCTTGGGTAAGAGAAGAAATACTGAATTTAATTGATGAAAGGAGAAAATATAAAAATGCAGTAAAAGAAGCAGGCAAAAAGGAATACAAATGTCTCAAAAATGAGATCGACAGGAAGTGCAAAATGGTTAAGCAGGGATGGCTAGAGGACAAATGTAAGGATGTAGAGGCTTATCTCACTAGGGGTAAGATAGATACTGCCTACAGGAAAATTAAAGAGATCTTTGGAGAAAAAGAGAACCACTGGCATGAATATCAAGAGCTTTGATGGAAACCCAGTTCTAAGCAAAGAAGGGAAAGCAGAAAGGTGGAAGGAGTATATAGAAGGTCTATACAAGGGCGATGTTTTTGAGGACAATATTATGGAAATGGAAGAGGATGTAGATTAAGATGAAGTGGGAGATGTGATACTGCGTGAAGAGTTTGACAAAGCACTGAAAGACCTAAGTCGAAACAAGGCCCCCGGAGTAGACAACATTCGATTAGAACTATTGACAGCCTTGGGAGAGCCAGTCCTGACAAAACTCTACCATCTGGTGAGCAAGATGTATGAGACAGGTGAAATACCCTCAGACTTCAAGAAGAATATAATAATTCCAATCCCAAAGAAAGCAGGTGTTGACATCTACATCTACATCCATACTCCGCAAGCCACCTGACGGTGTTTGGCGGAGGGTACCCTGAGTACATCTATCGGTTCTCCCTTCTATTCCAGTCTCGTATTGTACGTGGAAAGAAGGATTGTCTGTATGCTTCTGTGTGGGCTCTAATCTCTCTGATTTTATCCTCATGGTCTCTTCGCGAGATATACGTAGGAGGGAGCAATATACTGCTTGACTCTTCGGTAAAGGTATGTTCTGGAAACTTTAACAAAAGCCCGTACCGGGCTACCGAGTGTGTCTCCTGCAGAGTCTTCCACTGGAGTTTATGTATCATCTCCGTTGGATCTTCTCTATCTCTTCTATCAACCCTATCTGGTACGGATCCCACACTGCTGAGCAGTATTCAAGCAGTGGGCGAACAAGTGTACTGTAACCTACTTCCTTTGTTGTCGGATTGCATTTCCTTAGGATTCTTCCAATGAATCTCAGTCTGGCATCTGCTTTACCGACGATCAACTTTATATGATCATTCCATTTTAAAATACTTCTAATGCGTACTCCCAGATAATTTATGGATTTAACTGCTTCCAGTTGCTGACCTGCTATTTTGTAGCTAAATGATAAGGGACCTATCTTTCTATGTATTCGCATCACATTACACTTGTCTACATTGAGATTCAATTGCCATTCCGTGCACCATGCGTCAATTTGCTGCAGATCCTCCTGCATTTCAGTACAATTTTCCATTGCAACCTCTCGATACACCACAGCGTCATCTGCAAAAAGCCTCAGTGAACTTCCGATGTCATCCACGAGGTCATTTATGTATATTGTGAATAGCAACGGTCCTATGACACTCCCCTGCGGCACACCTGAAATCACTCTTACTTCGGAAGACTTCTCTCCATTGAGAATGACATGCTGCGTTCTGTTATCTAGGAACTCCTCAATCCAATCACACAATTGATCTGAAAGTCCGCATGCTCTTACTTTGTTCATTAAATGACTGTGGGGAACTGTGTCAAACGCCTTGCGGGAGTCAAGAAACAAGGCATCTACCTGTGAACCTGTGTCTAAGGCCCTCCGAGTCTCGTGGACGAATAGCGCGAGCTGGGTTTCACACGACCGTCTTTTTCGAAACCCATGCTGATTCCTACAGAGTAGATTTCTAGTCTCCAGAAAAGACATTATACTCGAACATAATAAGTGTTCCAAAATTCTACAACTGATCGACGTTAGAGATATAGGTCTATAGTTCTGCACATCTGTTCGACGTCCCTTCTTGAAAATGGGGATTACCTGTGCCCTTTTCCAATCCTTTGGAACACTTCGCTCTTCTAGAGACCTACGGTACCGCTGCAAGAAGAGGGGGCAAGTTCCTTCGCATACTCTGTGTAAAATCGAACTGGTATCCCATCAGGACCAGCGGCCTTTCCTCTTTTGAGCGATTTTAATTGTTTCTCTATCCCTCTGTCGTCTATTTCGATATCTACCATTTTGTCAACTGTGCGACAATTTAGAGAAGGAAGCACAGTGCAGTCTTCTTCTGTGAAACAGCTTTGGAAGAAGACATTTAGTATTTCGGCCTTTAGTCTGTCATCCTCTGTTTCAGTACCATTTTGATCACAGAATGTCTGGACATTTTGTTTTGATCCACCTACCGCTTTGACGTAGGACCAAAATTTCTTAGGATTTTCTGCCAAGTCAGTACATAGAACTTAACTTTCGAATTCATTGAAAGCCTCTCGCATAGCCCTCCTCACACTACATTTCGCTTCACGCATTTTTTGTTTGTCTGCAAGGCTTTGGCTATGTTTGTTTGCTGTGAAGTTCCCTTTGCTTCTGCAGTAGTTTTCTAACTCGGTTGTTGTACCACGGTGGCTCTTTTCCATCTCTTACGATCTTGCTTGGCACATACTCATCTAACGCATATTGTACGATGGTTTTGAACTTTGTCCACTGATCCTCAACACTATCTGTACTTGAGACAAAACTTCTGTGTTGAGCCGTCAGGTACTCTGTAATCTGCTTTTTGTCACTTTTGCTAAACAGAAAAATCTTCCTACCTTTTTTAATATTTCTATTTACGGCTGAAATCATCGATGCAGTAACTGCTTTATGATCGCTGATTCCCTGTTCTGCATTAACTGATTCAAATAGTTCGGGTCTGTTTGTCACCAGAAGGTCTAATATGTTATCGCCACGAGGCGGTTCTCTGTTTAACTGCTCAAGGTAGTTTTCAGATTATTTCACTGGATTGTTTGTCCCTGCCACCCGTTATGAACGTTTGAGTCTCCCAGTTTATATCCGGCAAATTAAAATCTCCACCCAGATCTTTAACATGGTGGGGAAATCTACTCGAAATATTTCCAAATTATTCTTCAGGTGCTGAGCCACAACAGCTGCTGAGCCCGGGGGCCTATAGAGACATCCAATTACCATGTCTGAGCCTGCTTTAACCGTGACCTTCACCCAAATCATTTCACAATTCGAATCTCCGTCAATTTCCTTCGATACTATTGCACTTCTTATCGCTATAAACACGCTTCCCCCTTCACTGTCCAGCCTGTCTCTGCGGTATACATTCCAATCTGAGTTTAGGATGCTACAGATGCGAAAATTATCGAACTATCAGTTTAATAAGTCACAGCTGCAGAATACTAATGCGATATCTTTACAAACGAATGGAAAAAACTGATAGAAGCCGACCTCGGGGAAGATCAGTTTGGATTCCGTAGAAATGTTGGAACACGTGAGGCAATACTGACCCTACGACTTATCTTAGAAGAAAGATTAAGGAAAGGCAAACCTATGTTTCTAGCATTTGTAGACTTAGAAAGCTTTTGACAATGTTGATGGGAATACTCTCTTTCAAATTCTGAAGGTGGCAGGGGTAAAATATAGGGAGCAAAAGGCTATTTACAATTTGTACAGAAAGCAGATGGCAGTCATAAGAGTCGAGGGGTATGAAAGGGAAGCAGTGGTTGGGAAGGGAATGAGAGAGGGTTGTGGCTATCCCCAATGTTATTCAATCTGTATATTGAGCAAGCAATAAAGGAAACAAAGGTAAAGTTTGGAGAAGGTATTAAAATCCATGGAGAAGAAATAAAAACTTTGAGGTTCGCCGACGACATTGTAATTATGTCAGTCAGCAAAGGACTTGGAAGAGCAGTTGAACGGAATGGACAGTGTCATGAAAGGAGGGTATAAGATGAACATCAACAAAAGCAAAACGAGGATAATGGAATGTAGTCGAATTAAGTCTGGTGATGCTGAGGGAATTAGATTAAGAAATGAGACACTTAAAGTAGTAAAGGAGTTTTGCTATTTGGGGAGCAAAATAACTGATGATGGTCGAAGTAGAGAGGATATAAAATGTAGACTGGCAATGGCAAGGAAAGCGTTTCTGAAGAAGAGAAATTTGTTAACATCGAGTATAGATTTGTGTCAGGAAATCATTTTTGAAAGTATTTTTATGGAGTGTAGCCATGTGTGGAAGTGAAACGTGGATGATAAATAGTTTGGACAAGAAGAGATTAGAAGCTTCGGAAATGTGGTGCTACAGTAGAATGCTGAAGATTAGATGTGTAGATCACATAACTAATGAGGAGGTACTGAATAGAATTGGGGAGAAGAGGAGCTTGTGGCACAACTTGACTAGAAGAAGGGATCAGCTGGTAGGACATGTTCTGAGGCATCGAGGGATCACCAATTTAGTGTTGGAGGGCAGCGTGGAGGGTAAAAATCGTAGAGGGAGACCAAGAGATGAATACACTAAGCAGCTTCAGAAGGATGTAGGCTGCAGTAGGTACTGTGAGATGAAGAAGCTTGCACAGGATAGAGTAGCATGGAGATCTGCATCAAACCAGTCTCAGGACTGAAGACCACATCAACATCACAAAAAAAAAAAAAAATGAAACAGAAGGTGTATGTAGTCCCACTTGGGCACTTTTCAAACTAGAAAAGTTTTTTCCTTCATCCATTGCCACCTAAAGATAAAAATCTGCCAATATGAAATTTTTCTATTTTCTACCTACTGTATTTACCTGAGTGAGACACACCCCTGAATATAAGACTACCCCTATTTTTTTAAAATATTCTGCCTAATCGAAGTTACAAACTGTTTTATTAATATAAAGTGTATGCCTGAAATGTTAGCATTATGTCTAATCTAAACTTACGCCATGTCGATTACCTACATTTTTATAATACAGGGAGAAATAATATAAACAGAAGAATCAGTTTAATTAATTTTTATCTTCACTATCTTTTTTACTTCCTAAGCCTATGATCTGGGGTACCACTACAATTGTGAAATTTGTCTTTGTTGTCACAAATGTTTGACTGTTCTTTCTGAATACATTGGGATTCCTGAGGTTGCAGTTATAGGAGGGCCTGAGAACACAGCTGCCTTTTCCCCCCCTAAATACAGATCGGATTTCACTTCTATATTGCCGTGAGAATGCTACAATGTTTCTGGCTTCCAAACATAACGTCTGCCTGCTGCTTTCTCATTGGCTGTATAGAACAGCAGCTGATATTTCTCCTTTGGTCAGCATTGACAACATTGCTGCAGGGAATATGTTCCACTGACACCTATATCGACTTTCACCACCTTCTGCAGAAATATGTACTATTGTTGTGTATTTGTCCAGTTTTAAAGTCATTTCAAATGGATTTGGGCAAATTGCATTTTAAATGTGGTGCATATTCATAAAAAGGCAAAGTATGCGGTATAGATTCCTTGTTTGGCACTATGACGAAATCTGCTGTCGGCTCACCACTCCCCTCCCCACCCATCGTAGTTTTCAGCCAAGCTGGTATCACTGTTGCCCTTCCAGCTCTTGTGTAGTGCTTTGCTTCAGCATCTGTTAAACACAGACTGCAATATGTGCTAGAGTGCAGGTCATAGATAACACCACCAACTAATATGTAAAGAAAAGGCTACAATCACAGTTCAGTTCAATCTTGAATCAGGCGTGGTGGCACAATGGTTAGCACATGGAACTCGCATTCGGGAGGACGACGGTTCAAACCTGCATCCAGCCATCCTGATTTAGGTTTCCCGTGGTTTCCCTAAATCGATCCTGGCAAATGCCAGGATGGTTCCTTCGAAAGGGCATGGCCAACTCCCTTCCCCATACTTCCCTAATCCGATGGGACCGACGACCTTGCTGCTTGATCCCCCCCCCCTTAAGCCATTCAATCAATCCACTTCTCAAACTTTCGCTCGTTCCCCAATCTACTGACATTTGTTAGAACTATTGCCATGATGGATTGTGCCGCTGTAATTTATTCTCATCATAATAGTTGCAGTTAGTATAAAACAATCTATTTCATTTGTTAGTCATTACACTGAAGAGCCAAAGAAACTGCTAAACCTGCCTGTGTAGGGCCCCCCACGAGCATGCAGAAGTGCTGCAACACAACATGGCTTGAACTCAACTAATGTCTGAAACAGTGCTGGAGGGAAATAACACCAGGATTCCTGCAGGACTGTCTACAGAGTACTGAACAGTATGTTTCAAGGTGTCCCAGGTATGCTCAGTAATGTAATAATGTTCGTGTTGGGCGAGGGGGGATTGTGGCCAGCGTAAGTGTTTAAATAGAGTAGAGTGTTCTTGGAGCCACGCTTTAGCAATTCTGTACGTGTGAGGTGTCAAAGTGTCCTGTTGCAATTGCCCAAGTCCGTTGGAATGCACAACGGACATGAATGGATGCAGGTGATCAGATAGGGTGCTTACATATGTGTCACCCATCAGTCGTATTTAGACATATCAGGGGTCCCATATCACTCCAACTGCACATGCCCCACACCATTACAGAGCATCCACCAACTTGAACAGTCCCCTGCTGATGTGCAGGGTCCGTGGATTCATGAGGTGACAGGCCCAGGCAAGGCATAAAGCTTTATGTCATGTAGTTATCAAGGGTACACGAGTGGGCCTTTGGCACCAAAAGCCAATATCAATGATGTTTCGTTGAATGGTTCTTGCGCTGAGGCTTGTTGATGGTCCAGCACTGAAATCTACAACAATTTGCAGATGGGTTGTACTTCTGTCACATTGAATGATTGTTTTCAGTCCTGTTCTTGCAGGATCTTTATCCGGCCTCAGCCATGTCAGAGACATTGATGTTTTACTGGAATCCTGATATTCAGTGTACACTCGTGAAATGATTATAAGGGAAAATCCCCACTTCGTCGTTACCTGGGAGATGCTGTGTCACGTCCCTCATGTGCCGATTATGAGACCACATGCAAACTCTCTTAAATCTTAATAATAGGCAATTGTAGCAACAGTAATCAATATAACAACTGTGCCAAACACTTGGTGTCTTCCGTAGGCATTGCTGACCGCAATGCACATTCTGTCGTTTACGTTTCTCTGTATTTGAATATGCATGCCTGTACCAGTTTCCTCGGTGCTTCAGTGGAGTTTTTCTGCTTGTTTCATTTGAATGTCACCATCATGTTCTAAAACTGATTAAATCAGGTAATGTTTTTACCCGGTATTCTAATACTTAAACAGTGACCAAATTTTACATTTGTAATCCACTTAGTAAATCATTAAAATTTCTCATAACCAAATAAAATATTGACCTGGGTTGAGAATCAAGTAATGTTCTTTGAAGGACAACTTTTCACTTTTGAATGCTGCTGCTGTTTTTATTGTTGTCATTGTTGTGGTCTTCAGTCCAAAAACTGGTTTGATGCGGCTCTTCATGCTACTCCATGCTGTGCAAGCCTCTTCATCTCTGAGTAACTGCTGCGACCTACATCCTTCTGAATCTGCATTCTGTATTCATCTGTCAGCCTCCCTCTAAAACTTTCAACCGCCACGTTTCCCTTCAGTGCTAAATTGGTGAACCCGTGATACCTCAGAATGTTTCCTACCAACCAGCCCTTCTTGTAGTCAGGTTGTGCCATGAATTTCCCTTTTCCCCAATTCCATTTAGCACCACCTCATTAGTTACGTGATCTACCCATGTAATCTGCAGCATTCTTCTGTAGCACCACATTTCAAAGCTTCTATTCTTGTCTAAACGGTTTATTCTCCCAAGTTTCAATTCCATACATGGCTACACTCCGTAGAAATAGTTTCAGGAAGCACTTTCTGACACTTAAATCTATACTTGGTTTTAACAAATTTCTCTACTGAGATAATTTTATTGCCATTACATATCTACATTTTATATCCTCCCTACTTCGACCATCACCAGTTACTTTGCTTCGCAAATAGTGAAGTTCATCTGATATTGTGTGTGTGTCTCATTTCCTAACCTAATTTCCTCAGCATCACCTGATCTAATTCAACTACCTTCCATTATCCTCATTTTGCTTTTGTTGTTGTTCATCTTATATCCTCCTTTCGTTGTCAATTCCATTCTATTCTACTGCTCTTCCAAGTCCTTCGCTGTATCTGACAGAATTACAATGTCATCAGCAAACTTCAAAATTATTTCTCCTCCATGGATTTTAATTCGTACCCCAGTTTTTTCTTTTGTTTTCTTTATTGCTTAATCAATATACAGGTTGAATAACTTTGGGTATAGATTACAACTCTTTCTCACTCCCTTCTCAACCACTGCTTCTCTTTCGTGCCCCTCGACTCTGCCATCTGGTTTCTGTACAAATTCTAAACAACTTTTCGCTCCCTGTATTTTACCCCTGCCTCCTTCAGAATTTTAAAGAGAGTATTCCAGTCAACATTATCAAAAGCTTTCTCTAAGTCGACAGATGCTGTAAATGTAGGTTTGCGTTTCCTTAGACTATCTTCTATGAGAAGTTGTAGGTCAGTAATGCCTCCCGTGTTCGTACATTCTCCTGAATCCAGACTGATCTTCCTCGAGGTCTGCTTCTAGCGGTTTTTCCAGTCTTTTTCTGTAAAGAATTCGTGTTAGTATTTTGCAACCATGAATTATTAAACTGATAGTTTGTTAGTTTTCACATCTGTCAGCACCTGCTTTCTTTGGAATTGGAATCATTACATGCTTCTTTAAGTCTCAGGGTATTTCGCCTGTCTCATACATCTTCCTCACCAGATCGAAGAGTTTTGTCATGGCTGGCTCTCCTAAGGCTATCAGTTGCTCTAACGGAATGTTGTCTACTCCTGGGGCCTTGTTTCGACTTGGTTCTTTCAGCGCTCTCCCAAATTCTTCATGCCGTATCTTATCTCCCTTTTCATCTACATCTATGTCCTCTTACATTTCCATAATATAGCCCTCAACTACAGCTCCCATGTAAACACCTTCTATATAATCCTTCCACATTTCTGCTTTCTCTTCTCTGCTCAGGACTGGTTTTCCATCTGAGCTCTTGATATTCATACATGTGGTTCTTTTTTCTCCAAAGGTCTCTTTAATTTCCTGTAGGCAGCATCTGTATTATCCCTAGTGACATGCTTCTACATCCTTACATTTGTTCTCTAGTCATTCCTGCTTAGTCATTTTGCACGTCCTGTCAATCTCATTTTTTAGACATTTGTTCTCCCTTTCGCCTGCTTCATTTATTGCATTTTTATATTTTCTCCTTTCGTTGATTACATTCAATATTTCTATACTGTTAACCAATGATTTCTACTAGCCCTTGTCTTTTTACCTATTTGACCATTCCTTTCCCCTGTTATTGTCAATTGTTCCCTAATGCTCCCTCTGCAACTCTCTACTACGTCTGGTTCTTTCAGTTTATCCAGGTCCCATCTCCTTAAAATACTGCCTTTTTGCGTTTTCTTCAGTTTTAATCTACAGTTCATAACCAATAGATTGCGGCCGGAGTCCACATCTGCCCTTGGAAATTTGTTACAATTTGACCAACCCATTTCCTTTTTTTAAATTTTCTAACCCACGTGCCTGATTCAGGAATCTGACATTCGATGCTCTGATCCATCAAATGCCAGTTTTATTTCTCCTGATAACGACATCCTCCTGAATAGTACCTGCCTAGAGATCCAATTGGGGGACTGTTTTCTCTCTGGAATATTTTACCCAAGAGGATGCCATCTTTTAACCATACAGTAGAGCCTTTGGGAAAAATTACGGCTGCTTTCAGCGATTCACAGTACCAGCAAAGCAAGGCTGTTTTGGTTGATATTATAAGACCAGATCAGTCAGTCATCCAGATTGCTGCCCAGCAACTACTGGGCTGCTGCCCCTCTTCAGGAACCACACATTTGTCTGGCCTCTCAACAAATACCTCTCCATTGTGGTTGCACCTACGGTACAGCTATCTGTATCACTGAGGCACGCAAGCTTCTCCACCAGTGGCAAGGTCCATGGTTCATAGGGGGGCTTTCGAATGTTATCTTCACTTAAGAAGCAGCATTACTTTTTGTATAAGGTACCCATTTTGTATAAGGTACCCATAGATTTGTGCGAATTTTCATTACAAACCTGTTTAAATACAAGAGTATATAGAATGATAGAATTTAATGTTATGTCCCCTTGTGCATCACAAAGTGTCAAATTTTAATCAGAGCAATACATTGTTGTGGAGGCTAGTTCATAGTTTCTTATATATTCCTTGCACTAGTGCCACAAGTCAAATGTCATGTGATTGTTTGAGCAAGGTTGATACTGTATTGAGCACTTCAGCGTATCAAAAATCAAGGCTGTTCAAGCGTGAGTATCGTTTGCCCGACCTAATCTTGGAACTCTTCAAAATAAAGTTGCACATAATCTCAATATAGCCAAAGCTTCAACTCTAAATGTAAGATATCTGTACATCAATCTATTAAACAATGTAAAATTGTTGACCTTGGCAGCAGTAATTTAATGTGAGAGTATAAGATGACCTTGTATTTTTCAATCAACAATTTTGCTAAAAACATAAAAAAATCCTTGCAAGTGCAAAGTAAACAATAAAATATAGACGAAACATCTCTTTTGTAAATGAGACGGTGAGAATGTTTATTGTTCAGTTTGTGGTGCAAAATTTCGCATTGTGACTCATAACTGATAACTGTCTATTGGTGAAAACAGTTTCAGGTGTGGAGAAGCTACTTGGGAGGCAAGTAGCTACTTGTGCAGGTCACACTATGATAAACAACCAATGTTGAGGTTGATGAATCGCATGATTGAATGCTTTCAAACTAAAATCAGTAACTACAAATATAATTGTATAATGTACTATAGAACAAGTAAATAACAATATTAAAGAAGCACAATTTTGTTCAGTAATTATCAGTTCTCCCAGACATTTAGATTCCAGTCCAGTTACTTAACTTGTTGTTCGCCCACATTGAAGGTATCATAGGTTGTACAATGATATTACACCACCATCTTGAGCCCAAAACTTCTAACATTTGTTCTGGTAATGAGAGCTGTGCGCTCAATAATGTTTGTAACCTCCAAATAAATTATAAATATCTCTGTAAGACTGAAAATAAAATCAGGTTCTGAATTTTAATCACTTGCCCTGGATGTTTTTGTACAATGTTTTGAAAAAGTCTCAATTTTGCTTAAAAGTAACATAAGAATTCTGTCGACTTGTTTCAATTTCACAGAAGTGGATGTTCCTGTTAACACTGTACAGCCAGTCAGCAGTAGTAGGAGACAACTATGTGGTGGTAGCAAACCAGCTGTTGAACGGATGCTGGAATTTGGACGAGAACTGTACAACATGAGTCTGCATCTTCGGCAAGAGCAAGGCCGTAGTGAGGCCAACAAGAAGATGTTACAAGTAAGTTAATAGGCTAATCTTCAAATTATTTATGTTGGAAATGGGTTCCAAATCAGGATTGAAGCAAGAAATATGTCCTAGGTTGTTTGTGGAATTTCAGGCTACATTTTCTGTTCTATAAATTAAAACAAAAAAAGAGAGGAACAAATTACATACATATGTATTAAAACTTCATACTTTTACATTTTTGAGAGACCACATTTTGTGACCCCAATTTGGTGAACAACAATGTGATGCATTTCATTCATATGAAAATGTTCAGTGTATATCTTGAGTATTGTATTTGACTTTGTTGAAAACAGCTTCCCAACAGGCAGTTTACCGTAGTTATGTGTTAAACTGTGGTGTCTTCTCATGTTACTAGGTGAGTTAAGATATCGTGTTTGCGTGACATTTCAAAAACTTTCCTACTCATCATCTTCAGGCAAAGCGTTGATGGATGCTTGTCCAGTTCATTCCTTTATAGCTACAGGACTACAGACTCCTCTGCTGAGTGCCCAATGGGAAGGTCAGGTATTTGTTTCCAGAAGAAATGTCAGAGCATTCCAAACATGTTTTTGCTAATGCTGCACACCAGTGGAGCTCAATTGGGAAATGCAATCCCTGTTGATAAGGCAGTTGTGTACTCTTATTTAGACTACCTCTTTGATGACCAAATCTCAAAACCCACAGGTGCGACACAGCACAACACCTACATCTGTTCAAAAACAAATGTGTTGTTCATTGATGCCGTGCTTTGCCATAGCAGACTTGTCAGTTAGGCCAAGGCAAAACAGTCTTCACATGCTCTGAACAGTACAACAAGATGCACCGCTGTATCTGGCCTACGTACTGCCTTCCACATGCGTAGCTGATGCAGTAGGAACTAGGTGCTTATAGCTCTAGTTAATTTTTGACTGAGCCAAGCATATTCTTGATTTTAACCATTGAACAGAAAATGATTTTTATGTTGTGCTTCTCCCTTATCCTGACCATCATGGCTGTGAGTGACCCTGCATACAGAAGGCATTCCCAAGTGCTTGGTTTCTTCTTCTGGATTTTTTTTCTTCTTTGTGCTTGGTGGGAGAAACATTTTGTGGACATGCTGTAACCCGGCATGTGGATTTTTCTTGTTGTGTGTGGATCACAGTTGAACTGCATGGTAACAGCTGTTGGTGTTTAAGTACGGGTCCATGTGCATCTTATTCTTGTAGAAGGAATTCCCTAGCATGCCCATCAGGCTTCTCCTTAATGAGATTGTGTAGTAACGGTAGGCATCTGTTTTCTTCCACCTTCGTAGTAACCTGACATTGTCGTATGTGATTTTTTTCAGAATTTCCGTGACATGTCCCTCTGGATCATACAAATCTATGACGACTCACACTGCCCTCTTTGCATGCATGCAATATCTCATGTTTGTACTGTTTAATTTGAATCCCACACACTTGAGCAATTGTCTAGGATGGGGCCACGGGTATTCTGTGAAGCAATTTCCTTTGTAAAATAATTGTATTTCCCCAGTATCCAGCGGCCACATGATTTACCTATAACTGAACCTATGTGCTAATTCCCATTTAATATCCTCACAAACCATTATACGCAGTTATTTTTAGGAATTGACTGACTGCAGTGATATTGTAAACCTACAGTTCTCTGTTTTCGTGTTTTGTAACATGGATATTTAAAACAGACTGCCAATGTTAAAGCCACTTAAGAATTGTACCGGGTTCTGACTGGACATTTGTTCAGTTTTGCAGGTAGTATGTCTTTATAGATGACTGTGTCATCTGAAAATGTCTGAGGTTACTAATAATATTGTCAGCCAGGCCATTAATACACAACGTGAACAGTTAGGGTCCCAATTCACTTTCCTGGGACATGTGAAGTTACCTCTTCACCAATTGATGCTGTTCATTCAAGGTAAGGTGCTGCTTCGCCCTAACAAGAAATCCTCAACCCAGTCATAAAGTTCATTTGATTTCCAATGTGACCATTCTTTCATTAATAAACAGTGGAGTGATATCGAGTCAAATGCGTTTTGCAAGCCAAAGAACACTGTAGCCCTAATTTCCTTCATCCATGGTTTTCAGTGAGAAAATCATTAACCAGATTTCAGGAGAGTGAGGTTTTGATATCGATGCTGGCAGGTGTGGAGGAGATTATTTTATTTGCATACCTCATTATGTTGGAGCTCAGAATACATACACTCTAAGACAAAATAAATGATGCACCACAAAGGAATTATGTGAATGGATCAAAATCAGTAGATGTGATGTACATGCACAGACAAACAAATGATTACAATTTCAGAAAAATAGGATAGTTTAAGAGAAAGAGCTTTACAAATTAACCAAGTCAGTAATGTGTTGGTCCACCTCTGGCCCTTATGCAAGCAATTATTTGTCTTGGCATGATTGATCTAGTTGTTGGATGTCCTCCTGAGAGATATGGTGTCAAAAGTCTGCCCAATTCACATATTACATCATCAAAATCCCAAGCTGGTTGCAGTGCCATGCCCATAGTGCATAGCTGGGGGTAGATCTGGCAATCTTGCTGGTCAAAGTGGGGTGGAGTATGTTACTGTAAAGTAAGTCAAGGATGTCCATGAAGAGCTGTGCTGTAAGGGTGTCATGGATGACACACTAAGATCTCATGCTATGAAAAGAACCGTCACCACGGACCATCACTCCTCGTCGGCAGGTAACAGTCAGGTTGGTATCCCACCAGTGTTCCCACTGCTATTTGGGGCATCTCCAGGCATATTTTTGGCCTTGTATCTCATTAACTGGAGTAGAATTGTCTTTTGTGATTCCTACCTTCAACTGAGCCCCAATGACCAGTGAAGAAGTGCCCAGAGACGATTTGAACAGCAGTGGGTTACCAACGTGACTGTGACTTGCCATACAGCCCCTGAACCAGGATTGATGGTTTGGAGTGCCATATCAGTGCATAGCATCACCCCTGTGGTTGTCACCCACGCCACCTTGACAGCACAGCAGTATGTTGTTGATAATGTATGCCCTGTTTTGTTGCCCTTCATGGCCAGGCACCCTGGACTTACATTACAGCAAGACAATCCCCGCTGAACATGGCTAGTGTTTCTGCTCATTGTCTTAATATTTGTCGACCCATACCTTGCCCAGGAAGGTTGCTGTTTGTTTCCCAACTGAAAACACTTGAAGCACTATTGGGAAAGCCCTTCAAGCAGCTTGAGATTTTGATGATCTTAACATGCCAACTGAACAGAATTTGGCATAGTATGCCTCAGGAGGACATAAAACTGCTCTGTCTATTGGTGACAAGCCAGGAAGTTCTTTTTCTTGAATAAATCGTTTATTTTTTCTCATATTGTAGTCATTTATTTGTCAGTACATGTACACCACATCTAGCAATTTGCATCCCATTCGGATAATAACTTATTAGTACATATTGTTTTTATTTATTTTTCATAGAGTATACGAAGAGTTCACAGGAGACTAATGTCAGTGATATTATACATTCCTTCTTGTTGACCGGTGTGAAAGACGTGTTCTTAGTTTACAAGCACATAAGTAATGGAAACAATACTGACAGGGGGGAGCTTGGGTATATGTTTTCCAGTGGCCGATTTCTCCTCCAGCCTAACCACCAAATATTACCTAAATTTGTGAACTGTTATTGCTGCAGTTACATTAATTTCAGTCAGTAACCAGCATTCAGTATTGTACTTACTGATGACTTGGTGTATGTACCTCACCAACTGTCATACATCAATTCTGCTAGGTCCCTCAAATTTTGATGAAGTGATAAATTAGAAAGGCATATGAGGGACTGGAAAAAGGGTGGGAGAGGAGGTAAGGAAGACATGACTGTATAATATTGCAATTATAATACTGCAGAAAAGTTCACTTTACAATTGTTCAGTTGGTACTGCTGCTGTCAATCAGCAAATGAAGTCTGGATGGAATTACCCACACTCTTGGTGGCCCAAATGTGTGTGCAAGCTAGGTCCCTTTCTTTCTTACAGTTGAATACAAATCTTACCGAAAAAAGGTTTGTTCTGAGTTGTTGCAATGATTTGAAGCTGATGGTAAGTCTTCTTGTCCCAGATTGTGACAGGTAATGAAACGTAGGTTCATCTCTTTGAGTCTGAAGCAAAAAAGCAGCCAATGGGATTGAGCCATTCTCCCTCTCAATATAAGAAAATACAAGTAATTGAAAGCAGCTGTGTCCATGAATAAGATCACGATGACGATATTTTGGGACTGTGAGGGTGTGATTCTGATTGATGTGATGCTAAGAGGCAGTACTACTATTTGGATGCATTCGTGAACACATTAATCAGTTTCAAGAAACATTTCCTGCAACTTTGGTGCCATAACAACCCAGGGGATGTTTAAAGTCAACACAATAATGCTCATCTCCACACAAGTTAGGGGCTTGTGTTCACATCACAAAACGGGGTTTGGCAGTGTTACTCCCTTCACCTTACATCCTACATCAAGCTCCTCAGACTTCCACTTGCTTGTGCCATTAAATGATAGTATTTGAGGAAGACAGTTTGAGGGTGACGAGGTGATTTGTGCAGTGAATAAATGGCTTTCTGACCAGAACAAGGACTGATACGGGCAGGTTATATAAGCCCTTATCTCACTACAGCAAGCTCATAGACATGAAAGGAGATTTTGTGGGAAAATAGCATTCCATGTGTAATTTTCATTGTGTATAGTAAATAAATGTTGAAGAAAGAAGTGTGGAGCAATACATTGTGAGTGACTCTTGTACAATGGTACAAACAGAGCTTATCATAAATTTTGATTACATATTTTCCCCAAATTTATGAATAGCAGTAGTGTATACTCCTTATTTGTGTACATATATGTTCTTTTCTATATTAAAATGTAATGCTGCCTAAAGTTGCTATATTAAAAATTTTAAGTGTGGATCTGAAAAATGATCTGAAGAAAGAAAGTAACTTGTTGGAAATGATCTCCATGAATTCTGTGGTGTTATAGTGTGTATTGTTTTAGCATTTATTCAAGTTTTCCAGGTGCGGATGTTGATCCAACTATTGTACAGTTTTAGTGTTAATAACTGCAAATATAAAATGTAGGCTTATAATATTGTTTCCTCATTTTTCATGTTATGGTATTTCTTACTAAATGAAGACCTTTCCTAGAAGTCACCTAATTTTAATTGGAGAAATGGAAGAAAAGAAATTATTATGGATTTAGTTAACAATGACGGGCAGAAATGCAAAGTGCCATAGTGTCAGTGAATATGATGTAGCTAGACTCTGTATGCATGATTCTTGTTTCTCATGCAAAATAGTTTGCTGTTACTTGTATGCACAGCACTTTACAATTATATAAAATGGAGCTTGTTAGGCCTCTTTCCCTCAAGCCGCATTATTTGTTACAGCATGTAACACTTCGCAGACTGAGCCTGACAGTTTCTTGAAGAAACTGTGTGTGTGTAAAATAAAACTTATTTTATTTGCTTATGTAAATGCAGTGTGATACTCATGTAACACAAACAGTGAAAATATTAGTACTAGTTTTGCCAAATGCAACAGAGGCGATGCAAGTGACATTCATTAATGTATGTCTGTTGAATGATCCCTAATGATTGACAAATCATGTGACTAGTTGCATTTACCATGGTACAGCTTTTCGCCATTTGTCTTGTTATGTGCTATACACTTCTGTGTGGTTACATATTCCTTCCGTTGTGGAGTTTGTGACAGTTACTATAATTTGTTTAAAGTCTGAATTTTTTTTCTACCATATTTCCCCAGTATGTCAATGTAAAACTTAAAATTTTAAATATCAGTCTTTTGTAGCATGCATTAGCTGTGATATTTAGCAGTCATACTTAATGTTCAGTTCTTATTAACAAAATATTTAAAACGTGCCTCTCACTGCTTTGGTATTATCAAGCAAAGTGCCATGATAATGAAATTGTTGCAGGATGCCTTTAGCCTTCTTGCATACTCAAATCCATGGAATAGCCCTGTTGGCTGGCAGTTGGATCCTGTTCAGAGGGAGACAGTATGTTCTCTCCTTAACTCTGCAATTCTAGGTAAGATAGTATAACCAGTAACTGGTTTGTTAAGGTTCTCCATTTTACATATACTCAGGTATTTATCTAATTCAAAATGAAAGCCACAATGACTGGCAATATTTTAGATGGAAAAAGAGCGCCTGCTTACTACCTGCTTAAATGTGAACATCTTGATACAGGGTTAACAAAATCTCAAAAAAAATGTCTGGCACAGAACTTCTACTTAAGAAGTTTCAAAAACAGTACAGGAGAGCTGAGCAGTAAAAGTGTCAAATGTACAGATATGAAAGGGGAAGAAAAAGTCACTCCAAACATTTAATGAGGAAAGACACGAGATGCAGGAAAGCTAATCTAAATTGGAAGCTAATTATAAGCCATTTCCAGTGTGTATTTCACCTCATAATCTAGGGTTTGAAGTGACTTTTCAGTCCTTTGAATGTACTTTACAATTCGAAAGTTACTTCCAATTCTCTGCGTCCTTTGCTTCATACGAACCAAGGTTTGTAACCACATCACTTTCTGTACAATATCTCAACACACTATCCTCTCTTCATGTATGTTGTTGCTCTGTCTCTTTGGAATTATTTACAAGCTCCAAATGCCAGAGGTCCACTTGTCTTATAAATTTGTGCTTCTGTCTGCACATCCTCCAATTCTCTCTCTCCTAGCAGCAGGTAGCTGAGAGCTCACACTTGCTTTGAAACTTGAGCATTATAAAGTTCTCAGATTTCCTGGTGAGTCAGGTTGTGAAAACCTTTGCCAGAAGATGATGACAGTGAGTGTGTTTGAATCCTCATGTGTATTTGCCAACCTCACCCAGCCAGCAACTTCAGAAATATGTATTAGTATTGATTTCTAATTATCAACTGGTATTTTGTTTCATGACATCACCAGTATTCCATGTAATAAACACCCTACCCTGTAACATATTGGAGGCACCTTGTTTTAATATGCAACTATTAAATTATCTCATTTGTATGCCATTTGCTGTG
Source organism: Schistocerca gregaria (assembly GCF_023897955.1). Lineage (NCBI taxonomy): Eukaryota > Metazoa > Arthropoda > Insecta > Orthoptera > Acrididae > Schistocerca > Schistocerca gregaria. Next base: position 481,706,877 of record NC_064924.1, read on the forward strand.
TGACCATCACGGGGCTTAGAACCAGATGCCTGCATAAGTCATAGTACGGATGGCAGTGTGTCATAGGTATTTTGAACTGTGGAACCATGGACGTTTTTTATTTGCTCTCTGGTGACAGATTTTCTCAGCTATTAATATTAGAAGTTAGGATATGTGTTCCCTGTGATTTCACTAAATCAGCATTGAAATTAGTGGGATCACTTAGTCATATTACTTTAATGAAAAGAAGTATTATGGTTACTGTTATAAGTAACATTGTCACGCACACAGAGATTCATTGTTTCCATTTGCTAGAAAAATTGTCAAAGGATACAATGATTTTGTATGGGTGTAGTGTGCCAATATCTGTCTTCCCTTCCCAAGGAGGGACCAGTAGTTCCAAAAGCTAGGATAATTTTTTTCCGTTTGTGTGTGTCAGGGTTATAATACCTATTCTTGGTATTACATGGCTTAAAATCCTATAAAGTGCTCTTTTGTTAGTGATCTTCACTTTATTATGGACCACAGTCATCCAGAAGATTTGAAAGTGCAATATATCATCTCTCAGTTCATATTACACAGAAATCTGCATGTAAATGTCATCTGTGTATATAAATCAGATATCTTGTCACAAAATAACAAGGATGTATGATTTATATACTAGGTGTTCGGAAATTCCCATTACAAACTTCTAGGACTTGGAGAGAGGAGTGAGTACATAATATATTGAGTAGGAACCCATGTCCATTCTACAGTGGTTTCAAGTCGGATGTTTAACTTGTCCCCTTCTACTTGAGGAACTGATTTAAGCATGCCGCAGTACAATTATTACGTAACAGTTCGAAAGGAAAAATAATGAAATGTTCATTTATCACTTACGCACAGTTGTTTGTATTAACACTTCAAGTTTGTGTTTACATTATTCCCAAACATTAAAGAACCCATCCTACTGTACTTACAGAACAGTACAGATGTATTAATCAGCTGCTTAATGTGGCGACCACAGCGTTGTTACAGATATCATATTTGTGAAGCATTTTCTGGTACGTACTCTCTATCTCCTTGGTGTCTCCTCAATTTCTAGTGCTGTGGCCAGAACTTGCCAGCAGATTTTCCTCTGTCTCTACAGGGGTTCTGTAAATTAATATTGCATACAAGCCCACAATAATATCCATAGGAGCTAAATCCAGTGATAATGGTGGCTACGCGGTTGAACCACCTCAGCCTATCCATCTTCCACAGTACTGTATGTTAAGATGCCTCAAAATTGCACGTATTTAGTGGCATAGCATCCAGGAATTAGTCCAATACATTTTTTTAGGAAGATCAAGTATGCAGGACCAGTTAGTTTGAGTGGAAGGTGGTATGGCCCAATCGCATGACCATCCAGTATACCTACTCACAGGTTAGTACCGAACTTGTACTGAAATTCCTGAACAGGCATGGCTGTTCTGCAAATTCAGAACACAGCCCCTAGTGAACTCACTTTCATCTGTGAACAGAAATAATCTGGAAACAGGGATGCCTCAATGCAACAGTGTAGGAATCATTCACAGTAGGTAACACATTGTGGAAAATCTGATGAACCCACAGCGTGGACCCTTTGTAAGTGGTAAAGGTGTGCTCCCACAGAATGTCCTGGATGGTATTGTGGCTAATACCCACTGCAAATGCAATTGTTTAAGTACTCATTGAAGGGTTTTCTTCAACCTGATGCAGTACATCTTCAAATCCGAGTATGTGCCATGGAGCTCCAGCCGTGCCTCATGATGAAAATACCTGTTTCTCAGAGCCACTGTGTAATGTGGGCAAAGAGTTGGTGTGGTGCTGTGCTATATTGCAGAAAATGTTCGTAACAGAGCCGACTAGCAGCTTTTCTGTTAATGTAACCCTTGCCACACACAAGGAGTACGTCTGTATGTTCCAAAATCGTGTACTGAACCTTGTTTACTGTATCGGAGACATACAGGCATTGAGTGGGTCTTGCCGCAAGGTGGACATTAAGTGACATCAGGTGTCTGTCTGATGTAGTACACTTCATCCTGCCTACTCTATTCCGTACCAGGTCAAGCAACTCGAGACTTTTCTCTTTCCCTCAACAGATGTGGATGTATTGCATACCTGAGCTAAAATCTTCATAGAATGGAAATAGTAAATTTCCTATTGAAAATATTATGTACTTGCTCCCCTCTCCTAATCTTAAAAATTTGTAATAGGAATTTCTGAACACCATGCATATAGATACCAAATGATGTATATATGTTGGTGACAGGCATATGCAGATTTAAATTTTCTCAAGGGTGAAGTATTACACTCGAAACGCTCCAAAGCTGAAATAGCAATAGTTGACATAGTAAACATAATTACTGTTAGAATGAGATTTTCACGCTGCAGCGGAGTGTGTGCTGATATGAAACTTCCTGGTAGATTAAAACTGTGTGCCCGACTGAGACTCAAACTCGGGACCTTTGCCTTTCGCGGGCAAGTGCTCTACCATCTGAGCTAAGCCATGTCTCCGCTGTATCCTTTCTTTCAGGAGTGCTAGTTCTGCAAGGTTCGCAGGAGAGCTTCTGTAAAGTTTGGAAGGTAGGAGACGAGATACTGGCAGAAGTAAAGCTGTGAGATTGGGCGTGAGTTGTGCTTCAGTAGCTCAGATGGTAGAGCACTTGCCCCCGAAAAGCAAAGGTCCCTAGTTAGAGTCTCGGTCGGGCACACAGTTTTAGTCTGCAGGGAAGTTTCATAATTACTGTCAAATAGTGAAAATATTGTCGTTATGGGGGATAGGTAAGGGAAGTTCCCTTTTTTGTTTCATGCTTGAACTTCTCCACTCATTTGTTCCCATTGAGAACATGGGTGTACACACATACATACACAATGCTTACCTCATGCCCAGCATTATGCTACCATTTGAGAATGTAACATTTGTCATCGCTGCCTAACAAATGAGATAACTGTCATCCTATATTTACTCAAATTTCATGGCCCCATTCCAGATTTTCAAGAAACATTGGAGTAAAACATTCTGCCTTGTTTCCACTTCCATTCATTTGTCAAAAAATTCACGTCAGCTTGAGATTCTGGCTCTTCGGCTGCTTTCTCTGCCATAACGACCCTTCATATGCTGTGGAATGAACTGGTGTCTGCTAAGCAGAATGAATGTCTGTTAATATATGAAACAGTTATTTTCAAGAACTGTTATTCATGTGCCTATCCAATGATAATATTTTAGAAGTGTTCTTGTTCATCAGTCTGTAATATGACTTCTGCTGGCAGGTACAGTTGCCATTCCTTGTAAGTGGAATACGTTGTGTAAAGTGTGGTAAATAGAAAGTGTCACGCACATGTAGACATTATCACACAATCACCCCCATACTTAGATACTTAGACTTGTCTTCTTTGCTATCAGAATCACAAGGCGATGTAAAATCTGCTGATATAAATTTTACATGATGTATTGCTACTCGCTATATAGTGGAAATGCTGAGTCGCAGTTAGGCACAATAAAAGAACAGTCAAGAAAGTAAGCTTTCAGGCAGAAAGGCCTTCATCCACATCAGACAAAACAAGGATAAGCATGCCCCCCCCCCCCCCCCCCCCCCACATACACACAATGTGACCTGTGTGTGAGTTGCATATGTGTACAACCCCCTCCCCCCCTCCCCCCGCTCTCTCTCTCTCTCTCTCTCTCTCTCTCTCTCTCTCTCTCTCTCTCTCTCTCTCTGTGTGTGTGTGTGTGTGTGTGTGTGTGTGTGTGTGTGTGTGTGTTTGTTGTTGTTGTTGTTGTTGTTGTTGTAGCCATCTGCAACTCAGTATCTCCACTGTACAGTGGGAAGCAATCTATTCTTTTCTCAGCATTGTCGTTATTCCATTCTTTAATATGATGTATTATGTACAAGTACCACATTAATCTTACTGGTTTTGTGTTGCTTTTCAGAATCGAGCAATCTTCCTCGTCGGCCACCACTGGAAGTAGCATTGGCACATGCACGTGAGCTCGTTCGCCTTATGTCGAGGTCTGGACTCGGATCCTGTGCTTTCGCCAATGTGGATGACCTGTTGCGTCATTGATCTCCTTGTCATTTGCACTGTTGTTTTTAGTCCTGCCCTTCAAACTTCCCCTCCATGTGTGGAGAAGCTGCCATGGCAGCTGTATGTGCTACAGTTGTTAGGAATTTAGTGCCACAACTAGGGTGTTGTTTTACTATGCTAGTGAGAAGTGGATCAGCAAGCATTTTATTGGTTTCTAATGTATGTGTGTCTCTAATGAAGAACTGTTGTCAGATTAAGTTGGAAGATTTTTTTTTCTTTTTGTATGATGTAAGAATCACTGGCATCTGTTTATTTTCGTGGTCTTGAAAAGCTTGTGTTAGAACCTATCAGTTGAAGAAAGTGGTTTAGAAATGGATTGAATGTCAGAGAATCTTTGACTGAATTCATGTTTAATTATTTTCTTCACTCATCTGAATTGTCTCACTTGTGGACAATCCTTTGGACATACTTGACCAAAAATTAAATTTTGCAAATGTTGAACATGTTGATGTGTAACAGTGAAGTTCGTATAAAATTTGAACTTCGTGTGTCTTACAGTGCTTGTAAGATATTTTTACAACAGCTTTGCTCCTACCTGAATTAAATATGGATGTTGTATCTGGAAGCTCAAGAAGATAACCAAGGAAGATAATTCACCAAAACATATAGTGATCATGATCCTGCACTGCACCCTTTTGTGGGCCCTGTTACTGAGCTGGTACAATTGGCTTTGTGGTTGTTAAGGAGTAACATTGTGACATTTTAGTGCAATATGGATAAAAATCTTTCTTCAGCTTGGTAATGTCTGTTGTGTAGTTAGACGAAGGGTGCTGTGCATGTACACAGTTTTCCGAGGATGTTGATTGTTTCCAAATATCGGGTTTCCCTCAGTGGAACATATTGGGCTGTTCCTTTGATATTCTGCACGAGAACTGTAGATAGTGGAAGAACTGGAGCCATCATGGTGGGGACTACTACATATTTTTAAATGTGTGTTTCAAGAGCTGTGTTGAACATTTTCTATATTTTGTTACGTGTGATTATTGAAGTTGTGTCTGCTATTGAATTGTCATTGTAAACATTTGAAAAAGAATCATCTTTTTTTGATTTGGTACTTTCATAAAGAAATTTTTAAGGTAAATATTAAAAATAGTACAACTTTATTTTATAATTCATCAGTGATTCATTAAATTCTTTCCTTTTTATGTTGTTGTTATACGTGTGTGCGCATGAATGGATCTAAACATTCTCCATTTTTATAGTGGTAACTTACAGAAATATTTAAGAAGTGATTCTTTTGCCATGATGTACAGTTGGATCATTAAAAAAAAAACTACACTGAAACTCTGTTTTTCTACGAATCTGTGCCAACTTCAAATTTATTATTCATTCTACATCAGATTATGTCGTCTCATAAAAGTGCAAAGTAAGACCTAGTGAAGCAATAGTGACTATATTTTTGAATATATGATACTCCTAGGGTTTGCTGATTGTGACAAAGCTGATTACATAATGAGTGTATGCAGAAGTTTTGCAGTTCCTTTACACAACAAGTTTGACAGGAGTGGGTATTCACAATTTAGAAGAAATCTTGGTGTGCATTGACCATGAAATCCTTATAAGGTGTTACTGAGTAAACAATACTGCAAATGCTGTATTTGTTATAGAGCAGCTAGTGTTATAACAAAGTTGGCCTCACTCTATAGTTTCAAATCTTTGCTCACATTGGCATCCAAATATAGGAATAAAAGAGCTGCTACAAGTCCTGGCATAATATATCTATAATTACACATTTTATCAGAATTTTAGTAATTCATTGATATGCCAAAAAATTTTGATTTGTAAATGATTGTTCTGCTAATGATGGAGAGAAATTTAAACCAAAACACACAGAGAAACGGTAGAAAATGTACTCTGGGTATAAGGTTTTTGTGGTTAAATTTCAAAATAAGAAAAATGATTGTGTGATGTCAGTAACATGTCACAGAGCTATGATAAAAACAGAAATGAATGTCTTTTTCCAGTCTGTCTCAAAGCTGAAGTTGTGGTTTTGTTTGTAGTTTTCTCAATCCCAATCTTCACCATTAATCCTTGGCTTATTAGTGGTTGGAATTGATATTAAGAAAGATAATATAAACAGTAACAGTATACAGCTTGCCAAATTATGTATTGATCACAGATTATTCACCTGTCAATAATACGCTTTCTGTGCTATGCCTATTGTCTTGTATCATATTACTCATGCGTTTTTACCAGGCTAACTAATTTTCATTAAAAAGGCATACAACAGATTTAGATAAAAGCTCCAGGCAGCAATGGTTAAGCATTAAGCCTGTATGTCCCAGTGATATACTATAGCTAAAGGAAAAAAAAAGAAACAAATTCATCAACCACTATGTCGTCTTGCTTAATGGACCTGCATCTCACCACAAGAGAAAGTTTCTGCTCCTTTTAAAGTTTTAATTAAGAAGGAACACAATGATTTAAGACACTGTGTATTACTGTTATTAACCATTGTACTTCTCATTTAATTTCTGTAGATTCCAGTACTGGCATTGGATGGTCTAGTAACGAGTTCTTAAATAAATATACACTATTTAGATGTGATTTCTTCCACTTTTAATGCGGAGTATGTGTTTCCAGTAGGAACTGTCATACATTATGGAGAGTATGCTTTTAAAATAAGTAATGCACTGAGGAAAATGCAAATGCTGTTGGTAAAGTCACATGACTTGGAACTGGACTGAAATGCAGAACATTAGCTACATTCTAGAAAAATGAGACTTTCTTCTACTTTGCGATACAATAATAAAAATGAAACCAAATAAAATGTTAAAAAAATAATTCCCGTTTGGTTTTGTAAAAACAATAACATTGAAATAGGAATACACAAAGTTAAAAGAAATAAGAAAAATCTTCAACATACAAATTTTTCTTGACCATGGTTCTTCACCATGTTTGATTTTGCTGTTTTCATATTAATGTTTTTGATCACACCTTGGGGAATAGTGTTTAGTTCATCAACTACATTACATATGGAGTTGTATTCAGAACAATGGTTTAAAACCTTGCCTGTCAGTAGAATTTTGTTCTGTTTTCCATAAATCGAATAAGGCAAATGTCAGAATGCTTCCTTTGAATAGGTAAGAGATTTCCTGCATCCTTAAATGTAAGAAATTAAGTTAGTTCAAGAGTATTGAAAAGTAAAGAACTAATAAACTCAAAAGATCTACTTGAAAACCAAATGGGGTACAGTTCTGTTTGAGTTACTATACACTTGCCCACCTCCAAGGTAAGAACGCCGTCACCCAATGGTTAGGATTAAGGTTAAAAGAGGATCTAGACCTCTGAGCTACTTGACAGTTTTCACATATTTAAAGTATTATTAGGTGTGAACACACACACACACACACACACACACACACACACACACACACACACACACACACACACAGAGAGAGAGAGAGAGAGAGAGAGAGAGAGAGAGAAGGTACGACCATGGAAAATGTCTCACATTGTAGAGCATCTCAAAGAATATATTTATTTATCATCAATACACTTCTACATGTGAACCATTTGTAGCACAAAGAATATTGAGTCTATATTCAGTTTCTTGCCAATTTCTTTGTAACATTTCCTGTGTTATTGTTGAAATCACATTAGTGATATGATGTTGCAACATAGAAATGTTGTCCACTTAGGTCGCACACACATGGTCTTTCATGAATCCCCACATGAATAAATCAATCGGCTTAATGTTGAGTGAACATGGTGGCCAGGCAATGGGTCCTCCGTGTCCGATCCAACGATTGGGAAATTTCCTATCCAGGAACTTGCGAACAGCTGTTGACCAATCCGGCAGAACTCCATCTTGTTGAAAAATGATGTTGGGTTGCAAGTCTTGTATCTGAGGGTATTCAAACTGCTCCAACATGTCCATATACACAGACCCATTCACTGTTTATTCTGCAAAGAAGAATGGTCCAACAATCCTGTCGTGCATTAGCCCACACCATAAGTTAAGTTTAACGTGTTCAATGACAATGTGCGGATTTTGCGTCTCCCAAATCTGATCATTATGCCTATTAACCCTTCCTAATAGGTGGAAGGTTGCCTCATCTGAGAATAAACATCTTTTCAGGAAGCTGGCATCCACATCAATACGCTGCTGCATATCCACAGCAAATTGTTGTTGGCGTGGTTTGTCATTTGGTGTCAATATTGCAAAATTTGCACTTTGTAAGCAGACATATGAAGACGCTGGTGAACTAATGTACACAATGCGCTGTTGATTAAGGTACATAAAGTTGCCTAGATGCTTGACAAATTTACTTACTTGGGCTTCTGAGAAACATTTGTCTGATGCCCTCCACTGTCTCTTCTGAAACTCCATAACATGCACTGCGAGAATCTTTCAGAACACTTCCTCTTGCCAGAAACGTCCTGTAACATTTCTTAATTTTTTTCACATCAGGTAGATAACATTCATACACATGAAGATAATTTCTTTGCACAGTAATCAGCGATTTTGTTTCTGCAAACCTTGCTACTGCTTGCACGTGCTGCTGTGGAATCGCCATTTTCACTTCATGCTGTGGCGGTTTTGCGTATCAACAACATGGACAAATGCAATGAATATGGATGATATGATACTCTGTGGTATTCTGCGGTTTGAATTCACTCTGATATTTAGCAGTTGCATTGATCTGATTTTGTAAATGTTACTAACAATATTACACACATGTATAATGCAATATTCGTACTACAACTTCTCCCGAATAATTATTTTGTTCAAATTGCACGAGAATTCCACCTGACGTAGTGTAATAATGTTGACTGTAAGTTGTGTTCATCTCACTAAAATTACAGATCGTACATCAGAGCTATTATAATTTTTGTCTTCGATGGATTTAATTATTCTTAGCAAATTGATCATGAAAAGGAACCACAGAATACCACGTGCACAAAACACTGACATATGCTACCAGAAATATTTTTGTCAGTGATTCGTGCGTAGTTTAATTTTGGCCTCGTACATCAGAAATGAAACCTTGTTCAACAATAAATACCATCAGCACTGTTCTTAGAAGATGCAGTCTGATTCGATTATATAAACTTCCAAATGGGAAAAATATATTAAAAACAAAGATTCCAAGACTTACCAAGCAGGAAAGCGCCGGTAGACAGGCACAATGAATAAAACACACAAACACACACACAGAGCGGAAAGACTTACCATGGGGGGGGGGGGGGGGGGGGGGGGGGAGGATAGGTATATACTCGCATGCGCACACACGCGCACACACACGCGCACACACACACACACACACACACACACACACACACACACACACAGACAAGCAGACATATTTAAAGGCAAAGAGTAAGGGCAGAGAAGTGTGGAGGCAAAGATGTTGTCGAAAGACAGGTGAGGTATGAGTTGCGGCAACTTGAAATTAGCGGAGATTGAGGCCTGGTGGATAACGAGAAGAGAGGATATATTGAAGGGCAAGTTCCCATCTCCGGAGTTCGGATAGGTTGGTGTTGGTAGGAAGTATCCAGATAACCCAGACGGTGTAACACTGTGCCAAGATGTGCTGGCTGTGCACCAAGGCATGTTTAGCCACAGGGTGATCCTCATTACCAACAAACACTGCCTGTGTCCATTCATGCGAATGGACAGTTTGTTGCTGGTCATTCCCACATAGAAAGCGTCACAGTGTAGGCAGGTCAGTTGGTAAATCACGTGGGTGCTTCCACACGAGGCTCTGCCTTTGATCGTGTACACCTTCCGGGTTACAGGACTGGAGTAGGTGGTGGTGGAAGGGTGCATAGGACAGGTTTTACACCGGGGGCGGTTGCAAGGTTAGGAGCCAGAGGGTAGGGAAGGTGGTTTGGGGATTTCATAGGGATGAACCAAGAGGTTACGAAGGTTAGGTGGACGGCAGAAAGACACTCTTGGTGGAGTGGGGAGGATTTCATGAAGGATGGATCTCATTTCGGGGCAGGATTTTTAGGAAGTCATATCAAACCACCTTCCCTACCCTCTGGCTCCTACCCTTGCAACCACCCCCGGTGTAAAACCTGTCCTATGCACCCTCCCACCACCACCTACTCCAGTCCTGTAACCCGGAAGGTGTACACGATCAAAGGCAGAGCCACGTGTGAAAGCACCCACGTGATTTACCATCTGACCTGCCTACACTGTGACACTTTCTATGTGGGAATGACCAGCAACAAACTGTCCATTCACATGAATGGACACAGGCAGAAAGTGTTTGTTGGTAATGAGGATCACCCTGTGGCTAAACATGCCTTGGTGCACGGCCAGCACATCTTGGCACAGTGTTACACCGTCCGAGTTATCTGGATACTTCCTGCCAACACCAACCTATCCGAACTCCAGAGATGGGTACTTGCCCTTCAATATATCCTCTCTTCTCGTTATCCACCAGGCCTCAATCTCCGCTAATTTCAAGTTGCCGCCACTCATACCTCACCCGTCTTTCAACAACATCTTTGCCTCCACGCTTCCGCCTCGACTTACATCTCTGCCCTTACTCTTTGCCTTTAAATATGTCTGCTTGTGTCTGCGTATGTATGGATGTATGGATTTATGGATGTATGTATGTATGGATGGATGGATATGTGCGTGTGCCTGCGTGTGCGTGTGCGTGTGCCTTTTTTCCCCCTAAGGTAAGTCTTTCCGCTCCCGTGATTGGAATGACTCCTTACCCTCTCCCTTAAGACCCACATCCTTTCGTCTTTCCCTCTCCTTCCCTCTTTCCTGAAGAAGCAACCGTTGGTTGCGAAAGCTACAAATTCTGTGTGTGTGTTTGTGTGCCTATCTACCGGCGCTTTCCCGCTTGATATATATATATGAGGGGAAACATTCCATGTGGGAATAATATATCTAAAAACAGATGATGTGACTTACCAAACAAAAGCGCTGGCAGGTCGATAGACAGACAAACATACACACAAAATTTGAGGTTTCGCAACCCACGGTTGCTTCGTCAGGAAAGAGGGAAGGAGAGGGAAAGATGAAAGGATGTGGGTTTTAAGAGAGAGGGTAAGGAGTCATTCCAATCCCGGGAGCGGAAAGACTTACCCTAGGCCTTTGCCTTTAAATATGTCTGCTTGTGTGTGTGTGTGTGTGTGTGTGTGTGTGTGTGTGTGTGTGTGTGTGTGTGTGTGTGTGTGTGTGTGTGTGTGTTTACCCCCTAGGGTAAGTCTTTCCGCTCTCTGCATTGGAATGCCTCCTTGCCCTCTCCCTTAAAACCCACATCCTTTCATCTTTCCCTCTCCTTCCCTCCTTCCCTCTTTCCTGACAAAGCAACAGTGGGTTGCGAAACCTCGAATTTTGTGTGTATGTTTGTGTATCTATCGACCTGCCAGTGCTTTTGTTTGGTGAGTCACATCAACTTTGTTATATATTTGCCACCAAGATAAAAGTTAAGATGGCGGCCAACAAAAGATAGAGGATTTCTTTTCTAACTAAGATTTTCCTTTGCTCAATAAATAATCAATCGTTTAAATTGATGCCACCAAAAAATTATTAATACTATTTTGCAAATTAGTTTAACACAAACCCTTGATATTTCGACCAGAATTACGGACAAAGTTGCTATAAAATCGCAACTAACAATGGCGGCACTTCTTGCAGCTTTGATAAAACAATTAATACAAAATTATAATTAAAAGAGGAAGTGATTTTTCAATAATTAATCATAAATAGTTTTAATGCATTTGGCTCTATTTGTTTTTTTACCAGCAAATGAACAGAAAACTACAATAATTTTACGTTAAATGTTTTTCATTCTACAGACCTCAAATCGATCGTGTCTTGCGTCGGCGACGTACATCAGAAGAAGACGACAAAGCGTACAAAACAAAAAAGAAAAGAATGACCTAGATTAACAAAGACTGTGAGACAAATATTGTCTCGTGTTTTACGTAATTATCATCTTTTTAAGAAATCATTACATAATTGAATGAATATTATTGAGTTATGTAATTTTTCACACGTTCATATTTCACTCATAATAAAAGAAACATTCCAGATGGAAAAAATATGTTAAAAACAAAGATTCCATGACTTATCAAGCAGGAAAGTGTTTGTAGATAGTCACAATAAAAAAAAAAAAAAAAAACACACACACACAAAATTTCGAGCTTTCGCAACCCACGGTTGCTTCGTCAGGAAAGAGGAAAGGAGAGGGAAAGATGAAAGGATGTGGGTTTTAAGAAAGTACAGAGGCAACGATGTTGTTGAATGACAGGTGAGTTATGAGCGGTGGCAACTTGAAATTAGCGCAGGTTGAGGCCTCGTGGGTAACGGGAAGAGAGGATATACTGAAGGGTAAGTTCCCATCTCCGGAGTTCTGACAGGTTGGTGTTGGTGGGAAGTATCCAGATAACCCAGACCGTGTAACACTGTGCCAAGATGTGCTGACCGTGCACCAAGGTATGTTTAGCCACAGGGTGATCCTCATTACCAACAAACATTGTCTGCCTGTGTCCATTCATGCGAATGGACAGTTTGTTGCTGGTCATTCCCACATAGAAAGCATCACAGTGTAGGCAGGTCAGTTGGTAAATCACGTGGGTGCTTCCACACGTGGCTCTGCCTTTGATCGTGTACAACTTCCGGGTTACAGGACTGGAGTAGGTGATGATGGGAGGGCGCATGGGACAGGTCTTATACTGGGGGCAGTTACAAGGGTAGGGAAGGTGATTTGGGGATTTCATAGGGATGAACCAAGAGGTTACGAAGGTTAGGTGGACGGCAGAAAGACACTCTTGGTGGAGTGGGGAGGATTTCATGAAGGATGGATCTCATTTCAGGGCAGGATTTGAGGAAGTCATATCCCTGATGGAGGGCCACATTCAGGGTCTGATCCACTCCCGGAAAGTAACCTGTCACAAGTGGGGCACTTTGCCTTGCCTCTCAATCCTTCTTAAAAAACCTTAATCCTACTCCCAACATCAGTACTGCTGAAGCCCAGGCTATCCGTGATCTGAAGGCTGATCGATCCATCGTTATTCTTCCGGCGGACAAGGGTTCCACGACCGTTGTACTGGATTGTAGGGAGTATGTGGCTGACGGACAGCGTCAGCTTTCAGACAACACTACATACAAAATGTGACAATGTAATCCCATTCCTGATGTGCAGGCGGAGCTTCAAGGAATCCTCAGAACCTTAGGCCCCCTACAAAACCTTTCACCTGACTCCATCAACCTCCTGACCCCACAGGCACCCCGCACCCCTACCTTCTACCTACTTCCTTTGTAAAGGCAAAGCTTTACAAATGTCTGCTTGTGTGTGTGTGTGTGTGTGTGTGTGTGTGTGTGTGTGTGTGTGTGTGCTTTTTCTCCCTAAGGTAAGTCTTTCTGCTCCCAGGATTGGAATGACTCTTTACCCTCTCCCTCAAAACCCACATCCTTTAGTCTTTCCCTCTCCTTCCCTCTTTCCTGAAGAAGCAACCGTTGGTTGCGAAAGCTTGAATTTTGTGTGTATGTTTGTTTGTGTTTGTTTGTGTGTCTATCGACCTGCCAGCGCTTTTGCTTGGTAAGTCACATCATCTTTGTTTTTAGATGTATTTTTCCCACGTGGAATGTTTCCCTGGTGTTATAATGTGACCATGCTGCACTCTGGCGATGATACTTGACACTTCTGATGCAGGAGTATAAATTCTTTGAAGTGCTCTATAATGTGGTGCATATTTCATTGTCGTATCTACTGTGGTTTTTCTCTCCTGGGTCTTTGAAATCAGGGAGGGTTTAGTGGGACACCCTTGTATTCTGTGCAACGAATTTTTGTAAATGAAATGTTTTAAAATGACCTAAACTTCATTGGTGAAAATTGTTACCATTCCAAGAACTTACTGTAATAGCTTGCTTACTGCCTGTGTAAGAAAGATCTGAATAAATAATTTTCAGTCCCATTGGGTACTTGAACCCTAAAATCTTTTTAGCCACTTCCAGGTCAGTTTCAACTACTGTTTATCCATGCATGAACATTTGGTGGAATAAGAAGTCACCACAAACTTTATTTCCTGTTTTGTGTACTATTCTTTTCTGTGACTCTGAAAATGCATAAATGGTTATTTGTACATACAAATTGCTTGGCCAGCTTCACAGAGGGGCCACTACACATTCTGATAACAGCACATACATGTGTGGATTTTAGTTCTGTGATCATGTTGGCAGCTCAGTATTGACCTGCTTGATTCGGGAGAATGGTGTGCTGGGAGGTTTTATTTTAACTTAAACCTTATCTACAATATAAACTGTTAGGATTCAAGTTAAATATTCATTGGCTTATGCTGTATTCATCAATTTTTTCCACTTTTCTCTCATTCAGTTTTACAACCATAATGTGTCAGTTGCAGCTGAGTACTAAAAGGTTGCAAAAATGAGTAGGAAAGATTTGTTTTAAGTTGACATCTGACTAACCATTTGTATAGGTTTTAATAATTCATATCACAATTTCAATCAACAGAACTTGAAATAGGTTACAGTATTTAGAATTTCAGACTGTTTGCAACTTTGTGTCTTATCTTTTGACAATTAACTGACAAGCCTAAGAAAAGGCTCACCAAGCTAATAAGCATTCTTAACTGCCTCAGCAGCCATATGTCAGACAAGTTTACTGCAAATTTTTCAAAGCACTTGTTAGAGCCATTGTTTACTGTGGAAGTGTACTTGTAGATTAAAAAGCATGTCCTCTCTCAAGGTGCTAAACACTCTGACTGGTGATAGGTGCCATTTGGATTGATGCTGATTCTTATCTGTACGTTGATGCATGCAAACTACTTCGGATATGGTAAGCCAAAGATACAATAGATGATCTCAGAGACTCAAACTAAATTGAAGCTTTATAGCATACAAAAAGACTTTACTCCAGGTTACAGGTTTTCAATGAATTTTATCTGATTTTTGATGATGTATTATTATATACCCCCATGAACTGGATGATACAGTTGCTGAAAGGTTCAAAGAAAAGTTGAGTCTCATTTGAAACAGGTACATCACTGATACAAATTGTAGTAGGTGGTGATTTCAGTCTACTCTTCATGTTGTTGTTGTGGTCTTCAGTCCTGGGTCTGGTTTGATGCTGCTCTCCATGCTTCTCTATCCTATGCAAGCTGCTTCATCTCGCAGTACCTACTACAACCTACATCCTTCTGAATCTGTTTATTGTATTCATCTGTTGGTCTCCCTCTACAATTTTTACCCTCCACGCTGCCCTCCAATACTAAATTGGTGATCCCTTGATGCCTCAGAACATGTCCTACCAACCGATCCCTTCTTCTAGTAAAGTTGTGCCACAAGCTCCTCTTCTCCCCAATTCTATTCAATACCTCCTCATTAGTTATGTGATCTACCCATCTGATCATCAGCATTCGTCTGTAGCACAGCATTTTGAAACCTTCTATGCTCTTCTTGTCCAAACTATTTATTGTCCACATTTCACTTCCATACATGGCTACACTCTATACAAATACTTTCAGAAACGACTTCCTGACACTTAAATCTATACTCGATGTTAACAAAGTTCTCTTCTTCAGAAACGCTTTCCTTGCCATTGCCAATCTACATTTTATATCCTCTCTACTTCGACCATCATCAGTTATTTTGCTCCCCAAATAGCAAAACTCCTTTACTACTTTAAGTGTCTCATTTCCTAATATAATTCCCTCAGCATCACCAGACTTAATTCGACTACATTCCATTATCCTCGTTTTGCTTTTGTTGATGTTCATCTTATATCCTCCTTTCAAGACACTGTCCATTCCATTCAACTGCTCTTCCAAGTCCTTTGCTGTCTCTGACAGAATTACAATGTCATTGGTAAACCTCAAAGTTTTTATTTCTTCTCCATGGATTTTAATACCTACTCCAATTTTTTCTTTTGTTTCCTTCACTGCTTGCTCAATATACATATTGAATAACATCGGGAATAGGCTACAACCCTTTGTCACTCCCTTCCCAACCACTGCTTCCCTTTCATGTCCCTTGACTCTTATAACTGCTATCTGGTTTCTGTACAAACTGTAAATAGCCTTCGCTCCCCATATTTTACCCTTGCCACCTTCAGAATTTGAAAGAGAGTATTCCAGTCAACATTGTCAAAAGCTTTCTCTAAGTCTACAAATGCTAGAAACATAGGTTTGCCTATCCTTAATCTAGCTTCTAAGGTAATTCTAAGGGTCAGTACTATTGCCTCACGTGTTCCAATATTTCTACGGAATTGAAACTGATCTTCCGCTGAGGTCGGCTTCTACTAGTTTTACCATTTTCCTGTAAAGAATTCGTGTTACATATGTTGCCAAAAGGACGTCTTTGAAGCAGGTCGTAGGCTTTAAAACATCATCTCAAAATCTTGATAAATGCTTTCCCCAAAAATTATTTTGAAAAATTGAGTAAGGGCTAACTCGAAGTATAAATGGTTTGTGAAAACAAATTGATCCCTTAACTCTGAGCAAACAAGGAGCATCATGACAGATACAGGGATTAATGACAACAAGATTGATGTAGTGAGACTGAAAATCATAACGTCTAGATCCCCCAAAAATAAACACAACATATATCTATTTGAAAAAGCAGATGAAAAATTTGCTTGGCACGTTCCTAAGAGACACTGCCCACTTCTTCCAAACAGTGTAACCATAGACCACATGTGGTTTAAATTCAAAAAAATAGCACTGATGGCAATTGAGAGATTGATACCAAATAAATTACGAGATGGAACTGATACCCTCCTCCCCCATAAAGTAGGTAAAAAAAAATCCAAGGTTGGTTATGTTTTACAGAAGCTTGAAATTTATCACATACTTCAATGCAAGGTGATTTTAATGGTCTCCACAATGAAACACTACTGCCCTGAAATCTGGCAGTTAATCAAAAGAGATTCTGGTTGTATATAAAACACATCAGCAGCAAGACACAACCAGTACCTTCTTGCACAATTGCTGTGGTGATATTGCCAATGACAGAACCAGTAAAACATGGTTTTCCAAACTTAAATCACCAACAATGACAAAGTAAATCTCCAAGAATTCAAATTGAGAACAGCTGCCAACATGAGTACCTTTCGATATTCTCAGTGTATTGAAGCAGCTTAACAAGTTAACTGCCATGTGACCGCTGACGACCACAGCAGAACCGCTTGCCTGATTCTTTGTGCCTAGCCTGGCCTTGTGGTGAAATATCCACCAGTAAGCCTGTGGCAGGCAATGTGTTAAATCAGTTCATAAAGGAAGATCTTCCAGTCAGACCTATACCAGTTAGATTACTTTCAAATTATATTGATATAATTGCTCCATACTTAGCAGTCATATAAAACTGCTCACTTTATAAAAAATTGTACCTAAAGACTAAAAATTTGCACAGGTCACACCAGTACTCAAGAAAGGAAATAGAAGTAATCCACTGAATTACTGACACATATAACTGACGTCGATTTGCAGTAGGATTTTGAACATATACTGTATTCAGAGATGATGAATACCTTGAAGAAAATGATCTATTGACAAAGTCAGCAGAGATTAAGAAAATATTGCGTGTGTGCAACCCAAGTAGCTCTTTATTCTCAGGAATAAATGAGTGTATTGACAGGTGATCTCTGACTGAATCCATATCTCTAGAAGGCTTTTGATACCATTCCTCATGAGGGTCATCTCATCACATCACATTGCATGCTTAATTGCATGACTGCATTTGTGATTTCCTGTTCAAAAAATCACAGTTTGTAGTAACTGGCAGAAAGTCATAAAGTAAGGCAGAAGTGATATCTAGCATTGCCCGAGGAAGCATTATAGGTCCTCTGCTGTTAGCTCTCTTAGGTTGTTAGCAGTTGATGTCGCCATTTAACATCTAGTAAAGTCAGAAGATCAAAACCAGTGGCAAAAAAAATTACACCAGATACCTGTATGGTGCAAGTAGTGGCAATGGACCATAAATAATAAAAAGTATGAGATCATTCACGTGAGTATTAGAAGGATCCATTAAATTTTGGTTACATGATAAATCACACAAATCTAAAGACTGTCAATTGAACTAAATACCTAGGGATTACAATTATTAATAACTTAAACTTGAACGAGCATGTAGATAATGAGTAAGGTGAACCAAAGATGGCATTTTATTAGCAGAACACTTAGAAGATGCAACAAATCCACTAAAGCATCTGTGTAAACTATGCTTGGCTGTCCTCTGATAGAGCGTTGCTGTGTGGCACGTGACCCTTACCATATTAGGATATCGAAAAGTTCAAAGAAGAGCAGCTTGTTTTGTACTATCACAAAACAGAGGAGAGAATGTCATGGATGACATGTGAGCTGGGATGGTAATCATTAAATATCTATCAAGCCACAAATACCTTAACAATTGTGTTTCCCTTCCTGTACCTCTCCAGTTTTCTAAACAGCCACAACACCAACCACTGTTCCTCTCCAACGAACCAAGCTTGACCAACCTTTGTAACATCACCCAGCCTTCACTAATGCCTCCCAAAGCAATGATCACAAGAACCAGCCACTACAGTTCAGTGTTTTCAAACTCTTATTTTCAATCAGTTTTTCCTTCTCATCCCATCCTGTAAGTCTCCCGGGTTTGTGGATGACTTTATCAAACTGTCCCCATTTCCTAAACCCCACCAGCCCTTTTCCTTCATCTCTCTTCTTTCCCCTTCAACCCTTCTGCCAGAAGAAGGAGCCACTGGCTCTGCTAGCTTGTGCATTTCCTTAGTCTTTATATGTTTTTGTGTATGTTCTGTTGCCGCTTGGTGAGTAGATTTTTTATCTGTCCAATTAGTAATCAGCTTATGGTGTTGCAGTTCTTCATATTTCTATGCCTGGTATGAAATTTTGTAGAAGAATTCTGCCTTATGCAAGATACGTTTGGAGTTATGCTTTACCCAGACATGTTTTTGCACTTTTAGTGCTATCTTCAGTGGGTTACTTTATTTCCTTTCTGTAAAAATGTTATTACATATTAACATTTAGAGAAAACATTTGGTACAAAATATTTATATCTGTGAATGAAGTGATAGTTTTCAAATATTATACATGGTTTGTTTACAGTTCACTGTTGAGATATTGATTACTGGACTGATCAATTTCATGTTGTTTATTAAAATATATCAGGAGTTCTGTTTTTATAGCTTATTTGGAAAAAGAGAGAATGTAAGCGTTAGTTTACGTAGCTCACGTGAAGCTGTTGACTGTTTATGTTGGTAGCTGTAAGTCTGCTATACAGTCTACAACTTGACATTTGCAAAGAGCAAAACGTAATATTTATTTTTGTTTGTTATGCATTTTCAAATGAAAAATGAGTATGTATCGCGTTATTATCCATTTTACTTATGGATTTGATGATGTGGTGTTTGCCTTGTTTGTTCGTGGTATGGTAACATGCAGATTTCAACCACTTTTGTCATTTCACAAGTATTTTCTTCGATTTTTCAAACTTACACAGACTGAGTGAGGCACACAGATTTGAAGTGTGTGTGTGTGTGTGTGTGTGTGTGTGTGTGTGTGTCCCGGTGCTGGGAGGGAGAGGACAGACATAGGTAATGGCGGCGAAAACAGTGTGCAAGTTCAAAAATTGCCTGTGAAATGACAAAAGTGGTAGAAATTGGCACATTACCACACGACAAACGAAAGAGACAAACACCGCAACATCAAAGCCATAAGTAAAATGCAGAATAATGCGATACATACTCATTTTTCATTTGGAAATGCATAACGAACAAAAGTAAAAATTACTTATTGCTCTTTGCAGATGATAAGTTATAGATTATACAGCAGACCTACGACTACCAACATTAACGTTCAATATCTTCATGTAAGATACGTAAAGTAATGCACACATCCACCTTTTTTCCAAATAAGCTATAAAACCAGAACTCCAGACGTACTGTAATAAAATATATACATTGCACCAGGCCAGGAAAACATACATCAACTGTGAAATGGAAACAAATCATGTATAATATTAGGCAACAATCACTTCATTCACAGACGTAAATATTTTGTACCAAATGTTTTCTCTAAATGTTAATATTTAATAACATTTTACAGAAACAAAATAAAGTAACCCCTGAAGATAGCACAAAAAGTTTTGAAACATGCCTGGGTAAAACAGAACTCCAAAGATGCCTTGCGTAAGGCAGACTTCCTCCTCCAACTGTCCAGTTATATTTTCAAAAACTGATAATTTTGGTCACACACACACACACACACACACACACACACACCATTTCAGGCCATACAGAACTTCGTTGCTACAGTGCAGACACGTGTATGGAACCAGTTGATAGATAGTTTGTATTGATAAGTACTGTTTTGGGCTACAAAATGTGACAACCCTGTGGAATACCGGCACCTTCTTCTTTATAATTGACAATACAGCTTTGACCACATTGTTGTTTGGACTGTAGAGCAGTCCAATAGGTGTTGTATATGTTATGACTAGGGCTAGGATTTTTCTGACCTAATATAGGCCAAAAAATATGCTGTTATGATAAAAAAAATTACGAAAATATACACAATAACATAAAAATTTGACCTAACAGTCTGTAAATGTTGTAAAATTCTTATTGTAAAATAAATTAGTCTGTCAGATCATGATAATGGACTATTTAATTAGGAATAAAATGCACTTGAGAAACAAGCTCAACTATGGAATTTGATGATGTAGTATACTTTTTAGTTTCACTTCTGCTATCTGCTTTACTATTTGCACCGCTGATTGCTCCAAAGCAGTTACTGCGGCAGGAATAAATCTAAAATTTGTGAAAGCTTGCCTGAAAATTCAGGATTAGACAGTAATTCTTGGGCCAGTTGAATTGAAGTGGCTTTGCTGCTATGGAATGAATCGATGTTTTTCAAAGTTTTGAAGCTCTGGCAGTTGACATTGCATGCATCAGTCCAGGACTCCCATCTTGTCAAAATGGGAGGTGGTGATAAGGAAATGCTCGGAGCTAACTACTTCAATGCTGCAGTACATGAAGGGACTTGCAAAAAATACCTTTTTGAAACATCAACTACATTTGTCAACATCACTTAATTTACTATGAATTTCTTCCACAACTCTGGGTAAGGCGTGAGCTAAACAAGTCATATGCATCATTTTACTGTATAATGCTGTTAGTGAATCAACAGCTTCCACCATGTAAGGCACAATGACTCCTCTGCAGTTACTCTTACACCACACAGTTTACAATACAGTATTTTACCATCAGTTGAAAATACTTGCTCACCATATTGAGACATAAACTGTTGTAATTTTCCTTGAATATTTTGCTTCAATATAGGGTTTTTTTCCTTGACTATTCTGCACACACTTTCATTTTAAACAAAATTGAATAACATAATGAGAGACTTTCTGGGGTCCAGGGTCTAAATGGCTTAAGCAACTGCCTGCTCACAGAGTCACAGTAGGCTAGAAGTATAAAGTCCATATTGTTAATTCAAATGAATTATGGGAGGTAGGTGGATATTTACTATTTTCTAAGAAACAAAGTGATTTGCACAGGTCTGAGAAATGTAACACGAAAGCAAGAAATTGCATGATACAAGTTCTTTACTTCTTGAAAGAAAGAAAATACAATGAATACGAACATTTATTTACTAAAATATGCTCTGTTGGAGAAAACTGGCCATATATTCATAAATATTGTTTAACAAATTACAGTAATTCATTTAGGTGTTTTTTCCCTTTTTTTCTTTTTTTGTTCACATCAAGCATTTATACGTATTTTGGGAACACAATGTAATTGGCTAGATGAAGAATCTACTCACGAAGCAATGGCAGCAGGAAACACACAAAGGTATCGAAATTTGCAATCTTTCAGAGCCAGTGGATGGTCCTGCTGGCAGAAAGGGTGAAGTGGAAGGAGGAGAGGTGAAGGAAAAGGACTGATGAGGTTTAGCAAATGGGGAGAGTTCGGTAAAGTAGCCCAAAACCCCTGGTCAGGAGAGACTTACCGAACATGATGAGAAGGAAGGACTGATTGTTGGGGATTGTACTGGACAAGATTTGAAAATCTGAGGCCTTAAAGGCAGGACAAAACATCATGCATGAGTTAATAAGAGCAGAAGGTAAGTGCATCTTGTGTGGTAGGGGGTGGGGAGAGCATGGAAAATTAGACAGGTCAGAAAATAAAACATACAGAAAGCTAAAAGGGAGTGAAGAAGAAATTTAGAGACCGAAGAAATTTAGGCAAACTAATATCAGGTAGGTGGTGAGAGACGTGCTGCAACGCCAGTTCCCACCTGCGGAGATCTGATAAACTGATCTTGGGGAAGAATCCCTATGGCCTTTACGAAAAATAGCACTGAGCTCATGACTGCCATGTTGCAGAGCATGTTGTGAAGTGGTCAGCAACATCATGACATTACAAGTATTTCTTCACATTCAATATTTGTATTATTTCTATTGGCCCAAGTTACCTTTTATTATAACAATCATTTAATGTTATTTTCATGATTTTCTTTCAATTATCAGAACCACAGAAATCATATAATGAGCTTCGAATATATTCCTTATCAAGTCAGTCATGACACTGTAATACAAAGTAAAGTACCCTAATCCTACCTCAAACCTCTTCATCGACATCAAAATTATCTTTATAAACAGAATCATCAAAAACATCATTACTGTAACACCTCCTCTCCTGTCAACATCTTCCTCAACATCTCACAAAGAATCCCCTTCTGCATATCATCACAAAATATTATTCAAAAGCAACACCATTATTTGAATGTCAATTTTAGACTGAGTTACATAAGTTACGTGTAAAAGATTACATAATTGCAGCTTACTCATGCAGAAATGTCGTAGGAAATGCAGTTGTTACATACATTTACACAGTATATAAGTTCAAAAACATTGATACAAGTAGATTTTGTAGTGATCAGCACACGGAAGTGTGTGCTTGTGAATTAATGCTGAACAATAGTTCATTTTTTATTGTAACTGTATATAGATCCCCAGTGGGAAATTCTGAACTATTTATGAGGAATCCGGACACCTTACTGTGCTATCTGACTGACAGCAGCTAGCAATTAATAGTCTGTGGTGACCTCAGTGTAGGTTTTCTAAAGGATTCTGACAGGAAAAGTAATTTGGAGACCTTATTTAGATCCTACAATTTCATCTCAGTAATTAACATTCCAATACTGGTGGATAAAGATAGTAGGGCCCTAATTGATAATGTTTTCTTTGATGAAGCTCAAAGTAAGAAAATAACTGTTTACCCAGTAACAAATGCTCTCCCTGGTCATGGTGCACAGTTAGGATAAATAACATAGCACATTACAGTATGGATATTCCTCAGTGGAAATCAGTTAGAATAATTAAACTCCAGGACAAATGTTTTAAAGAACACGTTAGAGATGATGCCATGGGATGTAATTTATAATGAAAATTCTAACACAAAATTTAATCCATTCCCTGATAAATTCATATTATTATTTGAAAACAGTTTCCCACCTAAGCTAATCAGAAAGGACACTAAACAGTCATGTAAAAAAACCATAGATCAATAGAAGATTAAAGTATCACGTGAAAGGAAAATGGAAATGTATCTTTTGGCAACAACAAGTAGGGATCCTACAGTAGTTGCACACCACAAAAACTACCCAAAATTTCTAAAAAACATTATCAAAAAATCAGAAAAAGCACATGCTGTCAGAAACAATAGACTTTGGGCTGTATGGAATGTACAAGGGTGAGTCAAACGAAAACCTTAAATTTGTAGTAACAAATCGATATTTCATGTCATTATCCTGTAAGTTGGTAAGCATGCTACAAACAGCGTGCAGAATGTCCTGTAGGTGACAGCATAGTGCAGATACACACATACTGTCGCAGTATCAGTATAAAGATGGCTGCCCCACTTGCAACTTGCACCAGGGAAGAACAGCGTTCTGTTGTTCGGTTTTTGCCTAGTGAAATTGAAATTCATCGACAAATGAAGGTTCAGTATGGTGACGCGTGTTTGTCACAGCAGCAAGTCTATGAATGGAGTAGGAAGTTCGCAAATGGTGTGACTTCAGTGGAAGATGCTCCTCGTCCAGGTCAGGCACGAGTTGTGTCTCCACAGAACATTGCAGCAGTTGAAGCCTTAGTGAAGGAAAACTGCTGAGTGACACGGAATGACATTGCAGCATGTTTACAGATTAGTCATGGGTCAGCACACCACATTGTGCATGATATGTTCCAGTTTCACAAAGTGTCTGCAAGATGGGTGCCACGGCAGCTGACCCCTGAAATGAGAGAACAACGTGTTGATACTTGTGAAGAACTACTTCGGCGCTTTGAACGAGAAGATGATGGCTTCCTTGCAAGAATCATTACTGGGGACAAAACATGGGTTCACTGCCACCAACCGGAAATGAAGAGAGCGAGCAAGGAATGGCGCCATTCCTCATCACCAAAACCAAAGAAGTTTCGAACAGAACCATCAGCATGGAAAGTTAGGCTGACCCTCTTTTGGGACGAAAAAGGCGTCATTTTCGAACATTACATGCCTAGAGGAACCACTGTCACCAATGCGTCATACACAGATCTCCTAAAAAATCATCTGTGGCCTGAAATCAAATCAAAGCAACGTGGATTGCTGTCAGCAGGTGTCCTTTTGCAACATGACAATGCAAGGCCCCACACTGCCCGTACAACAGTTGCAACAATCATAGACCTGCATTTTGAGTGTCTCCCTCATCCATCATACTCACCGAATCTTGCCCCAAGTGATTTCCATATGTTTGGACCACTCTCAAAGCCGCAATTGGAGGAAAGAAGTTCTGTTCTGATGAAGAGGTACACCACGCGGTGCATGAGTGGTTGCGCGGACTACCAAAAGAATTTTTTTCTAAAGGAATTTATGCACTTTGTAAGTGCTGGAGGATGTGAATTGAGCATGGGGGAGATTAAGTTGAAAAATGATACAGGTTTTCATTTGACTCACCCTCATAGTGAAACGAGAGATGTGACAACCATCCACAGAACAAGACATCTCTATTGAACTAAATGGAAGGGCTATAAATGCATTTATTAATCATTTCTTAAATATAGTAGGAAGCATAGGAACAAACAGTTAAAGAGCAAAATCACAGCAGTATGGTGAAAATGTAACTTTCATGAAATTCAGTTGTATGAAAGTATCACCAGCTTCTCCTTCTGGGATTAAGAAAATTCTACATTCTCTCAAAAATAGAAGCTTATCTTGTTTTGATGGTGTTTCCATTAGAACACTACAAATTTGTTCCCTGTTATAAGCCCAGTCTTATCTGAAATATGTAATTCATCACTAACTCAGACCATTTTTCCATAGTGACTGAAATATGTCATTGTCAAACCCCTATTTCAGAAAGGTAATAAGTAATATGTCAATAACTATAGACCTGTTTCACTGCTGCACCACTCTCAACAAATTTTGAGATGATGATGTATTCTAGAATAGTTTCTTACGTTAGAAGCAGTAGTAATCTTATAAAACCACAGTTTGTATTTCTAAAGGGTTATTCTACTGAGAATGCCATTTACACATTCACGCACCAGATAATAATAAAATAACTGAATAATAAAATAGCTCTGGTTGGTATCTGTTCTGACTTCTCTAAGGCACTTGACTGTGTGAATCACAGTATTCTCATAGATAAATTGATTTCTTATTTAACCCAAAGAATGCAGAGAGTTGTACTTAGCAATTCGAGAAATACAGCCCACAGACATAATTCTGACTGAGCAGTAATAAAGTTTGGGGTTCAGTTTTAGGACCACAGTTGTTTTTCATGTAAACAATCTTTCATCTAGTATACAAGAAGCAGAATTAGTTCTTTTTGCAGATGACACTACTACTGTAATCAATCCGAACATATGTACAGAAACAAAAGAAAATGTCAACAAAGTTCTTAAAAGTATCATTGACAGCTTTTCTGCGAATAGTTCTCACCCTCAATTTTGAAATGACACAACATTTTCAGTTCTGCAGATGTAGAGGTACTACACCAATGATAAGTGTAACTCATGGCGAGGAAATAATAAATAGGGTGGAAACTTCAAAATTCATAGAGGTCCATATTGATGAGAATTTTGGGGGGAAAAAAAAATCGGAAGTCCTAAAACAACTTAGTTCAGCCACATTTGCAAACTAATAAGTTGACATATTTTCATTCGATAATGTCATATGGAATAATGTTCTGGGTTAACTCACCTTTAAGGAAGGAAATCTTTATTGTGCAAAAATGTTCTGTAAGAATAATATATGGTGCTCATCCACAATCAGTTTGTAGACATCTGTTTAAGGAGTTCAGCATGCTGACTTCTAGTTATTATGAGAAGGAAAGTTGCTGCATCTCTCTCTCTCACTCCTCATGGAGTGTGTTGTAAGAAATCCACTACAGTTCAAAAGGAATGATAAGGTATATAATTACAATACCAATGTTAAAGGCAAAAATTGCAGAAAAAGTCAATGCAAAAGATATATGTTATGATGGAGAATTTTGCAAACAGTGTAAAGATTTTGATAAAAGAAGAAATTGTGAGTACAAGACAAAAAGACGCCAAATCCACAGCAAAGACCCAATGCCGCAAAGAGGGAAACTGAAAATGAGTTTCACATGAAAGAAGACGAAACACCTACAACACATGACATGACACAATAACAACAAACAGAAATGAATGTAAATGAAGAACAATGGACTGAAGTTACTCATAGAAGAGAGAGATGACCAGCTAAGCAACATGAGACACTGACTGGTTTTGTACCACGAGATGCAAATCTACAAGCTGCAGACATGGTGGCCTGGCTGATGTAGGATGGCTCAAATCTGAGAAACACAGGATTCAGTAAAGCAATTCCTCAATAAGAAAGGAATCAAAGAAAATGTGAAGAGCAGGGAAACAACAATAATATGAATTCCCTTAAAGTAGGCACCCCCTTTCACAACTTAGAGTTGATGATTAAAGCTGAATTCTTGCCGGCAGGAATCATTGTGTGATGCTTTCATTTTCCCTTCTATAAGACACAAGAGCACTGCCCAAAAAATGCAAAGATCTAGGAGCAGTAGGAACCTAAAAAGATCCTCATGTGGAATATAGGTCTAACAAGTGCACTTTCTGCAGGGATATGACACAACAATCCTAACAAAAACATTTTTAACTGAAAACTGGCCACATCCAGAATTTCACTGCAATCATCTCCATCCAAAACAAGGCAAGAGAAGAAGTCCTAGTGGAGCAATCAATGACTGTCTTCATGAAACCGGAATTAAGACCAACAATAAAATGGTTCGACGCAGAGTGTTACAGGCTAAGAAAACATGTACTAGAAGTCTACATCAACTATAACAGTGCACAGAGCACACTACACTCCTCAGGACATACACTGAAAAACGATATAGCCATAAGAAAGCTCTAAAAGAAAAGAAGAGTAAAGGGAGATTAACTGACTGCAATAGACCTTCTGTTGAAGTGCATATGGGAAGACCTTGAGGACGAAGGAAAGTCATACCTGGTATTTATGGGCTTCACAAAAGTCTTTTATTATATAAACAGAAAATTAGTGACCAAAAAACTAGAGAAAACCATAAGAGAAAACAAACATGGACATGAATCATAAGCACAGTATTGTGATGGGACAAAATAAGGATTTCTGACAAACTCTCCCTTCTCAGAGCCAATACTCCAATCAAATGGAATACTTCAGGAAGACCCATTGAGTTCTCTGTTATTTATCCTAATCTCATATGCATGGGCACAAAGGACACTGCAAAGTTAGAACAAGCAATAAACAATATGGAATATTGGTGCATCGAACATGACTTCGAAATAAATGTGGCAGAAACAGGAATAATGGTGCTCCAAAATGGAAAAGAGCACTGCATTAGACGAGATCTTCATACAGTAGAGAAAATTGAAAATTATACCAGACTTCAAGTACCTCGGGGTCACAATATAAACAATGCAAAATGTTTCACAGGGCATGTAACAGAGAAAGCAATGCAAGCAATAATGGCAATCCATAAAATAGAATACATTAGATAAAAGAAAATATATAAATGTTCGTGATGTAACCTTATGCACAAATTAATTTGCAGTGTCAGTGTAAACTGACTTGTCCCACATCATTATGCTCTATCGTGCAAAATGAGCCACAGAACATGTAGCTAACTAACTTCTGTATGTAGTGTATTTATAATCAGACTGCAATCAATTTTTGTAAATGAATGTCACTGAACAATTCCATCACAAAATATTACTCTCTTTATCAACAATTTTCTTATCTATGTGGCCTGAAAAAATTTTCTTGCTTTCATGGCATGCATTATGTAATATCATTAGGACAGGTTGTTAGTATGGATAAGATTTCATCTTTTATTTAAAAAACTCTTCCATTAAATTCAAGTGCTGACTGAGTCTACAATGTACCAGGTTTGACCTATCTTTAAAAAGACACAAAAAAGCTTCCAGTAACAACACACATGAGTTTCCCTCTTCATATATCTTTTAACTAGATAAAGATTTTTAGTAAATATATTTTGTTAAATGGAATACTTGAAATCAGTCATAAAATATTACTTCTGCTTTCAAAGAAAATATCATTTAACTCTAAATATTCACAACATGTTACAACTCATTATTTATGGAAGAAATGCCATACTGATTGGCAAAAGAAACAAGAAAAAAAGTATAATTCAGATACTGCAACAAGAGAAGCATGATGATTGGAAATACGTGGATGGAAAAAATAGACACAAAGCTGATACTGTTGGAGAAGTTTGGCTGAAATTGTTGCTCATGAACAGAAAAAGGATAGCAACAATGATAAGGCAATAGGGTAAAAATGTGAAAGGAGAGGGTACAAAAATACAGCTTAGTAACATCCAATGGCAACCATCCATCAATAAAAAATTACAATGCAGACTGGGAGAATGGACAACTGTGCATAGGTTAACTCCATATGCTTCCAGAGAAAATATAAAAATGAACGTAAGTATGTTTATCATACATAGAAAAAACATGAATGTAAAACTTGACATATACATTGATGAATGCTCAGCAAATGATTCTGAGATTGTAATAAAAAACTGATTCAATATGTACCATCTTGCTAACATACTTGAATTTATTTATTTATTTTTTAATTTTTAACTAAGACTGGCAAATAATAAAATAATTCACAAGACAAAAAATGTATACATCTAAATCATTATTCTTTCCAATGGAAAAGAGACAGAGTGGATAGAAGGAGATAACACTGATAGAGTAAGAGGATTAGCACAGGAAATGAGGAACAAACAGTGCTACAACAGCCTGAGGCTTTGTGCTTAGTGATCAAATAATATACTAATGAATGTATATTCCTTTGAGTCATTCATTTACATCCTTATACAAAGTTGACACATTGCAGACAGAATAATGAAAATATTAGTAATTACATCTGTGTTCATAAATCTGACAGTTCGAAAATTTATGTTTCAATATTTGATTAATACAGGGAAGCGTTAAATTCTTTTTTCAATGAAGACCACCTTCTTTCAACTTCAAATTCCTAAGAATCATCTCTACCCTTGTGCTTGTATTGTTTCAGAGAAATAATATTCATAAAGCAAAGAAGTCTCCCTGATTTCAGATAAATCTAGGAATGTAGATTTTCCAAAATTTCAAATGGAATAAAGTATATTTTGAAAAACTTTATTAGTTCAACAGATAGAATTTTAGAGTTTTCATTTAACTAGTACATAAATCCAATTTAAACACTGTTGTTGTTTTGACTGTACCATCTGCGTTCTTTTTCATATTTAGCACCAGACATTGAAGACCGAAAAAGTTCAAACAGGGGGAAAAAGCTCGTGTAGTCAAAAATTTTTGTACAGTTGTAGAAGAGAAGGCCATTAACAACATAATAAAAATGAATGGGAGTATTGAGGAACCACTACATTCAATAAAACTAAACTTTTATGGAGATACAAAAACATCCCATGTCCAAAAGTTATATTGAATTTCCATTTTACTTCTTACTTTTTTGTTAAAATGAATGTAGGAGGAAGAATGCCAGTGCACTGTAGACAATCTTGATACATTTTCTTTGCATCAAGTTAAAATGTAAGCAATGAACACATGGGCTTTCTCTTACATTATAATAAAAAAGCATCAATCATTACTTAGCTCATACTTTATAGCTAATAAGCACAAAAATAAAAAATAAAATTATGCCTATTTTTCATTGTATTAGCATTATACTCCACATATGGTTAATCCTTTCACACATATTGACCAGTAGTATATGTCATTCTGGATGATTTCTTCTTTTGGTAGGAATGGTAGAAATCACCTGAGGGCATGCATTTTCTTTTCATTTATAGACACGTGGTCTTGATAAGCCTGAGTTACTGGGCTTGGTGGAATTACACATGTATCTGCCAGTTGATATGTGTGCTATTTTGGTCCATCAGTGAATGGCCTATCTTTAACAATACCAAGACGCTCATGTGTATAGCAGGATTGCATGAAATGTGTTACATGAAAGTGTTGTTTGTTATTTCTTTGTGTAGCCCTTCCTTGAGTTTCAATGGGAATAGCATTCTTTTGACAGAAATTTGGCAACCATTCCTTAAAATTTAGCATCTCTTCTGTTTCTGTATTTTCACTTTAAAATTTGTCTTTTTGATGGACTCTGTTATCAGTTATGCACATTTTTTGAGAAAATATATCCTATCCACCTTTCTGATTTTCCTTTTACCATGCTGAAATCTCTATCACAGAAGATGAGAATGGCCTCTTACTGAAAAGTACTGATGATGAATTGAAATCTTTCATATGTCACAAGCACTGAGGCATTTAGCGTTATATAATTGAAAACAAATGAACAGACTTTGTGAGGGCCTTTTCATGTTATTCCTTCATGATAAGAGGTAGAACCTTGTTCTTCCCCTACATAAGAGATAAACATTTAAGGCATTTATCAAAAGCTAATGAAAATAAAATGTGTCTTGTATTGATATCTGAGGCAACTGCAAGTGCTGTATAGAATCAAACGAGGGGCCTGCAGTGACTGAATAGTTTGTTTTCTCTTTAACTACTTGTAATTTCCTGAAGATTTTATCAGCACACCTCTTGTGCACTATTAACCCAGTTATTGCTGCCCTTCTGGCAACATCATTCAGTGATGGTTTTTCGATTTTTACATCGAGCTCTTCACATGTGCAGCACATGCCCACTTGTGGTTGACCAAATTTTAAGTTAATGTCCACAGAGAATTTTCAAATAAAATTGATTGTCAACATTGCTGGCAACTTAAAATTTTGAGAGGCTCCATATTTATGTGTTTATTAGTTGGTCCAAGAATTAGTTTCATACATTGTTTGTACATGTGATATAGGACAGTGGTGGACCTAGTTAGTTTACAATACAGTAGTCATTTTGACTACATTGTTGACATAATAAAAATGCAGAATAAAGTAGGTTGGTGTACTACATTGCTTCTACATGTGATAATAGCGATTATTAAGTGCGATGACATGATAAGCACAATGTAAAAAAATATTATGAATTGACAGTTTGTGAAATTTGGTAAATGAAGTTTACTTATTATGATGTTCCATAAACTCAGGCAAAGAATAGAAGCAGTGGTCAAGCAAGAACTGTTTTAACTTTATTTTAAATGCGTTTAATGTTGGTATGCATTTTAGGTAACAAGGCATATGGTTATGTAACATAGCTCCTGAATGATACACTCCTCTTTTGCATAAGTTTGTATTTACTTTGTTCCTGTGTAGGTTCATCTTCTGTCTAGTTTCTTATGTGTGTATATCATAGTTGTGCTTGAAGAGACTTTCCTTTTTTTTGAAGACACTCCATTTTGTGAAAATTAGTATTTTGTATACATACAAGCAAGTCAGTGGCAATATTTTCAGAGTTTTAAAAAGGGGTCTACAGGAATCCATACATTTAGCTTTTTTATCACCCCGATAATATTTTTCTGTATTTTAAATGTTATTCTGTACACAAGTAGCGACTGTATACTGCAATGATACATTGCAAGCACTGACAAGCAACTTGTATTATGAGTGAGGATCCTAACAGGATATGCTAGTGTATTCAGTCTCTTATATAAATTGTTTAGGTATACCTCCCACTTCAGATCTGCCTGAACATGTACACGTAGAAATTTTGTATGACTCACCTTCAACACATGTTTTCCTTTGTCAGTGGAAACAGGGTTTGCTGGATGGAGGTTTTGTGTGGTATGAAAGGTAACTGACACAGTTTATTCAGAATTTATGATGAGCCTATTGGTCTTGAACCAGTGTGTTAAGGTACGTATAACTGTTACTGGAGCCTCCTGCAGATTTTCCTCATTCTGTGATTTAATTAGAATATTAGTGTCATTTGCAAACAGTACAGTGGTTCCATCATGCATTTTACTGCCAAGTCATTTACATTCTGCAGAAATAGGACAGGTCCTAGAACTGACCCTTGTGGGACTCCATACTTGATTTTCTGCTCATCTTTTGTGCATATGGGACTTATCCTTAGTTTATGTTATACAATGGTTGCATAACAACACATAAAATGCCAGAACACATGAGATTTCTCTATATCATGATTGACCTATATTTTTAAGTACAAATCATAGCTGACTCAATTTTGTCAAAATGTGGACATATGAGGTTCCACAATATTCCCATCAAAATATTAAATGTGTGTACCACATCTAAGTATAGCGGAATTAAACTATAAATTAGGTAATGGGGTGGAAGTTATTGTGATCATAGACTTCCGTCCTTCATAGGCCTGCAAATGCAAGAGCAAGCAGATAAGTGCCCTCACTCTCTACCCCACTATATCATATGAAGCAATTACAGGGTGTTTCACAAACTTATACTGATTCTCCCACTGCTCCCATTACGAATCAGTGGTGACACAGCACACACACACACACACACACACACACACACACACACACACACACACACACACACACACACACACACACACGCCTAGGGTGTTTATTAACTGGAATACGGGTATGAGTTACTAATAATACAAACACATATGAACAGATTCTATGTAAATCTCTGCACACCATTTTACATCACTAGAGGGAAGACTAATTATTAGTCATCCTGTACCACAGCTGTAGTGTTCTTCTGGGAAAGGTGACTGCCCCCACCACAAATGTAACTCACTTTTCAATTTATGGAGAGGTGATAAGTCCCCAACATTTCATGTCCAGTTCTCTTATGTGAGTAGATAAAACTTCATTGAGCTTGTATGTATAAATAGTGGAGTTATTTTGAGCTTATTAACCAAGTACTCATATGCATTTGTTATGTGAAGTTTAAGGAGAATGAATTCCTATAAACAATGACTAAGATGTGTTTAATTTGTAAGTGTGATGTTGTAAGTGTCGTATGCAGCTGATAGAAAAGGGATTGGGTTGATAAATGTGGTACCTTGCTGCTGTGTACTGTTGACACCTTATTATAAAGCTGAAGCCATATAACCAAGTTGTCCTCAGTTGGTGATGAATTAACAAGTGATCAGAAAGTTTCTTGACTTCTCTCACTATTAATTGTGTTACTGATAGACTGCATAAGTCTCTTCCATTCAGGGATTGCTGACACTTGCAGAGTGGGCTGCACTGTGTGGTCCATTCCCTACACATTCACAGTATATCTTGCAAGGTGGTTGTGAATGTGTAATAGAATGGGACTGATCATGTTCAAATGTGGAACACTAATCTGGTCTAATGTATTGCTTGACTTGTGTTGAAATATCGGAAGTTCCCCAACAGCTAGGTGACCTACTTCTGTTGCAGAGGGATGCAATTCAAGCCACTGTTGGGAGAGCTATGGCTGGCATGATGCATTTGATTGCCCTCATAAAGGGGAAAATATTCCAGCCATTGATAGCTGGGACAATGAAATCGACATTGTCGATTGCATATTGACGACATGTTACACTTGGGGCAGGCTCTTCAGTACGGTGGATAGCTCAGAGCTCCAGCTGTTGAGCTTTCTTATGTAATAGCTCACTTAATAACTGCAAATAACAACTGACTTAATAAACTGAAAATAACTCCATTTTATAAACAAGAGTTCAGTGAGATTATTTTGTCTAATGATACAAGAGAACCAGACAGGAAATCCTGGGGAGGAGCTGCTACTCTGAAACTGAAAAGTGAATAGTGCTTGTGATGTGTGAAGTGCCTTTCCCAGAATGCCTTATGGAATGACTTAAGAATTAATTTCCTCTCTGGCAGTGTAGAACAGTGAACACATAGTTACATAGTTCTGCCCATATGCATTTCTTCCATTACTGTTATTAGTAATTCAGATCTGTATTCCATGTCATGTTAACACACTTTGTGAAAAATAAACTACCCCAGGTGTGGGTGTAAACTTCATTACCATTGGTTCATAAGGTGTACTGTCAAAGGGCCAATATAACTTTGTGAAACACCATGTAGTTGCTTCTTGTAACATAGTGGGCTACATAGCATGGGGAATTGCCTGCTCACTCTTCAGTTTGCAGACCCATGAAAGAGAAAAATGAGAGCAAAATGCATGACCATGTAGTGACCTGTCTTCCCTCACACAACCACCCTCCACCCCCTCACCCCAGTGCTCACACCCCACTGGTCAGACTCATTAGTACATTGTTCATGGCACTCCCTCCTACCACTGTACGAAAATTTGCAACAACACATTTTTTTCCTAATTTTCCTTCATTGACTTGACTACTTCTCATAGTTCCTTTGACAATCTCCTCATGTTCTTATGCAGACATAATTGTATATGGTGGAAACTCAACTTTTTCAGAAAGAACATTTGCAGCTTTTTTTTTTTTTTCAAAAAAATCTGCTGTTCATAGTGCCTTAAAAATCACTTACATGTTCAAACCGAGTTGGATGTTTATGACTACAATAGGTACAATGCAAACGACCAATTTCATTCATGTCTCGCTGCAGGATTTTATGATGTATTGTATTCTGAAATTAAAATATGTTTGATTCCAGATCTTTCTGTAAATTACTTCCAGTAAAAAACCAAAAACAGTGACCCATAGTCTGAAAACATAACTTTTGGTTTACCTACATTTTTAAAATAGTTTTTTTTTTCAATTTTTGAAATAATTTATTTGCTTGTAGCTTTCCTGACAGGGTACAACTTTATGAATTTGGAGAAAACATCTAACATGACAAAAATATAACTATGTTCACCTATACATAACTAACAAATATAACTATGTTCACCTATAATATAACTATGTTCACCTTTAATGTTTGGTAATGTGGCACTGAAATTCACAGCTAAAAAGTGTTCCTTTGAATACTTTATAATTTGTCTAATTTCTCATATTTTGTAACCAAAAAGTTTTCTACCAGTTTCCGGCTGGGATCATGATTCTGAATTCTCCTAATTGTATTGCACATAGATGAATTTTTTTCCATGTACACCTTTATTGCACATCATCTTATATTGTTTTTCCTCATCTTAATCAAAAGTTTCTGGAGTCCTCTTAATGGCATTCTTCACAAAGTATCTGCAACAATGTTATCAGAGCCTTTAATATATTTTATCTCACAATAAAATTGTTATACTACATTGCCCATCCGGTAAATCTACTGTGGTAACGTGTGCATTCCTGAAGATACATTAAGGCTTTTTGGTCCGAATTTTTTATGCAAAAACTATTAAAGCTTTTTTAATGAAACAAATGTTATTTACATTCTACAATTTTATTCTTCATGTCTACATACAGTATTTATTTCTCAAACATATTTCTCTTAATGAGATACTAATTTGCATACTGCCAATGTCTAATGTTTGACTTTGTTGAAGGGTCCACAACTTCACCTCTGTGAGCACATTTTGATCACTACCAAAGCGAAGTCTTCCAAGGGGTTCTTTAACTTTTAGAATCAGATGAAAACCAGGCGGGTTCAAGTCAGGGCTGTGTGGAAGATGTTCAATGACGGTGAACCCAAGGCACTGGATTGTTGCGGATGTCAAGTCTTAGTCCCACGCAGGCCCATTACTCCCAGGTGGAAAAAGAGGCTTTGGACATTGTCTACGCTGTTACCAAGTTTCACCCTTTCTTGCATGGCAAGAAGTTTCAGTTAATCACTGACCATAAGCCATTAATGTCATTATTTGGCCCCGCCTCTTGGATTCCGAATAGGGCGGCCCACAGACTGCAGCACTGGGCCTTGTTCCTCTCTAAGTACCATTTTCGCCCTACTGGACAGCATGCCAATGCCGACGCTCTTTCCTGTCTTCCGGTGAGCCCGGATTCTAAGTTCAATTGGGAGGAGATTATGTGTTTTCATTTGGATGTGGCGTCCCGCCATGTAGTTGATGGCTTCCCGATCACTAGTTGTAGAGTCGCCAGGGAAACGGCAGCTGACCCAGTTCTCCAGCAATTAGTTCACCTCGTTCAGCAGGGGTGGTCATCCCGACCTCCAGGCGGGCCCTTGGACCCTCTTCGTAATTATTTTGTTCTACGAGACCGCCTCTCAGTCTTGGAAGGAGTTCTCCTCCTGGCTACCGAGGATACGGCTCCTCGCGTGGTTGTTCCTGCAAGTTTGCGAAGGGAGGTCCTCACGTTATTACATGAGGGGCACTGGGGTGTTTCCCGTACTAAAACCTTGGCTTGCAGACATGTGTACTGGCCCAGTATCGACAGAGAAACTGAGCACTTGGTGGCCGCCCATTCCCAGTGTGCGAACCAACAGGCGTCTGCCAGGTCAGCGTTCTCTTCGTGGCCGCATGCAACCCAGACATGGGAACATGTTCA
This sequence comes from Schistocerca gregaria, assembly GCF_023897955.1. Lineage (NCBI taxonomy): Eukaryota > Metazoa > Arthropoda > Insecta > Orthoptera > Acrididae > Schistocerca > Schistocerca gregaria. The sequence goes on from NC_064924.1 coordinate 481,743,706, forward strand.
CATAGATTTTGCGGGCCCATTTCTCAATGGCTTTTGGCTCATTGTCATTGATGCTTACTCCCAATTCCCATATGTGGTTCGCTTCTCCTCAACCACTTCAGGAGTTGCAATCCAGGCACTCGCAAAAATCTTTTCTGTGGAAGGCCTGCCAGTCATCCTGCAGGCTGTATACGGCGCGGGAGATCCGGGAAAAACCTGGGAATTTTTTCATCCGGGACAAATCAGGGAAAAACCCGGGATTTTTTTAGAATTCCGGGATTTTTCCGTCTTTTATATTTCAGTTAAATTTTTGTAGGTTTGGCGTGTAATGTCTGATATGCTGACAAAGAACTTTAGCACATTACTGCTGAATAATACTGCAGCAGTGAAACATAAATCAGAGAATAACACCAAAATAAAAGATGCACAGACCAGTTTGCCAACTCCGAAAAGTGCCAAAGGCTTTAGGAAAGATTATGCAGTACGTCAGTAACAACTAACGTGCATTCGATGTGCTTGCGCCGCAATTGTTTACATTTCTAACAGATCACTGGAAAATATTACGATTAGTGACTTGAGAAGCGTCAATTTCAAAGTAAATTTCCACACAAGACGATGTATGTTACGTGTGAGAATGTGCAGTGAATTTCTTAAATCACAGGGCTTTATAACTCTCATTCAAAACGTACCGGTAACACTTGAGGATCAGCCATTTGAAAAATTTCGGGACCAGAAGATAAGTCATTTATGCCAGTATTTAAAATTTTACCGCACATTTGTATTTGATATGACTTAACGTGTAACACACGTTAAAAAAAGACCGAGCTTCAAGTTAGTTTTCATATTTAACGTTATCTTTCATAGATAAAAAATTATGCAATCGATGGCAAAAAGTATAATTGACCTTCAAAAAAAGTGAATAATATGTTACTGAGCAATGTCACAACTCTCTTCATGCCAGAGCTCTTCGACTTTTCTGTAGTGCAGAAAAGACGATGTGTTTTGGCATGCAGAGCAATACCAGTTCGCTTCTTTTCTACTTTTTTGCTGGTGAATTGGATCTTCGTCTCCGAACAGCTCTAACGTTCGCTACTACTTATTTGTAAGTAATCCTATAAATGGACAACAGAAGGCAGCACCAGTCACGCGACAGGTAGCGGGACATCCGTACCTTGCTCTCGTACGAAATTAGTCCAGTTTTAGAGCGAAAACCTGTGCGAAGCGCAGCTACTATATTCCCCGCTCTAAAATTTGCTTTCAGTAAGGACAAGTATGTCTTTTACCTCTTCCGTTCCTCATTTTTTCTGATTTTATTATTTTTTGTTTAAATCCAAAAGCTTGCGGTTTAATCGTTGTTAAAGACCTTTAATTACTGTCTTTCGTTTAGAATAATAAGAGATTTTTTCCGTAAAATATTTTGTGCATTTTTACAGACCTATCTTTTCGGATTTTCGTGTTGCTAATTTTTAGCTCCGCTCTTTATTTTAATACTTAATTTCTCAAATTAGGTTTATTTTTCAAATATTTTTTAATCACGAAAGTATTGTTTGAAATGTATATTTAAACATCTGTGGGAGTTAGCAGTTTAAAATAAATAACGCTATCACATTCATTTGTTTTAAAAACATTTTAGTAAAGAAACATTTTAATTATTATTAGACAATACAACAAATAAAACAAATAATTTAGAAGGAAGTACCATGTTTAACAACAAATACTGTAATTTAGGAATTGACCTTGGAGAATAACTCACTTGGAGCTGTATATGAGAGCATTGATTCGTTCTGTAATAGATTCTCGCTCTATCTGAGCGTTTTGAATGGTCCCCTCAAGTATTGCCTTCTTCTCTTTAAGCTGTCTTATTGCTGCGTCAACAATCTTCCTTTTAGTCAGATGATCCTTTTTCCTGGATGACTCGTCGTATCGATTTTTGAGGTCTTCAGCAAATCGATCTCGTGAGTTTCTTACAGAGTGTAAGAGGGACTTTGTTATAGGCACTCCTTGGACTCCGCCGTGTATCTTGACTGCGTCGTACACCAGTCTTCTGCTGTAACTGGCACCCCCCCCCCCCCCCCCTGGCAGCAACATCCCTTTCCGTTCCGGACATGGCAAAAAAACAGCGAATGCTACCATACACAAAACACCAACATCGTCATACGTCGTCAGTACTTGCAATCCCACCCCTCCCTCCCTTCTCCTAAGTCCGCTCCTGCTTGCTAACGCCACCGACAACCTCCCAGGCTACATTACATCCCTTAGCAAGCAGTCAACCCGTCTACCGACCAAAATCCTCCCCAAACCCACAACCTCGTCCCAGCACTCCACCCGATCTAAATTCCTTAAATCCCCCCCACACAAGTCCTCCACATCCAAACAGCGGCGTGTGAAAAAGGATATGCACTGGACGGGACCCACGTAACCGGGCAGGACTTGGACGGTTTCGTGCCGGCGAAGAAAACGTTTCGCCAGCCGAGGCTTCCGCCGGCTCGGGGAGTGGAACCCATCTCGAATAGGTTCCAGGCGGTGGCTGATGAGCCAGAGACACAAAACAACACAACACAAACACAGAAACAAGTCACGCAACAACTCCCTCCGATTGTCGCGGAGTTTCCTCGTAATTATGAGGAACTCTACGAGTTGTTAAAGACGGAAATCGGAGGAGGCAACTTCCAGGCAAAACCTGCCGGTGGTGACAAAATAAAGATAACATTACGCACATTGGAAAACTACACCACACTCAAAACACTCTTTAACGACAAAAACATACCTCACTACACGTTCCCCACAACAAAAACACGCAACAAAAACATTGTAATTAGAGACCTGCCTAGACGAGTATCCCTTCAGGCGATTAAAACAGACCTGACTGCCCAGGGTTACGTCGTCAAGACGGTCCAGCAGATGGGCTACATCGAAAGCAAGTGGCCACTATATCAGGTGACACTCCCTGATATCCCACAGAACAAAAGGGAAATTGAAACGGTCCTTGCTGTGCCTGTCACCACCGAACCGCTGCGCCGCAAAAGTAAGACGGTACAGTGCTTCAGGTGTCAGGGCATGAACCACATCGCGGCTTACTGTACAATGCCAATAAGGTGCAGAAAGTGCGCCGAGGCCCACGACACAAGAACATGTACACTAAAACACAAGGACCCACAAATAAGGTGCGCGCTGTGTGGCAAAAACCACACAGCGGGTTACCAAGGTTGTGAGGTCCACAAACGACACACACATCAGGCTAAGGGTGCAAAGGCCGCCCCCCACACACGGAAGCAAAACACCAGCAACACATCAAGTCACACAAAGAAACAAAACATGTCAACACACACGGACAAGGGCTGGGTAAAACCAAGACCGGACACACCGAGGGCAACATACGCTGAAGTGGTTTCTCCTTCGAGAGGTCATGGAAACGTAGCCCAATCACCACAACATCAGACACAATCACAAGAACAACACCGGGAAACACACAACAACAACGACCAGGTCCACCACGACAGAGAAAGCGCTAGGGAACCCCACACACAGTCCACACCCACAGATCAGTTGTTAGGCGTTATGGTGCAAACCATGAACCTCGTCATGGAAATGATGAAGGAATTCAGGGAAGCCCAGAAGCAGAACACACAGGTCCTCGTTGCCCTTCAGGCAGCAGTCCAGCAGTCGCTCCCCTCTGCGACTTCCTCAGTAGTTTCGAAACCCCATCATGGATAGACGACCAAATATCCAAGGCCTGACAATGTGCGTCTTTAACGCAGACGGCATTGTTAATCAAGTGGTCGAGTTCAGAGAACTCATGAAGGAGTTCTCCATCGACATATGCATGATGGGGGAAACCCACCTAAAACCAGGAATAAAAGCGTCAGTTCCCAACTATGTTAGCTACCGTAAAGATAGGCCAACCCACGGCGGAGGAGTGGCCATATTCATAAAAAGAGGGATCCCCCACCACCAGGTATTCCTACCAGCTACCAATAAAATCGAAGCAGTGGCTGTGGAAGTAACCACTGCCACCGGACCCCTAACAGTTGTTGCAATCTACCGACCCCCACAAGACCAGATAGATGAGGGAGACATAGCTGCTCTAGGGCAAATTGAAGGCAAACTCATAATAGGGGGCGACTTCAATGCCAAACATCCTGATTGGAATTCTAGAGGAACCTCCAGAGCAGGCGCCAGATTGCAACAACTAGCGCGCAACATCATTTCGAAACATGGGGTCCAGTCGAGCCCACACATTTTCCAAAAAATAGAGGCAGGCTCGACGTGTTAGACAGAGCTCTCACTAGGAGGATTGCCGGGTCTGTTGCCGCGAGGACAATCAACAGAATGTCCTCCGACCACAGCCCGGTGATTCTGGAGGTCGACGTGGGAGAATGGGTGGCACTCCCGCGGTACCAGACGTCCTACAAGCGTACAGACTGGGAGCGATACCGAGAAACTGTCGCCTCTGATATCGCTCGCGCTCCGCCACCTACTACCGAAACAGTAGAACAAGCGCTACAAGACCTGACAGGTACCATCTTACAGGCAGCAGAAGCGGCCACTCCTGTACAAAGGGATGGCCCGCCGCTGCAGATACAGCTCCCGGAACACTTGATAGCCCAAATTCGTCATAAGAACAGAGTGGCAAAAGAGTGGAAGATCACCAGAAATCAGGCCACTAGGAGGCTGCTCAATCGTCTGCAGAGAGAGCTGAAGGCAGCGCTCAATGAGCACAGAAACCAGCAATGGCAAAACCGCCTCACAGCCCTCAAAGTAGACGATCATACACTATGGCAAGCAACCAAACAATTTACCAAAAGACGCGCTAGGATGCCGCCACTGCATGGAGAAAGGGGTCTGGCCTACAGCAACGCTGAAAAGGCCAACGCCCTCGCCGACCCCTTCGAGAAGCAGTTTCAGGCGGCAGAACCCGAGGATGATGAACATGAAGAGGTGGTCCGTCGCCAACTGGCTGTCTTCCTCAATGCTGAGGAGGACCCAGAAGACCAACCCACAATATTTGCCCCCGAAGACGTGGCAAAAGTAATCAGGTCCATCCCCTTGAAAAAGGCGCCAGGACACGACAGTGTCACCAACCAGTTAGTTAAAAACCTCCCACCCACGGCAATCACACACCTTGCGAACGTCTTCAACGAGATTACTCGTTCCCGCGAGTTCCCAGCTTGCTGGAAACACGCGGAAGTGGTCGCGATACACAAACCAGGGAAAGACCCTCTATTCCCGCAGCACTACAGGCCGATTAGCCTCTTGCCGTCACTCAGCAAGATCTATGAGCGCCTCGTGCTAAGACCTATACAGGAACACATTACCAGAGAGCAACTTCTGCCGGATTTCCAATTTGGTTTCCGGCAGAACCACTCTGCCCCACAACAGATCATGAGAGTGGTTGAAGCAGCCACAGAGGGTTTCAACCACAGAGGCTACTGCGGGATAGTGCTACTAGATGTAGCCAAAGCCTTCGACTCAGTATGGCATAGAGGGCTTCTCTACAAGTTGTACACACAAGGGTTCCCCGGGAGCATAGTCAAGCAGATCAAAAGCTATCTCACGGATAGAACTTTCTCTGTCAAAGTAGAAACTGCCACCTCCACCAAAAGGCATATTCGTGCTGGGGTGCCACAGGGATCGGTCCTGGGGCCCGTTTTGTACAGTCTGTACACTGCGGACACGCCGACCGCCCCCCTGGTGCACACCGCACAGTATGCAGACGACACAGCCTTCTACACTAGAAATGCGAACAAGGGCCTGGTCATCCGTAGGCTACAAAGGGTTTTAGATGACACAGAAACTTGGGCCCGACGCTGGCGCATTACCATCAACTCGGAAAAGATGCAGGCTATGCTGATTACCCGTAGGCTCGGAAGGCGCGAACCTCCTCAACACCCACCCCTCCACCTTCACCTAAACGGATCCCAACTCCCCTGGCGCAGAACCGCCAAGTACCTTGGCGTAACCTTGGACTCTCGTCTTACGTGAAAACCCCACATAGACGAGATCCACAGGAAGGTCTGCGCCAGAATGTCCATCCTGTACCCAATCCTTAACACAACCAGCTCCCTCCCCTGCACAGTAGGAGTAAACGTTTACCAGGCCCTGATTCGGCCAGTAATGGAATATGCGTGCTCTGTCTGGGGATACGCGGCGAAGGAGCACCTGGACAAACTCCAGAGGCTGCAGAACCGCGCCCTCAGGAGGGCACTGCACCTACCCATGGGATTCCCCACCGACGATCTGCACGCCGCTGCTGAAATACCACTCCTCAAAGAAAGATTCCAGGATCTGGCAAGGGCTTTCTACGAGAGCTCTTCCAGATCCGAGAATAACCTTATCCACTCCTTAGGTCGGTATGACATGTCCCGCGATAAGCACACACGCCCCATGACGATCTTTGACGATTAAGTCGAAGATTAAATCCCAATATCCAATCCTCAATCCTGCTCCTTCCCAAGAAACACCAATATTCTCGCCAACCTCAGGCAAGTACCAGACACACACATAACATTCATCACATATCACAGACAACCAAAAAACTACAGCTCAAAAAAAATCACACACACAAGTACACAGGGGAGTAAAAGCCAAAAGGCTACAAACTCCCACGCACACTTCCCCAAAGAGGGGAAAGTATAAGATGAAGCGAGCGAGCCAGTCTTCTGCTCACTACAGATCGTTCCCTCCTGTTCTCGAAGAGGCACTCTTTGTTCGCCGAGAATCCTCGCTTCGCAGCTGCTTGACCGTGTGACAAAGTGAGCGCGATTTCCATTCCCTTCTGCAGCTCGTGGCACGTTGCAGTCTGGTTCTTGAGACATTTCATCCAGAACTCATCCAGCCGTTGCTCCTTTTTGTTGAATGTTTCGAATTTTGTTTTGCAGTTCTTCTTTACAACAGAAGCTTCTGCTTTATCGGCACATACACCGTTCATCCAATTGCTCTCCACCAAAATCTGTAGAAAGGAATGAAATCGTTTGGGACCAGCCTCCCTGCACGCTATTGTGGGATTAAAGCAGCTTACATCTTTTGTCAATCTAAAGTGTAAGGGAGATTTCTCCATCAACTTTGACACAAGCTTGATCATTCAGGATGTATACGCGGACAAGAAGAACAAATTCCCGGATTTTTCCCGGATCTCCCGGTTAAAAATACATTTTCGTCCAGGTGAAAGTACGTTTTTGCCATGTGAAGTGACAGTATACTTTCCCTCGGAACTGTAAAACTTCCCCTTTGATAGGATATGGTTTTATACACCATCGTAAAATTTCCCGGCATTTTAGAAAACGATACTCGGGGGAAAAAAACACGTTTTGGAAAGATCTTTGATGTGCAGCAACATGTACGCTGCATATTTTCGTATTACGAAAGTATAAATTCGAATTCCACCAACAGGATAAGTTAATGGTTTAAATTCATATACATATTGTTGCTACAAGAAAAGCAAAGCTTTCGCATATAATATCTGTCTTGAAGATTAATAAGCTACAAGAGAAGCTAAGTTTTCAGTTATAATGTTAATCTGTTTAGCGAATGTTACACTTTAAGACGCATCACACAAATACGCCAGCAAAATTTTTAATACCGACATAAATCTATGATCTTCTGGGATAGAAATTCTTCTCAATGGCTCGCCATCAAAGAGTTGATCTTAAAAAGAGACCAAACACTCTTTGATTTAAGTTCATCTTGCGTAAAAGGATATTTACTTTGAAAATAATGCTTTCCGAACAACAGTTCGCAATATTTTCCCGTGACCTGTTATAAATAGATTCATTTCAGCAGTTGTCAGAGAGCTCCAGATAAGAGGCGTTACTGCGCTTGCGCAGCTACAGTGATGTAGGAAGCCCGTATGTCCGTACGTGTAAAACATTACATTATGTCATAAAAGAAACAATTAGAGGATACTCCAAGAGCGTCAGAATTTCGTGAACCATACTAAAATGCATAGCTCGCCTTACAGCGCACATTCGTATGTCCAGATTCTCAATGACGTACGCCTCGACCAGATATGAAGTTTTTCAGTGTGGTTTTCGTGACGTAAACTTTCTTGGAGTACCAGTATTGTATTATCTCATGTTTGGTTCTTTATTATGGCATAATGCGACACGTGCTAGAAGATGAAAACGTCCACTTGAAATGCAGCGAACAGTTGAAACTAGTCAATAGTGTGGAATAAATTGACTGCCTCAGCAGTTGTGACGTCACGCTCATCGAAGGCGATTTGTTGTTATGAAGCATTGCATAGCATTGCGAAAGCCTTTGACACATTTTGCTGTTGGCAGACGCTTGTACGAGCACTGTGTTATTTTATATGGCGCATTTCCTTTACAATTTAATTTTTATTTTAATGCTGCAGTATTATTGTGCAGTAGTGGGATACACTATCCTTTGTTAAGAGCATCGGTTCTGACCATTCAAAATTACAAAAATTTAACTGAAAACTAAAACATCGAAAAATTCCCGTAATTCTAAAAAAATCCCGGATTCTTCCCGGTTTTCCCGGATCTCCCAGTTGTCCCGCGTCGTATACACCCTGTCATTCCTCTTCTGCATTAGCTCCAGAACTTAGCGATTTCAAGGGCTGTGAGAGACCTGCACTTTCTGAATTCATTCTTGACGTGGTACACTCCCAAAAGATTGGATTCTTTGTCCAAATTAACTGATGGCGAGATCGTCGTCGGTTGGACAAATCGTGTCATCGTTGTCTCCATTGTATCTGTCAGAGCAGAGTGGAGGAATGGTGCTAGCGGCCAATAGGATTGGAAATCCTTTAGGAAAGGTGTCAAGTCTCCAGCAAGAATCTTGAAAAAAGCAATTTTCGGACCAAGTAGCTTGTCCTTGAGGTGATCCTCCACTACTCTGTAGGTAGCACATTTTGGTTTGTTTTTTTCTTCCAGTGTTCCAACAAATATTCGCAGCAACGGAGGCATTACTAGAGTTCACTCAGCAACTTCCACATTCTCCAGCCATCGGATCGCGCAAAACTTGAAGGGAAACAGTTCCGATTCCCCGATTCCTTAGTGGAAATTACAGAGCTCTTCTGGCACGGACACCCTTAGAAAGATTGTACAAGGCACGTAAAAACTGAAATATCATCCACTGTGTTTCTTGAATTGCGGACTTGAAGGTGCCGTGAACAACGTGAAGCCCACGTGTTCCAATTTCCAGTAAAACGGTGTCTACTCCTTCAATTTCTTTCAAAAAAGTTCCCTTAAGAACGCAAAGTTGACGTTAGGGCCGTCCATTGATACTTTTAAAAGTTTTTTCATTGCTTCGCTGGGAATTTTTTTCTTGAAGGACTCGAGTAGCTTAGCTGCCATCGAACTGCCTAGACAAGCCAATGTGTAGTAACGGGTGCACACTAGACTTTTTTAAATGTCCCAATAACGCACTAAAATGTCCATCTGGATTCTTTTGTACACCTTGTTTAAGGACTCGTCAAAACAAACAACAATGCTTGATGCGTTTATGAGGTCAGATTTCATTCTACATCTACATCTACATTTATACTCCGCACTTTACATGCCACTGTCATTACCTCCCTTTTCTGTTCCAGTCGCGTATGTTTCGCAGGAAGAACGACTGTCTGAAAGCCTCCGTGCGCGCTCGAATCTCTCTGATTTTACATTCGTGATCTCCTCGGGAGGTATAAGTAGGAGGAAGCAATATATTCGATACCTCATCCAGAAACGCACCCTCTTGAAACCTGGCGAGCAAGCTACACCGCGATGCAGAGCGCCTCTCTTGCAGAGTCTGCCACTTGAGTTTGCTAAACATCACCGTAACGCTATCACGGTTACCAAATAACCCTGTGACGAAACGCGCAGCTCTTCTTTGGTTCTTCTCTATCTCCTTCGTCAACCCGATCTGGTACGGATCCCACACTGACGAGCAATACTCAAGTATACGTCAAACGAGTGTTTTGTAAGCCACCTTCTTTGTTGATGGACTACATTTTCTAAGAACTCTCCCAATGAATCTCAACCTGGTACCCACCTTACCAACAATTAATTTTATATGATCATTCCACTTCAAATCGTTCTGCACGCATACTCCCAGATATTTTACAGAAGTAACTGCTATCAGTGTTTGTTCCGCTATCATATAATCATACAATAAAGGAGTCTTCTTTCTATGTATTCGCAATACATTACATTTGTCTATGTTAAGGGTCAGTTGCCACTCCCTGCACCAAGTGCCTATCCGCTGCAGATCTTTCTGCGTTTCGCTACAATTTTCTAATGCTGCAACTTCTCTGTATACTGCAGCATCATCCGCGAAAATCCGCATGGAATTTCCGAGACTATCTACAGACTCAAAGACTTTCAGACTCAAAGAAGGGAGCTAGTCCATATTGCACGATATAACCGATTTTGTCGTTTTGTAAACGCATGCTCTTGGCCACTTCACTGTCGGGGAGCATCGCAGGGAAAAGCAACATGTCGTTCGCAGAACTACGCAGTGACTTGAATGAAACGATGCACTCCAAACACCACAGTATTTCCGCCTTTGTTACTTCATCCTTTATTGCCATCCGACCAATTCCTCTCAGTTTATCCACGGGTTTTGGCATTGCAATGACATCCTTCTGCGGAGGCGCAACAATTCCAGCAGCCAACGCCACTGTTGTTGACCCAACTGAATCCGCAGATGTGGTAGTGGAAGTAGAATCTGTGTGCTGGGTTGAAGTAGTCGCCGCCGGTCGGGTGTAGACATACAAACTTCTCATGGCAGCTGCTTTCGCCACGTGCTTCTTGGATTTTGTCATGTGACTTGTAACAGCCGATCTTCCCATAATACAGATGTTAATGAGGGTCCCTGGACATAATCCACATTTAGCACTATAAAGGTCCTTGAATGCTGTATCTGAAAGCCAGCTATCTTGAAAACCAATCAACATGGCGCAGTCGCAGTAGTTGTTGGTGAGCAACCTTTATTGGAGAAAGAAGAACGATGGATGTAAATAAGGCTGCGCCTCGTTATTATGCATAATGAAATGTGACACAATGAGTGTTACCTACCTTGTAAGTTTATAAAATTTTGCCCCGCACGTGCGCAGAACTGAATTCAACAGGAGAGCCGAGCACACTGACTACTGACAGACTGTGTGATTTGAAAATCGAACGAGGCTCGTTTGACAACACTGTCTCTGCCAAGCAACAATCGGCGTTAATTACGATATTATTACTAGCGCTGCGTTTGTTGACCCTTTAAGAAACTATGAATGACAAGACGTATCAACCAGTCTTACTCCAGTAGCCTGTTGCAAGTTTCTATCTAATTTTACATGTACAGTACAGCACCTCAGTTTTAAAGACGAAAGATATTAAAGCCACCGCGCTCATCGACCAAAGTTCTGAAGGCTTCGCCACCTTTTCATTCTAGCTTATTCCTTACCATGAGGATTCTCCTCCTCTCTCTCTCTCTCTCTCTCTCTCTCTCTCTCTATCTATCTACCTCTCTCTCTCTTTCTCTTTCTATCGGCTGCTATTGGTTGCTTGCTCTCGTCTCCCATCCACGATTACTAAGTTATGAAGTCTGCCGGTTACGAACGACTTGGCCTCCCAGTTACTTTACAGCTGAGGCGCTCTACTGTGTGTAAAATTTCCGAAGTGCTTCAGGACTTGGTAGACCTTCTGTTGTACATATACCGATTTTAATTTAAAGTCTAGATTCTGTAGCAGCGTACGTGTTGATTTACTTGTAGAGGAATGATTTACCCTCTTAATTTTAAAATATGATTTTACTTGACATCCAGTACATTGATAATGTCGCTCTTTATGTATCCCTCCGTACCTAGAAACGCAATAAACCCTGTACAACTGTTATTGTTGTCTTCACGTTATGTTTTCTTGCTGTTCTTTGAAATACTTGCAAGCCCCCTCTCCATATTTTTCTGCTAATCAAGCCCGCAGTAAAGGAAACACTCTGGATGATAATTCAGTTTGTACATGCCCTGTAAAACCTATTTAAGGATTTCCACTCCAGACTAGCTCTGTGTATTTGGACCATTGAATCGGAACGTTTGCCCTTGAAGATTTGCGTAATCCGATGTCTGGAGATCTTTGATGTTGCGAAGTGCGCTCTAGTAACTGCTTCTGTATTTGCCAATGTTTGTTGCAAAGATAGAGCAAAAAAAGAAAAAAAAAAACCACCGACGAAACGTGCTAGCTACACGGTAGTCTATGATCACCTGAAGAACACGCTACTTGGCTCAATAAACTCGTATTTCAAGACTCTTGCTCCAGACTTTTCTTCTTTAATTATTGACCAACTTACGTAATGTTTTCTTTACCACTTATTTGCCAGCTATCCTGTAATACTTTCTCGCCGTTTTTTTCTCTTTACATATACCAAGTTATAGTTTTTGGCATTGAATGTATAAACGGCAATTGTTTTATTTGTATTTAATCACGGCAACAGCGGGTGTATTATTACGGCGTTTCACGGTATTGGGATTTTGAACAAGCATGTGACAATGTTAGCTACTGAAAGCGTTGGCTCGTCTTTCGTGTGATAGATTGCTGACTTGGTCATCTCACCTCGCCTCCTCAGGTCGCAGCGATGTCTCTTCCCACTTCATCCAGTCATTGGATCACTTTGCATTGACCAGCTGACGCCATGGTGACTCCTATTCTGTCCCATCCTTCATTGCCACTCCAGTCCGTCAGGCAGAACGCAGAATGCTCTCATAGATCCCTAGACCTTGTTGTGAGTGCTCACAGCCTTACGTCAGGGGGTGTTTAAATGTTGTACAGTATACTCAGTGTTTCGAATAAAAACAGTGTAGTAGTTGTTGCATTACTCGTCGAGAAAACATGACACTGACTACAGCTAAGTATAAACTCCACTTTGTAATGGTTCTCCTAAATCGCTGCAGCTATGATCACGAAATAAAAACTAGTGTTATAGGAAAACGGCTTATGGAAAGTTTTGGGGTTTTATACTTCCGAGCACTTTAGGAAGCGAAATCCAGCAAAAAACAACGAGTTTTGGAAAGATCTTTGATTTGCATCGGCATTTGGACTGCATGTTTGCGTAATACGAAAGTATATGTATGAAATACATCAAATACAGCAGTTTAGTTTCCGAAGCATTCTTAGGTTCCTGCCTAACCACGCCCTTCGAGAATAAGCAGCAAAACATTGTTAATGCCCAATATTATACGTGAAAATTCAGCTTTTCGTGAAGATATAGTGTACTTACATTACTTTAACCCATTAACCTTTCGTCTTTGTATGGTTGTGCTATTTAACAATGATGCTGCTAGTGGTTGAGTACATAACATGTATTATGCACTGATCGAGGCCCACAAAAAAGGCAGGCCGCGGCGTGTACGTCACGAAGAACGGCCTGAGCTCGCTCGTTCCCGTAACTCAGCGGGCAAAATGCGTATTTAAATCTGTTAACTCGTAACCGGGTGCAGGCACACTAACGAGAATTTCATCTTCTACTGGAATCCGTTATTATGAAATCTTACTGATTACTGTTCATACAACAAAATTTAAAATAAATTCTCGATAGAAATGGTATAACCGCTCGTTTACAGCATTTAGTCCATTCTTCGTAACAGTTCTCCTTTCATAGAAGATGTGGTGCCTTACGCAACTGATAATCATTTTGGTATGATTTTAATTGCCAAATTAGAGCCTGTAAGTAGGCCTACGGACTTCCTATCATTGTAGGACTAATAATAGTGGATTCCATTAGTCGATGCAATTCTCGTTCGTACATACACATTTAGTTACGTTAACTGGTGTAGAAACGCACGTTGCTGAGTTGAGCGAGCTCGGCCCACGTTCGTAACGTACGCGCCGTGGACTGTCTTTCTTGAAGGCCTCATGCTCTGAATAACTGCCGTCATTCGCTAGCGAGATCACGTGACATGAGCTATGACTGGCTGACAAAAGTACATCACTCAATGCAATCTCTATTTTAAGGCTTCGGAAGCTACCGCGCTGTAACTTGTGGAATTTGTGTATATACTTTCGCAATACGAAAATATAATCTGTCTATATTGTCTCGCATCAAACATATTTCGAAACGCATTGTTTTTCCTGTTTCCTTGTGCTGGGACGTCCTTAGCTGGTATAAGACTTTCACTATTCAAAGGACTGATAGGTTTTACAGTATAGTGTTGCTTAACACGGATGTATTTTCACCCGCTTTATACGTAATTTCATCCGGGAGAAATTGTGTTTTTAACCGGGAAATTTTTTTTTCTTGTCCACATGGACACCCTGTCCTGGTATCGGACAATGGACCTCAGTTTATTTCGCAGACCTTCCACGATTTTTGTAGACGCTTCGGTATTCGGCACGTTTGCTCTCCCCCCTTTCATCCACAATCAAATGAGGAAGCTGAGTGCATGGTTCACACATTTAAGACGCAGATGAAAAAGTATGTGCACGAATTTCCTGCGGAGGAAGCGTTGACGTTTTTCCCCACGGCATACCGGACCACACCGATGGGAGAACGCAACCCCACAGAGCTCCTTCACATGCGCCAACCTAGGACTCTGCTCCACCTCCTCCATACTGGTCCTCGCCCGTCTTCGCAAAATGGGATACCTGGCTTTCCACCGGGTATGTCGGTCTGGGCATGTGGGTTTGGACGCAATCCGCGTTGGATACCGGTGGTGGTCCTGCACTGCAATGGCTGCTGGCTCTATACCTTGCAGGTGGGGGACTGGGAGGTAGATCGTCACCAAAATCAGCTACGTCCTCATTTGGGCACCCACCCTCCGACTCCTCGGGCGCCAGCTTCCCCATTGCCGGCACCTGTGTTGTTTTCTCAGGGGACGCTACCCCGCCTCCCACCTGTGACTCCGCCACACTGCAATGATTCTCAGCCTTGGTGGCCTCCAGTAGCTCCAGCACTGGCATCACTATCATTAGAGATGCCCCGGTGAGATCCGGCCCCCCTCACAGGTCCGGTTTCTTAGGAGGCTGGTTCACCTGTGGTCGTCCCTTCCCCATCGTCCCCACCACTGGGTCTTGCCCCTCCCGAGGTGGACCGGGATCCGGAGTTGATGGCTTGTCGCCCGTTCTGTCCCGGACTCCGGTGGTGGGATGACAGGGGCCTCTGCGTGTGGGTAACTTCCAACCGTATTCGAAGGTTCCAGCTCGAGGGTTGGCAGATCCCCCCCGACTCCAGCCTTCCAATAGACGTGGAGGTCATCGCAACTGCACAACACTCCACCTTCCGATGCAGTGGATCACTGTGGCTTCATCCCCCAAAGGAGGAGGAGTGCAGTAGCAACCAGAAAGATCGTGGGAGGCGCACATCGGCACGGCACATCATGGACGGTAGTTTCCGCAAGTAAAGCCCCGTCCACCAGAGGGCAGAATTTGGCCATGATCTCTGCCGGTGGAACAACAACAACAACTCAGGCAGCACAGGCCGTGCCCAGTTCAGTTCACATCAGGAACACTTAGCAAACAGTTCCCGGTCTACACTATGTGAAGTGCGATGGAAAACGTGAATCGTGTTACTACAGTATCGACCCGCATTATCACATGCTCCGCAGGGCAGCCTACACATTATACCCCTTGTGGGCATTGGGGTAGGCAACCCACGATATGTAGATGTATTGCCTTCTCTGGCATGTGCCGATCCATTCCCATCCTTCTGCAGACAACAAATTGTCATTTCTGAAGTGATGACTATCGGTACATCACAGCAAATGCACCACATGGGTTGCAATTATACACCAGGAGTGTGTCCCATGTTATGATATCACCAAATTTATGCCAGACTCTTAGAACAGGTATGTGCCACTGTACTCATACAATGTGAAGTATCTACATGTTTCAATCCCCATTATACTTGCGCACAAATGCTACATTCATTATGTGTTTGGCAAGGACAACTTAGTACACTGTGCAATTAGGTTGAACGGTATCGATACGTCCCAACATCTGACCTGGACATGCTTCACAATTTCTATGCCGCAACACACTTGACACACACCTGTACCACATGCCAAGATGAAATCATGTCCCTTTAGGTCAAGTATTCCCTGTGACAAATGAAAAAATGTTACATGCGCATGAATCTCCTGAGGACATGGAATGACGTCATGCACAGGTGCAATCAGTTTCAGCAACACACAGAGTATTACAAAGCAGAGCATATTAATGTATATGTAGAAACTTCTCCAAGACCTCTGGACAAAAGTGGGCCAAATCTGACACACAAACTCCTGTCCCCTGCGACGAAGCAAGCTGAGATATTTTTCTTCCCCTCTTGTTTTCCAATCTGCCTCCTTAAAATCCATTTTTTTCACTTTTAACTAATTACCATTCATATAAATGAGCATAATCTGCATTTTCATAACAGAGAAAGACTGGCCCTCAGTTTTAAAGAATATAACACCAAGTCTAAATTTGTGGTTAGTTTTACGTATGAAATTGATTTTATAGTTTATTAGTAGTTAATATCTTTTGTTACAGGGTGGAATCAGTAATTTTTTTTGTAACTTAAATTTTATTGTTAACTTATAAATAAATATAAATTTTATAATAATTATAAACATTTAGAGGAACTGCTAATAGTATTCTTGAAGGATCTGTTTAGCTCTATTTGAAAACATGTTAGCAAAGCCAGCCCTTAATTAATTCGAAAGAAATTACCAGCTTTGTCAAAAGTATTGTTTGTATAGCTTTATCTGTTAATTTCATGATCTAAACAAATAATATGGATTAACCCCTGTGGTAGAAAAAACTGTTAAAAAGATGGAATTTTTCTATATATGCTGTTAACTAATTCAATTAAGTGTCAATTGTAATTTCTGTAAATTAAACATCAAACAATGTGTAGTTTCAGTACCTATTGTGAAGACATATAAGGGACTGATTTTTGGTCCCAAGGCAGTCAGTGTACAGCTGAGTTTCAGACAAGAAACCTGTGTTGGTTAGAACAACAACAAGCACCAAGTTAACTGTGAAATAAGTGTAACACATTTAGGCTGTGTGTTAAAATAATGACAGTGTCTGTTCAACACGCACCACAAGATTCTACATGACTTTTGAACTGTGTGGTCAGGGTTTTACTGCTCATAGATATTCAACAGTAAACTATTGTAGCAGTATGCTGATGTATGCCTGCAAACTATTAATGAGGGTATGAGGGTATGAGTAAAGTAAAGTAAAGTAAAGTAAAGTTAGTAAGGGCAAAAGTTTATGGCAGACAGAAAAGTGGAAGTGATGTTAAAGCAAATTATGAGCAGTATGTGTATGAATGAAGGCATTAGTAGGGTGGAAAATAGTTTGAAAGAAGACATTTGTAGTATGAAAGTAGACATTAGTAGTATTAAAACTGACATGACTAGCTTAAAAGATGAACTGAAGAAAGAAATTTAAAAAGGAAATTAAGGTAGTTTGCTCTAGTCTTTCAGAATTAAATAAGAAGGTTGAGGCAGTTGGGAAAGATTATGATGAAAAGATAAAGAAAGTAGTACAGTATACCAAAGAGAAAATAACAGTAATGAGTAATACATGTGTAGTAGAGAGAAAGCAACTTTGTAATGACTATAGTAAGAAGGTGGAGGCTTCCAAAAAAACAGTGTAAAAATGAAGTCAAAGCTGCCAGGAAATTTTGTGCTGGAAACAAGATTAAACTTGAGAACCAAATCGATCAGATTAAAAATGATTTAGAAGCGGAGCTAGAAATAAAGTGTGCAGTAGTGGTAGAGTAAAAGCTGGTAAAAGTAAATAAAAATGAAGATTCAAAATTGAATGAAATGGAGAAAAAGATGGAAGAGGTACAAAATCTAAAGCATAGTGCAAGTAGTGTCCCAAACAGTCCTTCATTTGTTAGTTGTAAGAAATTTAATAATTTTGAACCATATGGGGAAGTACATCCACTGGATTTCATTAGGGAATTTAATGATTTGCCTGAAATATGGAATGACAAAGAGAAAAGTCATTTGTGAGAGGTTTTTTGAAAGGGGATACTTATGGATGGGGATCTCAGGTAGCTGATAGTTGTACCTTGTTGCATACCTTTGAGAAAGCATTTTTAGATAAATAATGGTCCAAAGAGAAGCAGCAGAGAATTCTGAGTAAATTTTGGGGAGGAGAGAGATTTGACTCTAGGAAGGGTACTGTGAAATGTTTCTGTCAGCTTTGGATAAACAGACTGAAATATTTGGACAAAGAGCTAGGTAGTGGATATATAATTATGAGTTTAGAAGCTAAGTTACCTCAGAAAGTTAGAGAATTGCTTGTACCTACCCCTAGGGGTAATATTAGTGATTTCTTGAATTATGTTGATAAAGTGGAGAGGATGAAGCACTCAGTGGAAGATCATAGCTAAGGAATTTTGATGACAATAATCCATCAGGGAGAGAATTATAGGTAAACAGGATGAACAGGACTAATTGTAGTAGAAATTCGAAGGATGGTTGGGTGGAGGATAGCCAGAATGGGCACGGAAATGGAAGGAGAAAATCCAGTAAAATAAATAAATAAATAAATAAATAAATAAATAAATGGAGGAGATGACTTTAATTCTGGATTAGACCAGATATGCTCCAGTTTTGGCTAGCAATAGAGCAGGTATTGATGAAGAGCCTTGTGTATATAAATGTGCTGTAATAACAGGTAAGGGTAATGCAAATGATAATAGTAAGATGAGCATAATTTCTAATTCTAGTGAGATGTTGAATGATGGTGTTGGTAGGAATGTTTATCCCATAAAAGGAGAGGATAAACTTACTATAAGGTGCATTGAACCAGAAGTAAGACCTACAGAGCAAGTAGGGGATTCAACATTCTGTGTTGGGTTTATTATGTGGCAATAATGCTTGCCCCCAGCTGCTTGTCTCACTTTTCATGTTTCCTGAGACAGTCAACATCTTCTCCTATCCTATAAGTGAATCAGACATTCCATCTTTGACTTACATGTGGCTTTATACAGCAGGATACTTTAGCATAGAAATATTTTAGAAAAGATTTCTCTAGTGTTATCTGTATATATTATGTTGTGTTAGTGATAAGCAATGGAAGTTAAAGAATTTGTCAAACAAAGCGGTAAGATAACAGCAAATAAAAGGTGTCAGCCTGTGTGGAGGAAAAGGTGCAGATTATCTAAAAAATATAATCAACATCTGAAGTAATCAGCTCACTGGTGCAGCAGCGGAGGCAATATGCAGTATAAACAATGTTGAATACTATGCATTAACATTAATTGTGGTATAACTGGAGTGTTTGTGTCCAATTCCATCAGTATATTGAAATAACTACCTACCTATTGACGTGTCTCATGGTACAGCTTTTTCTAACATTAAGGAATTACAACTTTAAACATAGTTGCCTGGAGTAATGTGTGGAAAGAATAAGGAAGAGTTGTTTGTGTATCACACTTCAGGCTAGAATCTCAGGCAATTTTATGGAATACAGTGAAATAATAGTTTTTCTAAGTGATAATTTGGCCTGATCAGTATTGAGATTTGAGTTTGCCTTAGCATAAAGAGCTGTTACTGTGGAGTGTTTTTCAGTAGAATCAATTCTGCATTGGATAAACAGAAAAGGTGTTTATTTATTAGATAATGAAGTAATAATGAAATAATAAAATAATGAATAATGTTAGGGTCTTAATGCTTAGGGTGCCTACAAAGATACTGTGACTTCCCAAATGGGAAAGCACTGGTAGATGGAAACAATAAAACACACACACACACACACACACACACACACACACACACACACACAAATTTCAAGCTTTTGCAACCCAAGGTTACTACATCAGGAAAGAGGAAAGGAGAGGGAAAGACGAAAGGATGTGGGTTTTAAGGGACAAGTTAAGGAGTCATTCCAGTCCTGGGAGCAGAAAAACTTACCTTAGGGGGAAAAAAGGACAGGTATACACGCACATGCGCGCGCCCACACACACACACACACACACACACAATAGGGTGTCCATTTCATTTTCATTGAAAAAGGGGACATTTAAAATAAATTAGCGAAAAACCTGGGACAATGAAGAAAAAAAGGGACAGAAATATTGTATTGACTACATTTAATACACATAAAAGTTTACCTTTACAATGTGCACTCAGATGACCCCAAATCACTTTTTACATTTATTCTAACACACTATCACCGTACTTTTCACTTTTATGTACTTCATCAAGAAGTGCATTTTTGTTTGAAATTGTATCATAAAAGTCAGTACACGATATACCATTAAAGTGTGTTTTGACAATGAGATAGGCCCTCACTGTTTCATCTTTCATTCTTTTTTTTCATCTCACCACAAAGAGTTCACTAACGAAAACACACCTTCCACAGCAGCATTTGACCCAGGAATTGCCAAACTTTCTTTGTCTTCTTCTTCACTTTTTATGAAGTTCTGTGAACATGAAAATTCATCAAACAGTTCATCTTCATCAACAGGAAAATTTGGTACAATACTTTTAACAAAAACACAACAGTCCTGAATATCCTTCCACTGTAGCTATTCCTTTTCAGTATTAACCCAGTCAAATGCTTTAAAAGGTGTGAGAAATGGTAAACACCATTATTTAATATACTCAATGCAAGAGTCATAGAAGATGTCAGCATAAATATGAAATTGTTCTACAGTAATTTCACCCTCTTCTTCCAGCTTTCTTAGAGTCTCATGTACAAAAGATGTGAGAAATCTTTCAGATTTTCTACATTGTAATTTGCCCAATAATTTGTTTATTTCTTGATAAACTTCCACTATTGTGATTTCTTGTTTCACAATACATTTAATTGTTGTTGAGAAATGTTTTAGCTGGCTAACAAGAAAATGTAGGAGAACAATAGACACAAGGTTATCAAAGAATTGTTGGATAACAGGACACTTATCAAGGGAAATGAAATATGATTTCAGAGCAGGAAATATCTCTACAATTCTTTCCAATGCTGGTAGCAGAGATAGCCACCTTGTCTTGCTGTGCCCAAGTAGAGTTTTGTATTCAGTTTCAGCAAACTTACAGCATTACTTCAGAGATTCAACCCTTACTGTATATATGTGGAAATGCTGGTAGATTTTGTTTACAATTAATTGGCAGATGATGGGTAGGCAATCTGAGCCAGTTTGTAAGGAATTGTGCACCACATTTGCTGGACAGACAACACCTACTATATTATTCACTGTGTTCTGTTGCAGTTTATAGAAAAAATTGTTTTTTTTTTTTTTTTTTTTTCCTTTACCTCTGCTTACCATCAACATTGGTGTTAGTGTTGTCTGCAGAATCTACAATCACCTTTCCCTCAAGATCATATTTCTTTAAAACCTCCAGCACATAATTCTGAAGTAAATCTGAAGTTTCTCCAGCTAAATTAACCAATTCGATCACTTTCACCATGATGCCATTTTCAGGGTGAAAATACCAACTTCAAATCCAGATGATTCGATGTATCAATCATTACAGAAATGAACAGAGCACTTTTCAGTTCATTTAAAACCTGCTGAGCTGCATATGGTGCAATAATTTGAAATGATTGAATTACATTTTGTGTGTCCACATGTGAATTTAGGATTGAAAAGTTTTTTAACAACTGTTGTAGTACAGTCTATTGACTTAAAGCTATGGTTATGCATTGCACTGTGGAATGCAAACATAGTTTCTTGTGCCGCCAACTGCCTATCCATTTCTGTTACTGATTTTAAGTTTACATAGTAGTCAGTCACGCATTTATGTTTCTTGGTCTTAATGTGATTCACAATGTCAGACCTTCCACCATGACCAATAACAAATTTTGATCTGCACAATTTACATTCTACAGTTTCTCCACTACCAGTGATAAAAGGGAACTTGCTTTTATATTGCTGTTAAAATTACACTTTCATTTTAGCATAAAAAAACAGTGATTGAACAGTGCAAAACATTAACAGTATGGTGATGAAAGCCAGAGCGCAAGTCTTAGTGGTGTAGAGTATCTCTGGACCGAAAGGACAGATTCAGTGGATCGACTGGGAAAAACAGGACGAATGGACACCCTAACATACAGACACAGGCAGACATATGTAAATACAAAGAGGTTGGGCACAGATGTCAGTCGAGGCGGAAGTACAGAGGCAAAGATGTTGTTGAATGACAGGTGATGTACGACGGGCAGCAACTTGAAATTAGCAGAGGTTGAGGCCTGGTGGGTAATGGGAAGAGAGAATATATTGAAGGGCAAGTTCCCATCTCTGGAGTTCTGATAGGTTGGTGTCAGTGGGAAGTATCCACATAACCCAGACGGTGTAACACGCTGCCAAGATGTGCTGGCCGTGCACCAAGGCATGTTTAGCCACAGGGTGATCCTCATTACCAACAAACACTGTCTGCTTGTGTCCGTTCATGCGAATGGACAGTTTGTTGCTGGTCATTACCACATAGAAGGATTCACAGTGTAGGAATGTCAGTTGGTAAATGACGTGGGTGCTTTCACATGTGGCTCTGCCTCTGATCGTGTATATCTTCCGGGTTACAGGACTGGAGTAGGTGGTGGTGGGAGGGTGCACGAGACAGGTTTTACTCTGGGGATGATTACAAGGGTAGGAGCCAGAGGGTAGGAAAGGTATTTTGGGGATTCCATAGGGATAAACCAAGAGGTTACGAAGGTTAGATGGACGGCAGAAAGACACTCTTGGTGGAGTGGGGAGGATTTCATGAAGGATGGATCTCATTTCAGGGCAGGATTTGAGGAAGTCGTATCCCTGGTGGATAGCCACATCCAGGGTCTGATCCAGTCCCAGAAAGTATCCTGTCACAAGTGGGGCACTTTTAGGGTTCTTCTGTGGGAGGTTCTGGGTTTGAGGTGATGAGGAAGTGGCTCTGGTTATTTGCTTCTGTACCAGAAGAAGTTGTGAATGCACTCCACTAGTTAACTAGGTAAGAAAGGTGAATAAAATAAAGGAGCTGATAGACATGATTAATGAAAAAGATGACTGTATACAAACAAATGTGGTGCAACTGTATTGTTGATCTAATTTTGAACTAGGCAACATTGGGTATTGTTTATATGGTGCAATTTATGACACTGCTGCTGGGAATGAGAGATTAACAGAAAGAGCAATATTTACAAGTCATATAACACTGCATTATTGGATCTATAGGTTATCTGAAAACTTCATTTGCGTTCTGAGGATTTATGAGCTTAAAGCGGGAATACTAGAACAAAGAAAAGTAATTTTGCTGATTAACTGATAACTTGTGCTAGACTGATGTGAATATTCTGACAGGTCAACTGTTTGGTACCATTTTGTGATTTTGTGAGGATTTGATTTTCTGGTTGAATGAGAGTAGTACTCATGGTTGAGTTCAAATTTCCATCTCCTTAATTTTGATTTGAGTAATAATTAAGTTATGTGATGGTGACTCTATTGTTTACTTTAATGTAATGGTCACTAAATGTATGCTACTGCTCATGTTGAGGTTTTGCTATTTTACAAATGGGAAAGAAACAAAAGTCTTTAAAGTTTAAACAGTTTTTGACAGAGTTATCACTTAGAGTAATGTTTTGTAGTGTGATGTGCACTTGCTTTTTAAATTTTTGCTAGTCACCAGCTTTTATACTATAGTCAATTTTAGTGCTAATTATTGTAATGTTATGAGATCTATGTAATGTATTTATTTATGAAGTAATGACCATTATTTGCCATTAAAGTTAAACATTTTTCCATTATATATAGAAATAAAAGTGAGTGTACTAAAGTGGGGTATTTTGCCTAATTTTTTCATGTACTGTGGCAGAGGAGAACCACCTCCAAGGGAACTGATCGCAGTGCATTTCCTTACTAACTGCCACTTGGAATTGTTGAAGGTGTGTACAACTTGGTGAGAAAGTGCATTAAAGCTCATTAAAAGAGTGAAAGTGCTTGTGAAAAACACTAGAGATTGAGCAAGTGAAATTTTCTGTCTAAAAAGTGAACTACAATGTGCAGCATAATTTAACTTATTGAAACCCATGAAGGTTTATTATTTGAAGCAAGACAGGAAATTAGAGGAAACATGCATGTGCTGTACCAGATGCATAAGCAAGCCACTAACCAAGGGGCAGAACAGAGCATGAACATTCAGAGGTCATATATGAAATGCAAAAAATTCTACAAAGCTGAACTACTTCTGGTAAAAAAGCAAGCAGTGGAAAACTATGTAGAAAGGGCTCCCAATAAATGTAAGGCATCATAGCAGATAATAAAACAAAAAAACATACCAAAATGCATAAAAACAGCTCTCCTTGAACCTGAGCAATCAAATAAGTACTTTTTAAACTCAGTTAAAGAAATAAGTAACAGTATTAAAGCAACAAATTCATCTGCAATAGACCTTGTTGGAACACCACTGCCTGTTAATCTGGTATTTCAATGGAGGGCTGTCGCACTTGCTGATGTTATAAAAGCTGTATCCAAATTTTCTGGTTCTGCAAATATGGACTGTTATTGGTTCTCAAATAACATAATTAAAAAGATAATACACTCAATTGCCAAACCATTAGCTTTTATTTTTAATAAATGTGTAGAAATTGGAGCTTTTCCTGATGAAATTAGAGTATCAAAAGTTGACCCTGTTTTTAAAAAAGGGGACAAACATTTTCCCATTTCACAGACCAGTCTCCATTGTTCCAATATTCTCAAAGATATTTGAGGCACTGATACACACACAAATAAGCAGCTTCTTTGAAAAACACAATATTCTTTGTAGCAATCAGTTTGGTTTCCACAAGGATAAAAACACAACTGAGGCCATCTTGGAAATCATTGACCAAACCTTAACAGCTTTTGGAAACAATAACATGGTATCACTGCTACTATGTGACCTAACCAAAGCTTTTGATTGCATTCATGTTGATGCACTACTGGGGAAACTAGAATTTTATGGGGTGAGAGGGAGCACTTAAGCTCTGATAAATTCTTATTTAAGTAAACAAAAACAATTCGTTACAATCAGAAGTTTAAATTCTTCCATAGTGGAAATCAGCACAGGTGTACCATAAGGGTCTATCCTTGGACCCTTCTTCTTCGTTGTAGCTATTAAAGATTTACCTAAAAACATGGCCCACTCAGTTGTGTGTTATGCTGATGATACAACACTACTTACCACACATCAGAACATTTCAGTTTTTAATAGCCTAACAAAAGAAACACTTGATAAGGCTGTGGACTGGTTTGCAGCCAATAAGCTCCCATGCAATCCTGATAAAACCCAACAACTTTTAAAGTGAATATCAAATGAAGTAGGCAATCAGTCAGTAAAAGTCTTAGGTGTTCACATTGACTCAAAACTCTACTGGGAGGAACATGTCAATCACATATGTCAAAAAATATCTCGGGTGGCATAGCTTATCTTGAAACTAAGGGCGGTAGTGAGCTTGGAGCACCTTATGGTGACATACTTTGGGCTATTCCAGCCACATATTTCATTTGGTCTGATTATATGGGGGCACTCCCCTCACATCAAGAACATCTTGAACTTACAAAAAAAGTCTTATGTATAATATGTAAAAGAGGTCATAGGGAGCACTGTCGTCCATATTTTTCCAGTCTCAGAGTACTCAAAATTATAAATTTATACATCTGTGTCTGTACTCTATACTAAACATAATGTTTCAGAATTTATCGCAGAGGGGAAATACATGAACACAACACCAAGGCTAGAGGGGTAATTTAGACATACCACGCCACAGATTAGCAAGAATAGGAAATTCCCACAAAGTAAACCCACTCAAAATGTTCAATAAACTACCAATTCATGTTCACTATATGAATGTAATTTGTTTTCTATTAGGTGGTACAGCTGGGTGTCAGATCATCCATTTTGTGACATTAAACAATTGTTTGAGATGTCTGAGGATTTAAAAGTTGTCTTTAGTTAAACATATTACTGTGTGCTGTGGCTAATTGTGTGTAATTACATAAAGTATACAATAAACAATACAATACCATATTAAATTACATTATAGTACAGCTTATTGCATTAACTTTTAGAAGCTATTGTGGTGTAATTTGGTACACTGCTTAAAATGTATTCTATAATGCACTGATGCTAGTTTATTTTATTATTCTGTATTTACTAGTACATCCTGTATAAGGAATCCAATATTATTGTAAAATGATCTATGGTGAATAAAATTCTTGATTATTGTATCAAGTGATATATATCTTAGAATGTAATCTTTGCTTACCCAAAAAGGACATCACTTGTGATGAAGATGTCTAATTTTTATTAAAAGTATAGCTTGTGCATATTTTGTGCTATTATGCAATACACTCTATGTAAATATTTTACATGGGGATTTTCATATGGTCCATTCACATAAGTATAAATTTGAAAAAAAAAAAAAACACATGTGCTGTAGTTTTGATAAGATTTTGTATGTAATATTTTTTTGTGTGTAAATTGTTAAACCCAATTTCTGGGGTCACTGAATTGCCCAGTTAGCTATTTGCAATATCTTTCTGGTCAATCCACTGAAAGGGTTGATGTGACGTAGAAAGCTGGGATATTTTTAGTTCCCCTCTTGTTTTGCCATCTGCCTCCTTAAAATTCATTTTTTTCACATTTAACTAATTACCATTAACATATGTGAGTATAATCTGCATTTTCGTTTAAGAGAAAGGCTGGCTCTCAGTTTTAAAGACTGTAACACCAGGTCTAATTTTGTGCTTAGTTTTATGTATGTAGTTGATTTACTAATTTACTTTGAGAATTTCTAGTTAATATCTTTTGTTTTAGAGTGAAATCAGTAATTGTTTCATAATTTAAATTCTATTGTTGACTAATAAACATATATAAATTCTATAATAATTATAAACTTTTGGAAGAACAACTAATAGTATTCTTAAAGGATCTTTTTGGCTCTATTCGAAAACACGTTAGCAAAGCCAGCCTGTAATTAATTCCAAAGTAATTACCAAAGTACTGTTTCTATAACTATATCTGTTAATAAATGATTTAAAAAAAGTAATTTAGCTGAATCCTTGTAGCAGAAGAAGCTGTTAAAAAGACGGAATTTTTCTATATATGCTGCTAACACAATCAATTAAGTTTCATTTGTAATTTCTGTAAATTAATCATCAAACAATGTGTAGTTTCAGTACCTATTATTGTGAGGATATATAAGGGCCCAATTTTTGACCCCAAGACAGTCAGACCACGGCTGGGTTTTCGACAAGAAACCTGTGTTGGTTAGAACAACAACAATGCTTCAACTTAACATCATCTACATCATACTCCACAATGGTGTGTGGGGGAAGGTACTTAAATGTGAAATAAGTGTAACACAATTAGGCCATGTGTTAAAACAATGACAGTGTCTATTCAGTACATACTGTAATATTCTGCAAGACTTCTGAACTGCGTAGTTAGGTTTTTACTGCTCATAAATATTTATCGGTGAACTATTGTAGTAGTATGCTAATGAATGCTTGAAAATTATTAATGAGGCTTATCAAAAGTTAAACAATAATGTGCTGGCCATATAACTATGTATTATTTGGGGGTTGTGAATAGTGAAAGTAAAGAACTGTGAAACACAACTGTGCACCTGTTGGATACATTATTTGCGGTAGTCAGTGTTGAGATTCTCCCCCCATTTTTCAGACAGTATCACAACGCAGTATGCTGACACGAAGGACCATCAATGAAGAAATAAATTTGGTGAATGTCAGAGCCAGGGAGGACCAACATAGGGGGGGGGGGGGGGGGGGCCTTATAACACTATCTCCAATATTTACGGAAATACAGACATGCGTGTTTTTAAGCCCTTAAGCCCCTGCCATATAGGCTCCCTGCATGACAGGTGTATTGTGTGGGAATGGTATCAACATACCTCATTGACCAGCATTGTGGGGCAGCCTACATATTGGGGGCAAGAAATGCTTTTCCATCCCTCAACGTGTAGACTGCCTGACTCAATGGGCAGTTTGTGTTGGGGTAATATTGGCCTGTTTTATTTGCCTGCTCTGCATGACTTCTTTTGCAGGGGCTGCACATGCAGATGGACCTGCCAGGGGGAAGGTTGAGATGGACAGAGGAGGAGATGGAAGTGGGAGGGACAGGAAAGGATGGCTAAGGAGGGAAGAGGCAGGAGAGGATGGGTAAGGAGAGAGGAACCAGGAGGTATATACAGAGATTGGGGGGGGGGGGGGTAGGAGGACATGGGCAGAGAGAGAAGGGTGGAGGACATGTACAGAGAGAAGGGAGAATGAGATGGGCAGAGGAAGGGGAGAGGAGGAGATGGACCAAGAGATGCATGCATTGTATATATGAAACACATGCATGTAGGTGAAGCTGTAGGGAAAAGTGAGTTCTTCCAAACCCCTGCATTGACTT
Organism: Schistocerca gregaria; assembly: GCF_023897955.1. NCBI lineage: Eukaryota > Metazoa > Arthropoda > Insecta > Orthoptera > Acrididae > Schistocerca > Schistocerca gregaria. The sequence goes on from NC_064924.1 coordinate 481,771,979, forward strand.
CAACCAAATATGGCACAGAAACAGCAGGTCTCAAATTGCTAGCTGCAATGGGAGTGAAGATATGGCTGTTCCCCCCTCCCCCCAGCTACTGGTGTGTAGGCTCCTGCATGACAGGTCTGTTGTGTAGGAACAATATGAGCCTGCCAAATTCACTTGCTTTGCAGGACAACCACCATGTCAGGGGCAAGAAATGGTTTTGTATTTGAGTAGTATCACCCGGTCTTATCGACCTCCCTTGCATGACGGTTTGTATGTCAGGGGAAAATAAATGCTTTTCTATCCTCTGATTCAGAGTCTTCCCTGCATGACAGATGTGTTGTGGGTATCAGCATGCTTTGCTGAACTGTATTGTAGGGGATACCCATGTTTGTAGTTGGGAGAAGGTTTCAATGGATAGAGGAGGGAACAGAAAGAGAGAGGGGTAGAAGGATATTGTCAGAGAGAGAGAGAGCAGATGGATAAAATGGACAAAGAGAGAGGAAGGAGTAGCTGAAGAGCCAGAGGGAGTGGGCAGGAGGAGATAGGCAGACAGAGGCGGGAAAACCTAATGAAAAAACACTGGAAATCAGTGAAATGGGTTAGAAACTGTTTCAGTCAAATTGGACCTTGCTAGGGTTAAAGTAGAGTGCTGGAATGACTAGGCAACTGGTAAGATCTAGGTTGCAAGATAATTGGCAGGGATAAAGACATTTGTGTTGACAATTCAATAAGTACTCATTTTTAAAGACAGATGTCAATACTAATAAATGTGCCACCATTAGGTGACAATAAAATAAAAATGACTCTGATTCATAGATTAGTTTGCTTTTGATAGCCACATTCAGGAAGCTGTACTATGTACTGTTTCTCTTTGTTGAGAAGGAAAAAGTGTAGTTTTGTTCACTGAGAGGGTTTTTGCTTTTGGATTGAAAAACATTAGAGATAAAAGCTAAATTGATACTTTTTGTGACAACCACTGATCTTCAATGACAGGACGCAGTTATTGGTTTAACAAATGTAACGTCATCAAACATCTGCTGAAGAGGAGTACCCAGGACAACCGGTGGACCTAGTTAGGCAAGTAATCACTGAAAAAATCCTTGATGTGCTTCAACTAATCATAGAATTAAAGAGTGTGGATAGTGTACTGAAAATGGCAATCAAAAGGAAATTATTTTTGTTACCTTAAAATCATAAATTTCCTCATTTTCTCAGAAATAGCACTGCTGTGTAATAATAACTCAAATTAATTAGCAATTGTAATTAAATATTGAAACTGTTGTCATTATTCATATTTGTATAAGTTATTCTGAAAACATTTAACAAGAAGCATAAACTGTATGAGGCTCTTTGGTTGTTAAAGGTCAGTGTATTTGGTTTTGTCTGAACTGCAAGTTTATGTATCACTGCATTTTTGATCTGTGTGTAACAATTAGTAATAGCTGTGTGTCAGAACACTACAGCCAGTTGCGGTGTGTCAGCACCAGTAGTTGAGTTATGTTGCAAGTAGTTGGAAGTTACCTGTGTTGACATGAGATCTTGTGAAGTATATGTCAAGAAATTGTAATCCAGACTGTGAACTTAATTTAAATGTGACATGAAGAAAATAAAGATGAAGGTTAGAAATTCAATATGCATTGTCAGCAACCAAGCTCATCACACCGACTCGACAATGACAATGAATAATATGAGCCATAATTTCGATGGAGATCTACAAGAACTAGATAAGTATTTTTTTAGTTATTTAAGTGTTATTACGAACTTCCTTCTCACTAAAATGGATGCACACATTTAGTGATAGAATCCTTAAAACTGTCAGGGAGAACAATTGATGACTTTTAACAGTAACAGAGGTAAGGTGAGTGAGGCCATATCTGAGCCAATGATAATGGAAATTAATATATTACACGATTAGCTGGCAATGACAAAATAGTCTGCTCAATTGATACCACAATTACAAGTTGAGCTCTCAAGTTTCAAGCTGTTTTTCGAGTGATTTGAGTGAGAACTGGTTTTTGGTTCCAGTTGTTACCATCAATGATTATCACATTAAACAGATTAGGCAGTAGCAACAGTTTGTTAAAAAGATGCAGCAAAAAAGCAGGGAAATGCGAATGCCACCAGCATTATTATTAAACCTGGCACTATTTTAAAACTGTTTAGTTGCATGGATGTTTTGCCAACACTATACAAAAGTGTGACGAAAAACTTTTTATGTGTGAAAGTACTCATGTATCCAACCACTGACATGAACTGGCATGACATCATGAATGAAAAAAGGGTAGCAGTCATAGAAAAAATGGAGGGGGGAGTAGGAAAAAATGATGAACCATATGGATGAAACTTGCAAGTGACACAAAGTACATAAAGAAAAGTTGAAAGAGAACAGAAGTGTAAATGGGGGAGTGGAGGTCAGCATTAATAATGATCAATCTTTATGAAGTAAAATCAAGAGGATGTGGTGAAAAAAATTTAGTGATGGTTAATCACCATGTAACCACATTCTATGAATGTGTAGAACATATTAGACAATATGATGCTATAATTTCCAGTGCATATACTCCATCTGTGCCCATTTCTTCTGTGAAGAGATATGACAATTCATAATTTTTTACACCAATGATGAAGGTCATTCAATTTATCAGTAATCCAAGACAAAGTTGGCATTAGTGTTCACGGCCCAAAATATCCAGAAGTTAGTGTTGCAGCATTATAGTAAATATTCAGCTTTCTTTGTCTGTTTTTATTGTTAATTCTTAAGATAATAGTACTTGGATGCACAGAATGTGTACAGGCAAAGTTTGTGAACAGACATAGATGTTTTTGGGTATGGTCAGCCACTGCCAAACTGCTACCTTGGGTTGTCGTGGTGGCAGAGAACTGACATGTCATGTGGGACACCACAGTTGTTGCTTCTGTTGCTCTGCTACTGAGGCACATTGCAGCTTGCCTGATGCAGGGGATCCTCTCTCAATGAAAGCCGAGTAGCAGGTTTTAACATATTCACATTACTCAAGGCAGAGAGTCAATATCGATGCTGGCAGTCTGGCCTCAGCCATTATCTCTGGGAATGGACAGGAGGCCCATCCTTCAGCAGGATCTGTGCAGGCACACAGGACAGGGTTTTCTGTGCAGGCACACAGGACAGGGTTTGTCAATTATTGGGAGCTACAATGTTAGACTTGTTATGGAGCCCCACAGTGGAATGCCGTCCAGGGCTGGAAAGAAATCCAATGTGCACTCAGTATGACAGTCATGGGGCCTCATCCAAAAGGGGTAGAAGGCCTTGCCTGTGGCTGTAAAGGGGACAGGGTGCAGTCATCCTGGATTTGTGGCTCAATTTGGTACCAATAAAGTATGTTGCTTGGGGTCTGTGGGTGTCCTCAGTTCACACAGGCAACTGGCAGAAGTGGTAAAGACTGCTGGCCTTGCTCACAGGTTGCAACAGAACTGCCAGTTTGCAGTATTGTACCTGGAATTGATCAGTGTCCTTTGGTCTGGAGCTGAGTGGAAGTTCTCTATATCAGGCTCTGTCAGTTCTGTGATAGTCTTGGTTGCAGATTTCTGGACCTTCTTTATATGGTGGAGGATTGTAGGACTCCCCTAGGTAGGTCAATGGTGCGCTACGCAAGGGAATTAGCTATTTGTTTCATGGAGTACTTTTGGAGTGCACATCAGATTTTTTTTAGACTAGGCAGTATTTTTAGGTCCTCTGAGGAATGCTCACCAGTTGCTATGCAGAGAGCAAAATCAGACCAAGTACAAAGTAAAGACACCTCAACTGTCAAAATTTTAAAAGTAAATTGTCAAAGTATTCATAACATAGTTCCTGAATTTACTCTCTACAGGAAAGTTGTGGTGCTCAAATTATTCTCAGAACTTAGAGCTGGCTGAAACATAAAGTATAAAATATTTAACAAGGCATGAATCATGTACTGAAAAGACAGACTAGACAGCATACAAGGGGGAATGTTCTTTGCAATCAACAGAAATATTGTGTATATTGAGTTCGAAATTGAGTCTAACTTTTATGTTACCTGGCCATGAGTAACACCTAGGTGAACTCAAGTTAACTATTCCATATTTTTACCGCCCACCTACTCCAACCTAAAACTTCTAGAAACATTAAAAAAAAGTCCATGTTTGGCAGCACGCAAATACCAAGACCATGCAATATTTTAGTATGATCCACGAATGATAGCAGTTAGTGCAAGTCGAGGCACTGATGAAGATTGTGTTGTTGACAATTCAATCCAACAGTTGTGGGACACGTTCACACGTCTTCTGCTTCAGGGAAGCATATATGCTGCAAATTATGTCTCTCCCTTGTTTAAGTGGAATTTATCACTTACCACCACCATCAACCATGACAATTTGCAATAAATGGAATAAAAATTCACTAAACAATTCACTGCAATCACATTTAATGCTCCCATTACCTAAGGCATTCAGAGCAGAGTGTTCAGAACCCTACTGGATGCTCATTGGCTGTTGGAGAATGTGCAACGTAGGTTTGTAGAACAAGCCTAAACTCAGCCACCAATGCTCATGAGTCCAGCTGTAGTTGAAGGCTACTTGAACATACTGAGCATAAAGTGGGATGTCTTCAGATTCACTGCATGTGGTACAGACCAACAGTCTTGTGAAGTATCTTTGAACACATGTTCTGAAAACTGTCTTGAGCAATTAGTTCAATAACCCACACACAATGGAAATATTTTAGGCCTTGTAGCTACAACTAAGCCTGTCCTTATTATCTTTGTCAGTATAGAGACATAAATTAGTGATCATGATGTCATCTCAGTGGCAATAGTTAGCGAAGTTAATAACACAAGCATGATGGTTCGAAGAGGATTTGTGCTAAAAAGAGCAGATAAGCAGTTGTTAGCATCCCACTTGGATAATGAATGGACATCATTTAATCCCAGTACGATGGACATAGAGGAATTATGACAAAGTTTAAAATGACTGTAAATCACATTTTGGAGAAGTAGGTGTTGAGTAAGTGAATTAAGGAGAGAGAATACCACTGTAGTTTAATAACAAAGTTAGGAAAATGCTGAAGAAGCAGGGACTGTGGCACTGCCAATTCAAAAAAGAACAAGCAAATGACAACATGTAAAAGATAGTAGAAGCTCCTGTGTCTGTAAGGAAACTGATGTGAAAAACGTGCAACAACTTCCACCATCCCACTTTAACAAAAGGTCTTGCCAAGAACTCTGGAAAATACTGTCCTACATAAAATCATTAAGTGAGTTGAAGGCTTCTATCTAGCTACTCATTGACCAGACTGGTACGCCAATAGAAGATAGAGAAGGAAAGCTGATATTTTAAATTTTGATTTAATGACTCACTCACACAGGAATATTGTAAGAATGTATTCTGAATTTGAATATAATAAATTCAGATAAAGAAGATTCAGCAGTGATTTATAAAGCATTGCTCAGCTTGGCACTTTTCTCACGTAGTACTCTGTGGCCATGAATGAAGGGCAAAAGGTATCTTTGATATGACTATATTTATGGAAAGAATTTGACCTGGTGTCCTATTGCAGACTGTAACCAAAAGTCCAAGAATACAGATTAGATTCCCAGATATGTGAGGGCTCAAAGACCTCTTTAGTAATAGAACCAAGTATGTTGTCCTCAATGGTGAGTGCTCATCAGAGACAAGGGTATTGTCAGAAGTACACCAGGGAAGGACCATTTGTATAATCTATATACATAAATGATCTGATGGACAGGGTGAGCAGCTGTTTGCTGATGATGCTGTGGTGTGCGGGAAGGTGTCATTGTTGGGTGATTGTAGGAGAATACAAGATGACTTAAATGAAATTTCTTGTTGTGATGAATGGTATCTTAGTCTAAATGTAAGTTAATGCAGATGAGTGCAAAAACAACCCTATAATATAGCTGGTGTAGCTAGGCATAACATTGTGAAGGGATATGAAATGGAACAGACAGATAAGGACAGTAGTAGGGAAGGCAAATGCTCAACTTCAGTGTATTGGAAGAATTTTAACCCATTCATGAAAACTGCTTGAGTATTTGGGATCCTCATCAGGTCAGTTTAAAGAAGGACATTGAAGCAATTCAGAGGCAAGCTGCTAGAATTGTAACCAGTCGATTCAATCAACGTGGCCGTATTACGGAGATGCTAAATGAATTCAAACGAGAACTGTGGCATATAAGATGACATTCTTTCATAAAACACTATTGAGAATATTTAGAGAACCAGCATTTGAAGTTCACTATAGAATGATTCTCTTGACGCTATACGTACATGCATATATACACAGATACATACAAGTGGTGGCTTGCAGGGTACATCTGTAGAAGTACATGCAGAATAATAACCTAGTGACACACCTCAGCTTGGCATGGTATCTATGGCCAAATGGCTTGTCTGGACTCAGTAATTTGTTTAAGGGTTGCTGCATAGAGTTATGATTAAAATTCAGAGAACAACATTAGATAACTGAATATGAACTCCAAACTCTAGTGCTGATCCTAGTTGTTTAGAAAATCAACCAAATCTGTTGCATTTAGCCTTCAGAATAAGCCCTTAAAAGCTTTTAAACCAATTTTTTAAAACATTGTCTATAATCTACCTACTTCTACACTGAATAAAAAAATATTTTATTTAGGTTTTAACTGTGATACAGTTGATATTTTCTATGCATTTAAAATATTCCTTTGTATACTATATAGAATAAAATGAAAACAAGACAGATGGAAAAAAAGTAAACTGTTCATTATTTCAAAAGTTATCACCATAACTTTTGATATATTTATCCCACTGTGAGACAATATGGTCATTGCCTTCATGGAAAAATGTTTGTGGTTGCCTATGGAACTACAACTGTACCCATGCCTTCACCTCTTTGTCAGAAGCAAAACCACATCCACAAATGTCTTTCTTCAGGAATGCAAAAATACAGAAATCGCATTGGAAGAGATACCGACTGTATAGAGAATGGGTAAGGCTTTCCCAGTGAAACTTTTCAGAATTGTCAAAACAAACTTGGCAACATATCGGCCAAAGGGAAGAAATTTGTTACACATTACGATAACAAAGTATGTCCTTCCAGATGAAATCATATATCTGAATCCCACACAAAACTGAAAACAATGTCAGCAATAGAAGAAGAAAACATTATATTAACACTGAAAAACAAAAAGACACCCACTATCTATAATAATGAAGCAATCTTTTGAACACATATGTTTCCCAGACATGGTGAAGTATGCAGAAGTAAAACTGCTGTTCAAAAAAGGATTAAGAGAGGATACGGGAAATTATATTCCCATCACTCTTCTTCCAGTCCTGTTGCTGTACAGATTCAAAATTTTATCAAAAAATAAGAGATTATTTAAAAAATAAGTTTGGCTTCAAGCACGGAAAAAACACTATAGATACAATTAACAAGTTTGTTGACAAGATTAGCACACCCATTAAGAATAAAGTTGCAGGGATCTTTTGTGACATCACATAAGACTTTCACTCAGAAAATCATGCACTTCTTATCCACAAATTTGACAGGTATGGAATTAGGGGTAGTGTTCTACATTGACTTATTTCATAACTGTGCAATAGAAAACAAAGCTTCATTGCCCCTGCAAATGTAGCAAGTTATTCTTAAAAAAATGGAAGACAGTAGCACAAGGTGTCACTGAAGTTTCTATCCTAGGACTTATTTACTTCTACTTTACATTAATGACCTACCAGTCAAAATAAAGTCCTATCAGTTTTATTTGCAGCTGATACATCTGTATTAATTGAGAACCATGGGTCAGAAAATGTTCCTGTCTGCATCATCAATGCAATAAATCTTTTAGAAACATGGTTTCAGCTCAATGGATTAACCCTGAATCCCAAAAACCACACAGTTTCTGCCAGAAGAACCACAAACGTGGGTCACCACTGTAGAATCTCTGTTTTCAACTCACAGAATCATCAATGATACAGCAAAATATTCCACATGACTATGTAACATTGGACAACATGTTTCTATCATCAGTGACATAACCCTGTAACCACCTGTGTTTTGCAGGTTCGTAATAACTAAAGCAGCCTTATTGCAAAAGTAATGCAAATCACTGAAACAACATATCCACTAGACAGTTTTCTCAGACCAGTTGAGTGGACAGCTCCTTCACAGTTTTGGCACCATCTGCAAACCATAGTGAATCCAGAATAAATGCCAGACTATCAGTGTTTAAATTATGAAATTGTAGATGCCAGAACACACCTCTTTAAACATGCAATACCCCTCCCCAAAGCCTAAAAAAAAGACATTTGTGCACCACACACACACACACACACACACACACACACACACACACACACACACACACACAAAACTCACATCATTCCCCTACCCTTTGCATCACATGGGTCACCCATTGTCATGTTCACTGGTGCTGGTAATAGCAACAAATTATAGTAATGTTGTGACTTAATGCATGTGTACTACTTTAAATCTCCAGAGCTGACTTGTCCCAATGGATTAAAAGAAATTTCATGGGAGGTGCCATAATGCCGCTCTGGCATGTTACAGCTAAAAATTAAGTGTTGCAGACAATACATTGTGTGTCATAGCGGCAAGTAAATTGCCTCATGTTATTCAAGAGTCTTTGATAATAAACCAAGCACTCATGCAATAGGTCAAACTATTAACTGCTGACCATATTTTCACATTACAAGATGGACACTCTTATTGCACAGCAGCCACTGGTGAACCATACCCATGGCAGCGCAATGATGTGGCATACTTACTGAGCAAGACCAAACACATCTGATGAATCATGATGTGCCCTCCACAGTTAAGTGCCTCCCAGCTATTCAAATGCAGTGTGTTCAGCTGATAATAATGGACCAGCCAATGCCACACACTACACAGACAGCATGTTGGTGCTGGTTCCAAACATATGCAAGCACCCAAATGTCACTCATAATCTCCAAAAGATGTCAGAGGACATGAAATTAAGAATGTACATCAAGGCACTATTTATGGAAATCAAATTAGTCTGCTTCATGCATCCACCCACAATGGCTGTCTCTACATGCTCGACATGAGCACTAACTGTCATTTTCTGGTTGACTCGGGCTTCTGAGATAAGCATGATCCCAAGCAAAGCTGTCAATCCTCACCTTCAGAGCCCTTGCTGAGGCTCAGGGCTGTGAAGCAGAGTCCTTAATGTCTTTGGTCCATGAACGTCAACAGTTGAAATACTCACTAGCCAAACAGCTGACTGTGACAAATCAGTTGTAAGCAGACCCCAGAATAGGTTGTCTGGCATTGTAGGATGAAAATTAGTTGACGCATGAGACTTTGTGCAACTGGTGAAGCAAACTGGCTGAAGCAAACATCACAAAGATCTGTTCAGTTACCAACATTAATCACCATTCATCCCCCGATTCCAATCTTGTGGGCTTAAAGGAAATCATGGAGAACTTACAAAATGGGATACACAACTTCAAAGATAGTACCAAGGGTGATAAGGAACTCAAATACTTGGATGAGTTGCTTATGTAAACTCTATTGGACTTCGGTGCGGTAGATACTAGAGGCAAAAAGGAAATGCAGTGTTTATGGAGATAAGAAGTAAACACAATCCTCAAAGGTGTCAAACAACTGGAATCATTAATGGTGATGCCAACTCTTCTTCATACCAATATTCTTCCAACATTAATGGAACACTTACAGATTAATGACAATGAACTCAGTGACATAATCCCCCGTGTGAGTGTGATTAGGGTTCTCAAATCCATACCACCCATGGAATTATGGGAGATATTGTGCACAGTATAGACAATACCAAAGGACAACCCATTTTTCACAAAGCATCCTAAATTAAAGGGCACAAAAAATGCAATTGACAGGTTATTAAAAAAGGGAATAGTATGTCCTTTCAACAGTTCATGTGCTTCCCCAATACACCTAGTCCTGAAGAAAGATGATTTGCATAGGATCTGAGTGAATTCCAGGGCACTGACTGCATGGACTGTACCTGGTCAATAGCCCATCCTAAACATACAGGACTTCTCTCATTTGTTAGTGGGTGCCTCAATCATTAGACTGCAAAAAAGCTTATTTATAGATACATATGGCTAAAGAGTCCATTCCAAAGATGGCTATAATTACGTCTTTTGGGTTGTTGAAGCTTTTGTACACACAGACATGGCAGCACTTTATTGATTTTGTTCTTGACAAACTTCCCTTGTGTTAACTTTGCCTGAATGATGGGTTAATGTTTTCCTCTTCATCTCAACAGCATGCGGAGCACTTCTAGCAGGACTTCACTACACTGGACAAATTAGGCTGTGGTGAATGAAGACAAATGTAACTTACGAGGGTGGTCCCATAAGTACCTGGCATGACCGTGAGGTGGCAGTTGTTGTTGAAAAATGTCTCTGGATTAGAAAGTATATGATCTATGAAGCATATGTTTCAAGTCTGAAGATGCCACATTGTTTAGTATTTGTTTGGCAGCCATTAATAGTGAATGTTGTAAGTGAACTTGTGAAAATGGAAAAAATTGGTCATCGTTATGTGCTACATATTTTTTTTTTTTTTTGCTGCTTTGGGAGAGTCTGCTCCTTTGTTGACAACAGTAAAATATTGGGTAGCTGAGTTTAAACAAGGCTGTATGAGCTGCCAAGACAAGCATCACAGTGGTTGACCAAATGAGGTGACGGCTCCAGAAATGGCGAAGTAAATCCACAAAGTGGTACTGGATGATCATTGACTGAAAGTGCACAAGCTAACAGACGTACTAGCCATTTTGGACAGTGTGGTACCTTGCACATTACCTGTATATTTTGACATGTGAAAACTGTGTGCAACGTTTGTGCTGCATTTGCTCACATCAAGCAAAAACAGTTTTGTGAAAATGTTTCAACTGAGTGTTTAGCGAAGTTTTGCAGCATCAAAGCTGATTTTTTGCACTGTCTCTTAACCATGGATGAAACATGGGTCCACCACTTCACTCCCAAGACAAAAGAACAATCAAAACAATGGACACAAATTGGAGAATCGATTCCAAAGAAGGCAAAGACCGTTTCATCTGCAGACAAGGTCATAGCATCAGTTTTTGGGATGTGTGTGGGATAATTTTCATTAACTACGTTAAAAAAGGAGAAACTATCACAGGCGAGTATTATGTGAACTTATTGCTACTTCTGAGTGAAGAAATTGAGAAAAGATGCCCGCATTTGTCCAAGAAGAAGGTGTTGTTTCTTCAGGACAATGCACCAGCTCACAAGTCCATTATTGCAATGGACAAAATTAAAGAATTTAAGTTTGAATTGCTACCTCATGCACCCTATTTGCTAGATTTAGCTCCCTTGGACTATTTTCTGTCCCCAAACTTGAAAAAATAGCTCAGTGGTCAAAGGTTTTCAACAAATGAAGACATGGTTTCGGCAGTTAATGACTAGTTTGAGGAGTTGTGCAGTTCTCATTATAAAAAGGGCAATGAACTGATTGAACACTGCTGGGAAAAGTGTATAGAGTTGAAAGGAGATTATGTTGAAAAATAAATACATTTTTTCCAAAATTTTTGTGTTTCCTTTGTCGGGTCAGGTACTTATGGGGCCACCCTCATATATCAGCAATCAGTGACATTTTTGGCATGTTCAGCATCACAGGCTGGGAACAGACTAATGGAAGAGAGAAGCAAGCTAATAAAATGGATGCCTCAGCCTATCACATTCCAAGAACTCAGAAAGTTTTTTAGGATTATTAATTTCTACAGGTGACATATCCTGCAGTCTGCTAGAATCCAGATGTCCTTAATCAATGCTTTGGCTGGCCAAAATACTAAGGAGAAACAGCGTTTACAACAGACAATGGAAATTCTACCTGCTTTCAAGCTCATTAAACAGTGTTTGCAAAGTACCATTACCCTGGCCTACCCCTCACCAACGGCGCATTAATCCATTATGGTGGACGCAAGTGAAACCAATATAGGTGCAGTTTTGGAACAGACTGTTGACACAATATGACAACCTCTGTGGTTTTTTTCATGTAGGCTGACTGAGACACAACAGTTATGGTCAGCTTATGATCGTGAATTGTTGGTCCTACGTGAAGCAGCAAAATATTTCAGAGATGATATAGAGGGCTGCCCCCTCACAGTTTTTAGAGAACGTCATTCATTAGTTGATGCAACACATAATCCAAGTTGGAGCAGTTCTCCCCATCGTTCCAGACACTCGGGCTACATTGCACAATTTACTACCAATATCCGTCACGTGAACTGAGCAGACAACATGGTCACAGATTACCTTTCACACATTCAGGCTCATAGCACATTGACTGATTTTAGGAAACTTGCTAAAGAGCAGGAACAGTTAACAGCATTCTTGGAGGAAAACAGCACTGGATTACAGCTGGAACACATTCAGGTTCCTAATACTAACTTGTGTCTGTAGTGTGATACCTTTCAGGATAGACCACACGCTTCGGTTCTGGTCAAGTTCTGCAAGTCCATCTTCAACAGTCTGCACAACCTATCAAATCCAGCTATTCACCTCACCAGAAAATATATAGCCAAAAGCTTTGTTTGGCCAGATGCACAGACTGATTGCGGAAAGTGGACACATGCCTGTCTTGCCTGCTTATACAACAAGACAGGCACTAGTCTACTGCAATGGCTTTTGTTAATATGCTGAGTGCTCATTCTGGATGCCCATCATCTACTGCTACTGTTCTACAATACAGTCTACCACCCACAAAGAGTCTACTGCATTGGCTTTTGCTAATATGTAGATTGCTCATTTTGGATGCCTGTTGTCAACTGCTACTGTTCCACACTACAGTCTACCAACCACAAAGCAACAGTTTTGTTGAACAGTGGCACTTAATGGTGATACAAATGTGTCACGTCCCACTCTGAATTGAAGCGTTACTGTCGGTTCTAGCCAAAATATTGTATGGCGAACGATTGACGCTTCCTGCAGATTTCCTTCCACCTTCACCGCCATTGGTGGCCTCAGAGTTACCATCATTAGAGGTCAAGGTTGGACATTATACAGCTCATGTTCATGCATTACCTCCCACAGTTCACAGCATATGGCAGATTTTCATGCAGAAGGAGTTCAATAACTGTATCCATATCGTGCTCTGTGATGGTACCAAATGATTGGCTTTTCAACAAGGTTATTTTGCTCCTACAATGTGTTCTGCAATGGGCATCAATTTCACTCTGTGTTGCTTAATGGCAGAACAACAATGGTCTTCACTCAGCACCTCATGTCAGCTTGCATGTTGTGGAAACAGGAAGAGGAAGATGATCTGTCACCATTACTGGAAGAATCCACATCAACATTCACCTCAGCTGACATGAGTCTTCATTCCAATTGCTCTTACTTCAGTGAGGAATCCAATGTCCTGCCACTATCAACATCACCACATAACAACAACAGTGAACCTCTTCATTCTTGCTACCACCAGACACTCTATCATCTCCCCTTTTCTGCAAGAGTAAGTTCAGAATTAGCACCACTTTGACCTACTCTATCTCCTGTACTAGAGAGGGAGGAGAGGGGCACAGTTGATGACATGAAATAGTCAGGTCAATATGAACAAGTTAAATCAAACATTTAAAACACTATAGACGTGTATAGTGTATAGTGCATAATAAGTCATGGATGCAAAATACTAACGCAAATTCTGTACAGACAAATGGAAAAATTGATAGAAGCTGACCTCGGGGAAGATCAGTTTGGATTCTGTGGAAATGTTGGAACACGTGAGGCAAAACTGACCCTATGACTTATCTTAGAAGCTAGATTAAGGAAAGGCAAACCTACGTTTCTAGCATTTGCAGACTTAGAGAAAGCTTTTGACAATGTTTCAAATTCTGAAGGTGGCAGGGGTAAAATACAGGGAGCGAAAGGCTATTTACAATTTGTACAGAAACCAGATGGCAGTTATAAGAGTCGAGAGGCATGAAAGGGAAGCAGTGGTTGGGAAGGGAGTGACACAGGGTTGTAGCCTATTCCCGATGTTATTCAATATGTATATTGAGCAAGCAGTGAAGGAAACAAAAGAAAAATTCAGAGTAGGTATTAAAATCCATGGAGAAGAAATAAAAACTTTGAGGTTTACCAATGACATTGTAATTCTGTCAGAGACAGCAAAGGACTTGGAAGAGCAGTTGAATGGAATGGACAGTGTCATGAAAGGAGGATATAAGATGAACATCAACAAAAGCAAAACGAGGATAATGGAATGTAGTCGAATGAAGTCGGGTGATGCTGAGGGAATTAGATTAAGAAATGAGACACTTAAAGTAGTAAAGGAGTTTTGCTATCTGGGTGGCAAAATAACTGATGATGGTCGAAGTAGAGAGGATATAAAATGTAGACTGGCAATGGCAAGGAAAGCGTTTCTGAAGAAGAGAAATTTGTTAACATCAAGTATAGATTTAAGTGTCAGGAAGTCGTTTCTGAAAGTATTTGTATGGAGAGCAGCCATGTATGGAAGTGAAACATGGACGATAGCTAGTTTGGACAAGAAGAGAATAGAAGCTTTCGAAATGTGGTGCTACAGAAGATTGCTGTAGATTAGATGGGTAGATCATATAACTAATGAGGAGGTATTGAATAGGATTGGGCAGAAGAGAACTCTGTGGCACAACTTGACTACAAGAAGGGATCGGTTGGTAGGACATGATGCCCTGAGGCATCAAGGGATCACCAATTTAGTATTGGAGCGCAGCATGGAGGATGAAAATTGTAGAGGGAGACCAAGAGATGAATACACTAAACAGATTCAGAAGGATGAAGGTTGCAGTAGGTTCTGGGAGATGAAGAAGCTTTCACAGGATAGAGTAGCATGGAGAGATGCATCAAACCAGTCTCAGGACTGAAGACCACAACAACAACAACAACAACATGTGTAATGTCTTTCTCTTCTATCTTGTCTTTGTCGAGTGTGGTGTGTACTTACTGTGTTAATACCTGTTTAATTTTTACAGTAATAATTTATTGGTGTAACAATTATTGTTATTATACTGTAAATTTTAGACACGTCTCCTTCATACAAAACAAATGGATTTCAAATTTAAACAATGTTATGAATAAACCCCATTCCTGTAATTATTCAGAAACTCTTGTCTTTTGCAAATAATTACAATAAAAAAATTAAATTATTGGAAATTTTAGAGATTTATTTATAACAATAATGGAAATTTCTGGATGGAAAAATATGTATAAAATATGGGCCTACAGAGGAATGGTCCGTAGCACACAGACATGCATAATAGCAAACAGTTAACGTTAGCTTTTGAGCTCTTGCATTTTCTCTAGAAGATGTACACATGTTCAACACAGAATCACACTGACACCCAAATTCACATACCTGCTGCCATGGTGAGACTGACTGTTGATTATCAATTTCAGTTACCAGGGCAGACGAAGATCGGGAGGGTGTGGAGAAGGACACATGCGGTGAGAAGAGGGTAGCAGGATAGTGCAGAAGGTCTTTTGACAGGTGGTCCACAACAAGATGGAAGGAGTTCTGAGGACAGAGCATGTAAGAAGTGAATGGAGGGGAGGAAAGAAGAGGAAGGTAGAGATGAGGAGGGAGATGGAGGGGGGAGAGAGAAAAGGAGAAGGGTTGTAAAGGAAAGAGTGAGGGAAATGGAGGAAAGGGGGGATGGTGAGAGTAGCAGGAGAAAGCAGCATGCATTCCAGGTGAGAAAGGAGTTGCATGGACAGAAAAGAGAAGGGAGAGGTATGGTAAGTTCGCATAAAACAGGTTAGTGGAAGCCCAGGCCGGGACACGCTGGAGAGACAATTCCCACCTGAACCTCTCCTCTTCAGAGGAACCAGTGCTGGAAGGGAGCATCCAAATGACTTGCACAATGAAGCAACTATTGAAGTCTTTTATGTTGTGGTGCACAGTATGTTTAGTAACTGGATGGTCCAGACTTCAACAGCTGCTGCACAACATGAACCACCTGTATACTCCCTTTCAGTACCAGCTTCTCTGAACCATACAGGTGGGATCCACCCCCAGACGCCCTTCCCACCCCAGCACATTCCGCATTCTCGAGTTCCCATGGCTCTAACCTCTGCCCAACACCTTCCCCCTGCCCACGCCATGCATCACCATCGCTTTGCTCCCCCTCTTCTCCTGTTGCCTCACCTTTTATCTTTTATATGGGCATTCTCTCTCTCTCTCTCTCTGTCCCCCTTCTTCCCTCCCTCTCTGTCTCCACTGCTTCCTAATTTGTGCCTTCTTTTCTTTCCTTCCCTACCTTCAACCCCCCATCCCCCTCTCTATTTCTTATATGTGTTAAATATTTTCTATTGTATGTTTCTGTGCACCACACACCAATGTTCTATAGGTGGGGATTTATTCATTCATTCATCCAATGCATTCTGTTAATTACATTATGAAGGAGAGCCTTTAAGGATGTAGAATACATAAGTTATATGTTAATAGGAAGAAACAGTCCCTGCAATCTACTTCTGTAAAGTGCCCTAAAACACATTATGACTGCTAGTAAACTACTCACAATGATAATTGTGGGAGTGGACATATATCACTTTAGTTACAAAGAAGGATTCTGGTAATTAGTTATGTAAGTAACCTCTTACCTATGTGATTGTTTCACTCTTTTGAATGAGTCCTGAACCTCTGCATTTACCTGGCCAACCAAATGCTTCACCCACAGTTTGTTGTACAGCTCAAGGAGTGACACAACATTCACATTAGTGTGAGGTGCATTCCCCACATGTGCCTGATGTCATCTTTGTGTGGCTGAGATTATGGTATCAACTGGTCCTCTCACTTCCACTGATGACTACATGATTTTCCTTACCAATGCGTGATGCACTGTGCTTAAAATTTCTCATTACCTGGTGTTCACCATTCAGGAAGGTCGGTAGGACTTCAGACACCCCTGTCCCATGGCTGCTTCCTTGTAGAAGGATCACCTGGGTCTTTAAAGCATCTATATACTGCTAGTCTTCACTTCCCCTTTTTCTCTGTCTTGTCAGTGTTCCTAAATTCCTTGGATTGTCTGCACACTTTTGTCCAGTCTCCAAAGCAGTGAAGCTAGATTAAAGCTATCAGATGTGCGCTATCTTTTGAAATTTTGAACATGTTTAACGTCCAGAGCAATAACTTTCACACAAAATCATTTGAATTCTTCAAGTGTACCAAAACTGTTCAAGTGTACCACAATTGTTCAAATATACCACAACTCTTCAAGTGTACCAAAAACAGGTCATTTATTAATTTCCACATTTGAGTTTGGTTAGCTTCCAACTAATGAAGAACTCATCTTGTGAGGCTTCAGCTGCCAGAGACTGCAGTCATGCTCCTTTATGCATCTTTAATTAATCAACATCAAGTATCCTCCTGAGCATTTCTTCAATGTTATCAGCTGCAGTTGCAGTTTTGTTTGGAACATTCCCCATTCATTCATCCACATTTTGTGGTCTGTAAATCCCATCACTGAGGAGAGCTTTCAGGGATGAGTAATGAGTCAGGTTACACATTAACAGGCAGAATGAGCCACTGAAAACTGTTTCCAATAGCACCAATCTGCTACTGCATATTTCATCTCTGCATGAACATGTGATTATTTGTCAAAGAATGTAACTATGTATGAAGGATTAGTAAAGAGTCCTATGAAATTAGGAACATAAGCAAGAGTTTGAATTCCACAGTGTCCAGACTGAAGATTTTCCCACAAATTACCCAATTCTAAACAAAGGGTTCGAGAAATAATGCATCAAAGGACAGGCATTAGTAGAAATTTGGGTGTCTATAACAACTTCCACTGACGTATCTTAGCAAAAGCTCTTGCCTAGAACTTCAGAAAATTCTGGCCTTACATAAAATCACTAAACAGGTTGGAGGCTTCTGTCCAGTCACTTGTTGACAAGTCTGGCAAAAGGAAAGCTGAAGTTTAAAATTTCATGTTTAAGAGCTCATTCATGCAGGAGGTTCATATAAACATACAGTCATTTAACCATTGCACAGACTCCCATATGGGACACATAGTAATAGCCATCCCTGGCATAGTGAAGTGACTGAAAGAATTGAAACCAAATAAGTCACCATGTCTGGATGGAATCTCAATTCAGTTTTATAGAGAGTATTCTACAGCACTGATCTCTTACTTAGCCTGCCTTTATTGTTAATTTCTTGCACAACATAAAGTCCCAAGTGACTGGAAAACAATTCAAGTGACTTCTATATACAAGAAGGGTAAAAGAATGGACCAACAAATATCACTGATGAATATCCTTAACATTGGTATTCTGCAAAATTCTTAAATGTATTCTGAGTTCGAATACAATAAAATTCCTTGAGATAGGAAAGTTTCTGCCCACATATCAGCATGGATTTAGAAAGTATTACCCAAAAACTCAGGTTGCCCTTTCCTCATAAGTTATCTGCAAACAATTGAAAAAGGCAAAGAGTCAGATTCCATTTCGCTAGAATTTCGGAAAGTATTTTACATGGTGCCCCACTGCAGACTATTAATGAACTTCTGAACATAGAGATTAGGCTCCCAGGTATGTGAGTGGCTCAATGACTTCTTATTTAATAGAACCCACTTTGTTGTCATTAATGGCGGGTGTTCATCAGAGACAAGGGTAATCAGGAGTCCCCTAGACAATTTTGATAGGTCCACTCTTATTCTCTGTTTACATAAATGATCAGACAGAAAGGGTGAGCAGCAACCTTCTGCTGTTTTCTGATGATGCTGTTAAGTATGAGAAAGCATCATCATTGAGCAACTATCAATCATAGCACGTTGGAAGCTTCTCTATCTGTTATGTTTTTTGCTCCTATAAATAACTAACTTTTTCCATCTGTTTCCATTGTAGTTGCACACGTAATAAGTAATATGGACATAAATGTTTCACAATGCTACTCAGACAGTGTTCCAGTTAAATTTATGGTTCATTTGGTTCCACTTATCTTCCTGAATCCAATGATGCAATTACTTTCAGTAGAAGCTCAGTTAATTAAAAATTACAGCTAACTGAAATTTTGACTACAATAAGTAAATTGGAAACTTTTTGAGCTAATAGACACAATACGAAGTGCTGTTACCATTAATTCAAAAATAGATATTTCACTCTTTTTGTGCACATACTTTAAATTACTTGAAACTAATTAACTTCTGATGTAACTGACATTGAAAGTTCAGGATTTCATAATTTTGATTTTCTAATTTTCCTGTAATGCTTGCAAGATTCTGAACTTTAACACTGTGCTTTTGCTACCATATTTTTTCTCCTTCTGACTCCTGTCACTAGCCACTGGTCTGGCACCTGTCACTGGTAAATTTGGAATATTTTAGAATTATCAGAGATTATTTTCAAGACACAGCACTCATTAAGCAAGTGGTTTTCAACAACGGAATCACAATCATGTTGCATATACTTTTATAATTTACTAACCTCCAAAATTTTTCATAAACCAGATAACTGTAAGGTCTTATATTCTGTACAAAAAAAAGCGAAATCTAATCTACCCAATTTTCAAAACATTAAGTAGTTTTATAATTTACATTACACTCTTAGGCCTATCTAAATAGCCACCTCTCCCCCAAAATCACAGTCTGCCGTTATAATTAACTTGAACAATATCTATGTATCTAAAAGTCTGCAAATGGCAAGCAGTAATGTAAAATCATTGTGTCAGTTTGTTTTAGAATGCAGCTTCAGGTAGGAAACATGTAACACCTACATTGAAAGAAGTTGTGACCAGAAATTACAGGTTAACTACGTAGGTCTGTATGGGAAGGTTTACCATAGCCATTCTGGTAGATACAGTGTTAGTTAGTGATAATATTTTTTCACTGCGCAATCGTATTTAACTGCAGTGGTTTTTCTCCACCCTAAAAACTGTATGTTATTCTGGTGAAATTATTAAGCCACTCAATGTTGCGTTTGTTTTTGTGGTATTAAGTTGATATTCTTTTGCCACACTAACTATTGTTAATTACTTTGTCAAGGGATGTTTACTGCACAAAAACATGACAGCAAGAACATTACCAAAGTGCAGATGTAATTTTCTCTTACCGGCATGCAACAGAGAACAGTGAAACCTGAAATGGTCATCATTCCCAAATGTGTGACAAGTGGAAACAAAAGTGACTATTTCCAACATTATATACTGCATGTGCCACATCATTTGAACTATCATTTTTGTCATTGATGGTCTCCAGCCAGTTACAATGATCTACAGAAGTGCCAGCAACCAAGAGCACCAAAGCAAGTAAAGTGAATTAGCTATTGTTACTATTGGTTATCTGTCTTGAGCTGACTGCAGCCTAATTAAAAAGAATTACACCAGACATGTCTCACTTTTATTTACAAAGCATCTTCATGGTTACAGGTGTTTCTTTACATAATCTGCTCCTTCCCTTCTTGCTAGCAGTGGTTGGTGTCAACAGGCCTCATTTCACATCCACACTTGGCAGTTTTTGGCATTCTGCAAATTTTTCTTGCACTGCACTATTTACAATTGACTTTCATAACTGTTTTTCATTCTGCACTACCACAGAATTAGATTGCAGTCAGCTGAAGATGGTTAACCTATAGTAACAGATGTTAACAGTTTCTGCGGAAGATGGGCATGCAAACAAACGTCTTATGAATTAGCTACATTTGGTGCCCTGCTGGGTGAGTGGTTGTTCCACCCTGGTGCAAATGCCAAGAACTCATGATTTTTAGAGATATTGTGTGATGAAGTAAATGTTGAACAGGGAAATATTTACGTACTGCTGTAAAGTGACTGCTGAGCAGTAGAATGTATGGCACAAACAAAATAGAATTGCATGTAGACTGTTAATTTTTGGAACAGCACAACATTTAGTGTTTGAAGTATGTCAAGAAATGGCTGCCACTGTAGAAACAAAACTTTGACTAATGGGAGAATATGACTGCATAATTTCATCTCTGACACTGTCTTAGACAGCAGCTAACCAGCTCACAAGCTCAGCTTATGTCACACCCTGGAGCACAGCAGACAATAGGTAATCAGCACGGAGCAGATTTGTACGTAAAGAGCACAGTGAGCTGAGTCAACACAGGCAGATGAGCGAGTTTTTAGCGGATGGCAGTATTAACAGCAGCAACATGTAAGTCAAAAAACACAAGGTAAAGTGTTCCTGTTACTGAGTGTGATCAACTAATTTATCAAATTGAGTGATGAATAGGAAAATTATGAAGTGTTTAATTGCGAGGAACAGGTAGTAAACACAGTTAAGATTTGTTGATGCACAGGATGTATGTGCAGAAAGTGAACCTGATGATGACAGTGGGTTAGAATTAGAAGATTCAATTTTTTATGATGAAAATACTATGAGTCAAACAATAGATGAAATGGCTTGGGCATCTCTAACATAATTTGTAAATGCAGAAATGGTGAGAGAGATACAGGAATAGAATGATGAAATTGGTGGAAGAATTGTTTTTCTATGTGCATGGTTTAGGAGTAAAAACAGGCAGCTGCAGTTAAAACAATGCTTCTACAATCTAGCAGGGAATGGCAGAACTACTTAGAAACATGTATGGCCACCTGACTGTAGCACCAGGCCATCACGAGCTATTACCGGTTGGAGGTGGGTGCAAGCTATTACCAACTTCCTCAACAACCTGTGATACAGGACATATCAGGTACTAAGTTGAAAATAACAATTTTTTGGTGTATAATGAATAATTAAGGGGTGTAAATGGAAATGCAGGGAAAGATCACACAGAAAATGGAGCTCACATTGACCTAGTGCTGGAGTTGGATCACTGGCAAGTGGTTGTAATAAGTGCTGAACTCAATTTTGGTCAGGTGGACCATACTATACTGATGTTGCAGTCAGGCAGTCAGTTAGTGGATGTAACTCACATCAAAGTTGTGCTGCAGTCTGATGGACTGGGCAATGTAGTAGCCTGCAGCTCCCATTACCGTGAGATCTCTACAAATGCTAATTAAATAAGGAACAGATAACAATTCTGTCTCCTGAGAACTTTCCTGGTGTGCATTGCTTAAATCATTTATATGAAAGTGGTGGTATTTAGTTACCTAACATTGTTATCTAAGTTCTGAATCATAATTCTACACAGTGGCCCATAAACAAAATTACTCTTACAGCAGGCAAGTCATCATGCTGTGGATGTTTGCCTGCTACTCACGCGAAGTGAATGAAAGATTTTTACTTTGCTGGTATACAGACAGCTGATAAGTTTTGTGTACAAAGCTCCATAAATGCTTAATTTGAAGTATCAGATAAGAACAGCAGCTAAGTAACATACACAAGGTGAACAAGCTTTTTCTTCAGGGTAGCTGTTTTTCTCCTACACATAAAAGTGGCACACGAAATGTGTTACCAATTGTTTCTTTCACAATTTATCCCGCTGGGATCTCTACAGCAGTACCAGCAGAGCTTGGAAAAACAAATAGTCACAGAATGACGTGTAATTCACGATACTGCCTCTAGGAGACTAGTAAGCAGCAATGGCTGACAATGGAAGACTGACAACACAGCAACCATTGGCAATTCTGTTACTTTTTCATGAAACGAAAAGCCTTGTTGTGACTCAGAGGCGTTTTTGACAACAGTTTAACACACGATGGGTCCATTGCAAGAAGACCATCCACAGGTTGTGCAATAAATTTGCACAGGAAGGAACAGTACTGGAAGCGAAGCGACCTTGGCCTAAGCCTGTTTGCTTGCCGGAGAATACTGAAGCGGTACGAGTTGCTGTACAGAGAAGTCCCACGAAATCATATAGAAAGGCAGCAGTGCAACTGAGAATATCCAGAAGCTCCATTCAAGACATTCTTAAAAGTGTGCTCTATATGTACCTGTGCACAGAAGCTCACTGAAGAACACAAGCAGCAGAGACTACTGTTTGCTCAGTGGGCGGAGGATACGGAAGAAACTCTCAACAATGTTTGGTTTTCAGACGAGACGCATTTTCATTTAGACTGTGTGGTTAACAAACAAAATGTACGCTTTTGGGCCACTGAAAACCCACAAGTGCTTCATGAATGACAACATTATGCTCCCAGGATTACAGCATGGGCAGAAATTTCCAGTCACAGACTTACTGGACCCTTCTTCTTTGAAGAAACTGCGAACAACAAGTGTTATTTGAGCATGCTTCACAATAGCTTCATTCCACAGCTTCTTGCTACTGCCTTGCCCTTCAACATGCAGTGGTTCATGCAAGATGGAGCAAGACCACTTACTGCAAACACTGTGTTGGAGTTTTTACGCGAGCATTTTGACATGCGGATCATGTCACTCAGGTTTCCAGGTCGCTTCAATGATGGACAAAATTGGTCCGCCAATAGTCTAGACCTCAATCCATGTGACTTTTTTCTTTGGGGGTACCCAAAGGAAAAAAAAAAATTCCAAAATGTCCACGTGGTTTAATGGAGCTCAGAAGACTCATTCTTCAAGCTTGCAGTGAAATTACGGAAGACATGTGGCGTAGGGTAATCACTAACTTTAGTGTTTGTTTGAAGGAAGTTAGGAAATGAAATGGTGGACATATTGAGCATGTGCTGAGTTAGAACAAATCTCCATGGACGGCTCTTCATTGTAGTATATGTTCCTTTCAGATTGTATTGACAATAAAGTTTATATTCAAAAACAAAATGGTAACACATTTTGTGCGCCACCCTGTATACAAAGGGACTATAGAAAGTCAAGTTACATGTTATTGTGGCAGGCTAAGTAACATTTATTGAATTGTGCACTACACTTGAAAGTGACATACTTCCATGACACTATTTTTCAACATAGT
Source organism: Schistocerca gregaria (assembly GCF_023897955.1). Taxonomy (NCBI): domain Eukaryota; kingdom Metazoa; phylum Arthropoda; class Insecta; order Orthoptera; family Acrididae; genus Schistocerca; species Schistocerca gregaria. The sequence goes on from NC_064924.1 coordinate 481,795,751, forward strand.
CACCAAGTCTCTGTAAACAACATGCAAAACATTCTACCAATCATTCACCTTCTCGACAATAGAAATCCAGTTCTTGTTCATGGAGCCATTCAAGAACTGCTATGTGAATATCCTCACCATCAGAAAATTTCTTTCCCCCGATGTTCTTGCTCGATTGCCTGGACATGGATCTCTGTGGCTAATATCGATGGTCTTGCTTCCTTACTAGCATGACCCACATTTGTGCAACCTTCATCAAATTGTTGGTACCATTTCATTACGGCTGGATGTAACATTGAATTTGGTCCATGTAAAATCAGAATTGCATGGTGAACCTGTGTGCAATTTAGAAATTGTCAGTTCCATTTCATTAATGGATGGATGCAACATTGCATTTGGTCCATGTACAACTAGAAGTTTCATTTAGATGTTTTGCCCACAAGAATCACACTGTCCTTTGCACCTCATCTTTGGTATACATTTCCTGTCACCATATCATTTCACTCCCACACTGTCTGATCCACCTGTCATCCATAACACAGCAGAACTGCGGTTGCAATAAAAACAAAACATGTACTCTCTTCTGCTGGTAAACAGTAATTTCCAAATTTATCAGTATAAACAGATTGGTAAACATGCAAAAGTAGCTTTCGGCAACTGCTTCTGCTTGTTAATTTATAACTTGACTCATTCCACATCCCTGAAGGTTCTCCTTCACAATGGGATTTATGAAACATAGTAAGTGCATGAACGAACAAATGACTGATTGAATGAACAATAAGTGTTATTGTGTGCCACAACTGTGACAACTGTTAATTTCTCAGTTGTAAACAATGGACCCACATCACATTATCTTCAAGACAAGTATGACCATAGTGAATGTAGCTGCTGTATTCATGGCCAATAAAACAGAAAGAGCAAACACCAACTAAACATTCCCAAACTAGGGGTGAAAAAAAAGTGGAATTCAATTGACATCAACACTATCTCTGTGTCCAGCTAAAATGGTAGAGAACTGCTCACTTCTAAGCTGGGAGGTTCCAGTCTACTCTCTGTTGCACTCTGCTTACCACTGTTTTTGTTCTATCTTTATTTTCATCTCAGGCCCTCATTATATCACTTTCATTTCCACTTTCATTCTGAAACATTTCTGCACTCATCATCATCATCATCATCATCATCATGGACAGTTCCCAGCCTCTGGCCCAGTCTGTGTGGGACATTGGAACGTAGGCCTCTCCATCGTCTTCTGTCTTGCCACCATCTCTCCGCCTTCACCTTGGTCCAATCTTCTCCTTTCTTCCGGATGCATTCCTCTATTCTTTTCAGCCATCTGTCTCTCAGTGTTCCTCTTGGTCTCTTTCCTTCCAGTTTCATCTCGTGTATCTTCCTGGGTATCCTCTTCTCCTCCATTCTCTCAATGTGTCCATACCATTTCAGTCTTGATTTCTCTGTCTCCTCCTGTAATGGTTCCACCTTCATTAACTCTCTGATCCTCTCATTTCTTAATCTGTCTATCTTTGTCACTCCAATACTGTTTCATCTCACTAGCTTGTACTTTGTTTCTCTCTCTTCATTTCATAACCCAGGTTTCTGATGCATATGTCAGTATCAGGACATAGTATGACCGGTATATAACCTTTTTACTGATTTGGGGTACATCCTTGCTCCATATCAGGCTTTTGACACTCTTCCAAAATGCTTCTGCATCTCTCCTCCGCTCGTTTATTTCTCTGTTGTTTTTTCAATCTTCCTGTATCAGGCTGACGGAAAAAATTACAGAGAAATAAACGAGTGGGGGAGAAAAACATTTCTGCACTCATAAACTTCATAAAGTTGTGTCATTGCTATTTGAGCCTCTACACTTTTCTATAAGTGACATTTCTTCATTTCTTGTGATTTTATTAGCAAGTCTGGACTGAAAAGTATGGTAGTGATGTCGAAATGGTTGAAGAGAGAAGGAATCTGTCAAGGAAAAGATAGAAACAGGTGCTTGTGTATCAAGGTCAAATTACAAGGATGCAAATGGAAATTTACGGTACTGAATTTGAAGGTTTATGGTAGCATTACAGAATACACAAAGAATAATTCAATTGGTCCTAACTTCTTAACTTAAAGTAAGTAAGGACAACCATATTTTCTTTAAGTTTCATTCTTATATTTACTTTAGAATAGCGTGAGTGAGAGAAAGAGAGAGAGAGAGAGAGAGAGAGAGAGAGAGAGAGAGAGAGGAAGAGGGTGAGGTGGCAGATGCCACACTGTGTATAAATTTGATTGATGACAGATTCAGTTAAAATTAAAATGCACAATCAATTTGCAAGTGCACCACATAATTTTCCAGTCCAAATTTCTTGGGAGAAAAAATAAAATACTGTTGTTTGTTCAGCTCAATGTGACTGTTTTACCTTGGCAAACCAAACTGTTCATAGTTGTAGCTCATGTGGATATCTGCAGATTATGCTGTAACAAAACCCTTTGTCCACAGTCAATTTAAAGAGACCGATTACCCTCCTACCAGGAGGTGATAATAAAATGCACTTGGCTGACTGGCCAGGTGTAAGCTTTTTAATTGGATGTTGCTTTGGTAACTTTCTTGTACCTAACATACCCCACTTGTCCAGCTGGGGTAAGGGGACCTACAGCTCAGCATGGAATCTGAACCATGTGTCTTTCCTGGTTACTCCTCACACTGCTGACAGGTGGAGCTTAGATTAAAGGCAAATTGAAAATTTTCGTGATCTGGCTGGGATTCGATGCCATGACCTCTCACTTTCCAAGCACGTGGTTTACTGATACACCACCAAGCTTGACTACAAGGTGGTTACTTGTGAACATACCTCTCCCATCCTTCCAGCAGGAAGTGCACAGCCACGTCACATACCCTATTTGATACCAAAGCATGAGTCAGAACCATGCAAAGCCTAAGCCCCAAGGTGCAAACACTGCATACACTAGAAAAAAAGTTAAGATAAAACTAGGAAGTTTCTGAAAGTGAAGATAATGTTATAACATAATGAATAAATTACATTCCTTCTTTTATAAACTTCCTCTTTTCAACAACTTGCAATGTTTAATTCTGATAAAAAAGTGTTGTAATCTCTGAGTTAACAAAGAAGATACCAGAGCCAGTTTAATACTGATTCAGATGCATCTAATGGGTATACTGCAGACTCATGTAATCTAATGTAGTGGTACTTAAAATTGTGTGAGATATGGTTTAAAATCAAAATGGATATGATCACCCAAACCAATTAAATGCTCAGATTTAGTATTAAATACTGCTACATTAAAGCTACATTGATAATATTGATACATGGTTGAAATTATTCAGATAACTGCTGATAGAACAGTGTTTCCTGTAGGTATTCTGGTCTTTTTTCCCACTTAATGTCCACTGAAATTGGTGAAAATACAATTCAAGTAAGCCATATGCTCTGGCTGCTACTGTTGTATAATCCAGATTGCTCATTCTGTATGTGTGCAAAACTTCCCTCTTGCTGAAAATACTTTATGTAATCTTTAACCTGTGGCTCTGAGTGTTTAATAAAGAAGCTTTTATAGTGGAATAGTCATCAAAATAATAAAACATCAACCATTACAATGGAACCACACGTTTGCTGAATCAAAAATTCATTGAATTTTACAATAGTATGTTAAAATTGCCACAACTTTTTGGAAATATGGAAAAATAATGATTATATTCATTTATCAATGAAATTATTTTAATTTTGTTATTGGCCTGCCATAATTCATCATACTTCTAATGAGGTCCAGCAGCACAGAACTGTACACAACATTGTTACCTGATGGTAATTTTATGCTTGGATGCCATTTCAAACAAACCTGCAGTGTGCTTAATGCTTGTGGATGGTTCTATTAAATCAACAACGGAAACCCATTTTACTCTTTCAGCTTTTATTCATATGCTACCCCACGAAGCATGTACTCATAAATGTACTTTACACAAACTGAATTTTATTAAAAAGTGTGTAGCAAAAATCTATTTTCTGTATGGTGTTCTGTTACATATGTGCCATGAGATCATGTTACAGACTAAACTCTCATATCTGCTCCCAACTTAGATGGAATCAGAATACAAATGAGTGGAAACAGTGACTAATTTTAAATAATTTTGCACTGCAGGAACAGTGTTCCACTTTCAGACACTCATTTTCTAGAGAATACCAAACCATTAAAAAAACATTCCATCAAACATGTTGCACCCAGATCAACACTTTTTCTCTGAACATACTATGAGTTTTCCACAAGACATGTTCAGTAAATGATGAAAGCTATTCATACTTACTGTCACTGAAAAATTAAAGTGGGTGAATATTGAAAATAGTGTCTTCTTTCTATCAGTGAGTAGAATTCTTACAAGGCAAATTAAAATTATTGCAAATCAGAACTATATTAAATGTTAAATTTATTAACTAAATATTTCTTAAGATTATTAATCCAGTAATCATTTAGAACATACATACCTATAAATACATCTTATATGCACCAGTATTATATGATGTCATAAACAAATTAAAATGAAACCTGAAATCCATATCCTTCATTTTATAAAATATAACTCTGTAGATAAAACAATAGAATATGGACACAAATTTCCACTGAATGAATATTTTCTGTTCTGTCATGTATGTGTAATCACTGACCAAAAATAGAGTCTATTAATCACTTCAAATTAAACATAACTCTCATGAACTACCTCACCATTTATACATCTTTTTTTATTTCATTTCCACTTAGATGTGTCTCATGTTTCCTAGCAAAAACTGACAAACACCTATCTTCACACAATTCAAATGTAAATTCTTGAGTTTGTATGAAGGACTGAGAAAATATTCTTTCACAGAAATCATATAGGTGCTTTTAGAAAAACATAAACACAAAAAATATAAAAAGAAGTAACTGGGTCACAAAAAAGTTAAGCCAAACATAAAAATAAGAACTTCCAACTAAAAAGAAATGACTGAGAACAGTAAGTGCAGAAAACAATGGTGAATAGGAAACTATGCGGGATTAAGTGTCATTATTTGCCACATAATTTGAACTAATTTCAGAATATTGGTTGTGCTTCATATGCATGATAACAGGGTCATCTGTATTGAAGAACACTATTTTGGTGCATGATGAACAGGAGGATGTGCCAGCAGCAAGAAATATGATGAAGAAATGTTGAACAGTAGAGAAAAGCCATTGGAATCATGATCACTTAGTTATGCAAGAATTTCTGTATTGTCACAAGATCTAAACTATGTATTATTTTTATTCTCATCAAAATGAATAAATGGAACCTGCAAATACAAACACCTGCTGTCACAATGATCATCTTTAATGCTGACAGAAGCATTTTCAGTCCACTTTTTGGGACTTATAACTACAAAGATACTACCATTTCTTTGTCCAGTAAATCAAAAGTGTCCATCATGTACAAAGTTCTGGTCTACAAGATTATAACATGCAAACAATAACAGGCACCAGCATTCCACATCATAATGCAGACTGCAGGCAATGATGAATGAAAGATGTTACAAAAGAAATTTCACTCTATGAAATGTCAGTAAACATAACAACATCTGCAACCAGTACAAAATTAACTGCTTCTCTGATTTCTTGTTAAATCTGCAGGAAGCTCATGAAATTATAAATTTCATTTGGTTTTTAATTTAGTCTTTGGTACAACACAAAACTACAGCAAAATGACTAACCATAAATGAAGAAGCAAACAATTGTGACAATGAAGAAATTTATGAAAGGTGATATCCATGGAAATAATTATCTACGATTATTACATTCCTTTTCTGAATCTGAACTCATGTTTCACTCCTCTTCCATTTACAATATGGAAACATATTTGGCAATTAATATAGAATTTCTTCTAAGTTTTTAGAAAAAAACTGCACAAACTTTTCTGTAATGTGCAATAAACTGGCAGGCATGACAAACCTCATTTAAAATATGGATGGGATGATGTATTGTGGCAGTCACACAGCAAATGTCTCACACAATTATTTTTGGTAATTCACAAATATGATTTCTGGATATGACACTATGTGTTAGATGCTGCCTTAAAACTGAAATGGTTAGAAGAGTAAAGCAAATAACGTTAATGCCAACAACAAAATTTAGAGAAGAGAAACATGATTTTGTTTTATTTTGCACTTCAAGGGTGATTCAAAGCATCTTGTGATGTTAAGAACAAATGAACAAATATTTAGCAAGTGAATGATATATCATAAATGGTGAATGAATGATAATGGCAATAAAAATGAAATACCAAGAAACTATACATAATCACAGACATGATGATCCTTGGGAAGGTGTATATATTTATATATATTTATATCTTACTCAAAATGCATTTCATATTTCATAATACACACATTTCTAAGGGTGGTCCCATTCCCACCTTCATCAAACAAGACAGAAAGGTACACATAAACAGTCCACTGATCCAATGTCCACTGATTCACTGACAATGTCAATGTGGTAACCTACCACAATATTAAGAACATATTAGGTCCTGAAATATACTGGAGAAAAACATTGACAACCAAACTCCATTTTTGTTGATTGGTGGCAGTTTCCACTGTCAATCATGTTGTGAGACCTGAGCTGGTAAATGTGGCCTCTGATATGTAATGGCCAATCCCGGAGATTTGCAATGTTTTGTTGCCCAGTTTCTATGGAAAGAGCTCACTCTGAGAACAATTCTACATCAAACTGCTTCTTATTCTTCACAGAGAAACACACAAATCCTCTAGCTTTAATAAATTTATATGTATGTGAGCCTACTAGTTGAACATGAACATATTACCATAGTAATAATTATTTTCAATAATATTATTTATTGTTATTTATTATTTATCCCAACTAAGCAACAATGTTATAACTGCATTTACCATTATATACAGTATTCCACAGTATTACTTAATAATATTTGGTATATGTGATCAAATCAAGATATCAAATTTCTTTTTGTACGACCCAAAAAATTTGACTTTCAAAGAGATTTATGATTCCCTCCCCCCTTTTAATCAGCAGTGCACACAGTACCACATATTGCACATAGTTGAAATTCACATTAACAGCACAATTATGGGACTCAGCAGATATATTGTAGGCACTTCTCTGTTACAGTAGCATCAATCACAAATTTTAAGATCCACATGAAAGCATAATTTTTCATGCTGGTCATATAACAATTCTTTTGTTTTTTTTATTTTGGTTGTAAAATAAATACAAAAAATGATTATCTTCCTTTGATCACAATGAAGCAAATATTTTTCCACACTGATCAGGAATACTTCTGTATATAATATTTAGTCTGTTTATTTAAAAATTCGACTGTACAGGGCCATGGGATGAAGACACATTTTAGCGAATGAGAAATTGCCAACGCACAAAGCAGAAGTTCTTACGAAACACTGATTCTTTTGTCCACTTTGGACTACACAATTCACCCATCTCTACTCTCACTTTTCGCCAAGTAACAGGTGATGACAATATCACACAGGAATTAGTAAACAAATAAATTATGGAAGCTTCACGAAGAAACAATTTGCAAAAAATTGAGAAATAAAATCATAAGGTGAATTCAACACTACTGACTAGATTCACAATAACAAATGACTTAGGTATTCATAAAAGTTACACAATACACAAATGTTCCCTATTTCTGCTGTTTGCTTGTGAAATGTGCAACAGAATGTAATAGGATCTGCACTTGACTACCTCTGGGAATGTCTTGACTAGGTCTGCTACTATAAATGCAAGTAACACTTGGACAAAGGTCTCCAAGGTTCACTCTTCAGCACCTGTGCTTCCTTTTCAATTTCTTTATGTATATACCATATATATATTAGTAATATTCAAATGTGTGTGTGTATGTGTGTGTGTATTTGTGTCCGTGTGCATATATCATCTCTATTTATACTTTAGAAATCATTCATTTTCAACACTTACATAATAAAATAAATGAAAAAGTTATAAATAACAAATTAAGTCTATAGACAGAACTACACAGTACCTATACTGACTCATCAGCACATTTCCAAAAGCTAAAATATCTCAGTATCAAGTGAGTCATATCATTTCTTATTTGCCAACAAAGTTGTATTTCCAAAATTTACATCCAACTTAGTTATGGGAAAGCATTTAACATTACGGAATTGATTTCCCTCCTGTGTGTCTTATTCCTAAACAGTTATCAGCAGTGATGTTTCGTCATCATATGTGTAGTCCTAATAACTTCTGTACACATCATTACAACTTCAGATAACATTTAATTTTTCCACAGAAAAATGCAAGTATTTTTCTTCATGGAGAGGATACTTAGGAAAGCGGACTGTGCAACACCTGAAGCAGCTCAAGTTGTGTGCAGCCAGTAAGGCAAGGCAAATATAAAAACAATATGATGCACTTATGTGCTAAAACTTAAACAAGTATGTACTACTCATTTACAAAATGTGTGATAATAGATTTAAATGAACACGTGTTGGCACTTTGATGTCCCTGCGATCGACCCAATTGTTATTTTTTTGTTTGTTTTCATATTTTCTGGTGTGATAAATAAGAGTTGATGAGCAATAATGAAAAAGAGACTAACATGCACTACAGTAGATAATGTAAAACAAGATATTGGTGGAGCGAGTTTACATTAAAACATTTATACTTTTAAATGTACAATTCATCCTCTCTTGCTTTTAGAAGTGTCGTCTCTGTGATAAGGAATAGCCTCCTGTCTGTTGCCGGGCGGAGTGTCTCTACGATCACCCACCACATATTAACAAACACAATGGAACAGAAACGGAATGCACACATCGTCTGCAGTGTAGATGACAGTGCCGCTCAGTAAAGGCCACACCCGCGGAGATTGTTAGCGATGATGACATCGGTGACTGCGTCAAACACGAACTGAATGTTGTTGGTGTCAGTGGCACATGTCATGTGGCAGTAGATTTCTTTTGTGGTGGATTTGTTTTTCGCCTCAAATTGAGCTTGGATGTAAGCTGCTGCTTCACCGTACTCCTGTGCTCCTGAAACATATTCACGAGAACCAGAGTGAAGAATTGGATTCATATTACTTATATCAAAATCTAATACTTGTGATGAGTAATTATCATAACAAGTTTAACTCAAAATGTGAATTTTAGTATCTGGCAGACAAATGTTAATTCTGTAATAAGTTTTGCAAAACGGTAGCTGAAATCAATCTAGCAGAGGTCCAAACAAGGTGAAAATAAAAAGGAATTGTAATGTTCTCTTAATTACTTTCTTACATTGGTACACCTTATCCATTTATTTATCATCAATAGCAAATAAAACACTCAAGTGCAAAAATAATTTCTTAATTATTAAATGTAATTTACATACATTAACTTCAAAATGTGAGGCATTGACAGAATCTATCACTATATTAAATGTAGGGTGTAGGGCACAATTTCTTATTATATGCCCCATTAGCTCACTGTATTGTTATATGTGCACTTTATTGCTTTGAGACATTTATTTTCCGAAACACTGAAAATTTTATATACAATTACTGCAAATTGCTTGTACAAGTTGTGATTTTTGTGTTCTTAGTCATTAGTTGTCTGTCTTGTCCTGGCACTGCTTACCAGTGTCATGTTGATATACTTGTCATCTTATTTTGTGAGAAATTAGGATGATACTTTTTTTTTAATGTACCAGTAAGATAAGTAAAGTTTATGACTGTACACAACTTACATTTCTGAGATAGAGGACAAAAATCAACATGAGTTGAGATGGGATGAGGCAACACTAAATATGAGTTCAACAGTGGGAGGTCTCCACACAGAAAACTCAAGTGGGTGTAGAGGGAATGGAGAAAAACTCAAAAGGAATTGTAAGAGTAAATTGTTATGTCTCAATGTTTATTGAATCACTAGATTGGAAGTTAAGAACATTTAAATCATATGAGCATGTGGTTAGTAGAGACCAATTCCCTAATTTCAGAGAAGTGAAATTATTTTTATAGAAAGTTTAAAGAAGTTCAGGTAGAAGCTAATCAAAATTTTGTGGGAAGGAGTACTGTAAGAGAAGTGGGAGGGAGTACTGTAAGAGAAGCTGCAGCAGATGATGCCCATCACTAATTCACATGGGAATAACAAATGTAAATTAAATTCGGTCACAAAAAAAGTTAGCATGTCTCAGAAGTACATGGGGGGGGGGGGGGGGGGGAGAAGAAGGATGCAAGATTAGTTTCAATGTCCTGTCGACATCAAGGTCGTAAATGACGGAGCACTAGCTCATATCGTTTCAAGGATGGAGATGAAAATTGGTTGTGTCCTTTCAAAGGAACCATTCCAGCATTTGCCTGGAGTGACTTATGGAAATAATGGAAAAGCTAAACCTGGATGGTTGGTTGTGGATTTGACAGTTGTCCTCACGAAAGTAAGTCTACTGTGCTATGTTGCTTGATGTACAAAATGCAGTAAATGCTAATGAGCAAAAGATGAATGATAGTGTAAAAGAATCAAAAATTGTACTTGTCAGGTTTATAAGATCTGTGCACAAATTAATGCTGCACAAAACTGCAAGATTAAGGTGATATTACAGGAAGTCATTATGATGTAAGATTAAAGTAATAAACATAGGTCACCAAATTATGAGGCACATAAATGAAGCAAAAAGTATGGAAACAAAGGTTTCAAATCTGTGATAGAGGAATTAAAATTGTGTGTGTCAGGGAATGCACAGCAGCAATTTCATGTATAATATAAAACCAGACATAAATTACAAGGTTCCCAGATCAAACCACAGGCTGACAAAATTTTGCATATGACTAAATAGATAATTAATTAGATGTAGATGTGATTCAGAAAGTTTTAATGTTTCATGTTAATAGAAACTACTGAAAATAATGATGAAATTGCCAGATAAACTCATATAAGAAGTAACATTGGTGCCAGAATTTGCTTATGGAAATAGCTATAGGTCAAGAACAGGTTTTGATTGAGTTGGAGGTCATAGCACATATGTACAGTTGTGTAGCTATGTTTGTGGTACTTGGAAAAAGTTGTAAGTTCTGATTGATAGTGGAAATACAGGGTGAGCACACTCTTGCTCTGATTATAAATATTTATAACAGGATAACTTTTTGACATAAGAAGTTACATTTGATGCCATTACATAGGTTGGTGTTACTAGATGTTGTGACCATTAGATGGTGCTAGTTCTCCACAACTTTGATGCGGCCTGTTAGGTCACGTTAGTTGCTGGCGAAATGGCATCGAAGCAGGAGAAAGTGCAATGTGTGCTTTGGTTTCATGAAACGAAATCACCCATCAGTGTTCAGCATAAACTTTGGGCTTCTTATGGATGCAGCCCTCCTGACGTTAAATCAATAAAGCGATGGTATGCAATGTTTAACGAAACAGGCAGTGTTGAAGATCATTCTCAAAGTGGCAGGCCTCGTGCGAGTGATGCAACTGTTGATCATGTTCAGCAATCGTTTCGGTGGAGTCCATCTAAATCAACTTATCAAGCATCACATGAACTTCAAATACCGCAAGCAAGTGTGATGAAGATTCTTCATGAAAGGCTTAGGTTGCATGCTTACAAAGTGCAAAGAGTGCAGGCCTTGCTAACGAATGATTTGCTGACACATGCTGAATTGGCAACTGAGACTTTCAACAGGATTGATTGCAGTAATGATTACTTAAATTGCATATGCTTTATCGATGAATCCGCCTTTCATGTCAGTGGAATGGTAAATAGGCATAACGTCTGTATACGAGGTCCAGAGTCTTCACATGCTACTGTACAATTACAGTGAGACAGCAAAAAAGTGAATTTTAGGTGTGGCCTCATGCATAACAAGGTTTATGGACCATTTTTATTTGCAGAAAAATCTATTGCCGCTAACATTTACTTAGACGTTTTGTAACACAGTTAGAAAAATATCAACCATGGATAATTTTCCAGGAAGATGGAGCACCTCTGCACTGGGCTTTGATAGTGCGTAATTTCTTGGATGAAACATTTCCAGATCAGTGGATTGGAAGGAACCGTCCGACACCCTGGCCACCCCGCTCTCCACCCTTGACTTTTTCTTCTGGGGCTATATCAAGGACAGAGTCTTCGTCACACCAGTTGCTGACATGGACAAACTGAAGGCTAGGATACAATAGGATACCAACTGCTGTGGGTACTGTGACAGAACACATGTTACGAAACACTTGGTGGGAAGTGGTATACTGCGTCGACATTCTCCAAGGTACCAAGGAGCACATGTCGAAGTTTATTAACGTAAGTGGTCCTAAAAAAAGACTTTGTGCTTACCCTGTATATGAAAAACAAAAATGGTGATAAGTTAAAAAAGATAATAGTTGCAGTCTATTTAAAAATGCAATAAAAACTGTAAATGAATGAGGCAAATTAATATCATGGGAAAATTTTACTGCTAAGAGATGTTGCCCGTTTTTAAAAGATTAAAAATTACAAACACATTCTTTCAGAAAAAGGGACATTCATAAATTTACAGAGTCAGCAAGGGGATACAAGTCTACCATAGATCGTATAGTAATCAATAACAAACTAGAGGGGATAGTAAGAAGGACCAAACTTTTTAGAGGATACAATGTGAGGTCTGGTCATTTTATAGTAATATTCCTAGTAGACATATTCACAATATGGAAGCAGAATAGGAAGATACCCAAAGAAAAAACAAATGAAGTTTACAGAGTACACTGATGGGAAAAAATCACATCTAGGAGGAGTTGTGTAACACAAATGAAAGTTTGTAGACATGTTTCCACTTCTGAAAGATGATCTCTACTAAATTTTCATGTCAGTTGCATAAGAGTTACACTAGTACTGCCACTATGAGGATGCATATCAGGTTTGATTTAAATATATGCTATAATGGTTGTGAGCATCAGTTGCCTTTGAGATAGGACATGATGAGTTGATGTAAGTCAAGAATGCCTTTAACATGACAAAGACGCCATTACCAACACTTCACTGAGTTTGAATGAAGTCATGTAACAGTGGAGGTCTGTTTTGTTTACTGATGGAAGCTGGTTCTGCTTTGGTGTCAGTAAAGGAGCACAATTGAGGGCCTGCAACCACTCTATCTGCATGTTAGACTCACTGGACCTACATGTGGAGCTAAGGTCTAGGGTGCAATTTCATATGACAGCAGGAGCACTCTCCTGGTTATCGTATGCGCCCTGACTGCAAATTTGTACGTCAATCTGGTGATTCGACCTGCTGCACGGCCACTCATGAAAAGCATTCCAAAGGGTGTTTTCCAACAGGATAATGCTCACTCATATACCAGCATTGTAACCCAACATGCCCTACAGAGTATCAACATGTTCCCTTGGCCTGCCCAATTACAAGATCTGTCTCCAGTTGAGCAAATAGGGGACATCATCATATGACAACTCAAACGTCATCCACAACCATAATTAAGCATGCATGTATTGACCATTCAAATGCAACAGGCATGGAACTCCATCCCACAAACTGAAATCTCTGTCAATTGCACAATACAAAGCATGTACATTTCTATGTTGCATTCAACATTCTGGTGGTTACACTGGTTGTTAATGTACCAACATTTCGCATTTGCAATGGCCTATCTTGGGCTTACATTAAAACCTGTGATCTTGCAATGTTAATCATTTAAATATCTTACCTCAAGAAATGTATTCACAAAATTTCCTTATTCTACATTAATTATTTTTTGGTTTTGCAATCTTTTTCTGTCAGTGTATATGTGCTTAACAAAGGCAAAGTCAGAAATCTGTGTCAAGGAAGACTAAATAGATATCTGCAGCTAATGAAAGCAGTAGAAGATACTGAGCAATGGACAATATAAGAAAATCAGTTATAAGGCTACTGATGAAGTAATGGGTAAGAAGAAACAAATATGATGGAAAAGAGTCCTCAAAATCTTGACATCCGACCTTGAAATAAGCATAAAGCTCAAACATAATGATTACCTCAATTATCCTAACAACCTGAGATGATGTCTGTGGAAGACTAGCAGCAGGCAATAAGACAGTTAAAATGCTTAATGAAGCAGGCAGGGAAACAATACAGATAAATGACAACAATAGCATTGGGTTGAACATTACAAATCTCTTTGGTATACAGATGACAAGACAAAAACTAAGAAAATGGAATATACTGGTTTATGAAGTGTGGCATAGAAGAGGTGAAGGAGGCTATGACTGCACTGGAAAACAGAAAAGCCGGCCGCTGTGGCCGAGCGGTTCTAGGCGCTTCAGTCTGGAACTGCGCGACCTCTATGGTCACAGGTTTGAATCCTACCTCAGGCATGGATGTGTGTGCTGTCCTTAAGGAAGTTATATTTAAATAGTTCTAAGTTCTAGGGGACTAATGACCTCAGATGTTAAGTCCCATAGTGCTCAGAGCCATTCGAACCATTTTTTGAAAAAAAAAGAAAAGGTACAGGCATGGATGGCATCAACGATGAACTCCTAAAAATATGGTTGACTCTTTCTCTACCCGAGACTGTTAAATCTGTTCATTATGTGTTGGAAAATAAGTGTCATGGCAACAAGCAGAAGTTGTATCTCTGTTTAAAAAGTAACAGCCAGAATTTTAGAGGAATTAACTTACTGGACACGGCATATAATGCTTATATTAGGATCCAGAATATCAAATTACAAATAATATCAGAGTGCTTATTAAGTGAAGTGCAAATGAGTTTCCACAGAGAATGATTGACAACAGATGCAGTATTTGTGATGAAAGAACATCATTGAAAGATATACAGTATTTAATTGAGTGACTCACTTAGCATTTCTTGAGCTGAAAAGGTTCTTTGATAAAGTTAATACAGAAAAACTGTTGAACATAATGAAGAAAAGCAGTTATCCTCTTTATTAGATATGAACCTTAAGAAGTTAATACAAAAGCGCAACAATCACATTAGATATAAATGGAGAACTAGGAGCACCTTTCAGTACTACGAGAGAAGTCAGACAAGGACATAGCATTCCTCTTTTATAGCGTGTGATCCCATAAGAACAAAAATAGTTGGGGATATGTAGTAGCAGAACAAGCCAACATTTTAATTATCTAGGGCAGGGTATTCAACCTTTTTTAGCTACTGCCCACTTTTGTATGTCTGGTAGCAGTAAAATTTTCTAAGTGCCCACAGGTTCCACAGCTCCGGTAATTTAAAAAGTAGGGAAGTACCTATATTTTGTAAAATGTATACAGCAGAAATTCTGCACGTTAAGGCATATAACAGAGATATACAGGAGAAGGAAGCAAAATTTGGAAAAACGGTTGGAACAATAAACTGGTACTTTAGAATCACATAAGATACTTAAATAATAATAATAATAAAAATGGCAATGCTAGGAAAGACTTAACATGTTCAATACAAGAAACAAAACTGAAGATAACAGAAGAAAATGGAGTGAACATACTGACAGAGTGAACAGTAACACACTACAGTACAAAGTCATAAATTTTAATCGAGTAGATCAAAAAAGTCTGGGAAGGTAAAGGTTGACATGGGCACTGCAAAGTCAATTGCCTAAAACTGCAAAGGATTTTACTGTAGTAACCCACTGGAACACAGGAGTAGCTAGAGATACTGTTCTGAGCACATGCATAGGGGGAAGGGGGTCACATCTCCCTCCCACTAAAAGATTGTGACCACTGACCCCCAACCCCTTCCATAACTGTACCCTGGACCCATGACACAGCTAATGTTTGTGAGGTATGACAGATGACAGTTTAATAATGATGAAGTATTGACTGGAGGGGGGAGGGGGGGGGGGGTAATAAAGGAGGAGGATTAATAGCCAGATAGCTTTGAAACAAAAGTGCCATCTTTGGTTAATGAAGACTTATTAGGTACTGAAGTGAGTTGCTGAGGTACTGCATTTGCATCAGTTTGTTGGCAAAAGTCATTGAGAAGTGCCAACAGACACCATGAATATGCACTGCAGAATTATATGGCAGTGAGAATGAACTGCAGTCATTGAGAAGTACCAATAGGCATTGAGAACACAAAAAGGGAAGCATCTACTACTGAGACTGCATTGCAGTAACTTAGTGCCCAAATGTAAGTCAAGAGAAAACTGAGAGAAGAGTCCCAAAGATCTGCATAAGTTATGTGCCATAGCAGCAGATGTCAGTTCAGTACTTACAGGGTCAAAGAAAAATGATGAAAACCTCATGGACCAAAAATAAAAAAGGTTATGAGAAGATGCCAGAAAAAGCTGATAGGTGAATGACACACACAGGCAAAAATATTGAGAGTGAGAGCTGACACTCTTCTGAAAATCACAAATTATCTGACAGAAAAAGAAAAGAAATGGTTAAGTATTTTGTACTGTATAATGAGCCATGTTTCCTTGAAGCCACTATTACATCAAACACATATGTGAAAAAAGTTGCAGGAAAAATAAAAGGATTCAGTGCAAGAAATATGAGGGATTATTTCTAAGGATAAACACCTACTTTAATGAATGGGAGACCAATTTTCTGTACTGAGAGAGCAGTGTTGAAGCTTATGCTAAATTCTTATCTAATGGGATGACTGTGGGACATTTTATTTTATAAAAGCAATGGATGAACATGTCATAAGTTGATGAATGCTATGTGACAAAGAAAATTTATGCATAATGAAAAGTGGAAGGGTTTATCACAGGCAAAATGGCTTCATAAAGAATTAAAAAAAAGTAAAACGTTCAAAAGATATTGTGGGCACAGAAAGAGCAATTTTGATAAGCTGAAAGAAGTGAATGTACTGTATTAGCAATATTACTTGTGCATACCAGCAAGAAAGAATTATTATGTTATTTATTTTATTTCCTATATAATGTGCTCTGTTATTTATATTTCCACTGTGCAGTGCTATCTTCTGATTAAGTGTATGTACACTGTCCAGTCATGTAATGTGATCATCTGTCAAAGCTCAAATAACTATCTTTTGGAGCATGGACCACTGCAAGACATGCTGGAAGAGAGTTAGTGAGGTTCTCACAGGGAAGTGGAGCCACGCTAATTCCAGTAACTCAGTCAGCTGCGCTATGTTTCTCTGTTGAGAATCCATGGCATGAACAGCCCAATTGAAGTAGTCCCACAGATTCTCGAAGGTTGTTTGGTGGTCAGGGAAGTAGAGTAAACTCATCCTAGAGCTATTTGAATCATGCACATACACTGTGAGCTGTGTGACACGTTGCATTGTCCTGATGGTAGATGCCATCGTGCTGAGGAAAAATAAACTGCATGTAGGGGTGGATGTGGTCTCCCAGGATAGATGCATAATTGTGTTGGCTCATTGTGCCTTCCTGAATGACAAAATTTAGCAGGGAATGCCACATGAACATTCCAATGACAATCCCTCCTCCGTCTGGATCCTTTGTTTCAGACGTTTCATGCAGTATATGCCAATGGCTGTCTATCAAATGGACCATAAAATGTGATTCAACTGAAAAATCTACCTGTCACCAATCAATGGGCGTCCAGTTTAGGTATTGGTATGCAAATTCCATTCTTCATCATTGATGAACAGCAATCAGTATGGGTGCTTGAAACAGACACATGCCTATATGCAGCAACATTTGCTGAATGATCACTGAGGAGAAACTGTTGGTAGCCCCATGGTACACCAGGACAGTCAGCTGCTCAACAGCTACACATCTATTCACTCAACCACATCTCAGCAGCTGTCATTCAACCCTGTCATCTACAGCCTTGGTGCATCACAGTTGCCTGGGCACCGGTTTTGGACAGTGCCATCCTGCCGCACATTATTCTTTAACCACAGTGGCTTGTGAACAGTTTGCAAACTTAGCCATTTCGAAAATGCTTCCACCCTTGGTCTGGAAGCCAATGATCATGTTCTTTTGGATGTCAGATAAATCATTCCATTTCAACATTACTGATTATGACCACACTGTTTCCCATGTCCCCTGCCACATTTTATGTACCCTCCACTGCTAGTATTTGCCACCTTCCATGTCATCGGTTATTGCACGTTAACACTTAATATAGAAAGTGGTCACTTTAATGTGACTTGACCATACATGTTTGTGAGGTGAAAATGCTGCCAAAAACAAATCTTAATAATTCCACAATGATTTTGTTGTATGTAGAGCAACAGAAAAAATAAGGTGATCTATACACTTGCCACAAATGTATAATTTCATGAAAGGATATCCTACATCTATTCCTAAAAATATTGTGTACTCATATGTGCAGAATTTTTATAAGTTAACTGGGTAAACAGTTTTTGTATTATTGTCTGTGTAAACACACAGTTTTGTTTCACACACTTATTCACATGGAAGGATATGACAATGAACACACTAAAAAAATCAGATGTTAGGAAGATACTAATCAGTACTTATGTTGTAAATAACCTATAGTCAGTTTGGGACAAATTAAGTGCAAAAGTAGGTAAATGATGGTAATATTTATGGATACTGTAAGACAATATGAGTTTTATTTGCAGACTGATGTGACTTAAGTGTAATAAAATTTCGGTGTAGTAAATAAAGTATGATGTAAGTCAACAACTGTGTGGTGTGTCGCTCAGGGTTCACAGACGACATACTGAGAAAGTCACTGCTGCAGGGGGGCCTCCAAGTGCGACTGTAGCATCTGGGCAGTCCAGGCAGGAAACCAGTGTGTGTTTTTGCCTCTAGCTCAAAGCAAAATTTGCACAGTAAAAAGACTAGAAAAACAGACATGACAAATGGATGACTAAACAAAACATGGAATTTTTAGAGTATCAACAAATTAAACATTTACCAAGATAATGCAGGAATGGTTTTAGAGAGGAACATTCTTGGCAAGTATGAGTTTGATTTAGTGTAGAAAAAGAAGGTGTCATGCAGCTGTAGTTTGATTGGTGAGGTGAACATTTAGAACTGGGCAGTGAGAAGTATGAACGCTCTCATATCAAATTTTGCAGACTAATAGAAAGCAGACACTCCTAGTATAGAACTCTTCACTGCTACAGCTCATGTGAGAGAGATTTGCATATGGCTTTGACCATGTTTTTAAGTGATTACAACTGGTAGGATAGTCACTGCCTCTTAATGCCAGAGGCCCAGTTCTGCTTGATCATGATGCACACACTCAGTCATCATTTGTAGAGGCTCCTTTCCTTCCAGGATATAGCATTCATATCACGCCAATGACCAGCACTGTGTACAAACTAATCACTGACAATCAATGACAAGCAATACAGTTCTTCGACCACCTGTCAGTATCACATTTGTCTCAAGCACTAAACAAAATCATAGGAAAGTGACATGAAGGAATTTAATAATACTGTGACCATGATATTGTTTTCTTCTTGGATGGTAGTGTGTGATGGAGAAATATTGATTGTGCCAGAAACAGTTTTGTAAAAGGGTAATTGCAATTAAACACTTAAAATATTGTGTGAAAGTAAAAACAATGCCTTGTATTTATATTCTTGCAACTGCCATGCTTCATCCTTTTATTTGTTTTTAATTGTAAATGCTCACTCAAGGGTAAAATGATTTCAACATTAATAAATTTTATTTACTTCTGTTAATCTCAGAAAGAGGGATCTTAACAAAATCCACCACTACAACATATTGCATCCATCTAGGCATTGAAAAGCTTATTTTGTACATTAAATATACCAGGATTATGATACTTCAGATTTAAATTAAATATTTGAAAGATTTCCACTGTAGACACTCTTGTAAGACAAACACAATAGTAAATTATTGTTACTGTCAAACTTATTAAAGTGACACATTAACAAAATATTGATAGGCCCAGTAGTAACTACACTGCTAGGCTGATTTTCATTTATTTAATTTATCTTTTTAGCAACCATATTATCAGGTTCAGGATATTGGACATGTCAAATTACAAAACATTATAAAATGTTATATACTCACATCATGCACAAAAATTTATCATTCTTATCGACACATCTTTGTAATCAAAACATTATTCCGTTTAATTAGATTATAAAATTATATAAGTACATACTGATAAAAGCTAGAATTTTGGTCAATTTTACTGTAACTATTAAATACTAGTACTTTAGTTAAATAGGCATAGTAACATATAGCACAACAGATTGGTCATAAGTAGATATGTACATTGATGAATGAAGTTTAGTTTTATCTAGGAATACTTTGATAATTACGAATTTTTGTTTACAGAGATTATGATGCAGATCTTCAGATTTGAGTAAAATTCCAGGTATTCATTAATGCTGTGGAAGCTGTTGTTTATTAGTAGATTTTTTTAATGTATTAATTTTTTATGTTATCAGGCAATACACTGTATAGAATTTTTGGTTTGTAAACAACACTGGCCTGATATATTGATCTTCTGTGCACGTCTCTATGATAGTCATCCCTGTTCCTTGTTTTGATAATTGTGGATCTCAATATTAAAAAAAGATGAAACTTTACATATTTTAATGAAGCAGATACTTTCAAATATAAATATAGATGGTATAAGGTCATGATTTTTAATTCCTTAAAAATACATATATGTGATTCTCTGTAAGTAACATGACTTATTAATCTTACAGATTTTTTTTGAAGTTTAAATGACTGTTTTGCAAAAGATGTGTTTCCCCAGAGTAGTATACCATACCTCAGTAAACTATGCATGTATGCATAATAAGCAATTAACACTGTTTTGGTACTGCAGCAATCTTTAAGCATTCTTAATGTGTAATGGCACTTGCTCAATTTTTTGTTAAGCATTTCTACATGTTTTTTCCATCTGAGATGCTCATCCACCCATAATTCTAAAAATTTTATGTAATTGTTTTCCTGACTTTGGCTATTAAATAATGTGAATTTTCCATTGATCCTATGTTTGTTCCTTATATGGTTGAAGGTCATCCATACAGTTTTCTGGTCATTGACAACTAGACAGTTATCGTTAAACCATTTTTCAGTCACTTCTGTTGTTTTGTCAATTTTTTGCTGCATCTCTTAATCATTCTTCTCTTTTATACAGAAGCTGGTATCATCAGCAAATAATATAGTATCAGCTGTTGAAAATTGTTGTGGTAGGTCTTCAATAAAAACCAAGAACAACAGTGGTCCCAATACCGAGCCCTGAGGCACCCGATAATTAACTGATTTATATTCAGAATGGTACACATCACCATCCCGAGAAATTGGCACTCTTTGTTTCCTGTTAGTTAAATATGACTTGAACCTCTTGTAGGAAACACCACGGGCACCATAATTATATAGTTTTGACAGTAGTAAGATAAGACACATTGGAAAGGTCCTAAAACAACCCACAGATCAGTTCTATGTCCTCAATAGCTTTGTAAACAAGTATTAGGCAAGTGAAGAGAGTCATTTGCATTGATTTGCCTTTTCTGAAACCACTCTGTGCATTTACAAATTTTTTATTTTTGTTTAGGAAGTCTAGCAATCTATCATGCATTATTCTTTCAATTATTTTCGAAAATACACGGAATAATGATAGTCTGAAATTTTTAATGTCAAACTAGTCACCACTTTTATAAACTGGTATTATTGTTGACTGCTTAAGTTTACTTGGAAACACACCAGCTTCAAAGGAGTCATTGATTACATCTACAAGTTGAGAGATCACATTATCAGTACTATATTTAATAATTTTGTCAGGGATACCATCAAATCCACAGGTGATTTTACTATCATAGCCTTTTGTATGTCTTCGGGTGTTATGGGATAAAGGCATGTCCTTTCATTTATTGGAATTTGGATTATATTTACTTGTGATCATGTTTTGGGCTACATTAATGTAATAACCATTAAATATATTAGTTATTAGAAGTGGATCATCAACCATATCATTTCTGTTTTTTATAGTGATTTTATTACTTGCATTTGCATGTTTGCCTGTATGATTATTAATCAGTTTCCACACTGATCTAATTTTATTGTTCCCCTTTCTGATATATGAATCATGCTTCTTTTTGTAGCTTTTTCTTATAACACTTCACATACGGTTTCATGTAGTATTTTGTTTTGCACACTTATATAGCATTCTAAGACTTTCTGATGACTCTTTGATTTCACTCGTTTCCCCTGAATTTGATTTTTTGTTTATTTTTGTTCTCTTCAGAGGGAATGAAACATCATAGCAGTAGTTATAATTTAACAATAACTTGTTGAATTTTATATCTACAGAACTAATGGTTTCCATGTTCCAGTTTACAATTTTTAACATGAGATTAAAGACCCTAATGCTGTCACCATTACTTAATCTTCTCTCCATCATCTCTTGTTGTCACTATTCTCATGAGATTTCTTTAAAGTCAATTTAATTGCTTGGTGATCAGAGAAACCTGAATCAAATACCTCATTCACAGTCACATTTAGATTTGTCAATGAATATTTGGTCAACAGTACTTTCACTATTTCTGCCATACATATGTCAATATTGTATGTTTTTAGTAGATTAAGCAGTTTCTGCCCTTTTTTTATAGTTGTCCTTCACATTAACATTGAAATCCCCAAGCATAATTATGTATTTTTACTGACTATTTGGTCAGTTCAGAAGATTTTCCAGACTTTCCTAGAACAATTGAAAATTGTTGGATGGTGACATATATATAATGCAATTATAATTTTACTTTCTGTTAGTTCACATAAACCATATTCAAAATCTTTTTCCATATAGCAGACATTTTTAAACCTAATTTACTTTGATTTAATATCTGGTCTTATATACACATGTTCCACCCCCTCTGTATGTTTTCCCTTCAAAAGCTGCTGACCAACAGGCAGTCTGTAATCCCAGCTGCACATTTTTGTATTTCTTGCACCCCGTGTTCAGTTACACACAAGACTGAAATCTCCTTCAGGACATCTAGCTCATATAACTTACTGGTTAAGCCCTGTGCACTATGATATAGGAGAGTTCAAGAATTATTCAGTTCTATGAGAGGTATATTTCTTGCCTGGAAAAATCTCTGAAGAGTAGACTGTAGCCTTCTTTTCATTTCTGTCTTGATTTTCACCTCCTGGGAGTTTCTGCAGTAGATTGGACCATAAAAAATCATTCATGTGTTGTTTGGATGGTGTCCTTTCCCTGGTGGTTCATCATGATCGGCTGTTTTTATTTTCTGTCCACTCTGTTAGAGCTTTGTCCTCAGTCTTTTTACATAGTTACATGGTTTTTGTGCTGCTTCCTTGTCATTTGTTCATTCCACAGAAGGCGTACTGACTGTTAACATTTAGGTTTCTTCTTCTGTCATTTTCTCATACTGTATGCACTGTGGTGATATTGTCTTCTGCGTTGCTTCCTTGTCACTTGTGCATTCCGTAGAATGCATGTTAACCATTAATTTTTTGGTTTTGTCTTCTGTTATTTTTCCATATTGTCAGTATTGTAAACAATAACATATGAACCAAATTGTGAAAATAGATTCACTATTTTAAGTTTATAAGCTCTGTGGGAATTGAATTGAATATTTTTATGTCAGTATAACTAGAACCTCTTTGAACTTATGACAGGGTTTTTAATTTCTAATGCATAGTATCATGTTTCTAATGTCCATCATGTGGATTTTTATGTTACTTTCATAGACAGTAGAGTTCTTATAATCAAGCATTCTGGGCAAAATGGGTGTTAGGAAGTCATGGTAAGCATTCCCAGAAGTCTAAACAATTTGTGAAACCAGGTTCTTGCACTCATGTTCTTGCACTTAGCAAATAACACAATCAGTCTTTTCTACACAATGACAATTTTTGGTCCAAGAAAAGTGTCAGAAAAATATTATGCTTCAACTATTTTTAGCATAGTAATTATTTAAAACAGTTCAAATACTTGATAGTCACCATGCTTTTGGTGTGTATGTAACATGCACTGTTAAATCACTCTTATTTCAGCATGGCAATTTTCTTCCATCCAACACAGATGGATTAAAAAATAACACACCATTGTAAAGACTTAGCAGATCATACAAATGATAAAAAGTTTAAATACATTCAATTTTTCTCAAACTATACAGCTTTTAGCAGTATTTTCGTTATTTTATTGTTCTTTGTGTTGAGAAACATAGGATTTGTTGTTATAATTACTAAATGGATGGCTGTTGTAATGAAAGACAAAGTCTACAACTAACGTTCAGTGAATGAAACTGTGCAATAATCAGATCATCTTTTCTTGTCTTCTGTACCAAAAAACCACCTACTGTTTCTTTATTTTCTTTCACTCCACTTTCTTCAACAATAAACTCAATGCAGTGTTATTTGTCGCCATTTTCAGGCTCTTTCACGCTAATATGTTGCATTATGAGGACTGTAGTGTCATTTTATCAGTTCATCCCCAAATTCTGCTGGATTTCTATACTGCAACGGTATCCCACCACAATGCCAGTATAATGGTAGCATGCACCATCTTGCTACAGAACATATCATGTGGGAATTTGAAAGACTTTGGTATCAGAATGTCACTTGTGTCATAATCCGTGATTGTAAACAGGACATTGCATTGTTAGCTACAACAGGCTCGCTTAGTTGGTGCCAACAGGCTCGCTTAGTTGGTGTTGCACATTTTAACAATTTTGACCAATATAAAATCACCCTGCAGTGTTCTTCTTTGGCACGTAAGTGTAGAAGTGTGCACAGAATCAGCTAAGTGAAAAATCTGTGCAATATGCATGTATCTCTATATAAAAGGTGACTTCGGAATTTTCCTTTGTGTGAGACCACGTGTAAATGATTCGTGTGTGCCAATTTGAAGTGCTAGATTCCCATATTTTTAGTGGCCAATTCACTTCTTTATAATACTTCATTGACTGTACCAATATCTGTTTGTATTGAGACATATTGTGAAATATCCAACATCTGTGAGTGTCGCAATAAACTCGTATTGTTATCATCAATTACAGGCATAAACTGAATTGTGCTCTTAAAATTTTTGAAAACAGTAGACCTATCCTTGTTCAAAACAACTGTTCTCTAATTTCACTGTACAATTATCGGTATGTGGAAAATATGTTATTTTGGAGTATTTTCGGATGCTTAAAAAAACTTTATTTTCTTAAGTTACTGGTAAGAGTGTTTTGGATATGTAATTTATTTCATAGCAGATCAGCGACTGTGGTTCACAGTCTGCCAAAAATCTCAACACCAATGAATTTCATTATATATCAATGCCAATAAATGTATGTTTTTGAGAATTTTCAGAAGCTACCACTGTTGTCTGCATAATCTATGCACAATTTGTAGTAAATCAGTGTTTGTGATTTAATTACTGTGGTAGGTATTCTAATTAACATACTGTGTTATGTGTGTTTTTATCTTAAAGTGGCGTAGCCCTAAATATTATCTGCATTTATCATAAATTAACTGTTTTCGAGTTTGCCAACAACTATAATCAACCTCAAAACGTTTTAGGAAAACAATAATTTTTATCACAGCTTTTTGTGTTGCCTTAATAGAAATCTCACTTGCTGTATTTGCTCCAAACCTTATAGGGAATTAGCAACTTTTTAGCTGAACAGATTAAAAGATAAGCAGTGGGATTTATTTAAAGGTATTTGTTCACTGCCTTGTAATGCAGCCCACTGTGAATGGTGTTCTTGAATGTGGGATGAATTGGTTGAAATTTGTAAGGAGCTGGAAATGACCCTGACTACTGTCAAATGATTGGCAGCTGCTACGAATCAATGTCAGTAAATGATGGTATCCCATAAGAAAATGGCAGCAAGGAACAGGAAAGGACACCAGGTGCACTCAGTGTGTAGTCTGGGGGCCTCATTCAAAATGTTGAAGAAGCTTTTCCGGCAATCATTGAGGGAACAGGGTGCAACCAACTGCTGATTTTGGCTCAACTGGAACAAATGATCCCTGTTGTCTGGGCTACGAGGTCATACTTGGGTCATTCCAGTGACTGGAAAAATAGGTTAAGAAGACTAGCCTGGTTTATGGAGTTCTAATGAAGCTCACAGTTTGCAGCATGTTCCCCAGACCTGATAATGGACCTTTGGTTCTGAGTCGAGTGGTAGGACTGAACCAGAGACTTGGAAGGTTTTGTGACAAGCTAGGCTGCGACTTCCTGGACTTGCACCATAGTGTTGAGAACTGTAGGACTCCCTACATGGGTAACATGTGCACTACACAGCAGAGGTTGCTACTCAGGTAGCTAGATTTGTGTGTGGTGGACACAAAGTTTTTATAGATTATGTGACACTCCATCCAATCCAGCTAACATTAGCTGTAGGAAACACAGAAATGTCAATAGTGTCGAGAAACAGCTGAAATCATTAAAACTGAACAAAGCTCCAGGTCCTGATGGAATAAGTCAGATTCTGTACTGAATTTGTGTCTGAGTTATCCTCTCTTTTAACTATCTCTCGAACAAAAAACTGTGCTCAGTACTTTTAAAAAAGCACAAGTCACACTCGTTTACAGAAAGATAAGTAGAAGTGACCCACAAAACTTCTGTCCAGTTTCCTTGACACTGATCTTTCGCACAATCTTAGAGCAGAATCTGAGCTCAAACATAATGAGGTATCTTGAACAAAATGATCTCCTCAATGCCAACCAGCAAGGATTACAAAAACATCAATTATGTGAAACCTAGCTCGCACTGTTCTCATATGACATACTGAAAGTTTTGGATCAAGGCAGTCAGCTCGATGCAGTATTTCTTGATTTCTGAAAAGAATTTGACTCAGTTCCACACCTATGCTTATTGTCAAAAGTATGATCCTATAGGGTATGAAGTGAAATTTGTGAGTGGATTGAGGACTTTTTGGTAGGAAGGATGCAGCATTTGTTGTGGATGGAGTGCCATCCTTAGATATAAAAGTAACTTCAAATGTGCGGCAAGGAAGTGTGTCGGGACCCTTTCTGTTAATGTTGTATAATAGTGACCTTGCAGACTGTATTAATATTAACATTAAGCTGATTGCAGATGACACAATTATCTATAATGAGGTTCTTTCAGAAAGGAGCTGTAGAAATATTCAGTCAGCTGTTAAGATTGCTGAGTGATACAAAGATCGGCAACTTGCTCTCAATGTTCACAAATATAAAACAGTGCACTTCACAAGACGAAAAAATGTAGCATCCTGTGACTATAATATCAATGAGTCACTGTTGGAATCAGCCAGCTCATACCTGAAATCTGTCGAACATGTCTGAGATTTGTTTAGATGAGGTAGAGAAAATAGGCCAGTGCCACTAAGAACTGCTCAAAAGCTGAAGACTGCTTTCCTTAATAACCGTCAATTTCGTTCTCAGGAATTTCTCAGTACTCACTGACTCATGCAAGAATGGTGTCCTATGATCACAGTTTTAAAGAACAGTAATAATGGCTGTTTCATCTATTCCTGAGCTATTCAACTGGTGCATGTATATTGCCCTCTTATACCTTGAGCCTTACAGACAATAATTATACAACATCTATATCAGCATATTCTAATTCATCTGACAGTAGGTACAATGCATTGCATTGAAGAATTGTCTTTAGATAATTAGATATGCTTTATCTGATACTCTAATTATTTTGGCCAGTGTCCTTTAACAAGACTACAATATTTAAATTTAAGATTAAAAATTATATTTTGAGAGGAAAATCAATCCTGAGTAGGAGAATGTTCATGGTATGAGTCTCACAATTGTGATGGAGATATTAGGCAAGGGCTCTTGTTACTCTCACTGATAGTACACAGAAAACTGTAAATGGTGAAACATATAGAAAATGAGATGACAAAAATTAGGAAACATATCCGGAAGTTTTCATAATTAGCTAGAACAGTGTCATCCACTGATAAAAATCCTTTACCAGAGGAATTATCAAAAGGTCAAGGTCAAACTGAGGGGATCCATTGCAGACATAATTTTATAATGAAAGACAACAAAGTAAATGTACAATAAAACATATGAGGTATAAATTCTTCAAGAAAAATGTGTATAAGGGTGAGATATTCTGTCAACATAAAATCATTTTAGTGGAACATAAGCTTTAATAGTACAAGGATCAGGAAGGAAATCAGGAATATCTTTTCAAAGGAACAAACATGGAATTCACCTTAATCAAGTTATGGGAGCTACAGACAACCTAAATCTGAATGGTCAGCTGTGTGGCTCTGAATGACACTTCCTCTTGAAAGTGAGTCTAGTGCCATTCATTCCATTTATTCATTCAGCATAACAACTGTGCTCTCTTGTTTAGTTTCTAGTAATAAGCAACTGGATCTTAGAAATAGTTAACTCTGAAGCTTTGAGTGCTAATTAATTTATTCACAAGCAAACTTACAAAAGGCCAAAGGAAGTACGGAGATTCATAAACATCTTAGCAAACTGTACAGAATTTATTGAAAAGTGAAAAACAAGGAACAGAAATACAAGAACATTGTCTGGCATTTTTAGTGTGGCCTATTTACCCTCTTAAAGTTGAAAAACAAACAAACTGTGTTTTTATTCTAGTAATATTTATTTATTTCAAACCAGTTTTTCACCAATGAGCTGCAAACTGGTTTGAAATACATGATTATTAGTAGAACAAAAATACAGTTTGTTTTTCAACTTTACATATCAAATTGTTCTACTAAGAAGTGACAGAAAGACTGGTAAGTTTACTATTTACTTGGCAGATTATCACCACATAACTGCTCTAGTTTCTGTCTTCTAAAATAACGATTAAGTGCACTTTTGCTTAACTTACCAGCATATTCAGGGAAGCATATCGTCAAAGGAGACTTCTTTATCTTTTCCTCAAAAAGATCTTTTTTGTTCAGGAATAGGATGATTGATGTATCGGTAAACCATTTGTTGTTACAGATAGAATCAAAAAGTTTTAAACTTTCCTGCATACGGTTCTGTAACAAAAATGATAATTTAATCACAAACAAATTTACACATAATTAAAAAAAATACAATGTTTCATAAATATGAAAGTAAACTGCAGAAAATATATTCCAAGATTAAAATGTCTGCAAGAAAATATAAACTGTAATATTAATATTAAATCTGATGAGT
Source organism: Schistocerca gregaria (assembly GCF_023897955.1). Classification (NCBI taxonomy): domain Eukaryota; kingdom Metazoa; phylum Arthropoda; class Insecta; order Orthoptera; family Acrididae; genus Schistocerca; species Schistocerca gregaria. The sequence goes on from NC_064924.1 coordinate 481,824,709, forward strand.
TGTCAGTTAAATGTTGCAAAAGAATGACAGATGAATGAATGAAGATGTTAACAGTGGCAAATAGTACTTATTCTGATGAAACTGTGCTAACCTGATATTTTGAGAGAGAAGTAACAAATGGCAAGGTGACACACACACCATCATGTCTATTATACAACACTGCACACAATATATGCTAAATTACGTGACATTTTTTTTATCTAACATACTGTTTTGTGCATTTCTACTGTGATTTTCGTACAAAGTATGTCTGGATTGTATATTGTTTCAAAAGACAACACATAAATGTATATACTATTGACACACACTATTATGATCATATCCTACGTGTGACATCGGATAACACATTTAAAATAATCAAAGAATGGAAACTTGAGGCAGGAGTATCAAAAATGTAGGAATATAGCAGAGATGAGGAGGAGGCTGAGGTGGGGATGGGGAGGGATAGTACGGTGGGGGTCGTGGACAGTGAAGTGTTGTAGGTTAGATGGAGAGCAGGGGAGAGGTGTGGAGGGGGGTGTGTGTGTGTGGAAAGTAGCGGAAAAGAAGAGAGACAAAAAGATTGAATGCGGTGGTGGAATGATGACTGTGTAGTGCTGGAATGGGAACAGGGACGGGGCTGGATGGGTGAAAACCCTGACTAATGAAGGTTGAGGCCACGAGTGTTATGGGAACATAGGATGTACTGCAGGGAAAGTTCCCACCAGCAAAATTCAGAAATGCTGGTGTTGGTGGGAAGGATCCATATCACACAGGCTGTGAAGCAGTCACTGAAATGAAAGATATCATGTTTGTTAGTGTGTTCAGCAACAGGGTGGTCCACTTGTTTCTTGGCCACAGTTTGTCGGTGGCCATTCATGTGGACAGACAGCTTGTTGGTTGTCATGCCTACATGGAGTGCAGCACAGTGGTTGTAGCTCAGCTTGTAGACCAAGTGATTGGTTTCACAGGTAGCCCTGCCTTTGATGGGATAGTGGGAGGTGTTCTCTACAGCTTCAGTTACGTTTTTTACATACGTTCAAACATGGATCCACTGGACGTACGACTACAGTAAAGGGTAAAAGAGTCTGAACATCAGAAAGGCGACTTTAATTTCTAGAAGTTTCAGTTTATGGCGAGAAAAATACCAACACTGCTACAAACTGATGAGAAGGGCTAACACCAGGTACTCGTATTTTCTTCGTTTGTGAGTCATTCCATATTACTGAACTGGCCGCAGAACAGTAGAGCAAAGGTAGGTGGAAAAAATACGCTCTTTTGCGCCTTACTGACGTCGTTTATAGCCGACGTCGTTTGTAACCTTCCTTGGAAACTGGTCTATTCTCTGGATGTCACCTGGGTAACAAAAATCCGTCAGGCGTTTCAACCCTTGTAAAGCTGCCCAGGTCTACTGTTGGTGGTGTGATATATGAAGGAAGTTAATCGAAACCCAGGTAGATCTCATGTACCAACGGACAAAGACCGTCGAGCACTGGAGAGGGTGCTTGTGAGGAACTTCGAAGGTGCCACAAGCAAACCCACCCAGCCATTCCTCCACAGATATTAAGACACTTCTTTGAAATGTGCTTAGCAGAGTTCAAGGTGTCATAAATGCGATGGGAGGACACATCCCATACTAGTGTCCATTAGTACACCATATACTTTTTTCAGATAGTGTACACCAGTCGCTGCTGCCTTTAACGAACGAAGCGATAAGGGAACTTTCACTAGACAGCTAAAGTATCTTTTGCTCGGTCTGTCCAAGAACTGGGGTTGTAAACCTACAACAAAAATGACGAGTAGGAATGGCAATCAGTAAAAAACAGTACTCACCGTGGTTTCGTCTTCGTGGAGCACCTGGTCGTACTCGGACATGGCGACGCAGAAGATGATCGCCGTCACGTCCTCGAAACAGTGTATCCACTTCTTTCGCTCCGAACGCTGCCCGCCTACGTCGAACAGTCTGCAAACAGCAATCCACAGTCTCTCAATACTTGCTCAGTTACAGTTGTCTTTACATCATTTCTATTCGTTCGAAAAACTACACGAAAGTCCAGTCTGTCAATGCGTGTTCATATATCCACATCACACGTAGACTTGGAATGTTTACGTATGCGGTTGCGTTTGTGCAGTCAGATGGGGCTGTGTAGATGACAAAAGTGTACGTGTTCGTTTACTCCCGCTAAAATCAAGTATTACACTATCATACTTCTTTATCAAAGTTGATATGTCAAATATTTATGGCAAAGAAATTTGATGCTGTAATAGAGCACTTTGTCAATCTCGCCTATCGTCAAATAAATACGCCGTAGATTTGATCATAAAAGTCGTTCGTCTTCAGTTCGCTGCAATGTGAAATGCGTCCGTTTAGAGCGCTGGCCTCGCTACATCTATTTGACTTCTCTGTAGTGTATTTGTAATTTTGCCTTCAAAATTGGTGTCTTATTTTGACTCTTCTTTTTTTTTTTTTTTTTTTTTTTTTTTTTTTTTTTTTTTTTTTTTTTAATAAACTTGCTTCGACTAGGGTGGGGAGAGGGGTGTTGGGGAAGGTGGTGAGCAAGGGACACTTGTTTTTCGTAACGTTACTCTCTCTCAGCATCATTTGTAAAACGAAACAGGGATATTCCGGGAGTATACTTTTTAATGCTGCTATAATTATAACGCAACAATAGGTTCCGAAATACAACTTTATTTGAACGTCCGTCCATACACACAACACACGATCGTTTCTCAGTGTGCTTATGCAGGCGAGCCGCTTGGCAACGCTGCAGTGAACAGGTTTCGCGACAACTGGGTTCTGATACGGCTGCTGACTAACAAGGGGACAGCGCCTACTGATCATCACCGATTTCGCCAAAATGTATGGTACATGCACCGCTTGGCCAGAAATAAAAGTGACATGAAGCGGGAGTTGCACATGGTCACGAGGTCAGAAGAAAGGCATTTTTGGCAGAGGCCGGGCAATAGAGAGCTATTTATGCTAACCTAGGCAGCGTTTGGCTAGAGAAAAGACTTCGGAATGGTAACCCTGGGGTTAGGGGTCGAGTCACTATGTGGGAACTTCCATTTTTTTAAATTTTTATGTCACTTACATTGCATATGAACCAAAATAATGCTCAGTATATTATATTTATTAGTATTTACATAAAGGCATGAAAGCTACAGCAAAAGAAATTTCGGGAATTGCAGATAAATTAACATGAAGTAATTACAAGGGGTACACGAGAATTTCGTGTATACAATTAGATTTTTTTATCATTTTACAGTTGATGGTTTGCACGTACTAGGGTGATATTGATCGCAAAAACAGGGGAAGGTATTGTAAACGTGCAACTCCCGCAGGCTACTCGGTCAGATTGACGAAGTCCTATCCGCTTTAATTAGTATACCTTCTTGAAAAGTTATCGCGGACGCTGTAAGTACAATCCTTTCTTGGAAATTATTTGCAGTCCCCAGATTTCTTTTGCCATTCCTTTTAATGCCATTGGTGAAGGTATTAACAAATACAATGTACTGAGAATTATTTCGGTTTATTTGCAGTGTAAATAACATAAAAACTGAAAATAAAAATACTTTCCCTACAGGCAATCGACTCGAGGACTCACGGATTACTGTTCTATCCTCTTTCCGCTGCACCAACCGCTGCCTGGTAAATTCGCTGCCATTAATGGTTCGTGCCTCTTCCAGACAATGACAAAGACGCTATTTTTGTTAAACACTTTGCCTTCTGGACCTCCAACGTCTGTCACCTTCATTTCTGGCCATTCCGTGCATATATCGTAAATCTGGTCGAAACCGGTAGTAAGGAGGCGTTGGCCCCTTTTAAGACTGGCTTAGCAACCCTTGTAAGATTAAATGAATTTTATCAACAGTGGGTGCTTTTGAACTCCGTGACTGTTCCTTTACAGGGTGTAGAAAAATTTCCGCTACCAGTCACACTAAAAGGTTATGTATTTGTCACATGACCGGTTTTGGGCTTGCGCCTATCCTCAGGTGTTTATACATTCATGTACATGTTTATATTTCTGGAGATAACTGTATAAACACAATTATTTGCTGGTGACGAACCAGATGCATGTGGGACAATTGTACACAACTGACCATTAAAATTGCTACACAAAGAAGAAATGCTGAAGATAAACGGGTATTCATACGACAAATACATTGTGCTATAGCTGACATGTGATTACATTCTCACGCAATTTGGGTGCATAGATCCTGAGAAATCAGTACTCAGAACAACCACCGCTGGCATAATAATGGCCTTGATACGCCTGGGTATTGAGTCAAACAGAGCTTGGATGGCGTGTACACGCACAGCTGCCCATGCAGCTTCAACACGATACCACAGTTCATCAAGAATAGTGACTGGCGTATTCTGACGAGCCAGTGCTCGGCCACCATTGACCAGACGTTTTCGATTGGTGAGAGATCTGGAGAATGTGCTGGCCAGGGCGGCAGTCGAACATTTTCTGTATCCAGAAAGGCCCGTACAGGACCTGCAACATGCGGTCGTGCATTATCTTGCTGAAATGTAGGTAGGGTTTCGCAGGGATCGAATGAAGGGTAGAGCCCTGGGTCGTAACACATCTGAAATGTAACGTCCACTGTTCAAAGTGCCGTCAATGCGAACAAGAGGTGACCGAGACTTGCAACCAATGACACCCCATACCATCACGCCGGGTGATATGCCATTATGGCGATGACGAATACACGCTTCCAATGTGCGTTCACCGCGGTGTCGCCAAACATGGATGCGACCATCAAGATGCTGTAAACAGAACCTGGATTCATCCGAAAAAGTGACGTTTTGCCATTCGCGCACCCAGGTTCGTCGTTGAGTACACCATCGCAGGAACTCCTGTCTCTGATGCAGGATCAAGGGTAACCGCAGCCATGGTCTCCGAGCTGATAGTCCATGCTGCTGCAAACGTCGTCGAACTGTTCGTGAAGATGGTTGTTGTCTTGCAAACGTCCACATCTGTTGACTCAGGGATCGAGACGTAGCTGCACGATCCGTTACAGCCATGCGGATAAGATGCTTGTCATCTCGACTGCTAGTGATACGAGGTCATTGGGATCCAGCACGGCGTTCCATATTACCCTCCTAAACCCACCGATTCCATATTCTGCTAACAGTGATTGGATCTCGACCAACGCGAGCAGCAATGTCGCGATACGATAAACCGCAATAGCGATAGGCTACAGTCCGACCTTTATCAAAGTCGGAAACGTGATGGCTACGCATTTCTCCTGCTTACACGAGGCATCCCAACAACGTTTCACCAGGCAACGCCGGTCAACTGCTGTTTGTGTAACTTTCCTCATGTCAGCACGTTGTAGGTGTCGCCACCGGCGCCAACCTTGTGCGAATGCTCTGGAAAGCTAATCATTCGCATCTCATAACATCTTCTTCCTGTTGGTTAAATTTTTCGTCTGTAGCACGTCATGTTCGTGGTGTAGCAATTTTAATGGCCAGTAGGGTAAGTTCGTCCCGGCAGTTTGATTTCTATCGGTAGACCTACACCGATCAGCCTCCGGACAGAGTATCTTGTTACAGTGAAACAATAGCACAGTCCCTGTTTACCGTTGCCAACTTTCCTTCCGTTCGGTCTGATACGTTAGTTAAGCCCCCACCATCTCGCTTGCTTTTGTCTGAACGACACGCAGAGACATTTGGATGGAGCCGTACAGTCTCCCCACATTTGGCGAAATTTCTTCAATTCCGCACATTTGTATCTCGGGTTCTACTGACTGCACGTGTCGACTGCGGACAGGCGGCCGTGCTGTGGGCCGCCGCGGTTGTGGCTTAATTTGGCGCACGGGCGGCGCGTAGATCGCAATCTGCAGTGGGAGCCGATCGGCAGCCTGCCCTATCTGCTCGCCACATCTGCTGCTTGTTAGGCGAGCTCACCAGACTCCCGGCCCACACACAAACCATCTGGAGGCCGGTCCCACGGCGCCTATAGCAACTCCGCCGTATGTCTTCAGTCTCCACGTCTGTCTCCCGCAGCTGTGACATTACTGTGCGTCACTTTTAAATGTGTCGACGGCCTTAGCTCGTTGAATACACCGATTGCCGTCAGATCGACGAAGTTTTGCAATGTCGGGCGTGGCCGGTGCTGGGATGGGAATTCGCCCGGGTACGCCACATGCTGTTGGCTGCTTTCCGTTTGCCTTTCTGGCAAAGGGGAGTAGGTGTATGGTGTGAAGTTGCGCCAATATCTTGGGACAAATTCCAAACCTCTCCACACTATCTGTCCGTCTGATGGGTACTAGAGACGAGCAAAGTCGTTCATTCTTGGGAACTAGTTCACTAGTGACCGCTCTTTTATGGGAACCGTTCATTTTTACTCGTTCAGCGTTCATTGTGCTTGGTATATGGTTCTTATGAAAAATTCAAAATTAGTAGCATATGTGACTGAGGATGGAAGGCGCCAAGAGGGGGCACTTGCCCCCCATTTGGAGTACAGTGTTTTTACTCATAACAGAATTCTCACACACTTGTAATTTTCGTGATTCTGCAAAACATCTCGTTCAGCCAAATGTAGCGTTATGTGGCTGACCGCAGTGAAATAATATAAGGCGGCGCACGAAAAACCGGCCCCGGGTACAGACTGCTCGCCAATTACGCAGTATTTGTTGACAGCTACGAGCAGAAAATATAAACATGTAACAATTACGCAGGGAAGATATAACACATAAGCTAATGCAAACAACTTCTGAACAAACGATTGGTGAACGACAATGAGCAGTCTAGTATTCGGGGGAGATTTTTCGGGCCCCACCCCGTACCACTGAAATAACATTGTAGGAGTTATCATATTCTCTTTACAAAATGAGACACCATACACTCGATTACGACACCATACACTCGATTCGGTTGTTAAGTCAGTCTGCCTTCGTAACAATGTACGCGCTGTTTTACCTTGGACCAGAAAAAGACGGAAAATTGCTACTCGTGTGTGCCGTGCCGACATCCTTTGCATGTGTAATAACAAAAAATCTTGCCTTTTTACAAGTATTTCTCCTGCTGTTTATCGAAATAGTGAAGAAAGCTGATTCACCGTTTTGTTGCCTGAAAAGATGTATGTACACTCCTGGAAATTGAAATAAGAACACCGTGAATTCATTGTCCCAGGAAGGGGAAACTATATTGAGACATTCCTGGGGTCAGATACATCACATGATCACACTGACAGAACCACAGGCACATAGACACAGGCAACAGAGCATGCACAATGTCGGCACTAGTACAGTGTATATCCACCTTTCGCAGCAATGCAGGCTGCTATTCTCCCATGGAGACGATCGTAGAGATGCTGGATGTAGTCCTGTGGAACGGCTTGCCATGCCATTTCCACCTGGCGCCTCAGTTGGACCAGCGTTCGTGCTGGACGTGCAGACCGCGTGAGACGACGCTTCATCCAGTCCCAAACATGCTCAATGGGGGACACATCCGGAGATCTTGCTGGCCAGGGTAGTTGACTTACACCTTCTAGAGCACGTTGGGTGGTACGGGATACATGCGGACGTGCATTGTCCTGTTGGAACAGCAAGTTCCCTTGCCGGTCTAGGAATGGTAGAACGATGGGTTCGATGACGGTTTGGATGTACCGTGCACTATTCAGTGTCCCCTCGACGATCACCAGAGGTGTACGGCCAGTGTAGGAGATCGCTCCCCACACCATGATGCCGGGTGTCGGCCCTGTGTGCCTCGGTCGTATGCAGTCCTGATTGTGGCGCTCACCTGCACGGCGCCAAACACGTATACGACCATCATTGGAACCAAGGCAGAAGCGACTCTCATCGCTGAAGACGACACGTCTCCATTCGTCCCTCCACTCACGCCTGTCGTGACACCACTGGAGGCGGGCTGCACGATGTTGGGACGTGAGCGGAAGACGGCCTAACGGTGTGCGGGACCGTAGCCCAGCTTCATGGAGACGGTTGCGAATGGTCCTCGCGGGATACCCCAGGAGTAACAGTGTCCCTAATTTGCTGGGAAGTGGCGGTGCGGTCCACTACGGCACTGCGTAGGATCCTACGGTCTTGGCGTGCATCCGTGCGTCGCTGCGGTCCGGTCCCAGGTTGACGGGCACGTGCACCTTCCGCCCACCACTGGCGACAACATCGATGTACTGTGGAGACCTCACGCCCCACGTGTTGAGCAATTCGGCGGTACGTCCACCCGGCCTCCCGCATGCCCACTATACGCCCTCGCTCAAAGTCCGTCAACTGCACATACGGTTCACGTCCACGCTGTCGCGGCATGCTACCAGTGTTAAAGACTGCGATGGAGCTCCGTATGCCACGGCAAACTGGCTGACACTGACGGCGGCGGTGCACAAATGCTGCGCAGCTAGCGCCATTCGACGGCCAACACCGCGGTTCCTGGTGTGTCCGCTGTGCCGTGCGTGTGATCATTGCTTGTACAGCCCTCTCGCAGTGTCCGGAGCAAGTATGGTGGGTCTGACACACCGGTGTCAATGTGTTCTTTTTTCCATTTCCAGGAGTGTATTACATACCACGTAATTTCTATGTAATTTATGGAATTACAAAATACATTTTAAATACTGGTCGTGGACTCTGAATAGAATACGAAAAGAACCAGAAGTTCAGAATTCAAAACTGGTTTGAAACAGATCTAGAATGGGCGTGCGAAGCGAACGAAACGAACAACAATTCGATACTGAACTATGAGCAGTCGGCAGTGGAACTGCGACGAGTGGCCACGCGAAAGAGGACGAATCTGGGCGAGCGAAACCGAGACACACGGTAACAGGACCGAGGTTGGAACGAGAACGGCCGACGTGCCGTTCGAGAACGAGACCGACCGTTTCCCGTTCCTGGGACCTCTAAGTAGAAAGCTGGGACCGAAGCGAACAATGAAAGGCCGTTCCTTATAATTCGTTCCTCGCTCGTTCCGTTCATCTGCATGAACCGTTGCTTAGGACTAGTTGGTTCGCGAATGACCAATCTCTAATGGGGATGTTAAGCTCGGCGGCCCGTTTGTTGCTATTAGAGAGAAGTGGGCTATGTGCCAGCACTTTGTTCCACCCTCTCCCTTCTATCATCGTCCTACAACGCAAACATGGCTCTACAATACACCACACACTAATTAGTCATTTACATTCACCAGATACATGTAGCACAGAACACTCACATTGCGAAGGAAAGTTCTCAGTGTGTGGGAGGGAAAGGTGAAACCGTTCCAATTAGGCGGCTGAACCTGCCTCTCATTGTTTCCCAGCCAACTATCCCATACGTCTTTACTTTTAGTTTTCCTTTAAATTTTTAAGTATTAAACCACAGTCCGCTTGAAGACCAAACAAAAACCGATCGCCCTTAACCCTCAAATGGTATTACGACGGCATGCTGACAAGTAATGCCTCCGAATTTCTTCGTGACAACTCTTACAGCTTTTAAATATAATAAACTTTATTAACATCCTACATCTTTATTTTTGATGTCTGCATATTTATTTCTCAACATAGACACCCTGCCAACGAAGACATTTCTCCCAATGAGAGGCCGGTTTGTTGACACCGCCACAGTAGGATGTTATATGAATGCGTGGTATCTGTTCTTTTGGACATGTCCAAAAGAACAGACATCACGCATTCATATAATTGATTCACCTCGATGGGCAATGGATCCAGCACATGCAGTACAAAATGGCTCTGAGCACTATGCGACTTAACTTCTGAGGTCATCAGTCGCCTGCAACTTTGAACTAATTAAACCTAACTAACCTAAGCACATCACACACATCCATGCCCGAGACAGGATTCGAACCTGCGACCGTAGCGGTCGCTCGGTTCCAGACTAAAGCGCCTAGAACCGCACGGCCACTCCGGCCGACCATGCAGTACAGATGCACGATTACGTCCAACGTCCCGTGGAAAGCTCGAAGCAGAGAGCATGGAGGATATAGACAGGCGCTAGGTGGGAAAGTGGGTCGGCCAAGAGGCCACGCAGTTGCAATAGACACTGTGTCTGGGTGGTTAACTCAACTCCCTAGTAAGCAGGAGACCCCGGGTTCGAATTCCAGTCCGGCACACATTTTCATTCCCCGCCGGTCATGTCGCAGAAAATCCTGATCAGCTGGTATCAATAATGCCTTCCTTTTTCTTTCCTTTCTTTCTTTCCCCCTCCTTGTTCAATTTACGTAACTGTAGAATGTGTGACTTTGTTGACGGAGCCACAGCCTTACCTCCGATTGCAAAGCTTCATCACTACCAAAGTGAAGTCCTCGAAGGTGTTCTTTAAGTTTTGGAAACGGATGGAGATCGGATGGAGCCAAGTTGAGTTTAGCACCAACATTTATTTCGTTACATCCACGAACAACTTACCTTGCACATTATTGATGTCAATACAATCATCATCGTATACAGCTTTCATTCTTGTATGGATTTCGATTGCATGCAAGTTACTGCGGTTAGAAACTTAATTACAGCACGCTTGTTCTCACGCACAGATGTAACTACGTTACAAATTACCATGATACTCGTTACAATTCGAGGGCAGAGGGTTGCAGCTCAAGTTAGCGAAGCGGTAAAGTCGACTCACCAATATGCATGGCATCTAATACATCGGACATTCGCGACCGACAGAAAAGACACCACCGAGATATATACATTTCTCAACAAGGAGGGAGACTGGTCCTCGATATTTGTTTCAGTGCAAATGCACAAATATCGTCTAAACTCCTACAGAAATCAGGATTTGCGATTACTGAGTTAATGGACCTGTCATTTACTTCTGCAGGAGGTAGTATTGGTCAATACTACACTCATGCTCATAAATTAAGTATAATTGCAGAATGTGGTGCCACACAACGTGGCACTACACAAAACTGGCGCTAATAGCATAGGCACATAGGGAACACAAACGACACAGATCTGTAAGTCCACGGTATTGGTGATAAGTTTAGAAAACCTTCCCGAAACACACGTGCTACAAAACGCCACTGTTTCCTATGCATGTACCCCGACATCAGTGTGGAATATGATCACCACGCACAACAGGTTGGCATACTCTGGATCAGGTGGTCGAGCAGCTGCTGGGGTACAGCCTCCCATTCTTTCGCCAGTGCCTGTCGGAGCTCCTGAAGTGTCGTAGGGGTTTGAAGACGTGCAGCGATACGTCGACCGAGAGCATCCCAGACGTGCTCGATGAGGTTTAGGTCTGGAGAACGGGCAGGCCACTCCATTCACCTGATATCTTCTGTTTCAAGGTACTACTTCACGATGGCAGCTCGGTGGGGCTATCATCCCTCAGGAGGAAGGTGGGTCCCACTGAACCCCTGAAAAGGCAGACATACTGGCGCAAAATGATGTCCCGATACACCTGGCTGTTACAGTTCCTCTGTCAAAGACATGCAGGGGTGTACGTGCACCAATCATAATGGCACCCCACACCAGCAAAACACGTCTTCCATACAGGTCCCTTTCAAGGACATTGGGGTTGGTATCTGGTTCTTAGTTCACGCTAGATGAAAATCCGGCGAGAATCACTGTTCAGACTACACCTGGACTCGTCCGTGAACATAACCTGGGACTACTCTTCCAATGACCATGTACTGTGTTCTTGACACCAGGATTTACGGGCTCTCCTGTGACCAGGGGTCAGTAGAATGCACCGTGCAGGTCTCTGGGCGAATAAACTATGTCTGTTCAGTCGTCTGTAGACTGTGTGTCTGGAGACAACTGTTCCATTGGCTGCGGTAAGGTCCCGAGCAAGGCTACCTGCAGTACTCCGTGGCCGTCTGCGGGCACTGATGGTAAGTTATCGGTCTTCTTGTGGCGTTGTACACTGTGGACGTCCCGTACTGTAGCACCTGGACACGTTTCGTGTATGCTGGAATCATTGCCGTAATCTTGAGATCATACTTTGTGTCACACGGAGGACTCGTGCTACGACCTCCTGGTTTTGACCAACCTCTTGTGGCCCTACTATTCTACCCCTCATAACGTCATCAATATATGTTCTTTGAGCCGATTTGAACACACAGTCACCATTAGCAAGTCTGTAAACAAGTGCACATTTATTCGATGCAACGTAGTCTGACATACACCAACACACCTTTACTTATGTGGATTGCTGCCAGCGCCACCGTGCGACGACCGCAGGTCAAATGCACCGCATGGTCATACTCCGAGGTGATTTAAACCCGCAAACCGCCCACCAGACCGTTGTTTCACCATGTATCAGCATTATCCTTAATTTATGAGCATGAGTGTAGAAGAAAAGTTCCTGTAATTATATGTCCGGAAACCAATACCTGTTGACGTAAGTTATAATCTGTCCTCTCATTGCCATCTCTCTGTTACGTAGCAGTAGGCGCTATAGGCGAAAGCGGTTAGCATATATCCTGACACATCCTTCAGCCCTTCGTCGTAATGATTTATGTACTCTTTCAAATACATCTGGTCCATCTTTATAGCGCCACATGCATTAGTTAGACGGTTCTGTAACAACCGCACGTCGCCGATGGTTTGGACACCCTGTTGTCTTTAAATGGCCCCTGAGCCAGAAATCCAAAGGGTTGAGAGCTCGTGTGAACGCGAGGACATGCTACCGGACCTCCCAGAACAGTCCATCACCCATGAAACGGTGCGGTGATGTAGTGTCGCACAATCAGTTGAAAATGGGGTGGTGCCCTGTACCATATTAACAACAGTTGTTGTCTCCCTGCAAGGGTAACATCCTCCAGTAGCGCTGGTAATCATCGCGCAGAAACCAGCGATATACAGCACCTTTTAATCTGGTAAAATGTGCAGTCCTGTGAGTCAGTCATCTACACAGATAGTTGTTTGTTTGCTTTTTCAGGGCGCAGAAACAACTAGGCTCATACGCGCCCAGTACACTGATAGTGAAGCAACCCTGATGCCTCACCTCCATGACTGGTGAAGATTTGCATCTGCCCACACCTGCTTACTCTGGTAATTTACTACGCCACATCTTGTGAATCCTGCCTACGCAACCTAAAACTACACATTATTCGTCACAAGTCTGTATCTCTAAAGGTTTTGAAATCATTATAGGGATTTCTCTTCCTGCAGAAGTAAGTGACACTTTCCCTGCACCCTGCACAAGAGGAACTAGCGTGAGAAACTTGAGCATATTGGAGACTTCCATGATGATTCTCGTATTTTAATTGCTGTCTGTGCTATAGTGCTCAGGGTAGCCTAATATTAACATTTTTTGACTTCCTGCTGCTGTGAGTAGATGGTATGGTCAGGAAAGTGCGGCAAACTGTATCCGATATTTAGACTGGTGGCGTCCTGTACTGGACGAATGCTCGTGTAACTTAACGGCAATTCATTTCTGAGGCAAGTCGGTGCCTGATGATGGTAGTACGAGGTGTTTCACAAAGTTTTGGCCATTTCAAGCCGCATGGAGTGGCCGCGCGGTTTGAGGCGCCATGTCACGGATTGCGCAGCCCCTTCCACCGGAGGTTCGAGTCTTCCCTCGGGCATGAGTGTATATGTTGATCTTAACATAAGTTAGGTTAAGTTGTGTGTAGGTCTAGGGACCGATGACCTCAGCAGTTAGGTCCCTTAGGAATTCATACACATTTGAACATTGGATTATTTCAAATTCGAGTAACATACAAACTAATCGAGAAACATAGTTGGACATTTTACACAAGGTACAATATCTTCTCAAGTTTACTTACGAAACATTACTTAGGACACTACCAATCGCGACTTCACGATACTCGAGGCGTTTCACCCAGTTTTTGAACACATCTTTCATAACTGCTGGAGGAATTCTGGAAATTTCATAGTGAATATAATCTTTTAAGTATTGGAAAGTATTGGAAGCTTCTCGGACGGTCGGGTTTCACTTTCACCTTCAAATAACTTCATAGGGAAGTCTGGCACTGCTAAATCAGGCGAGCGAGGCGCCCATTAGACACAAGAGCGTTTGGATGATAATGGGAAATTTCCCCGGTACCCATTTTGACAAGTGGGTGAAGGACTTGGTGTGGTTCTTTTAGGGGCTGTAACGAGGAAAAATCTCGACCCCTGAGCAGCACTGAACGTGGGACCTGCACAGCCAAAGTCTACTGCTCTATCCGCTAGACGACCACGGCCACAATGGAAAAACGGGAATAAATTAAACAACAGTTCAAAAAAAGTGCACATGGCCCTCCTACACACAATCGACTTCTTGAAAATACACTCTGAGACAAAAAAGGACGCACCGCGAAGCAATTATCCGAATGGGACAGAAATCGGGAAATGTGATGTACATATATAGACATACAAATGAGTACAATTTCAGAAAAACCGAATGAGAGAGAGAGAGAGAGAGAGAGAGAGAGAGCGAGAGAGAGAGAGAGAGAGAGAGATTAACAAATTGAGCAAGTCAATAACGTGTTGGTCCACTTCAGACTCTTATGCAAGCAGTTATTGATTGATAGAATTGTTGGAGGTCCTTCTGACGGATTCGTGCCACATTCAGCTGAGTTCAAGAGTCAGATCGTCAAAATCCCGAGATCGTTGGAGAGCTCTGCCCGAAGTGCTTCGTTCAAATGGCTCTAGCACTATGGGACTTAACATCTAAGGTCATCAGTCCCCTAGAACTTAGAACTACTTGAACCTAACTAACCTAAGGACATCACACACATACATGGTCGAGGCAGGATTCGAATCTGCGGCCGTAGCGGTCTCGCGGTTCCAGACTGAAGCACCTAGAACCGCTGGGCCACACTGGCCGGCTCCCGAAGTGCTCTAAACGTTCTTAGTTGGGGAATTTGGTAGCCAAGGTACTGCTCAGCAAGCACGAAGATAAGCAGCAAAGACTCTGGCCGTGTACGGGCGAGCGTTATCTTGAGAAATGTAACCCCAGGATGGCTTGCCATGAAGGGCAAAAAAACGGAGCGTAGAATATCGTCGACGTAGCGCTATGTTGAAAGGGTGCTGTAGATGAGAATCAAAGGAGTTTGGACATGAAAAGAAATGACACACCATACCGCCACTCCTCGTTATCGGACCATATGGCGAGTGACAGTTAGGTTGGTATCTAACCGCCGTCCGGAGTCTATAGACACATCTTCGGCCTGGAATCTGATTGTTTGGAGTAGAATTGTCTTCAGTGACGAGTCCTGCTTCGACGTCCCATTTTGTTGCCCATCACGGCAAGCCAACCTAGGCTCACATTTCAGAAAGATGGACCCTTTCCCCTCCCCCCCCCCCCTTCCCTCGCACACGGCGAGAATTTCTACAGCTTGTCTACGTGCTTTCCAAACAATACCTTGGCCAGTAACGTCGCCCAGGGTCTTCCAAACAGTTCAGGATTTTGACGATCTAACGCTAAAGCCCCAATTGGACAAAATTTGGCACGACGTCCCTCAGGAAGGCATCCAAGAACACTGGCAACCAGTACCATGAATAATAACTGCTTGCATAAGGGCCAGACGTGGACCAACGCGTCATTGACTTGCTCAGCTTGTGAAGCTCTCTCTCTTGAATAAATCATCCAGTTTTTCTGAAACTGTTTTTCAGCACATCACAGGCACTGATTTCCATCCCATTCGGATAAATCCTTCGTAGTGCTCCTTTTTTTTGTCTTAGAGACCAGACGCCAGAGAGGCCCTCAGATTATTCTGTGGAGGAAAGGGCTGGAACGAGGTTCCCTTGGCTTCGTAAGGCGAACTGGAAAAAACAAGCTACATAATACTGTTATCTGCGAATGAAGAATTAATGGAAGTTCAAGATTATGTGACCAGGAGCCAGAGAAGACTCGGAATAAACTATTGCGGACTTACTTGAAGTTGAGGTTTTTGAAGGAGAAGTGCACCTCGACGATGCCCGTGGTCTTGACTCGTGTCCTGAGGATGTCCTGTTCCGTTGGTTGGTAGTCCTTGGCGCCCAGCCGGTCCAGATCATCCAGGAAGCTGCGAACAGAACGGAGACACTCTGTAAAAGCGCCGACTACATTGCCACTACAAACGTGCATCCACAACCACAGTCAGCATAACACACGAATACTACTGAACATAACACACGAATGTTACTGCATGTAAGCATAAAACATAAGTTGTAACCATGTTTTAGTAAGAAAATAAAAATGTTTTATTAAATCTTCTCCCTCTATATATATATAGATTAAAGCCCCTTGCTCGCTTCTTTTTGTATGTCTGAGCTAGTCTGAGAAACTACTATAGAGCTTTTGATACGGTCTTGGATTCCTCGGGACAATATCTTGGCAGTCTCGATATCGTTAACAGGCAAAAATCGTTGAGATTTTCGATTCTCAGTATGGGTTAACTATATATATCTACATAGTTAAGTTTGTACGGAACACTCAGTGCGCGAGTCCTAATCGCACTCGGCAAACTGTTTTTTCACTACCTGTCGCCAGACGCCGGTTCTTGGGAGCGTCAAGCCGGGGAAAACGATTTTCAGATAACTTACTTAATTAACGAGATACTACGGGAAATATACAACTCATAAAGTGTGACAGACAGCTTTCTCACTCGTAACGTCCTACCACGGCCACTCTTCCAGTATGAGATTTTTAGCGGGAAATTAAAAAATCAGATAAACAAGTGCCAAAAAGATACGAAAGTATTTTTATAGAATGATGGTTTCGTCGTAATAAATGTATTACTTCTTCTTCCTTTCCTACGTCTCTTCCCACTCATGTGTGGTCGAAGTTCTTGACAAGTCTTCTTCATTTTCCTCCGTCACATACTTCCCTTCCTTTAGATGTTTCTTCCTCGCGTTCACAGTCCCTCCATCTTACTCTTGATTTTCCTCTTCTTCTGTCACTTTCCACTACGATTTTTATCACTCTCTTGGCAACACAGGTGTCGTTCATTCTTGAGATGTGTCCATACACTGCAATCATTCCTCTCGAACATTCTGTGATGTCTGTGTAGCTTTAATCCTGCCTCTTATCCCCTCTCTTCTGATCCTATCGGCTCTGCTGACACTAAAAATTCTTCTTAACATTCTCATTTCTGCCGCATACATTACCTTACAATGTGTCCACGTCTCTGCTCCCTACAGCTTTGCGGGTGTCAGTACCGTCTAACACACCATTCCTTTAGTCTTGTTCAGATTTATTCTTCTATTACACGACGCACCTGACAACTTTATCCAGCTCATCCAACCTATCTGCACCCTGCGGGCTGTTGCCACATCAGAACTGTCGTCACTAGCCACTTTTGATACCACGTTGTTAAATATATTGATTTCTTCAAATTTTGGCAATTCAAACAGACTGTTTCTTACCCTTGTACACCTAGGCAAATGCACTCCATTTTCCTCCTATTGATTTTCATCCCTCTGTCTTCCAAAGTTTTTCTATAACTTTCCAGTACCACCTCCAGCTAATCCAGTGGTTCACAACCTTGGCGTAGTTATCCCCTGAGGGATAAAATCTAATTTTCAGAGGAATAAAAACAACAGGGATGAACTGTGTTTCGATCACCACTCTAAGTTATTTTTAAAACCAATATTGCATTTGTGACAGTAAAATTGAGACGTATAGGTCACATATGCCTACATATCTGATGAAAACACCTTGCCCAAATAGAAGGTATTTCCCACAATAGACCATAAATTGCTCCTTTATTCCCTTCGCAAAAATAAACGAACCAATAGACAACACAACAGTGACTTTGTAATGGCTACTGAGTTGTTGCAGGGCCTACACTGTAATAATAATAATAATAATAATAATGTGGTAGTAGTGAGGCGAAAAGCATGGCAGCTTGATGTCTTCAAATTTCTGCCAATCCGGAAGTAAGCAGTTCAACAATTAGGTGATGTACAAGCAACAGGCCTAAGTATAATGCATACACTTTACTTTGGTTGATTTTAAATGAAAGTGCAGAGAATGAGTTGAGCAAGTATTGCTAGGGAAAGGAGTGGTGAAGAAGAAGCATGTTATGTACAAGTGTCAATTCTCAATGCGGCTAGTCAGCTTTCTTTTCTGAGAAGGAGTTGCAAGTAACTCTCGTGATGCACTGAAAATTGCTTCATTATTCTTCACTGAATGTTCTAAGAAATAAACAGCAACAACTATTTCACTGAATCACTAATTCTTGGTTAGATAAAGCACTTACAAAAATTAAATATAATTTATTTTCTGTCATTTTAAAGATGAAAGTGTTCAAAGTCCCCTAGACTTAGAACTACTTAAACCTAGCTAACCTAAGAACATCACACACATCCTTGTCGGAGGCAGGATTCGAACCTGCGACCGTAACAACAGTGTGGTTCCGACTGAAGCGCCTGCAACCGCTCGGTCACAGCGGCCGGCTTACTGGTAGAGGAGCATTACATAATGCTGTACAATTATCTGATAAACGTTAAAAATGGTTCAAATGGCTCTTAGAACTATGGGAATTAACATTTGAGGTCATAAGTCCCCTAGACTTGAAACTACTTAAACCTAACTAACCTAAGAACATCACACACATCCATGACCGAGGCAGGATTCGAACCTGCGACCGTAGCAGCAGCGCGGTTCCGACTGAAGCGCCTAGAACCGCTCGGTCACAGCGGCCGGCGATACACGTTAACTCAACTGAATTTTCATCCCGTTTTCGGGTTTAGATTGAAGATTGTAATGTCGCTTTAAGCTTTCTTAATATTGATGTTCTCGATGTTACATTGACTATCGACACACTGCAATAACGTACTTCATTCTCATAGATCTTAAGTACGAGATTCGTTTCGTAGTTTCATTCGATTGGGAAAGACGAGTTTTTCGAAGCAGATCACCATCATTGAACAAGATATTTGTCGGCAAGATATGGGTGTAAGTCAATTATTATCCACAAATTAGTTATAAAATTTTATTGTAATTAAATAGGAAACTTAGAAGAACATCATTTTTCGACATAGTCTCCTTGCGTTTCAGAGCACATGGTCCATCGTTGTGCAAGCTTCCCGATGCCCTCATAAAAGAAGGTTCTGAGAGCCAGGAATGCACCGCTTCTGTCACTGCTTCGTCCGAGTCAAATCGACGGCCCCTTAATGCCTTTCTGAGTGGACCAAACAAGTGATACTCAGATGGGGCAAGATCGGGAGGACTAGATGGAGGATGATCCAGCACTTCAAATTTGAGTTTCTGGAGCGTTTCAGCAGTGTGGGCAGCAGTATGCGGATGGACATTGCCGTGCAACAGTACAACACTTTTTGACAGCAATCCTCGGCGTTTGCTTCGAATTGCACGCTTTAGCCTGGCAGTAAGCATCTCACTGTAACGTACACTGTTTATTGTTGTGCCCCTTCCCGATAATGTTCCAGTACTGGACCTTGTGCGTCCCAAAAAAACGTAAGCATCAGTTTTCCTGCGGACCTTGGGTCTTGAACTTCTTGCACGGCTGTTTGTATGTTTCCATTCCATTCTCTGCCGTTTACTCTCCGGCTCGTAATGATGGACCCATGTTTCGTCACCAATAATGATCCTGTCTAAGAAGTTGCCATAGCGATCCAAATTTATTTGCAGATGTACAGGCGCGTTTGTTTATGCAGCTGTGTGAGTTGTTTTGGGACCTATCTTGCACAAACTTTATGGAACCCAAGTCTGTTGTGAATCATTTCGTAGGCAGAACCGTGACTTATTTGCAGACGATGTGCCACTTCGTCATTAGTTAATCGTCCGTCTTAGAGAAACATTTAACATGAACGCTCAATGGTTTCTTCATTTGTGGCGGCAAACGGTCGTCTAGCTGCTTCATCGTGCGTAACACTTGTGCGACTATTTCGGAATTTTTCAATCCATTCGCAGACGCTCCGTTGTGGCAAAACACTGTTTCGGTACTGAACCGAAAGTCTTCGATGAACTTCGACCCCTGATACGCCTTCCCACCACAAAAAACGGATCACTGAACGTTGTTCTTCTTCGGTGCAATTAGACAGCGGAGCAGCCATGATTGCAGCATGGCAGCGATAATGAAACTAACGTAGCAACGTGCAAGTTGCAAAGATATAGTAACAAATAAACAAAGCACGCGTCATCAACTTAAAACGACAGTACTACCAAAATAAACAAAAATATAACTAAATTGCGGATAATAATTGACTTACTCTAGTACAAACACGAGTGAGTCCATAAACGCAGGCATAGGTATATACAGGGTGATTCAAAAAGAATACCACAACTTTAGGAATTTAAAACTCTGCAACGACAAAAGGCAGAGCTAAGCACTATCTGTCGGCGAATTAAGGGAGCTATAAAGTTTCGTTTAGTTGTACATTTGTTCGCTTGAGGCGCTGTTGACTAGGCGTCAGCGTCAGTTGATGCTAAGATGGCGACCGCTCAACAGAAAGCTTTTTGTGTTATTAAGTACGGCAGAAGTGAATCGACGACAGTTGTTCAGCTTGCATTTCGAACGAAGTATGGTGTTAAACCTCCTGATAGGTGGTGTATTAAACGTTGGTATAAACAGTTTACAGAGAATGGGTGTTTGTGCAAAGGGAAAAGTTCTGGACGGCCGAGAACGAGTGATGAAAATGTAGCACGCATCCAGCAAGCATTTGTTCGCAGCCCAGGAAAATCGACTCGCAGAGCTAGCAGAGAGCTGCAAATTCCACAATCAACTGTATGGAGAGTCCTACGAAAAAGGTTAGTTATGAAACCTTATCGTCTGAAATTGGGTCAAGCACTGTCTGCAGCTGATAAGATTAAAAGAATCGATTTCTGTGATTTTATCCTTGCTCAAATGGAAACAGATGAATCTTTCGTTTCAAAGATTGTGTTTAGTGATGAAGCAACTTTCCACACTAACAGGAAAGTCAACTGTCACAATGTCTGTATATGGGGCACTGAGAATCCGCGGGAAACAACTCAGTATGAACGTGACTCGCCTAAGGTGAACGTTTTCTGTGCCATTTCAGCCAATAAAGTTTTTGGTCCCTTTTTCTTCGAAGGTGCTACTGTAACTGGACTACAGTATCTGGAGCTGTTAGAGAATTGGCTGTTCCATCAGCTCGAACAAGAAGCACAACATTTCATATTTCAGCAAGATGGAGCTCCACCACATTGGCACTTATCTGTGTGTAACTACCTGAACGTCAACTACCCGAGGCGATGGATCGGCCGCCAGGCAGCCCGTGACAGAGCACTCCATCACTGGCCTCCAAGAAGCCCTGATCTTACCCCCTGCGATATTTTCTTAAGGGGGAATGTTAAGGATATGGTGTTTCGGCCGCCTCTCCCAGCCACCATTGATGATTTGAAACGAGAAATAACAGCAGCTATCCAAACTGTTACGCCTGATATGCTACAGAGAGTGTGGAACGAGTTGGAGTATCGGGTTGATATTGCTCGAGTGTCTGGAGGGGGCCATATTGAACAACTCTGAACTTGTTTTTGAGTGAAAAAAAAAACCTTTTTAAATACTCTTTGTAATGATGTATAACAGAAGGTTATATTATGTTTCTTTCATTATATACACATTTTTAAAGTTGTGGTATTCTTTTTGAATCACCCTGTATATTCTACAGAAAGTTTCATAATAACGAAAAATTCCATTTTGTAACTTGTGTTTGCTTTCAGACATAGACTGGCAGCCACTTTATGATTTCTGGCCTCTGTGGAAACATTCTCGTCGTTGGCCTTTATAACAAGAATTGTACCAAACGCATTATAATAAATAACATCGACATTTGAGATATTTGTAATAAATAACATCGACTTTTGAGAAGACACTTCTATTAAACGAATAAGAAAGATCCAGATTCTATTACAAATCAAAAGTGAGAGAAAAATGTTCGGAAACAGGTGGGCGCAAAACAACTACAGTCATCTTCATTACACATGAGCTCACAACGCTATCACTTCCGCCCAAATTGGACCGCGACTGCCAACGCCGAAGCGCGGCTACGGGTTCAGACCACGGCAGGAGCGGCTCGTGGTAGCTGGGGATATTATGTCGGCCACACGCCCTCAGGAGCTCAGTTCGTCAGTGCACCTGGCGATAGCGACATACCTGATGGTTGAAATACTGTGCCCGCTTGACACTACGAACCGGCAGTACATCCGTACTAGCTAAAACTACGCGTTTGCGAGAGATCCTCAATTTGCTGATGCTCACAGCCGTACCATGTACTCTATAAGAAAGCAAGCCCACCAAATATGATGTTCAACGCCATACAATAATGCGACTGCTCTGTTCTGCTTTTAGCGTAAAACTATATCGCATCTCATCTGACTTGCCAGATTCCTTATTTCACCCTCCGCATTCTAGTGCAACGTGGAATTCCACCGAGGCCGACGAGAAAGACTGGCCTGTGCGCGTAAATCATGAAGGTAGTCCTGAACTCGCTCGCTCGCTCAGCTCAGCAGACAAAATGCTTTTCCAAACCTGTTAACTCGCAGCTGGGCGTGTAAGTACTAACGAGAATTGCATCTTCCACTGGAATCTGCTATTATGAAGCCTGACTGATTAACAGTACTATAGCAAAATTTAATTTAAGATCAATATTCGATATAAATAGTATAACGGCTTGTTTATAGCATTTAGTCTCTTCTGCTTAACAGTACTCATTACATTCTGGAAGTGATGTCTTATGCAACTGATACTTACTTTAGCATGATTTTATTGTACGCCAGTACAGCCGTAACAAACTATAAGTAGGCCCATGGACTTCTCATAATTATAGGACTAATAACAATAAGATTCCATAATAGCGGATTCCAGTAGAAGATTCAGATTTACTTTGTACGGACAGGCCTAGTTAAGAGTTAACTGGCGTAGAAACGTAGTTTGTCTGCTGATCTGAGCAAACGAGCGAGGGCAAGACTACCTTCGTGACGTATGCGCCGCAGCCTGGCTTTCTCGTAGGCTTCGAATTCCACGCTGTGACGTCAACAGCTCCTCTTCCGCGTCAGTTTTCACGTCCTGCCAGAGGACGTTTAGCGTCTTTCTTCACTGCTCCCAGCAACTCCTCGCGCAAAATAACGCAGCACTCGTGCAGAAACACATTCTTGCTGCGAGCACCTGGCGATTCCAACGTGTTGTTCCGAAGGGCGGACGCCTCAAAAATGGTTCAAATGGCTCTGAGCACTATGCGACTTAAATCTGAAGTCATCAGACTTAGAACTACTTAAACCTAACTACCCTAAAGACATCACACACAGCCGTGCCCGAGGCAGGATTCGAACCTGCGACCGTAGCAGCAGCGCGGTTCCAGACTGAAAGGCCTAGAACCGCACCGTTACATAGGCCGACGGACGCCTCAGTTGACTGTCTGTCATCTGCTGACCTGTACACATTGAGCTTTCTCGTTGCTTATCGTTACTTCAGAGCATGGCACAGTGCTCTTCAGGCACCAAGGATTGTGGGGAAGTTGCAGGAACGCTAGCTACTCCGGTGCACAATAAAAAGAATAAAGAAGGCCCGAGAAAAAACAGCAACAAGTACTTCCTACGGCTTCGTTACTTTGGAAAGACGCTGGTGATACTGTCGATCAGGCCGTCAAGCGACTAAGACATAGTTTCCACGTGACGTATGTTCTTTATTTTACATTTCATAATAAGCGACGTTGTCTGCTAAGCTACATTTTCAACTATTTTTAATTTTATGAGGTTTCCACCTCGCTGCACATGGGCGATATTGTTTTTCTGTGATAGAATCATTATTAATGCGAAGATTTTATTTTCGGTTCTGCAGTGAGAATCTATTGTCTCTCAACGTCTATATTTATCGAATTATTTATCATAACCTGTTTACAGGATCGTCTTTAGGCTACCTCGCTATAGTTTATAGACGGCCGCGGTGGTCTCGCGGTTCTAGGCGCGCAATCCGGAACCGTGCGACTGCTACGGTCGCAGGTTCGAATCCTGCCTCGGGCATGGATGTGTGTGATGTCCTTAGGTTAGTTAGGTTTAAGTAGTTCTAAGTTCTAGGGGACTGATGACCACAGCAGTTGAGTCCCATAGTGCTCAGAACCATTTGAACCATTTTTTTTTATAGTTTATAAATTATGCGAGATATACCGTTGTGTGGGCTGCGTAAC
The DNA here is from genome assembly GCF_023897955.1 of Schistocerca gregaria. NCBI lineage: Eukaryota > Metazoa > Arthropoda > Insecta > Orthoptera > Acrididae > Schistocerca > Schistocerca gregaria. Next base: position 481,848,681 of record NC_064924.1, read on the forward strand.
TCTCAGACAACAACCAATTATCTTTCCATCTGTGAAATGTGATTTCTGAATTAAATGTGGATTAGAGCTTGGCATGAAAGCGACCGTTTTTTTTATCGATTGTTGTATTCTGCTTCCTAAGACGTTGTAAACTTGCTCGAAATCAACGGTTATTAATTTCTAAGCTATTTGAGAGTATGGACCCCTGTTTATTGCATGACGTGGAATAGTTTACATAACGAGCTGCTATATGGTAGCCTGTCAACGTTTGCCTGCACACCAATTTTGGTTGCTTTATCGCAATCGGTTTCCAGTTCATCACTGAATTACGTATTGCAAATGAGCTACAAAGCATTGTATAATCAAATCAGCATGTCCAAACGCAGTATTAATGGTGTACTGCTTGACACAGTTTCGTCGTCCATTAAGTATCTAGGCGACATTAACTGAAATAAATGTAAATCTCATGCCACTAGGGCCCCCCGTCGGGTAGACCCTTCGCCGGGTGCAAGTCTTTCGATTTGACGCTACTTTGGCGACTTGCGCGTCGGTGGGTGTGAAATGATGATGATAAGGACAACACAACACCCAGTCCCTAAGCGGATAAAATCCCCGACCCAGCCGGGAATCGAACCCGGGCCGTTAGGACTGACATTCTGTTGCGCTGTCCACTCGTCTACCGGAGGCGGACAATGAACTGAAATGAAAACGTAATGTCGGCTGTAGGGAAGGCAAATGGTCGACTTTGGTTTGTTGGGAGAGTTCTGTGAAAGTGTTGCTCATTTGCATTTGCAAAGGACACCGCGTACAGAACCTTTGTGCGACCTATTCTTCTGTACTGCTACAGTGTTTCGATCCCCAGTAGGTCGCATTAGAGGAAGACATCAAAGCAATTCAGAGGTGTGCTGCTAGATCTGTTACCGGTCGGTTCGATTCATACAACAACGTTACGGAAACGCTTCGTAAGATCAAACCAGAATCCCCGGAGGGACGAAGACGTTCTATTCGCGAAACACCCCACTGACTTGAGACAAGAATTTTCTCTGTAGGTCCGCTGATGACTTTTTTTGTGCATCAATTCCACAGCTACACTTAGTTTTTATTTTACTTATTTTTATTTCTTTCTTTGCGGCTGGTTTCGCGGTCGCATCTCTATTCTCAAGCTCTAAGTCTTGTTATCAGCCAAGCTGTGAGGCTGAAACCTCGCAGCATCAATGGCCAGTGATAAGCAGAGAACTGTTTTCCAGACTATAAGGTGTCGTTCCGTATTCGTGGCCCACTTACTTTCACAGCAGAAAACACACTGCCCGACAAAAAAAGTGAAGAATCCAGAAGGGATAGAGGAAACGATATGAAATATCATGGGTTGAGAGGGTCTGTTGTGTTCTTTCGATGATTATAAAATCGAGCCAGATTTACAAAGAACTTGGGAGTGTGAGCCCACTTCATCAGTATGACGCTGTCATCTCTGGCCTGGATGCATGCATTGATTCGGCTGGGAACATTGCCATAAAGCCTTTGTACACCTTCCTGATGCATGCTCACCAAAAACATGTTTCAAATGGCACTGAGCACTATGGAACTTAACATCTGTGGTCATCAGTCCCCTAGAACTTAGAACTACTTAAACCTAACCAACCTAAGGACATCACACACATCCATGCCCGAGGCAGGATTCGAACTTGCGACCGTAGCGGTCACGTGGTTCCAGACTGAAGCGCCTAGAACAGCACGGCCACACCGGCCGGCCCAAGCTCACCACAAATGTTATAACTTGTCCTTGAAGTACTGGACGCTGGCTCTGAGATCGAGATGACGCCCGAATTGGTCCCACACGTATTCCATCAGTGAAAGATGCGCAGATCTGGGATTCTTGCTGGCCATGGGAGTACCTCAACATGAAGCAGACGGTTCCTAAAGAACCCCTTCGTACAGATCTAGATAAGATAGTGGTCATTACGTGTGTTTATTTGTGTAAGGATCATGTTGATGTAAGTAGACAAGCGTTACGAACACACTGTCGCTTGTAACGTGTAACAGGCAGCGTGCTGAACTGCTAAAACAATTTTCTCTAGAGCGATCCTCATTCGCAACAAGTGTTTTTTTTTTTCCTTCCAGATCTCTATGCTTAATACACTGTCTTCTTAAGTGTAATTTTTTTGGCGATACAGTTATGTATCATACTACATTTTAATATCTATTTTCATTTATCAGCTTCATTTTACATTTGATCAATTTGAGGTGAATGACATTGATGGTGTTAAGAAACTGTATTTCATGCTTCACAGAAGTCTTATTCTGAAGAACTTGAGAAAAAACTTAACAATTTCACAATTTCCGACAAGATTATTCTTCCCAAGCAAATGGTTGAAGACAATAATTTGCCGCTTCCATCTGTATCCATTGTGCATTTTGTAAATCTGTATGATTCCGACAAAGACAAAAACTGAATATTGCTTGGAAATTACGAGGAAATGTAACAAGACCAGGGCATTATGATAAAACGAAAGTTGGTTCTGTGTCAGCAGATCTACATCATAGAGTTTCAGCAGAAGTATGCAGTAGAACAACAGATATTTCAAAGCTCTGCTGTGCGAACTGCTTATTTTAGAGACGTAATTTTCCGGTGAAATCACTCACCTGCAGGAACAGAAAAACTGTAATGTGTAAAGCTGTTGAAGGCAAACACGATTATGCCCTGTCGCTCCCCCACAAGTGTTGTTAATTTATTGCGCTGCCTGAAAATTTGAAAAATTGAGAAAAGAGGTACCTGGAAAACTCCGGAAGCTGTGGCAACAACCACATCAATTAACAATGAGAATTATCTTTCGAATGGAAAAGTATCTATTGCATTTTATTGTGCAGGTTTTCACAAGCTGCCCAGGGAAACTTTTCCACCATGGAGCACGCAAATAATCAGTTCCAGATTCCCTCGTCTCTAAGACAATTCTGCGACTTATTGCTGTCACACAGTACTTCCGTCCCCGTTGGCATGCAATCTAGCTATAATGTTTCTTATTTCCAGAACACAAAAATTTGGTTTGTTTTTGAGAAACGAAGAGGCCATCGCATCAACTCTCAGAAGGTTTCCACAGTCAGCCTTCACAAAGTTTCTTTCCATTGTTACTTGAGAGCTGTAAATGCGTCTTACATCACTAAATAACTAAACTGCTTGCAGAAGTACGGAAAAATACTAGTAACTACGGCTAACACTGCTACACACGTATAGCTTCATCTTACTCCTAGCCTCTGACGTCACCATAGCTGCAGCCAGTAACAAAGCGTTTTCAATCATGTTAGCAAATAATGGCACTTAATAATTTTTAAGCTTTAATTACATAAAAATAACATATTTTGTGAGAATATTGACCGAAAATGAACCTAGGAGGACCGCATGTTCAGCAGTGCACATGTGTTCGCTACCCTAGCAGCGGTCTCCGTCAGTCTGCCATGGATGCAGCCGGTTTGATGTAGAATTTTTTATTGAAGAGGTCAAGAATTACCCTGAAATATGAGGCTTATCTCGCAGGGATTAGTAATAAGATTAAGAGGAGAGACTCATTATTTCAGATGTGTGAAAGTTTTGCATGAGTCTTGCTGTGAAACATGATCAGGAGAGAAATGATATAGGCAAGTATCGCTGTTAAACTATTAGTGTTTTAGTGGTACCGTTTTTGCTAAAATATGTTCATTCAAAACGTAAAATATCACTAGCTGGTAAACAATTTGCTCACTAGCCAGAGACCTTTCATCTAAATGTACAAATCTTCAGTGAATTACAACAGCTTAAAATGTATTCTGCTATTTTAATCGGTTCAATGTAATCATTACTTTATTATATAGCAGCCACGCTTCGTGCTTCTTTCTGCCTCCGTCCATCGTGTTGCCTTCCCGTCTAGTACAGCTTTGCGATTATCTCTGCCATGTAGGCGTGTGTGTACTGAAACGATTTCTGCCACAGCGAGCGAGCGCGGCTGTCACTCTTTCTTGTGCATTCAGTCTCACGTATTTCGCGGAATATAGCGGCGCTCGCAGTGAGGTGTGCGGAACGCAAAGGTTGTGTCAACAGCCGGCTGTGAGTACGCAGTTATACACAGCAGAGAGACTGTGTTTCGTAACAATGAGTGTGACAAATTACGCCAAAACTTGATGTAAATAGAACCACAAAATGAGCATTTCATTCCGGAAAAGGCAATTGTAATCCGGAAAAGTCGCAAAACATTCGTCATAACATGGGAAATAATTTGGAAGCCCATCATATACATCCGAAATCTCTACTTGAACTGTCAAGTAACTGTCTTATTCGGTGAGCAACACATATCAAATGGACATTGTGTCCTGTGGCTCGTCCTATATCTGCCGATAAATTCATCCACTTTTTACAAACAAAAAAAAGGTTCAAATGGCGCTGAGCACTATGGGACTTAACATCTGAGGTCATCAGTCCCCTAGAACTTAGAACTACTTAAACCTAACTAACCTAAGGACAACACACACATCCATGCCCAAGGCAGGATTCGAACCTGCGACCGTAGCGGTCGCGCGGTTCCAGACTGTAGCGCCTAGAACCGCTCGGTCAGTACGGCAGGCCACTATTTACATTATCTTTCTCTGCGATCTGCCATTCTTTGACCCTTCATAGTAGGCATTTCTTCGTAACATATCAACCAGCCTCCATGTTTTCCTCGTTCTTATAATTATTTGTAGTCTTCTTCCTTCTTGTGTTTTTTAAATTGTTTCTTCGTTCTTCATTCAATCAGTCTTTTACACTGTTAACATCTTTTTCTCCACGTTCCAAAATTCTCGGCGGAAGACGCTTTGGCAGCAATGCTGACATCAAACAAGCCGTTCAACGGTTCTTCCTCATGCAACGCCCTGATTTTTTCTGGAAGGCTTTTTGAAGCTTATAAAGCGGTATGACAAATGTCTCAATGTACTTGGAAATTATGTAGAAAAATAAAGATATGACTTATCTTTAATGTCTCATACTCTTTTTTTTTCTTTCCTTCCACACACAACTCTGACCATAGTCGACAGGGGAAACTTATTTTCCAACTCTTCCATGTAGAATCCAGCAAACAGTCCTCTACGGCGAGAGACAAGGGTATGTCAGGGGTGCCCAAGAAAGTGCGGTGGGCCCACTCGTATTATCTGCGTACACGTATGATCTGGTGGACAGGATGGACAGGAATCTGTGGCTGTTTTCTAAAAATGCCGTGTAGTACGGGAAGATGTCGTCGTAGAGTGTCTGTAGGAGGATACAAGATGGCTTAGACAAAATTTCTAGTTGGTGTGATGAATGGTAGCTTGCTCTAAATGTAGTAAAATGTAAGTTAATACAGATGAGTAGGGGAAAAAGTTCCGTATTGTTCAACCGCAGTATTAGTAGTATTCTGGTTGATACAGTCACGTCGATTAAATATCTGAGCGTAAGGTTGCAAAGCGATATGTAATGGAACGGGCATTTAAAGACTGTATTAGCGAAGAGGAACGGTCGACTGCGATTTATTAGATTGTTGTTGTTGTCTTCAGTCCTGAGACTGGTTTGACGCAACTACTCTATCCTGTGCAAGCTTCCTCATCTCCCAGTACTTACTGCTACCTACATCCTTCGGAATCTGCTTAGTGTACTCATCTCTTGGTCTCCCTCTATGATTTTTACCCACCACGCTGCCCTCCAATGCTAAATTTGTGATCCCTTGATGCCTCAGAACATGTCCTACCAACCGGTCCCTTCTTCTAGTCAAGTTGTGCCACAAACTCCTCTTCTCCCCAATTCTATTCAATACCTCCTCATTAGTTACGTGATCTACCCATCATCATCTTTAGCATTCTTCTGTAGCACCACATTTCAAAAGCTTCGGTTCTCTTATTGTCCAAACTATTTATCGTCCATGTTTGCCGGCCGCGGCGGTCTTGCGGTTCTAGGCGCGCAGTCCGGAACCGTGCGACTGCTACGGTCGCAGGTTCGAATCCTGCCTCGGGCATGGATGTGTGTGATGTCCTTAGGTTAGTTAGGTTTAAGTAGTTCTAAGCTCTAGGGGACTAATGACCACAGCAGTTGAGTCCCATAGTGCTCAGAGCCATTTGAACCATCGTCCATGTTTCACTTCCATACATGGCTACACTCCACACTTATATCTTTACTCGATGTTAACAAATTTGTCTTCTTCAGAAACGTTTACCTTGCCATTGCCAGTCTACATTTTACATCCTCTCCACTTCGAACATCATCAGTTATTTTACTCCCCAAATAGCAAAACTCCTTTACTACTTTAAGTGTCTCATTTCCTAACCTAATTCCCCTAGCATCACCTGATTTAATTAGACTGCATACCATTATCGTCTTTTTGCTTTTGTTGATGTTCACCTTATACCCTCCTTTCAAGACACTATCCATTCCGTTCAACTGCTCTTCCTAGTCCTTTGCTGTCTCTGACAGAATTACAATGTCATCGGCGAACCTCAAAGTTTTTATTCCTTCTCCGTGGATTTTAATACCTACTCCGAATTTTTCTTTTGTTTCCTTTACTGCTTGCTCAATATACAGATTGAATAACATCGGGGACAGGCTACAACCCTATCTCACTCCCTTCCCAACCACTGCTTCCCTTTCATGCCCCTCGACTCTTATAACTGCCATCTGGTTTCTGTACAAATTGTAAATAGCCTTTAGCTCCCTGTATTTTACCCCTGCCATCTTTAGAATGTGAAAGAGAGTATTCCAGTCAACATTGTCAAAACTTTCTCTAAGTCTACAAATGCTAGAAATGTAGGTTTGCCTTTCCTTAATCTATTTTCTAAGATAAGTCGTAGGGTCAGTATTGCCTCACGTGTCCCTACATTTCTACGGAATCCAAACTGACCTTCGCCGAGGTTGGCTTCTACCAGTTTTTTCATTCGTCTGTAAAGAATTCGCGTTAGTATTTTGCAGCTGTGACTTATTAAACTGATAGCTCGGTAATTTTCACATCTGTCAACACCTGCTTTCTTTGGGATTGGAATTATTATATTCTTCTTCAAGTCTCAGGGTATTTCGCCTGTCTCATACATCTTGCTCACCAGATGGTAGAGTTTTGTCAGGACTGGCTCTTCCACGGCCATCAGTAGTTCCAATGGAATGTTGTCTACTCCCGGGGCCTTGTTTCGACTCAGGTCTTTCAGTGCTCTGTCAAACTCATCACGCAGTGTCGTATCTCCCATTTCATCTTCATCTACATCCTCTTCCATTTCCATAATATTGTCCTCAAGTACATCGCCCTCGTATAAACCCTCCATATACTCCTTCCACCTCTCTGCTTTCCCTTCTTTGCTTAGAAGTGGGTTTCCATCTGAGCCCTTGATATTCATACAAGTGGCTCTCTTTTCTCCAAAGGTCTCTTTAATTTTCCTGTAGGCAGCATCTATCTTACCTCTAGTGAGATAAGCCTCTACATCCTTACATTTGTCCTCTAGCTATCCGTGCTTAGCCATTTTGCACTTCCTGTCGATCTCATTTTTGAGACGTTTTTATTCCTTTTTGCCTGCTTCATTTACTGCGTTTTTATATTTTCTTCTTTCATAAATTAGATTCAATATTTCTTCTGTTACCCAAGGATTTCTACTAGCCCATGTCTTTTTATCTACACGATCCTCAGCTGCCTTCACCACTTCATCCCTCAGAGCTATCCATTCTTCTTCTACTGTATTTCTTTCCCCCATTCCTGTCAATTGTTCCCTTACGCTCTCCCTGAAACTCTGTACAACTTCTGGTTTAGTCAGTTTATCCAGATCCCATCTCCTTAAATTCCCACCTTTTTGCAGTTTCTTCAGTTTTAATCTGCAGTTCATAACCAATAGATAGTGGTCAGAGTCCCCATCTGCCCTTGGAAATATCTTACAATTTAAAACCTGGTTTCTAAATCTCTGTCTTACCATTATGTAATCTATCTGATACCTTTTAGTAGCTCCAGGATTCTTCCATGTATACAACCTTCTTTTATGATTCTTGAACCAAGTGTTAGCTATGATTAAGTTATGCTCTGTGCAAAATTCTACCAGACGGCTTCCTCATTCATTTCTCTCCCCCAATCCATATTCACCCACTATGTTTCCTTCTCTCCCTTTTCATACTCTCGAATTCCAGTCACCCATGACTATTAAATTTTTTGTCTCCCTTCACTACCTGAATAATTCCTTCATCATCTGCAGAGCTAGTTAGCATATAAACTTATACTACTGTAGTAGGCATGGGCTTCGTGTCTATCTTGGCCACAATAATGCGTTCATTATGCTGTTGGTAGTAGCTTACTCGCGCTCCTATTTTTTTTATTCATCATTAAACCTACTCCTGCATTACCCCTATTTGATTTTGTGTTTATAACCCTGTATTCACCTGACCAAGTGTGGTCCATCTGTCAAGGACATCGCGTGCAGATCACTAGAGTGACCCATTCCTGAGTGTTGCTCGAGTATTTGGGATCCCCACCAGGTCGGGTTACAGGAAGACATCGAAGGAATTCCGAGGCGGGCTGACAGATTTGTTACAGGTGGGCTCAATTAACACGCGAATATTACAGAGAGATTTCTTGTACACAAATAGGAAATCCCTGGAGAGAAGACGACGTTCTTTTTGCAAAACACCATTGAGTAAGTTTAACGAACCAGCATTTGAACCTGACTGCAGAACGATTCTACTGTCACCAACGTACATTTCGCGTAAGATCTACGATGATAAGATAAATTACAGCTCGTACGAGGGCATATAGACAGTCGATTTTTCCTTGCTCTATTTGGGAGTGGAACTGGAAAGGAAATCACGCACCACGCGATAGCTTGAGATGTATCTATGTAGATGTAGGCGTTTGTACGTTCTCCTCCGTAGATGAGTGGTCGGCGCGGCTGACTTCCATACGAGGGGCCCAAGAGTTGATTCCCTGGACTGTCAGGAATTTTTCCTTGGCGAGAGGACTTTTACGGGATGCGCTCAGCCTCGTGATTCCGACTGAGGACGTCCCTGACCGAACAGTAGAGGCGTCCAGGTCTCCTACCTCGGTAACAGCTGGGAGAGGGGTGTGCTGATACCATACCCCTTCATACCGCATTTCGATGACTCCATTGGCGTAGGTCGAGCGGACTGTAGCCAGAACAGCGGTGCTTTCTAACTATTTCTATGAGTGGGCTGATCTCAACTGTGACCCGTTAATATCGTAGTCGTTGCATATTACTTCTCTGCGGTTTCTGACACGCACATTTTTACATTTTTGTACATGCAAGCAACCTGCCGATTTTTTCACCAATTTGAAATCTTATGAAGATCTAACTGGATATTGTTGCACCTTTTTTTCAGAAGGTACTTAGTTACAAATGGCTGCTTTACTGTGAAAAATCTGCCAGGTCATTAATATACAACATGGATAGCAGTCCCAATGCACTTCCCTGAAGTTACTTCAACTTCTGCGTCCTCCCTAGGGTGCACAGTGTATGGGTCAGCGAGGCAGTCTTATTTGCGGACCCTTGACGCTGTCTATCATGCAGGAATTCGACTGGCCACGGGTGCTTATCGGACAACTCCCATACCCAGCCTCTGTGCTGAGGCCACTTACCATCCGGCGGCAGCTCCTGCAAATGCGTCAGGCTTGTAAATTTCTTGCAGCTCCAACCTCGCCTGCTCACCATCTTGTCGCTCATCCGCCTCTGGACCGCCTTTTTCCACCGTCCCTGGGCAACGTTGCAGTTTGGGATCCGTGTGCAACGTCTGCTAGAGTCTCTAGGTGTGGAGTCTGTACGACACCAAATCCAGGGTTTTAACCGCCTGCCACCCTGGTTACTGCGGAGGCCCAGAGTGATTTTAGATTTGGTGCAGTACAGGAAAGATGGCACTCCTGCTTCCGTTTTTAATCGGGTCTTCTCTGCCGTTTTATCTTAGCACCACGACCATGTAGCTGTTTATACGGATGTGTCTAAGCAGGGTGACTCTGTTGGTTGCTCTGTCGTCTTCCCGGATCGTGTCCTCAAGGCCAGACTGCCCCTGAATTTACCATCTTTGACGCACAATTATATGCCATCTTGCGGGCTCTGGAGCAGAGACTTTCTCCCAGTGGTAAATTTCTCGTCTGTTCAGATTCTTTGAGCGCCCTTTAGTCTCTCCAGCGTTTGTACCTACAGATAAAGGAACCCAGACTACCCACGACGTCGTCCTCCAACTACAGCGACTGGGGAAGCAAGTGTGTCGTGACCGTCCGGTCTTTCAGTGTGCTGTCCCTCTGCATGCCCTCACCTCGCTGTTGAGTATAAAGTCCTGTGTCGATGGGAACATGAGTGGCTAGACCGACAACAAGCTCCGTGTGATCAAGCCCACAACTCGGCCGTGGCGTACTCCCTTCCAGCCACGTCGACGGTACGGGGTCCTCCTTAGTCGTCTTCGCATCGGCTGAAGCCCTATGACGCATGGAGTTTTACTCCGGCGAGAGGACCCTCCGATGTGTGGTGCTTGTGGCGTGCAGATCACGGTGCACCACATTTTATTGGACTGCATTTTATTTGCTGACCAGCGGACTGCAGCGGATTTGCCGGCGGATCTGCAGTCTGTTTTATGCATTGCTCAAATGAATGTGGTTCGGGTTTTAAAGGTCTGTGAATTGTCCCACATTTTTAACAAGATTTTGGGGAGATATTTTTAATGTGCCAACGGGGTGGCTGGCTCACCCAATTTTTTTCGTAAGTGGTCAGTCTCATTTCCTTGTGCTGTTCTTTTACCTCTTTTGTGGTTTGTTTTCCCTCTTTTACTTTCTTGCCTCCTCATTGGTTTTAATGCATGTGAGAGTGCGTGTGCAATAGTCATTGTGTGGTCGTTTCGTGTGCATGCGTGTACAACCGTTTTGTTCTTATCCACATTTGTTTGTTTTCATCGCTGTCAGGGCGCTGATAACCTCGCCGTTGGGCGCCCATACGTTCCCAAAGCACACACACTTTCTTATTCCGTGCCGTCTCTGAATGGATTAAGATGGAGGAAGAGACTGGTTCACAGCATATCTTCCGCCACACACCTTATTGCGGCTTGGGAAGATAAACAGTAGCGTAAAAGCGTCCTGGCTGCTAGTGTGCCTGTTCTAGACTCACGCCATCGGCTACGAGCAGTGGCGAAGCTTTCCACTCTCCGTATGCCCGCTCAAACAATTACTGGCAGTCATTGGACAGCGAAACTGCTGTCTGTTCAAAGCCCGCGCGCCGGCCATTCGCCTGTGACGTCAGGCGCAAGCGTGCTAGCCTGCAGCGCAGCGCGGAAGCGCGGTCGATACGGCGCCGACCACACCCGCGTGACGTCACAAGATGGCGGGCGCCGTCGCTGGAGCAGGCAGCGACGTCCGATGAGGTTGGGACCGGACGAAAGGCGACGAAAGTGCGAGGGGGGGGAGGGGGGGGGGGAGGGGAGGGGAGTGGGCAATGCAGGAAGCTGAGGCGGTCGGAGAAATGGATCTCGCTGGATGAATGTTGCAGAACACAATAACGGGATTGCGCGTTCTCTCCGACCGCTCTTCATGACGCCCGTGTCTGCCCATAAATTCCCTGCAAAGCTTATTTCAGTGCGACTGAGCCCGCGGCGAGAGAGGAGAGGCCAGAAAAGAACTGTGTGACACACCGCACGCTGCTGGTTTTCGTAGCGCAGTTTATTTTGGAGGGCGGACATCAAAAGGAACCTGTTACGTTGCTAACCCGTGCAGACACGGCGCTAGAATCAAACAACACGGAGAGAACTTTCTCAGCCTACTGCGCCATTGCAGAATGTAATGCCTATTCTTCGACGTTCGCTGTTCAGCATACTTTCAGTTCAAAGTATTCCCTATAAATTGGCCTTGAAGTAAAGTTCGTAACACACTGAATTTTATTGCATTAATGATTTCTAGGTTATGAGCGTCTGTACGCAACTGAGCAAAGGGGATACTTGTTTTATCATCCGGGTGTTGAAATATAAACACTTTCAAATTATATTTCTTGCTAGTGTAATGTAAGTTACAAACAGTTATGAGCCAAGTCCCTTTTGGTTAATATACGTTTTAGTACTTATTTTGTGGGTTTGTGTTTGTGATTGAGTGTGTGTTTGTTGAAAGTGCTCTACATGTGCTCCTGCTGTTCTGCTGGTGACACTGTCGTTTTTGTTGTAGCACTAATTTCTTTTTCAGTACAGGAGACGAACTTCACTTTCTTTTTCCACAGTGTCAACCTTTTAAAATGTATGTAGTGCTGCCAGCTGTCGAATGGATTTTGTGAAGTGTGTGGTCAAAGCTTACGTTTGTGTGTGATTAGGTGCTATATATTGGATTGGGGCATAAGTTCGTAGCGATTTTGCTTTGTACGTTGGTATTCCGTTTGCTATGGCTATATTTATCGATTTTCATTTTTATTTGTGATTCACTGTTGCTATTTCAGTTTACATACTGTCATGTTGTCGTATGGAGATAGTGAGTGGAGCTGTGAACGCTAGAATATGGAGTGCCAAGTGGAGAAATCGGAACATTTCCGACATACTCTTCTGTCTGACTCAATAGATAAGTGACAGTAGCAGAGGTAGCCAGAAACATTTGTTCCATGCATGTAAATAGTGTTGTTAGACAGAGCACGCTAAGAAAACGATTTTCTCTTTTTAAAGAGTATCGTTTTGACATTAGTCACGCTCCATGTCAAGGAAGACCTTCAGAGTTTGATCGTGTAAACGCATTAATCCGCAGTGAGCAACGACACTGTACTCGAGAACTGGAAAATGTGATGAACTGTGATCATTCCACCATCGTTCGACATTTGCATGCAAAGGAGAAAGTTCGAAAATCTGGTGTATGAGAACCGAAAAATCACAAAAATGAGCGGGTTGCCATATTTGCATCTCTGCTTGCTCGTTATCAATTTGCTCGTCAACAACAACGTACCGTAGGTGCAACCACAACGGAGGGGTTATCTGTTGAGGGGCCAGACAAACGTGTGGTTCCTGAAGACAGGCAGCAGCCTTTTCAGTAGTTGCAGGAGCAACAGTCTGGATGATTGACTGATATGGCCTCGTAACATTAACTAAAATGGCCTTGTTGTGCTGCTACTGCGAACGGCTGGAAGCAAGAGGAAACTACGGCCGTAATTTTTCCCGCGGGCATGCAGCTTTACTGTATGGATAAATGATGATGGCGTCCTCTTGGGTAAAAAATTCCGGAGGTAAAATAGTCCCCCATTCGGATCTCCGGGCGGAGACTACTCAAGAGGATGTTGTTATCAGGAGAAAGAAAACGCGTTCTACGGATAGGAGCGTGGAATGTCAGATCCCTTAATCGGGCAGGTAGGTTAGACAATTTAAAAAGGGAAATGGATAGGTTAAAGTTAGATATAGTGGGAATTAGTGAAGTTCGGTGGCAGGAGGAACAAGACTTTTGGTCAGGTGAATACAGGGTTGTAAATACAAAATCAAATAGGGGTGATGCAGGAGTAGGTCTAATAATGAATAAAAAAAATAGGAGTGCGGGTAAGCTACTACAAACAACATAGTGCACTCATTATTGTGGTCAAGATAGACACAAAGCCCACGCCTACAACAGTAGTACAAGTCTATATGCCAACTAGCTCTGCAGATGATGAAGAAATTGAAGAAATGTATGATGAAATAAAAGAAATTATTCAGATAGTGAAGGGAGAAGAAAATTTAATAGTTATGGGTGACTGGAATTCGGTAGTAGGAAAAGGGAGAGAAGGATACGTAGTAGGTGAATATGGATTGGGGGTAAGAAATGAAAGAGGAAGCCGCCTGGTAGAATTTTGCACAGACCACAACTTAATCATAGCTAACACTTGGTTCAAGAATCATAAAAGAAGGTTGTACACATGGAAGAAGCCTGGAGATACTGACAGATTTCACATAGATTATATAATGGTAAGACAGAGATTTAGGAACCAGTTTTTAAATTGTAAGACATTTCCAGGGGCAGATGGGGACTTTGACCACAATCTCTTGGGTATGAACTGTAGATTAAAACTGAAGAAACTGCAAAAAGGTGGGAATTTAAGGAGATGGGACCTGGATAAACTGACTAAACCAAAGGCTGTACAGAGTTTCAAGGAGAGCATAAGGGAACAATTGACAAGAATGGGGCAAAGAAATACAGTAGAAGAAGAATGTGTAGCTTTGAGGGATGAAGTAGTGAAGGTAGCAGAGGATCAAGTTGGTAAAGAGACGAGGGCTAGTAGAAATCCTTGGGTGACAGAAGAAATACTGAATTTAATTGATGAAAGAAGAAAATATAAAAATGCAGTAAATGAAGCAAGCAAAAAGGAATACAAACGTCTCAAAAATGAGATCGACAGGAAGTGCAAATTGGCTAAGCGTGGATGGCTCGAGGACAAATGTAAGAATGTAGTGGCTTATCTCACTAGGGGTAAGATAGATACTGCCTATCAGGAAAATTAAAGAGACCTTTGGAGAAAAGAGAACCACTTGCATGAATATCAAGAGCTCAGATGAAAACCCACTTCTAAGCAAAGGTAAGCAGAAAGGTGGAAGGAGTATATAGAGGTTCTATACAACGGCGATGTTCTTGAGGACATCATCATGGAAATGGAAGAGGATGTAGATGAAGATGAAATGGGAGATATGATACTGCGTGAAGAGTTTGACAGAGCACTGAAAGACCTAAGTCGAAACAAGGTCCTGGGAGTAGACAACATCCATTAGAACTACTTATAGCTTTGGGAGAGCCAGCCCTGGTAAAACTCAACCCTCTGGTGAGCAAGATGTATGAGACAGGCGAAATACTCTCAGACTTCAAGAAGAATATAATAATTCCAAACCCAAAGAAATCAGGTGTTGACAGATGTGGAAATTATCGAACTATCAGTTTAAAAAGCCATGGCTGTAAAATACTAACACGAATTCTTTACAGACGAATGGAAAAACTGGAGAAGTCGACCTCGGTGAAGATCAGTTTGGATTTCGTAGAAATGTTGTAACACGTGAGGCAATACTGACCCTACGACTTACCTTAGAAACTAGATTAAGAAAAGGCAAACCTACGTTTCTAGCATTTGTAGACTTGGAGAAAGCTTTTGACAATGTTGACTGGAATACACTCTTTCAAATTTTGAAAGTGGCAGGCGTAAAGTACAGGGAGCGAAAGGCTACTTACAATTTGTACAGAAACCAGATGGCAGTTATAAGAGTCGAGGGACATGAAAGGGAAGCAGTGGTTGGGAACGAAATGAGACAGGGTTGTAGCCTCTTCCCGATGTTATTCAATCTGCATATTGAGCAAGTAGTAAAAGAAACAAAAGAAAAATTCGGAGTAGGTATTAAAATCCATGGAGAAGAAATTAAAATTTTAAGGTTCGCCGATGGTATTGTAATTCTGTCAGACACAGCAAAGGACTTGGAAGAGCAGTTGAACGGAATGGACAGTGTCTTGAAAGGAGGATGTAAGATGAACATCAACAAAAGCAAAACGAGGATAATGGAATGTAGTCGAATTAAATCGGGTGATGCTGAGGGTATTAGATTAGGAAATGAGACACTTAAAACAGTGAATGAGTTTTGGTATTTGGGAAGCAAAATAACTGATGATGGTCGAAGTAGAGAGGATATAAAATGTAGACTGGCAATGACAAGGAAAGCGTTTCTGAAGAAGAGAAATTTGTTAACATCGAGTATAGATTTAAGGGTCAGGAAGTCGTTTCTGAAAGTATTTGTATGGAGTGTAGTCATATATGGAAGTGAAACATTGACGATAAATTGTGTGGACAAGAAGAGAATAGAAGCTTTTGAAATGTGGTGCTACAGAAGATTTCTGAACATTGGATGGGTAGATCACATAACTAATGATGAGGTATTGAATAGAATTGGGGAGAAGAGGAGTATGTGGCACAACTTGACAAGAAGAAGGGATCGGTTGGTAGGACATGTTCTGAGGCATCAAGGGACCACAAATTTGACATTGGAAGGCAGTGTGGAGGGTAAAAATCGTAGAGGTAGACCAAGAGATGAATACAGTAAGCAGATTCAGAAGGATGTAGGTTGCAGTAAGTACTGGGAGATGAAGAAACTTGCACAGAATAGGGTAGCATGGAGAGCTGCATCAAACCAGTCTCAGGACTGAAGACCACAACAACAACAACAAACCAGTGACGAGAATTTGTGTCTTATATGCTAACATAAGTAAAAGGAGGAGTGGTTGAGCCCAAACAAAGCACAAAATGCGCGCATCTCACAAGAGAATGTTATGCACGAGGGTTGGAACTTTAATAGTGGCAACTATTTATTTACAGAGCGTACAAAATAGATACGCGTTTCAAAGTTTTACTGAACTTCAGATTAGTCACCAGCATTGTGTAAAACCCGATGCCAGCGATGTGGAAGTCCTAGGATACTCTTAGCTGTGCCAATTGTGTTGACAGTACGAGCGGCGCGGTCTATTGCCCGACGAATTTCTAGCAGTTCTGAAGCGAGTGCCGTGAAGTGATTCCTTCAGTTTAGAAACCGAGTTGAACTCACGAGGGATTAAGTCAGGGGAGTGCAGTGGGTGGTACAGCACTTAGCAGCCCCATCAGTCAAACAAAGCAGTAGCAGCTTGCACTGTACGTGCTGGAGAATTGTCCTGCAAAATTATGGTCAGGTCCTGCAGAAAGTGTCATTACTTCTGTCTCTAAGCTGGTCGTAGTTTGTGTTCCAAAAATGAACAGCATAGAGACAGAAGTGATGACACTTTCTGTCGGACCTGACCATCATTTTGCAGGACTATGCTCAATATCTACATCTACATCTACATGGTTACTCTGCAATTCATACTTAAGTGCCTGGCCGAGGGTTCATTGAACCATTTTCATGCTACTTTTCTACTATTCCACTCTAGAATGGCGCGTGGGAAAAAGGAACACAATCTTTCCGTTTGAGCTCGGATTTCTCTTATTCTGTTATGATGGTCATTTCTCCCTACGTAGGTGGGTGTCAACAAAGTATTCTCGCATTCAGAAGAGAACGTTGGTGTCTGAAATTTCGTAAACAGATCCCGTCACAAAGAAAACCGCCTTTGTTTCAGTGACTGCCGCCCCAACTCGCGTATCATATCGGTGACACTCTCACCCCTATTGCGCGATAACACGAAAAGAGCTGACCTTCTTTGCACTTTTTCGATGTCCTCCGTCAATCCTACCTGGTAAGGATCCCATACGGCGTAGCAATATTTCAGCAGAGGACGGATAAGTGTAATGTAGGCTGTCTCTTTAGTGGGTTCGTCGCATCTTCTAAGTGTTCTGCCAACAAAGCGCAGTCTCTGTTTCACCTTCCCCACAATAATATCTATGTGGTCTTTCCAATTTAAGTTGCTCGTAATTGTAACTTCTAGGTATTTAGTCGGATTGACAGCATTGTGCGATTTATCTTATACCCTAATTTTATCGGATTTCTTTTAGTACCCATGTGGATGACCTCGCACTTTTCTTTGTTTAGCGCGAACTGCCACCTTTCGCACCATTCAGAAAATCTCTCTGGATCATTATGTAATTGGAATTGATCATCTGATGATTTTAATAGACGGTAAATTACAGCGTCATCTGCAAACAATCTAAGGGGGTTGCTCAGGTTGTCACCTAGATCATTTATGTAAATCAGGAACAGCAGAGGGCCTATGAAGCTACCTTGCGGAACGCCAGATATCACTTCCGTTCTACTCTACGATTTACCGTCTATCACTACAAACTGTGACCTCATTTGTTTACACTGAGATGACACAAATCATGGGATAGCGATATGCACATATTCGAATGGCGGTAGTATCGCGTACACAAGGTATAAAAGGGCAGTGCAGTGGCGGAGCTGCCATTTGTACTCATTCACGTGAGAAGGTTTCCGTCGTGATTATGGCCCCACGACGGGGATTAACAGACTTTGAACGCGGAATGGTACTTGGTGCTAGACGCATGGGACATTGGGGAATTCAGTACTCTTAAATGCACAGTGTCAAGAGTGTGCGGAGATTAGCAAATTTCAGGCATTGCCTCTCACCACGGACAACGCAGTGGCCGCCGGCCTCCAATTAACAATTGAGGAAAACGGCGTTTGCGTAGAGTTGTCATTATTAACAGACAAGCAACACTGGGTGAATTAGCCACAGAAATCAATATTGGACGTACGACGATCGTATCCGTTAGGACATTGGGACAACATCTGGTGTAAACGGGCTATGGCAGCAGACGACCGATGCGAATGCCTTTACTGAAAGCACGATATCGCCTGTAGCACCTCTCCCCATCTCGTGACCAAATCGGTTGGCCGTGGCCTAGTCGGATGAGTCCTGATTTCAGTTGGCAAGAGCTGATACTAGGATTCGTGCGTGACACAGACCCAACAAAGCCATGGAGCCAAGCTGTCAACAAGGCACCCTGCAAGACTCCGTAATTGTGTGGTTCAAATGGCTCTGAGCTCTGAGCACTATGGGACTTAACACCTGAGGTCATCAGTCCCCTAGAGCTTAGAACTACTTAAACCTAACTAACCTAAGGACATCACACACATCCATGCCAGAGGCAGGATACGAACCTGCGACCGTAGGGCTCGCACGGTTCCAGACTGAAGCGCCTAGAACCGCTCGGTGGGCTTATGGGGTGGGCTGTGTTTACATGGAATGGACTGGGCTCTCTTGTCGAACTGAACCGATCGTAGACTGAAAATGATTATTTTCGGTTATCTGCAGACTATTTTCAACCATTCATTCATGCATTTCATGTTCAGAAACAAAGATGAAACTTTTATGAATGACAATGCGCCACGTCATCGGGCCACAACTATTCGCAATTGGTTTGAGGAACATTGTGGACAATTCGAGCGAATGTTTTGGCCGCCTATCGAACATTTATTGTACATAATCGAGAGGCCAGTTCCTGCACATAATCCTGCAAGGGCAACACTTTCGCAGTTATGGACGGCCATAGACGCCCGACTCAGTATTTCTGCAGGGAACTTTCAACGACTTATTGGGTCCATGCCACGTCGAGTTGTTGCACTACGCCGGGAAAAAGGAGGCCCGACACGATATTAGCAGGTATCCCATCACTTCTATGTTCTCTGTGTATTTCCCACGAAAACTGGGACAAAAAGCCATTGTGTAATTAATAGAGAGTCTTGCTTTCGCTCCACTCAAACATTTGACCAAAAACATAGGATATTGCTCTAAATTAAATTCTGTACGTGCATATGTTTTAGAAAAGTGGACTGTCATAGTCTGAGTAAGAGTCTTCCTTCACTCGCGATTTAAAAGTAAAGCACATGCTGTCCAACAGTTCATTGTTTTCGCCCGACGCACGGTTCTGCGGCATCTGGTAACAATATACCGCGCTACAAGGACCGGCTCTGACAGCTGTGGGTAGCCGATGGGCGAGTAACAATCATAACGCCAGTTAAATGCATTAGATCTACTACTGGTCCTACAATGGCTATTGCAAATCCGTGTTTCTTAGAGACGAGACAACCGAATGAAAACAATCGATACCACTGGTTGCTGGAAAACAACCGAATCGACTCATTTGGTTGTAGTTTTACGTGTCGGTTAAATTATTCATTCATTCTTTTTAGTGAAAGCAGTCTAGAGGAACAACCGAATGAAAACAAGAGAAGGCGGCCGCGGTGGAAGAGCGGTTCTAGGCGCTTCAGTCCGGAACCATGCGGCTGCTACGGTCGCAGGTTCGAATCCTGCCTCGAGAATGTATGTGTGTGATGTTCTTACGTTAGTTAGGTTTAAGTAGTTCTAAGTCTAGGGGAGTGATGGCCTCAGATGTTAAGACCCATAGTGTTTACAGCCATTTGAACCATTTGAAAACAATAGGTCAATGGGTTGTAGTTTTACGTATCAGATGTAATATTTTTCATTCACTTCCTTCAAGTGAAATCAGTCCTTGCCAGTTACAGAATTTAAACAAGTGACACAGACCGTTGCAGTTTTCCACGCCGACTGAATTATTAATTCTTTTTTCGAGTGAAACCAGTCTGTCGTTTTCCTGTCGGTTGAATTTTGTATTTATTCTTTCAACTGGAAACACTCTATAGTGTTTTGGCTGACTTGACTACCCATTCTTTATTCTGAATTAAACAAGTGTGTAGTATTTTCACTGGTTGAATTAAAGCGGTGGTGTGCATGCCCAAGACGGTATTCCTAAACCCAGGGGTACGCCGATGTTACAGTAAGCATTAATCATATACAATTAATAACGAACTGAAGAAAGTAATTATTCTTTCCGTTATTTAAATCTTATTAATATACTGCTGTCTATTAAGCTGTTCCATACGCAATTCATACGTAACTAATGAAACAGATGTATCCTTCGGGTCGAAGTTAGCATAAAAGTTCTCTAGGAGCAGGAACAGAAGAAAGAAACATTGGGAAATTGTAGCGACTGTTTACATTCCGTTTTACTGAAAAATTGCGAGAATTAAATAAATTCATTTAATTACGTACTGAATAGATTAATTATTGTTTTCATCATTTGGGTCAAATGGCTCTGAGCACTATGGGACTTAGCATCTGAGGTTATCAGTCCCCTAGAGCTTAGAACTACTTAAACCTAAGTAACCTAAGGACAACACACACATCCATGCCCGAGGCACGATTCGAATCTGCGACCGTAGCGGTCACGTTTCATCATTTAAAACTGATTAATATACTGCTGGCTATTAAGCTGTTCCAGATGCAACTCGTACGTAACTAATTTTTTTATTTTATTTACTCGATCGGCATTTACAAGGCGAAATATTAAATTTGAACA
Organism: Schistocerca gregaria; assembly: GCF_023897955.1. NCBI lineage: Eukaryota > Metazoa > Arthropoda > Insecta > Orthoptera > Acrididae > Schistocerca > Schistocerca gregaria. The sequence continues at coordinate 481,869,417 of NC_064924.1, forward strand.
TTACAGCATTAAAAATGAGACATTCAGCTTTACCTAATTACATAATACAAAATTTTATACTATATGACTTATTTTTTTTTTTAGCCATTCAATGGCATTGTCCGTGAGATTATGTATATCCTCCAGTTCACCATTAAAATCATGCACAGTACACTCGATCAAGTGGGCCATTGATTGATTGAGTCCACATTCGCGCTGAGGGTCGTTCGCGAGGCCCCATGTTGTCATCATCTCCCTGCATCTTCCGACACCCGTCCTCACACGGTTCAGCGTAGTCCACACTCTTCTGGGAAGTTTAAAGCCCTCTATTTGTATGCTTGGGTCAGTAACTAGTTTTTTGTTCTTTACTGCGCTTCTACTCCATAAACTTTTCCATTCATTTTCTGGGTAAAGGGAAACACCTCTTCACCTATTTGCCATAGAGGTGACCTCGATCTCAGGCGGTTTTTTGGTGTCAGGTCCTGATGTATGGGTAGGTTTGGATTTGCCAGTATTTTGCTATATTCTCTTGACAGCAGCTGATTTCTTCTGATTTCAGGTGGTGCTATGTTGGACAGTACGGGTAGCCAATCTATAGGGGTAGGTTTAAGTGCTCCCGATATTATTCTCATTGTTTCTCTAAGCTGGATATCGATTTTTGATACATGCACACTTCTGGCCCATACAGGTGCACAATACTCGGCCACGCTGTATACCAGTGCCAAGGCAGAAGTTCTCAAGGTATTTGCATCACATCCCCAAGTGGTTCCGGTGAGTTTAGCTAGAATGGCATTTCTAGTTTTCAGTTTTTGTTTTGTGTCCTCTAGATGGGCTCTGTACGTTAGGGATCGGTCGAGCTTCACTCCAAGGTACCGAGGATTGTCTTCATGTCTAATGGTCTGGTTATTCATGCAGATGTTCAGCTTTCTCTTGGCTGCTCTGTTATTGAGATGCATGTTTACACTTACTGTCTCGTCTGGATTTGGTTGGAGATGCCATTTGGTGTAGTATAGGTGCAGCAGGTTTAGGTCTTCGTTCAATTTCCGCTCTATTGTTTCAAAATATTTGCTTTGATAAGCTATTGCCATATCGTCTAATGAAACAGATGTATTGATCGGGACGAAGTTAGCACAAAAGTTCTCTACAAGCATGAACAGTAGAAAGAAACATTGGCGAATTTTAGAGCTGTTTACATTCTATTTCACTGAAAAGGCGTGAGAATTAAGTATCATATGAATTCAGCGCTTAAACTCTTATTCAGGCATTTTTTTGTGTGGGAGGTAAATCTGTTCTGCAGAAAATTATGTTACCGACTACGTACGCCCAAATCATAGTCGTGTAAACAAACATGTTTACATTTTACAGGCTTTGAAAAGTAACGGTGATAGTATTTCGCGGGTACATTTATACAAGGTGGTAAGAAACAGCCTGAAAATTTTATGAGGGTGTTACAGGGTAGGTTGTGCTGAGAAATAACTGTTAAAAAAATTCAATACGTTTCGACGTTTCCGACATAATTAGCACTAAAGTTAGCCAATTAGGCCGTTGCTCTCTCAAATTCAAGTGGCCTCCCAGAACGGTGTTGCCGAACGTGATCCTTGTTTGCTTTCGTAACGGAAATTGGACACTGGACGCCGGTAGGCTTCGAACACGAATAATGGTTGAGAAGCCTCGTGCGCCATCATCTACACCTACCCGCTATTGATTTCAATCCGGCCTGCGGAAGAAATTCGTGGAAGAGTGAGTGAGGCGCTTGCACTATACCCCGTCCAGAATAGATATTCGGACTATTTCCGCGTTCATTCACCTAAAGCATTTTTAGACAGATATTTTAAAAATAGTTGCCAATAGTGTTTGTGGGTAGTAACACGCTAAATTTCAAACAATCGAATGACCTGCCTGTGGCCAAAAATAGTGAAGTTACTTCACTGCTTGTCGACCAATATTTCATTGCAGTATTATGTTTTTCTATTCTGTCTTATACTGAGATTAGCAAATAATTCTTACCCGTTATAGACGTATTAGAACAGTGCAACCGTTGAAACTAAAGGTAATTTATAGTGAATTAGCTGCAACTATTTGCCTTTATAGGCGTTTATTTTTCCATGATGATGCTTCAAGATGCCCGGCATCCCATCGTCAGATGTTTACATGTATTTACGTGTTACGAACACTGCTTCGTTGCTAATGGCGAAGCAAAGCTTTACAACGGAAGTTTTTACGACAGTTGTTGCAAAATGTTGTAAGTAAAGAAACAATGTTCAGGACGCGTGAATGAATGTAAACATCTGTAGATTGGTTGAATATAAAATTAATGTACTCTCAAAAACGCATTTTTTGAAATATAATCTGTTGGGGTGGCGCAACGGGAAACGGGAGTCATTCATGTGTTGCGGTTGTTGTTGTTGTGGTCTTTAGTCCGGAGACTGGTTTGACGCAGCTCTCCATGCTACTCTATCCTGTGCAAAGTTCTTCATCTCCCAGTACCTACTGCAACATACATCCTTCTGAATCTGTTTAGTGTATTCATCTCTTGGTCTCCCTCTACGATTTTTACCCTCCACGCTTCCCTCCAATACTAAATTGGTGATCCCTTGATGCCTCAGAACGTGTTCTACCAACCGATCCCTTCTTCTAGTCAAGTTGGGCCACAGATGTGGTGGCAAAGGCAGCGAATGAACACAGCGTTAGTACCGCATAGTCTTAAGCGGTTCCTTGACGATCAGTAACATTGTACAATTATGATGCTCAATATTATTAAAGTTCTCCCTAGACTGCGCGATAAAGCCGAACAATAATGTTGTACAATATTACTGAGAGTGCGGGTATAGATTTGTAGAGCTCTTTGCGTTGCAATAAAAATGTTCTTTTTCTTGTTTTGCGGATTTTAAACTTCAAGAGCTCCATATAGTTGACAACACCAAGTTGTGAATATAAATGTCCTCAGAGAGTGTAGAAGGCGGGACACTGCTGCGTTATCTAGTATATATTAACGAACGTCTCGGACGCTGTAGTTTTGAGTTTATATGGTAGGAGCGCTGCTGTCGCATCACTTGACGCAGCGGCCCGCGAGCTTTAATTATGTGTGAATGAGGCCTGCGAATCGCCAAAGATTGCTCATGCCTGAGCTTCGCTATGAGAACAACTGACACTAATTGTATCTGGTGGGCCGCTTGAATTTGCGCGTGCAGCGACCTGACCGGCTAACTTACGTGTGAATTAAATCGGAAACGGCGCAACGTCGCGAATTTCTTTCCTAATTATTTCTCAGCACAAACTACGCTGCAACATCCTTACAAGCTTTTCAGAGTGTTTCTATCCAGACTTTACATTGGTGCTTCAATTTCACAGTTAAACCTATCACTGTAAACGAGGCTGACAAACCACGTTGCCATCCCTCCAGATCGCTGAAATGTTGTTAGTTGCCCGTGCTGCTGGCGCTATTCAGAGAGGCGGCGCGTGTAGTTCACCTTTTATAAACAGCGGGCGTTCGCTACCTCCTACGTCCACCTGTTCACCTAGTTGACCACGAGGCTTGCTGCGCTCTGTTCTGCATGGCGCGCATGCGAGTTGCCTACGGAGGAGGAGTGGGATAGGGAGGGAAGGTGGGGACTGGGGCGTTAATGTAAGTGGTAACTTTCCGCTCCTACGAAGCAGCTCTCAGCACAACAGTTGGTGTTTACATCTCGCATGGAATCCAATAATGATGGTCTGCTAAGAGCTCCTTCGTGAGAAACACGTAAAATGACGTTTTCTCGTAACAATCTAATGTTGTTGTGTTGGTGTGGTCTTCAGTACAGAGTGTTGTTGTTGTCTTCAGTCCTGAGACTGGTTTGATGCAGCTCTCCATTCTACTCTATCCTGTGCAAGCTTCTTCATCTCCCAGTACCTACTGCAACCTACATCCTTATGAATCTGTTTAGTGTATTCATCTTTTGGTCTCCCTCTACGGTTTTTACCCTCCACGCTGCCCTCCAATACTAAACTGGTGATCCCCTGATGCCTCAGAACATGTCCTACCAACCAATCCCATCTTCTAGTCAAGTTGTGCCACAAATTTCTCTTCTCCCCAATTCTGTTCAATACCTCCTCATTAGTTATGTGATCTACCCATCTAATCTTCAGCATTCTTCTGTAGCACCACATTTATCTTCTTGTATAAACTATTTGTAGTCCACTTTTCACTTCCATACATGGCTACGCTCCATACAAATACTTTCAGAAACGCCTTCCTGACACTTAAATCTATTCTCGATGTTAACAAATTTCTCTTCTTCAGAAACGCTTTCCTTGCCATTGCCAGTCTACATTTTATATCCTCTCTACTTCGACCGTCATCAGCTATTTTTCTCCCCAAATATCAAAACTCATTCACTACTTTAAGTGTCTCATTTCCTAATCTAATTCCTTCAGCATCATCCGATTTAATGAGACTAAATTTCATTATCCTCGTTTTGTTTTTGTTGATGTTCATTTTATGTCCTCCTTTCAAGACACTGTCCATTCAGTTCAACTGCTCTTCCAGGTCCTTTGCTGTCTCTGACAGAATTACAATGTCATCGGCGAACCTCAAAGTTTTTAGTTTTTCTCCATGGATTTTAATTCCTACTACGAACTTTTCTTTTGTTTCCTGTAGTGCTTGCTCAATAACATCGAGAATAAGCTACAACCCTGTCTCATTCCCTTCCCAACCACTGCTTCCCTTTCATGTCCCTCGACTCTTATATCTGCCATCTGGTTTCTGTACAAAATGTAAATAGCCTTTCGCTCCCTGTATTATACCCCTGCCACCTTCAGAATTTGAAAGAGAGTATTCCAGTCAACATTTTCAAAAGCTTTCTCTAAGTCTACAAACGCTAGAAACGGAGGTGCCTTTCCTTAATCTATTTTCTACGATAAGTCGTAGGGTCAGTATTGCCTCACGTGTTACAACATTTCTACGAAATCCAAACTGATCTTCACCGAGGTCGACTTCTCCATTTTTTCCATTCGTCTGTAAAGAATTCGTGTTAGTATTTTACAGCCATGGCTTATTAAACTGATAGTTCGGTAATTTCCACATCTGTCAACACCTGATTTCTTTGGGTTTGGAATTATTATATTCTTCTTGAAGTCTGAGAGTATTTCGCCTGTCTCATACATCTTGCTCACCAGAGGGTAGAGTTTTACCAGGGCTGGCTCTCCCAAGGCTATCAGTAGTTCTAATGGATGTTGTCTACTCCCAGGACCTTGTTTCGACTTAGGTCTTTCAGTGCTCTGTCAAACTCTTCACGCAGTATCATATCTCCCATTTCATCTTCATCTACATCCTCTTCCATTTCCATAATGTTTTCCTCAAGAACATCGCCCTTGTATAGAACCTCTATATACTCCTTCCACCTTTCTGCTTACTTTTCTTTGCTTAGAAGTGGGTTTCCATCTGAGCTCTTGATATTCATGCAAGTGGTTCTCTTTTCTCCAAAGGTCTCTTTAATTTTTCTAATAGGCAGTATCTATCTTACCCCTAATGAGATAAGCCACTACATCCTTACATTTGTCCTCGAGCCATCCACGCTTAGCCAATTTGCACTTCCTGTCGATCTCATTTTTGAGACGTTTGTATTCCTTTTTGCTTGCTTCATTTATAGCATTTTTATATTTTCTTCTTTCATCAATTAAATTCAATACCTCTTCTGTTACCCAAGGATTTCTATTAGCCCTCGTCTTTTTACCTACTTGATCCTCTGTTCAGTTCACTATTTCATCTCTCAAACCTACCCATTCCTCTTCTACTGTATTTCTTTCTCCCATTCTTGTCAATCGTTCCCTAATGCTCTCCCTGAAACTCTCTACAACCTCTGGTTCTGTCAATTTATCCAGGTCCCATCTCATTAAGTTCCCATCTTTTGCAGTTTCTTCAGTTTGCGTAATATTAATACGTGAAGATCGAAAACTGAAGTTAGGATTGTATTAATTACACAAAGGGGCCCGTCGGAGGTTCGAGTCCACCCTCAGGCATTTGTGTGTGTGTGTGTGTGTGTGTTGTTCTTAGCATAAGTTAGTTTAAGTAGTGTCTAAGTCTAGTTATCGATGACCTCAGCAGTTTGGTCGCTTAGAAATTCACACACATTTGAACATTTTATACAAAAGGGCCAATGAAACCTATTAAATTCGAAATCTACTTTGATATACATGTTCACAAAAAGGTCATGTGTGTACGTAACCGTCAAGAGAAGTAAAAGGAAGTAGACTTCCACACACGAGAAAAGTTTTCCTGCGCCTCTCACACTCCAATTTCTAAGCCGCGTACAAAAGTAACAACGGTACGTGAAATCACATTCTATGGGCGTCCATGTTTAAATATTGCAGATGGTTCATTTGCTGTAACACACGCATACCGGGCAGCTATAACGTCACAACTGCTAACTTGTTGATTTCAACAGGGGAAAAGGAAACACTGTAGTCCGAAGCCTTTGGGCCGAAAACACAGACTATAATAATGTTGTTTATTGCCGTCGTGTGTTTTTTGTGCCAAATGTGCCACCCCTAGGAAGTCAATAATATTGCACTTATTTCCTGAAGCGCAATTTATTGAACGTCTAGGGGTGGGTTGAGAGGTTGCGCAATGCTATTGAGAACACCAAAACTTTTCAAATACTTTTTCGAGTATTTTATCAGTGCATCCACTATTCCCCAGGTGGCATATGCCGTCACCGGATCAAAATCGACGTCGTCTATCCAGGTGTACTTATTTTTTTTCTCCCGGTAGTGTATTACTTCGTCCCACATACCTCTCGCGAAATGGCAATGACGATATTTGAGCTCATACAGATGTTTATCGACAGTCGCTCACCCCAACGCTCCATTCGCAAGCGGAACAGATAATGTGGAAAATGGTAGCAGTACTACTGTAGACACCGTAACATGACTTGCGAAGCATGGATGCAAATGTATCGTGATGCTGTCCTACAGTAAAGTCAGTATAATTTAGCCTCCAAGCAAAACATGTATCTAGACGTTTATATTGAATTAGCTAGCAGAAATTCATACTAGTGAATGCATTTAGCGTGTCTGGTATGGGACAAATCAGAAAATTACTAGGAAAATGATATATTGTGAGATCTATGTGTCAAGTTGTAAGTCGAATTTTAAATTAAATTCTATGTCGATTTAGGCTTTGAATCAAAGACATACTGGAATGACCCAGTAATTGCCAGCAGATAGTTGTAATTATATCACAACCTCCAGAGAACACTTGTCCGCCAAGAGCCTGGAGTTACTACCAGCCACCGAAGGAGCAGTTCTGCATTATGTATGCCGTGGGAAGACATAACACGCCGTATTGACGTTCTGTATACTACGGGCTCAGGGATACCACTCAGGGTGAGTGCTGCACATAGAAACTTTTACTGTGCTCCTCTTATTCGTATTGCTATGTCACGTGTCTCAATGTTTTCCGGACACCTTCCAGTGCAGGCATAACCGATCTGTTTCGTGCACTGTCGGCTGAATAAAATATTTCATGCCCCTTAAGATAGGCAGCCCAACTTAGCAGGTGTAATAGACGGCCAATAAATTGCAATAAATGGTGGTTTTCAAATAACATTTACCACGGTTGCGATGGATTTAAACCCATATTCCTCAGAAGAACAACAAACTTCACATTAGCAATCAGTCAGTGAACCTATCTTCACAGGACATATATCGACAAAAATCTGTACGTCCATATGTAAGAGCTAAGGCCCCTAGAATCGAGGGCTTGTCACATCGGTAAACAAATCCCATAAAATAATAATTTAAAGATAAAATTTTTTGAAAACATTATCAGCGATCTTAGAACTATAATTTGAAGATTAAAAACAGTCTTGATTGCAACTTATTTATTTTATTGGAGTGAGCTGTTTCGATTCTATTTAAGAACCATTTTCAGACTCTGAAAAAAAAAAAACATATTACCAGGTAGAGGGATCGTTATAATAGTACGTATATATAGCAAACTGTAGAACTAATAAATAAATATACACAGAACGGTGGGTGGAATCCGTGGACACCTTGCACGACCCTCGAAGATGAAATAACTCCTAATCGGACAAGGAAGCAACAGTTATTAAATAGGCTTGGTCACGCCCACCGTCCCGAGTGTGACATCATTGCTAGCCAATTAGAAAGACGTCTAAGATTAGGTAAACACAGGAAGTATATTGAAAAGTGCGCTAAAATTAAATTACATCGTAACATCATTATAAATGATTATTCGTCATAAAATATAAAATATAAAGGTTCCTTGGTTTAAAATCAGCTAAAGGTATGGTGCTCCTCTAACGCCTATTCTGCTAAGATGCACCAACGGTTGCTAAATCGACTGCGACACGCTATTAGCTAAGATACATCGAGGGTTGCCGTGGAAATAATAGACTATGTTAATAGCTACATTCCGACTCTAGGGGCTTTAGCTTTTCCATATGGACTTACAGACTGTTGTCGACACAGGTCATATGGAGATAGCTTTACTGAACGATTGCTAATGTGATGTTTGTTGTCCTTCTGAGGAAGGCGGGTTTAAATCCGGCGGAAACATGGTAAAGTTTATTAAAAAATGGTTCAAACGGCTCTGAGCACTATGGGACTTAACTTCTGAGGTCATCAGTCCTACCACAGCGTTATAAATGGCTTGGAGATATCAATGAGAGGTGCACTGTAAGGAGGTACGTAAAACTCCTGTATGAATCGTCGTCAACCAAAACTGGGCTCTGAGCACTATGGGAGTTAACATCTGAGGTCATCAGTCCTCTGGAACTTAGAACTACTTAAACCCAACTAACCTAAGGACATCACACACATCCATGCCCGAGGCAGGATTAAAACCTCCGACCGTAGCGGTCGCGCGGTTCCAGACTGTAGCGCCTAGAACCGCTCAGTCACCCCGGCCGGCCGGTTGTTTAAAAACCATCATTTATTTCTACTGGGTGGCGGTCTGTTACACCTGCTGTTCTGTAACCGTATCTGTAGTGCAGCTGTGTTCAAAATACTGCACCCCAACTTACGTCGTCTACACTTGTGTTGGATGAGGTACGTTGGGTTGCCTGTCTTAAGGCCCATGAAATATTTTCCGGTCCAGTTTTATTATGCCTACGCCGTGTCAAAGCTGTACTCCGAAAACCACCCAATGGCATATGGCGAAGGGTATATACTGTACCAATATCATTTCCTTCATTTCACATTTCATTCGCAGATGACATTCAGGAAAACGAATTGTCTATCCTGCTGCAAATGCTCGAATTTCTCTAATTTTAGAGTTCCGATTGTGTGTCAGTGGGAGGAAGGATAACCAGATGTTAAAACTAGTAACAGCCTATACGAAAAATTAACTTTTAAAACACTTATCATATACAAAAATCAGTTGCCCAAGGAAAGAAAGTACGAGCTCTGTTCAAAAAATTCCAGAACTTTGTCCACAAAATGTTTCTACTCTTTCTGTTTACTTGTTGTGCATGGTCTCCTTCGAAATACTCTCATCCACAACTAATACGCCGCTCCCAAAGCCGTTTCCACTTGCGAATTATCTTTTATCTCGTATATCGTTACAAATCTTCGTCCTTCCGATGGGATTTTCAACTTTGGAAATAAAAAGAAGTCCGCAGGGGCCCGGTCTGGAGAGTACGGAGGACGAGGCAGCACAGTGATCCGTTTTTTGTGCAATAGTGACGCATCAACGGGGATGAATGTGTCAGTGCATTATCGTGATGCAAGAGCCGTGAATTGTCTCTCCACGTTTCAGGCCGTTTCATTCTCACATCTTCTCGCAGGCATTGCAACATGTCCCAATAGTACCATCGATTAACAGTTTGTCCCTAAGGCACTAATTCATGATGAATTAATCTTTCAGAGTCAAAGTAAACTATCAGCGTGGCTTTGGCATATGACCTGACCTGAAAAGCTTTTTTTGGTCTGGGAGAACCTTTTCCGACCTATTGTGAAGACTGAACCTTGGTCTCATCGTCGTAACCGTCTCATCACTATTTATGACTCTCTTAAGAAACATCTCGTTCTCATTTGCCGAACAGATTTGCGAGGCGAAAGTCTTTCTGGTGTTAACTCATGAGCTGTGGGACGAACTCAGCGGCAATACGATGCATTCAAAGATGCTGTATTACGATTTCATGACTAAAATCAGGGAAGTGCAGTAGGTTTCTAGGCGCTCAGTCCGGAACCGCGCGACTGCTACGGTCGCAGGTTCGAATCCTGCCTCGTGCATGGATGTGTGTGAATTCCTTAGGTTAGTTAGGTTTAAGTAGTTCTAAGTTCTAGGAGACTGATGACCACAGCAGTTGAGTCCCATAGTGGTCAGAGCCATTTGAACCATTTTTTTGCAATAGGTTGTGTTCCCAAAATCAACAGCATACGGACAGAAGTGATGATACTTTCTAGAGGATCTGACCATCATTTTGCAGGACAATGCTCAAGCACGTACAGTGCAAGCTGCTACTGCTTTGTTTGACTGATGGGGCTGCTAAAAGTGCTATAACACCTACGGCACTCCCCTGACTTAAGCCCTCATGAGTTCAACTCGATTTCTAAACTGAAGGAAACACTTCCCGGTATTCGCTTCAGAACTGCTAGAAACCCGTCGGGCAATAGATCGCGCCGCTCCAACTGTCAACACAACTGGCACTGCTAAGAGTATCCTACGACTCCCACATCGCTAGCAACGGGTTATACACAATGCTGGTGACTAGTTTGAGGGTTAGTAAAACTATGAAGCACGTCTCTATTTTGTACGAGCTATAAATAAATAGTTGCCACTACTAAAGTTAAACCCTCGTATATGAATGGTTATGTATATAAGCTCCAAGCACTCCTCTTTCTCTGTGGACCATACAGAAAATCAGCTTCCCAACTGCCACACTTTCAAAACTTTCGCTTACGCGTGGGCAACCCATTTTCTGCCAGACAACACACCCTGGTAGAGTGAAGAATCGTATTTACGAGTCCAATTAGGGTATCTAACCAAATAAATCGTGCAATATTATTAGTACGTACGACGTTACTGTAAGACTCATAAAAATTAATGTAACAAAGTCGTGGGAAAACTCCTATTACCGAGTCGGACCTCCTTTTGCCCGCTATCGTGCAGCAGCTATACGTGGCGTGGACTCAACAAGTCATTGATAGTCCCCTGCAAAAGTATTGAGCCATGTTGCCTCTACAGCCGACCACAATTGCTAACGTGTTGCAGGCGCAGGATTTTGTGCACGAACTGACCCCTCGCTTAATTACCATACATGTTGGACTAGATTCATGTTGGACAATCTGGGTGGCCAAATCATTCGCCCCAATTGTCCAGAATGCTCTTCAAATCAATGGTGAACAACTGTGGACGGTGACGTGGTGGATAGTCATGTATAAAAATTTCATTGTTGTTTGTGTACATGATGTCCACGTATAGCTGCAAGCGGTCTCGAAGTAGCCGAACATAATCATTTCCTATCAATGATCGATTCAGTTGGACCAGAGGACCCAATCCATTCCACGTAAACACAGCTCACACCATTATGGAGCCACCGCTAGCTTGTTCAGTGTCTTGTTGTCAACATGGGTCCATGGCTTCGTGGGGTCTGCGCCACGCTCGAACCCTACCATCACCTTTTACCAACTGAAATCGGGACTCACGTGACCAGGTCACAGTTTTCCAATCGTCTAATGCCCAACCGATACGGTGATGAGCCCAGGAGAGGCGCTGCAGGCGATGTCGTGCTGTTAGCAGAGGCGTTCGCGTCGCTCGTTTGCTGCCATAGCCCATTAACGCCAAATTTCGCTGAACTGCCCTAACAGATACTTCCGTCGTACATCGTCCCACATTGATTTCTGTGGCTATTTCATGCACTGTTGCTTGTCTGTTAGCACTACGCAAACACCGCTTTTCTCGGTCGTTAAGTCAAGACCGTTGGCCACTGCGTTGTCCCTGGTGAGAGGTAACGCCTGAATTTTGGAATTTTCGGACCACTCTTGTCACTGTGGATCTTGGAATGTTGAATTCCATAACAATTTATGGAATGGTATGTCCCAAGCATCTAGCTTCCATTCTTCGTTAAAAATTTGCTAATTCTCGTCGTGCGGCCATAATCATGTCGGAAACCTTTTCACACGAATCACCTGAGTACAAATGACAGCTCCGCCAATGCACTGCCCTTTTATATCTTGAGTACGCAATACTACGGCCGTCTGCATTTGTGCATATCGCTATCTCATGACTTTTGTCACCTCGGTGTATTAACTACAGAAAAAATCTGGGTATGTCCATCGCTATTAATGTACTTTCGACGATTCCACAGAATTCCAAAGACAGCTACTGGACGGCTAGAACAGTGCAGTAATTAAAAGGAAACTATAGCTACGAAAATCTTATCCATATATTAACAATAAGCGACATGGATATATTATATATATATATAATGTTATTTGTTTGTCGTGATACTATAAGACTCGTAAATAACTATGGAAGAAACGAGTTGGCGCATCTCTACACAACGCTATAAACAATTATTACAGCTCATTATTTTAAGAAAATATGGTGAACAATGTCTGGAATTCCTTATTTAACAGCAAATACCCACTTGCTAAGTATCGAGGCTATATTATTCCTGCGTTAATAATAAACGTGACAGTATTAATAAACGGTGGCATAAGCAATTCTAAAACACTGTGATAAATAAAATTAATGCCGCATCCAAAGTGTTGCTGCTCATGTGCCGCTCACCGACAACCAGCAGTTCGCGTGAATCTCTCAATAGCACGGCGGTGTGTGGAGGATCCCCAAGAAGGAAGCGCTGGCTAGTACAGAGCGCGTGCATCTCTATTGAGAAACACAAATGTCTGTAGTCTGAGCATATACACTCCTGGAAATGGAAAAAAGAACACATTGACACCGGTGTGTCAGACCCACCATACTTGCTCCGGACACTGCGAGAGGGCTGTACAAGCAATGATCACACGCACGGCACAGCGGACACACCAGGAACCGCGGTGTTGGCCGTCGAATGGCGCTAGCTGTGCAGCATTTCTACACCGCCGCCGTCAGTGTCAGCCAGTTTGCCGTGGCATACGGAGCTCCATCGCAGTCTTTAACACTGGTAGCATGCCGCGACAGCGTGGACGTGACCCGTATGTGCAGTTGACGGACTTTGAGCGAGGGCGTATAGTGGGCATGCGGGAGGCCGGGTGGACGTACCGCCGAATTGCTCAACACGTGGGGCGTGAGGTTTCCACAGTACATCGATATTGTCGCCAGTGGTCGGCGGAACGTGCACGTGCCCGTCGACCTGGGACCGGACCGCACCGACGCACGGATGCACGCCAAGACCGTAGGATCCTACGCAGTGCCGTAGGGGACCGCACCGCCACTTCCCAGCAAATTAGGGACACTGTTGCTCCTGGGGTATCGGCGAGGACCATTCGCAACCGTCACCATGAAGCTGGGCTACGGTCCCGCACACCGTTAGGCCGTCTTCCGCTCACGCCCCAACATCGTGCAGCCCGCCTCCAGTGGTGTCGCGACAGGCGTGAATGGAGGGACGAATGGAGACGTGTCGTCTTCAGCGATGAGAGTCGCTTCTGCCTTGGTGCCAATGATGGTCGTATGCGTGTTTGGCGCCATGCAGGTGAGCGCCACAATCAGGACTGCATACGACCGAGGCACACAGGGCCAACACCCGGCATCATGGTGTGGGGAGCGATCTCCTACACTGGCCGTACACTTCTGGTGATCGTCGAGGGGACACTGAGTAGTGCACGGTGCATCCAAACCGTCATCGAACCCATCGTTCTACCATTCCTAGACCGGCAAGGGAACTTGCTGTTCCAACAGGACAATGCACGTCCGCATGTATCCCGTGCCACCCAACGTGCTCTAGAAGGTGTAAGTCAACTACCCTGGCCAGCAAGATCTCCGGATCTGTCCCCCATTGAGCATGTTTGGGACTGGATGAAGCGTCGTCTCACGCGGTCTGCACGTCCAGCACGAACGCTGGTCCAACTGAGGCGCCACGTGGAAATGGCATGGCAAGCCGTTCCACAGGACTACATCCAGCATCTCTACGATCGTCTCCATGGGAGAATAGCAGCCTGCATTGCTGCGAAAGGTGGATATACACTGTACTAGTGCCGACATTGTGCATGCTCTGTTGCCTGTTTCTATGTGCCTGTGGTTCTGTCAGTGTGATCATGTGGTGTATCTGACCCCAGGAATGTGTCAATAAAGTTTCCCCTTCCTGGGACAATGAATTCACGGTGTTCTTATTTCAATTTCCAGGAGTGTATGAGGCATTTAGATCCGTCGCCAAACAACGCCCTACTCCACGTAACCGTAACAAACTTCCTACATGTCGGAGGTTTACCGCCCTGTGTGTCATTCACAGTAATCATCGAATTCATTACGCCACCTCGGAACGTACACGTGGATCCTCCATTTATTAATTTCATCACTTGCTGGTGACGCCACACGATAATACTATCCATGCCTCAGATAATGGGCCTTGCAGTGCCCTCTGTGTTTGCGCCTGCTCACCGTGTAGGTGCTTACTGCAGCGCGAAGCGGCGTGCGCAGTAGTAAGACATTCTAAGCATTTTGTAATAATGTCATTCTAAATATCGAGAATAATTCTAGTAACGACATACTTCTAATGGCAGCACTGTTCTGCCACACTGCAACTATTTATTGAGTCGATTATACTGAGAAAAAACGCTCCGAGACATTAGCTATGACAAATACACAATAACTTGTCATATTGAAAGCCTGACCATTATGATGGGATCATTAAATGTGCATTTTGTTTACGTCTGCAGTGGTAAATTGCGATCGCTGTACCACAAGACAAGTCTACACAATGTTTCCTACGAAGAAGGAAAACGAAAAAATAATTAAAATGTTGTTGTCAACCCGTGCGGTTTGAGAGAATAACAATGTTGTCAAACGGTACGGTTTGTAAGGTTGCTGACCGCACTTGGTAGCAGTAAGTCTTTCGTTGCTTGCGGAAATGCTGTAACAGACTCCTTATCATCTTAGTAGAAGACTTTCCCAAGAGCAATAACCAAATGTAGACTTATTACCGCTGTGTTCGATCAACCAGCAAGTATTACTTGAACACAGATTGGACAATTTTCTCTTCGTGGAAACACTATTGAGAATTGACATCCGTAGCCACCTTTAATTTCACGTAAGATATGGGAAAAATGAGAATCGGTACAGAGGCATATAGATAGTCGTCCCCTTGTCCCCTCGCTCTATTTTTGGAAGTGGTACAAGGTACCATTCGCTGATTTGTGGAGTATGTGTGAGCATCAAAAAATTAGAGCCAGCACCCCAGGTGGAATAAAAGACAGTGAAAAGACAATTAACCAATGGCAGGGCAATATTTCATATATTATTAGTGTGTGACGTCACAATAAGACGTAGAAATGACCAGAAGAAAAGTACAAAGAATATACATGTTTCAGTCAACGTCCATTCTACTACACTGAAGGCGAAGCACAAATCGACTAATATAAAAGTTTTTGTATCCAGCCTGGAAGGAGGCGCGTGGGTAGGAGCTGGAGCAGGAGAATTACGTCGGTACTGCAGTGAGTAAAGGTGGTTTACTGGTCCAAGAAAGAATTAACTTCGTACAGGTCTTCGACCCGTCGTATGTAGAGCAAAGCTGGAGCGAACTGTCGTGGTTGTCTACACTTGATCAAATGGGCAGAATCTGTAGCGATGCTCGTAGAGCTCTCCAGCGCCAGCTATAGGGCGCTGTCATCTATGTCAGTAAAGTAGTGCCAACTTAACTGGTACCTAAGCCGTGGCATCGTAGCTATCGATACCACAAGAGTCAATTCAGAACCTTACACTGCTGAGAGAGTGAGTCTGTAGATAGGATACTACTAAAGCTCCTTTCGTTCTCTTCTAAGGTGGTAAATGTGGCATTTCGTTTGGAAGGCTGGTCATGGAGGCTCAGTTCGAAGCGGGACTTACCACTGAAGAAAATTCTACCCCAGTCAATGAGACTGAAGGCCGAAGACGTGTCTGAAGACGCCTTGGACAGTGGCAGTATACCGTCCCGCCAAATTGACCAACAACCAGGAGTGATGATGTGGGGTGCCATTTCTTTTCATAGCAGGACCCCTTCGGTTGTTATCTGTGACACCGTTTACAGGACAGCGGCATATCGACGGTATTCTACACCCCGTTCTGTTGTCCTTCATGACAAACCATTCTGGCCAGTTGAGAAAGTTTGGGCCCTCCAACAACCAGCTCCGGATTACGATCTAACGCGCCAGTTGGACAGAATTTGGTACGATAGCCCTCAGGAGAACATTCAACAGCTCTTATTGATGAATGTCAAGCGTAAGGGCCAGAGGTGGACCAACGCGTTATTAACTTGCTCGGTTTGTAATTATTTGTTCTTCTGTACATTTACATCGCATCTACCGATTTCCATCCAGTTCGGATAATACCTTCATGGTGAGTCTTTTTTTCTTATTGTATATGATACTGTAATTCTGTCAGAGATGGTGAAGGACTTGGAACAGCAGTTAAACGGTATGAATACTGTCTTAGAAAGAGGCTATAAGATGAATACCCCCAAAAGCGAAACAAAGGTAATGGAACGTTTTCTTCTTCTTCTTTATCTTGTTCCTGTCTTTTATCCTGTATCTTCGTGGCGTCACAAGTTAGTCCTTGGATTTGGCATTGTTAGAGCCCTCCAGGGACGAAATTGGTGAACGCAACTCTCCGTGTCTAGTGTTACGTCATGTGAAAGTGTCCGGACATGTCCCAAAACCCACATCTAAAAATTATGACAAAAAATAAATAGAAGTGGGAATCAGAATGACATTCAGAGTTGTCATATTCACTCATCAAATTACTGTCGTCCAAGTCTTTTTTCAAGAGGAATCTAAATAAAACTTTTTGAAAGTAAATCTTGTAGGAGATATTTGGATAAATTTGTGAAGGAGGAGACTGGCGATGAAGAAAGAAGAGGGAGCTCATCGAGACATACGAAATAATGAACCAGATGTTGAGGAAGCCAAGACAAATAAACTGAGATGGGCCAGCCACATCTTCAGGAGAGAGGTAGGATCAAGGCTGAGGGAAGTGTCACAGAACAAAACTGAAGGTCAAAGACCTTTAGGCAGACGGAAAATAAGATGAAAAGATCAGGAGGTCGAGGATCTACATATCTGGGAGCAAGGGAAGAAGATGCCAAGGACAGAATGTTGTAGAGTACGCTACTTAGTGAGGCCAGAACCGGCTGCGGTTCCTGGTAGCAGTACAATGAGTAAGAGTAAGTTAGGAAGTCTTTCTTGAAAGTATCTGTCATAGAGAGCAGCCTTGTACGGAAGTTAAATGCCGACAACAAGCCAGACAATAGGGGAACAGAATGTCTCGAAATGTCGTGCCACAGAAGAATATTGAAGATCAAATGGGTAGATCGAATAACTGATGAAGAGGCACTGAATCTAACTGTGGAGAAAAGAAATTTGTAGAACAACCTGGCTAAACAAGGAATTTTCAGTTTGGTAATGGAAAGAAGTGTGTGTGTGTGTGTGGGCGGGGGGGGGGGATGATGGAAGGGGGCCCCTTGTAAAAAGAGACAACTATACAGACTAGCATGAAGAGTGTGCAACACCTAAACAGGTAGCTCCCAATATCATACCTTTTATTTTTTCACATTATTAATTTCTATGGATGTTTTCTTTTCCTCATTAGTAATAAGAAATTTGTGCATTGCCGCAGAAAACAGCAAACCTAGGCTTTTAAAATAAATTTTGTAACAAAAAGGACAATGTCTGGAGAATATTCAATTTTTTTAACAACTTTTGTTTCAATCTCGCTTGACAGTATTTATGTTTTAGATCTCACACAAAAAGGGCGTGTAATTTTTACTCGTACATCAACAGTTTGTGTAGTAAATGATATGCGTGATAAAAAATGCAAGAAAGTACATGTATTTATAGTTATCATTGACGCAACAATATTTTTATTACTACGCCAATATTCGTTCACAAGCTTGACTTCTGCCCACAGTCATAACAAGAGGCAGCAACTTCTTCCATCCCGCAACAAATCTTAAAATACAGTGTGTTTATAAATGAATATCAGGGTTTTAACGCTTTATAATATTTGTTATATTAAACTTGCAGTTATAAATGATATGTCAAATGAAAGAGCAACTCAAACAGTTTTACCGAGATCCTTACAGATGTTGAATGTGAGCACAATTTGTCACACGGCACACATCAAGTCTATAGCCTAGTTCTTCCCAAACGTTGATAAGTGTGTCTTCAGTGATTGTAGCAATAGCTGCTTCAATCCGGTTTCTTAATTCAGGGAGGTTTGCTGGTAGCGTATGCACGTGCACACGATCCTTGATCAAGCCCCACAGGAAAAAATCGCATGGCGTTGGTCAGGTGAATGTGGAAGCCATGCAAAGTAAGCCCTATGATTGGGCTCCTTGCCGCCTATCCAGCAGTTGGGTACAGTGAAGTTCAACCAGTTGGAGGTGGCGCACCATCTTGCTGGAAAATGAAAGTTCTCTGTCTCATCTTCTTCCAACTGAGGGAAGAGCCAATGCTCTAGTGTATCAAGGTAAGAAATGCCAGTTACAGTAGATTCACCAAAAAGGAAAGGCCCATAAACTTTCCGCTGGGATACAGCACAAAAAACAGTCACTTTAGGGGAATCTCCTTGCATTTGTACCATCTCATGAGGATTTTCTGAGCCCCAGTTGTGCACATTGTGAATGTTAACATATCCACTAAGGCGAAAGGTCGATTCATCACACGTACTTACGTAGTTGTAAACGTTTCCTTAAAACTTTCCAAACAGTCGACACGGGAACTTGTAATTCGCGACGAGCCTTCCGGACTGATTTCTTTGGGCTACGAGTGAACGACTCTCTCACTCGCTCAACAGTCTCTTCACTAACTCTTGGTAGTCCTGTGCTCTTCCTTTTACAGAGGCAGCCAATATCTTCAAATTGATGAAATCACCTACGAATGTTATTATCACTTGGAGGATCACAACCGAAGTTCAGCCAGAACGCACGCTGCACAGTAACTACAGATGCGGTCTTTGAAAACTGCAAAATACAAAACGCTTTCTGTTCAATAGTCGCCATCTTCGCTACTACCGCTGTCTAGCGGATTGCGGCGGAAACACTGCGCGCTGCGCATGCGCACTGGTGCCGAACACAACTGTTTGAGTTGCTCTTTCATTTGACATGTCATTTATAGCTGTAAGTTTAATGTAATAAATATTATAAAGCGTTAAAACTCTGATATTCATTTATAAACACCCTGTAAATACACTCCTGGAATTGGAAAAAAGAACACATTGACACCGGTGTGTCAGACCCACCATACTTGCTCCGGACACTGAGAGAGGGCTGTACAAGCAATGATCACACGCACGGCACAGCGGACACACCAGGAACCGCGGTGTTGGCCGTCGTATGGCGCTAGCTGTGCAGCATTTCTACACCGCCGCCGTCAGTGTCAGCCGGTTTGCCGTGGCATACGGAGCTCCATCGCAGTCTTTAACACTGGTAGCATGCCGCGACAGCGTGGACGTGAACCGTATGTGCAGTTGACGGACTTTGAGCGAGGGCGTATAGTGGGCATGCGGGAGGCCGGGTGGACGTACCGCCGAATTGCTCAACACGTGGGGCGTGAGGTTTCCACAGTACATCGATATTGTCGCCAGTGGTCGGCGGAATGTGCACGTGCCCGTCGACCTGGGACCGGACCGCAGCGACGCACGGATGCACGCCAAGACCGTAGGATCCTACGCAGTGCCTTAGGGGACCGCACCGCCACTTCCCAGCAAATTAGGGACACTGTTGCTCCTGGGGTATCGGCGAGGACCATTCGCAACCGTCTCCATGAAGCTGGGCTACGGTCCCGCACACCGTTAGGCCATCTTCCGCTCACGCCCCAACATCGTGCAACCCGCCTCCAGTGGTGTCGCGACAGGCGTGAATGGAGGGACGAATGGAGACGTGTCGTCTTCAGCGATGAGAGTCGCTTCTGCCTTGGTGCCAATGATGGTCGTATGCGTGTTTGGAGCCGTGCAGGTGAGCGCCACAATCAGGACTGTATACGACCGAGGCACACAGGGCCAACACCCGGCATCATGGTGTGGGGAGCGATCTCCTACACTGGCCGTACAGCTCTGGTGATCGTCGAGGGGACACTGAATAGTGCACGGTACATCCAAACCGTCATCGAACCCGTCGTTCTACCATTCCTAGACCGGCAAGGGAACTTGCTGTTCCAACAGGACAATGCACGTCCGCATGTATCCCGTGCCACCCAACGTGCTCTAGAAGGTGTAAGTCAACTACCCTGGCCAGCAAGATCTCCGGATCTTTCCCCCATTGAGCATGTTTGGGACTGGATGAAGCGTCGTCTCACGCGGTCTGCACGTCCAGCACGAACGCTGGTCCAATTGAGGCGCCAGGTGGAAATTGCATGGCAAGCCGTTCCACAGGACTACATCCAGCATCTTTACGATAGTCTCCATGGGAGAATAGCAGCCTGCATTGCTGCGAAAGGTGGATATACACTGTACTAGTGCCGACATTGTGCATGCTCTGTTGCCTGTGTCTATGTGCCTGTGGTTCTGTCAGTGTGATCATGTGATGTATCTGACCCCAGGAATGTGTCAATAAAGTTTCCCCTTCCTGGGACAATGAATTCATGGTGTTCTTATTTCAATTTCCAGGAGTGCATGTGCTAATGATCAAGATTGAATTGATGCATTGTACGATCGGCAACCACAGAAAATTAGAGGTAAATTAATTATCTCAGCACAACTTAATGGTGACTTCTATTAAATACATGTATGTGTAATAATCGAAAAATCGACTTTTTGTTCAGCACCAAGTTTGCTGCAAAATACGATGTGTGTGACTTGTATTTGTACGTTGCATTGTATTTTTATTATGTTCCGACCAAGACTGTTCATGGAACCAATTTAGTTTCAACAAGAATTCATGCTTTAATTCCAGTACTGCAAGTAGTAATTATCTCTCATTACGTAAATTTCATCCGATTCATACTCTGTTTGTTAGCTGTTGGGCTGGCGCTCAGCTCGGTTATTCCAAAATGGATCAACAGATCTAACAGAAGAGCCGCTTCAAACCAATCTCCAGACTGATGACGACAGCAACAACAACAAAATTTGTTGTTTTGTGGAACTAGAATATCATTTCACGAGTAAAATTTGGATCTTCTGTTGCTGTTGCCCAGTGATCTTGTTTCTGCTGTAAAGTCTTTCTGTAGAACTCCCTCTCGGTAAATACAGGAGACAGGCATGAGTGATGACGCTTTTAGGGCACGGTTTCTGTAGACGTTAGTCAAGTTTTTTTCACTTGCGTAGAAACGCCCGGAGACGCAACAGTCGATAAAAAGAGGAGAAAAAACGGTCGCCCTTTAGGTCCTGCCCTTCTTTAGACCGAATCAATCACTCTCGAGATCGCCTTTGACAGGCGCGGAGTTAGAATGAGAGTTCCGAGGCTTTAAGTTTCATTCCGCGCAATGCAGGTAATGTAATATGGAGAACATGAGCAGAGCATTCACTATCGGTCAGTTTCTTAAGGAATCGGTTTCTATATGTCGATACTGCCGGTGACGACAGAATTTTGTTAATTTTAGAATGATTAAGTGGATGATTGTACAAAAGTCACCAGGCCTATTTAATATATACATAGATGCAGTAACTCTGGACTGGCAAAATTCTCAGACAAATAATTTTAAGGTCGAGAATGTGGCGTTAAGTACCCTTTTAGTTGCAGACAACCAGGGTGTTTTAGGTGTTCATGAGAGAAATGCAGTTAGCAGTGACTCAACAAAAAACATTACAAACATTTTAACCAGAACACATCATTAACAAGAACCAAAATAATTGGCTTGCTATTGAAAAAAGCTTGAGAAGTAATTAGGTGTAGCTGTTGGCTGGTAACATTTTATTGACAGTACTCAGGCTGAAACAATTAACGTGTGCTCAACTGTTCTACATCTAGCCTCCAAGTGATGTGTGGCGGAGGGCACAATTCGCAAAAATATGTTCAAATGCGTCAGAAATCTTATGGGACTGCTAAGGTCATCAGTCCCGAAGCTTACACACTACTTAATCTAAATTATCCTAAGGACAAACACACACACATGCCCGAGTGAGGACTCGAACCTCCGCCGGGACCAGCCGCACAGTCCATGCCTGCAGCGCCTCAGACCGCTCGGCTAATCCCGCGCGGCACACATTTCACACCAAAGTCATATTCCCCACCCCCAGACCCAATGTTACATTCGCGGATAGCGCGAGGGAAAAACGACTGTCTGAATGCCTCAGTACGAGCTCTAATTTGCCTCATCTCTGATTTGTGATCATTGCGCGGTTTGAAAGTTGGTCCTCGTCGAAGATCGGATTTCGGAATTTAGTGAGCAGCACATTCCGTTTCGTGCGTCGTCTATCTACAAGTGTGTCCCACTTCAAACTTTTTATGAGATTTGTAACGCTCTCGCGATGACTAAAAGTACCAGTCACGAATTTTGCCGCTCTTCTTTGTACCTTATCAATCTCTTGAATAAGACCCAACTGGTAACGGTCCCGTACAGACGAACAATACTCTTAAGACTGAACGAACTAATGTACTGTAAGCAATTTCCTTTGTAGAAGGAATGCATTGCTTCAGGATTGTACCAATAAACCGCAATCTAGAGTTCGCCTTGCCCGTTACTTGTGTAGTTTGATCATTACAAATGGTTCAAATGGCTCTGAGCACTATGGAACTTAACATCTGAGGTCATCAGTCTCGTAGAACTTAGAACTACCTAAACCTAACTAGCCTAAGAACATCACACACATCCATGCCCGAGGCAGGATTCCAAAGTCTGGGCATTTGTTTTGTACTCATACATTAATGTGGATTTTCGCCTTGTTATACCCAGTAGGTTACACTTACTAATATTGAGAGATAACTGCCAGTCGTTGCACCACGCACTTATTTTCTGCATATTCTCATTGATGTGTTCACAACTTTCGTGTGGTACTACATTCCTGTAGACTACAGCATCATCGGCAAACAGTCTAATGCCGCTGTCAATACCATCAACCAGATCGTTTATGTAAATCGTAAAAAAACAGCGGACCTATTACGCTGCCCTGGGGCACACCTGAAGTTACGCTTGTTTCTGTTGAAGTCACCCCATTCAGGGCGACATACTGCTCTCTGTCTGTTAGAAAACTTTCTATCCAACATCATATGTCATCGGATAGACAGTAAGCGCACGCTTTTTGGAGCAAAACAACAGTGCGGAACTGAGTCGAACGCCTTTCGAAAATCGAGAAATATGGCATCAACTTGAGAGCCGGTATCTAGAGCCTGTTGTATATGATGCACAAAGAGGGCCAGTTGTGTCTCGCATGACCGCTGTCATATGCTCCATGATTCTACAACAAATCGATGTCAGTGAAATTGGCCGGTACAAGGGTGAGTCAAATGAAAACATTAAATTAGTAATAACAAATCGAAATTTCGCGCCGTTATCCTGTAAGTTGGTAAGCGCGCTACAAACAGCGTGCACAATGGCCTGTAGGTGGCAGCATAGTGAAGATGCACACATACCGTCGCAGTATCAGTACAAAGATAGCCGCCCCATTTGCGACTTGCACCAGAGAAGAACAGCGTTGTGTTATTCGGCTTTTGCGTAGTGAAGGTGTGAAGCCTATTGAAATTCATCGACGAATGAAGCTTCAGTACGGTGATGCATGTTTGTCACAACAGCAATTCTACGACTGGAGTAGGAAGTTCGCAAATGGTGTGACTAGTGGAAGACGCTCCTCGTCCAGGTCAGGCACAACGAGTTGTGACTCCACAGAACATTGCAGCAGTTGAAGCCAAAAGGCGAAAGGACTGGCCTGGCCGTTCTCCAGATTTAAACGCCACCGAGCACGGTTGGGGTGCTTTGGGGAGACGTATTCCAGCCCGTCCACATGCGGCATACAGTAGTTGTCAACTGCGCTGCTGGAGGAACGAAACACCCGTGCATAGGAAGTCCTTACCAACCTTATGAACAGCATGGGTGCACGCTGCACAGTATGCATTTTCGTGCGTCGTGATCACACACCCTACTAAGAAACATGTCCCGCCTTTTGTAATGTCCACGCGACCATCATGGATGGCGGTGCCTTTAGCGCAATCATGGTCTTTCAATAAAAGTCTCATTTCAAGCAGTAATGAATACAGCAGTCAGTCGCAGATGATTGTTTTGGATATCTAGATTTCGGTCACGGCGCGGCCATCTTCAGTGCAGATTAGATTAGAGATTAGATTAGATTAATACACTCCTGGAAATTGAAAAAAGAACACATTGACACCGGTGTGTCAGACCCACCATACTTGCTCCGGACTCTGCGAGAGGGCTGTACAAGCAATGATCACACGCACGGCACAGCGGACACACCAGGAACCGTGGTGTTGGCCGTCGAATGGCGCTAGCTGCGCAGCATTTGTGCACCGCCGCCGTCAGTGTCAGCCGGTTTGCCGTGGCATACGGAGCTCCATCGCAGTCTTTAACACTGGCAGCATGCCGCGACAGCGTGGACGTGAACCGTATGTGCAGTTGACGGACGTTGAGCGAGGGCGTATAGTGGGCATGCGGGAGGCCGGGTGGACGTACCGCCGAATTGCTCAACACGTGGGGCGTGAGGTCTCCACAGTACATCGATGTTGTCGCCAGTGGTCGGCGGAATGTGCACGTGCCCGTCGACCTGGGACCGGACCGCAGCGACGCACGGATGCACGCCAAGACCGTAGGATCCTACGCAGTGCCGTAGGGGACCGCACCGCCACTTCCCAGCAAATTAGGGACACTGTTGCTCCTGGGGTATCGGCGAGGACCATTCGCAACCGTCTCCATGAAGCTGGGCTACGGTCCCGCACACCGTTAGGCCATCTTCCGCTCACGCCCCAACATCGTGCAGCCCGCCTCCAGCGGTGTCGCGACAGGCGTGAATGGAGGGACGAATGGAGACGTGTCGTCTTCAGCGATGAGAGTCGCTTCTGCCTTGGTGCCAATGATGGTCGTATGCGTGTTTGGCGCCGTGCAGGTGAGCGCCACAATCAGGACTGCATACGACCGAGGCACACAGGGCCAACACCCGGCATCATGGTGTGGGGAGCGATCTCCTATACTGGCCGTACACCTCTGGTGGTCGTCGAGGGGACACTGAGTAGTGCACGGTACATCCAAACCGTCATCGAACCCTTCGTTCTACCATTCCTAGACCGGCAAGGGAACTTGCTGTTCCAACAGGACAATGCACGTCCGCATGTATCCCGTGCCACCCAACGTGCTCTAGAAGGTGTAAGTCAACTACCCTGGCCAGCAAGATCTCCGGATCTGTCCCCCATTGAGCATGTTTGGGACTGGATGAAGCGTCGTCTCACGCGGTCTGCACGTCCAGCACGAACCCTGGTCCAACTGAGGCGCCAGGTGGAAATGGCATGGCAAGCCGTTCCACAGGACTACATCCAGCATCTCTACGATCGTCTCCATGGGAGAATAGCAGCCTGCATTGCTGCGAAAGGTGGATATACACTGTACTAGTGCCGACATTTTGCATGCTCTGTTGCCTGTGTCTATGTGCCTGTGGTTCTGTCAGTTTGATCATGTGATGTATCTGACCCCAGGAATGTGTCAATAAAGTTTCCCCTTCCTGGGACAATGAATTCACGGTGTTCTCATTTCAATTTCCAGGAGTGTACTTGTTCCATAGATCATGAATACAACACTTCATAATGATGTGGAACGTGTCAGGTTAATGAAAGATGCCTGTACAAGATATTACATTACACAAAGTATTCCAAGACACTAATGCTTATGTTAGTTTTTTCCCTCCATTAATTTACATCTAAAAATTCAGCCAATGAGTTGAAGGAGTTGTCATCTAGAAATTCTTTTAATTTATTTTTAAATGTTGGTTGACTATCTGTCAGGCTTTTGATGCTGTTTGGTAAGTGACCAAACACTTTTGTGGCAGCATAATTTACCCCTTTCTGTGCAAAAGTCAGATTTAACCCTGCATAGTGAAGATCATCCTTTCTCCTGGTGTTATAGCTATGCACACTGCTATTACTTTTGAACTGGGCTGGATTATTAACAACAAATTTCATAAGTGAATATATATTCTGTGAGGTTAGTGTGGGGATCCCCAGATCCTTAAATAGATGTCTGCAGGATGACCGTGGGTGGGCTCCAGCAATTATTCTGATTACACGTTTTTGAGCAATGAATACTTTTATACTCAACGATGAATTACCCCAGAATATGATACCATACGAAAGCAGTGAATGAAAGTAGACATAGTAAGCTAATTTACCGAGATTCTTATCACCAAAATTGGCAATAACCCTAATAGCATACGTAGCTGAACTTAGACGTTTCAGCAGACCATCAATGTGTTGTTTCCAGTTTAACCTCTCATCAATGGAAACATCTAAAAATTTTGAAAATTCTACCATAGCTACAGACTTCTGTTCAAAGTCTATATTTATAACTGGAGTTGTGCCATTTACTGTACGGAACTGTATATACTGTGTTTTATCAAAATTTAAAGAGAGTCCATTTGCTGAAAACCACTTAATAATTTTGTTAAAAACATCATTTACAATTACATCACTTAGTTTTTGGTTTTTGGGTGTTATTACTATACTTGTATCATCAGCAAAAAGAACTAACTTTGCATCTTCATCAATATGGAATTGTAAGTCATTAATGTATATCAAGAACAGTAAAGGACCTAAGACCAAACCCTGTGGGACCCCGTACTTGACAGCCCCCCAGTGTGAGGAATCAGCTGTTGTATTAACATTACATGAAAGTAAAGGCAAGTTAAAACATTGAAACCACTTCTACATGCACATAGTCCCAATTGGACTTTTCATGACACGGGGTGAAAGCGCGAACATCTGACATGAATAGTCCAAATTAACAAATTAAAACTGTGTGCCGGACCGAGACTCGAACTCGGGACCTTTTCCTTTCGCAGCTAAGTGCTCACCAACTGAGCTACCCAAGAAAGACTCACGCCCCGTCCTCACAGCTATACTTTTCCCAGTACCACATATCCTACCTTCCAAACTTTACAGAAGCTCTCCTGAGAACCTTGCAGAACTAGCACTCCTGAAAGAAAGGATATTGCGGAGAAGCACTTGATGAGCACTTTCCTGCGAAAGGCAAAGGTCCCGGGTTCGAGTCTCGGTTCGGCACACAGTTTTAATATGAAGATGGATGGCTCTGAGCACTATGGGACTTAACATCTGAGGTCATCAGTCACCTAGAACTTAGAACTACTTAAACCTAACTAACCTAAGGACATCACACTCATCCATGTCCGAGGCAGGATTCGAACGTGCGACCGTAGCAGTCGCGCGGTTCCGGACTGAAGCGCCTAGAACCCCTCGGCCACCGCGGCGCACACTCCACTGCAGAGTGAAAATGTCATTCTGCAAACATCCCCCAGGCTGTAGCTAAGCCATGTCTCCGCAATGTCCTTTCTGTCAGGGGTGCTAATTCTGCAAGGTTCGCAGGAGAGCTTCAGTAAAGTTTGGAAGGTAGGAGACGAGGTACTGGCAGAAGTAAAGCTGTGAGGAACGGGGCGTGAGTAGTAATTGGGTAGCTTAGATGATGAGCACTTGCCCGCGAAAGGAAAAGATCCCGAGTTCGGGTCTCGGTCGGGCACACTGTTTTAATCTGCCAGGAAGTTTCATATCAGCGCACACTCCGCTGCAGAGTGAAAATCTCATTCATGAATATTCCAGTTGGTACTGTGCATGTACAAGTGGTTTCAATATTTTAACTTCCCTTTAATGCAATGAAGATGGCCACACAATGACCAAAATCTAGATATCCAATAAACATCATTTGCGACTGATCGTCGTACCCTATTCTACTTGAAATAAATCCAGTCCCCGGGCACAACTGTTTCGCTAAGTGTCATTTCTGTTCTTCTCATTGCGCATTTCTTTCAGTTGCCTTCTGTACTATGGTGTAGCAGTTTTTTTTTATGTGGGGTCGAAGTTTCAAAATGGCTCTGAGCACTATGCGACTTGACATCTGTGGTCATCAGTCGCCTAGAACTTAGAACTAATTAAACCTAACTAACCTAAGGACATCACACACATCCATGCCCGAGGCAGGATTCGAACCTGCGACCGTAGCAGTCGCGCGGTTCCGGACTGAGCGCCTAGAACCGCGAGACCACCGCGGCCGGCTCGAAGTTTTATCGAGCTTTGTTTCTTGCAGAAGTTTACTTTCGTCCTTAAGTTTCGCACACTAGCGTGCTAGGTAGTCTAGGCCATGATAACGTCATAAGGATTCCATGTCTGGTGCAGAGCGTGACGTCACGGAGTGCCCTATGACTCACCAGGGTAGCCTGCAATGGGCAGCGTCCCACAGACACGCAAGCATATAGCGCACGTTTGGTCCCCCACCAATAGCACAACGTGCCACAGGCTTGCAGCCTGATTCGCAGTACCGCTGATTGCTGCGGCATCTCAAGTCACACTGCTGGCTTTGCCGACGATGAAAGCCGGTACTACACGACACACTTAACATGTACGATTCAGGTCTACAAGGCCTGCTACGATTTTAGCAGATGGTTTATCCGCTTCGGAGAAATGAGGGCCGTTCTTTTCTGTCGTTGGTCCGCGCATGCGCTGGATAGGTGTAATTTATGCGCATGCGCTGAACGCAACGTTTCGAGTGGGCTTTCTGCTTGCTATTTTTCCCACCTGTGGTCAGCAGACGAGAAAAACGTGTGCTCTTGAGGACTGTTGTGGCTATTGTGCGATATATTCTACAGATTTATCAGTCTGTTATTATTTATCAATACAGTTATAAAAGAAATGAAAATTTTCTTTTTCTTCTATTGCCGTAGAGAAAAGCTGTATCTTGTTGTAGAATGGAATCGAACAACGAAAGTCTATGTGTGTTTATCAAGGCAGACATCAAAGAAAAGCGTCTATATGTTCATCTACACTCATGTTCATAATTTAAGGATAATTGCAGAATGTGGTGCCGCACAACGTGGCATTACACAAAACTGGCGCTAATGGCACATAGGGAACACACGCGACATACATCTGTAAGTCCACGGTATTAGTGATAAGTTGAGAAAACCGTCCCGAAACACATGTGCCACAAAACGCCACCGTTTCCTGCGCATGTACCCCGATATCAAAATGGGATATGATCACCACGCACACGTACACATGCCGCACACCGGGTTGGCATACTCTGGATCAGGTGGTCGAGCAGCTACTGGGGTATAGCCTCCCATTCTTGCACCAGCGCCTGTCGGAGCTCTTGAAGTGTACTAGGCGTAGCGACACGTCGACCGATAGCATCCCAGACGTGCTCGATGGGTTTAAGGTCTGGAGAACAGGCAGGCCACTCCATTCGCCTAATATCTTCCGTTTCACGGTACTCCTCCATGTTTACAGCTCGGTGGGGCCGTGCGTTATCATCCATCAGGAGGAAGGTGGGGGCCACTGCACCCCTGAAAATGTGGACATACTGGTGCAAAATGACGTCCCGAAACACCTGAATAAACCATGTCTCTTCAGTCTGCTGGAAACAACTGTTCCAGTGGCTGCGGTAAGGTCCCGAGCAAGGCCACCTGCAGTACTCCGTGGCCGTTTGCGGGCACTGATGGTGAGGTATCGGTCTTCTTGTGGTGTTGTACACCGTGGACGTCCCGTGCTGTAGCGCCTGCACACGTTTTCTGTCTGCTGGAATCGTTGGCATAATCTTGAGGTCACACTTCGTGGCACACAGAGGGCCTGTGCTACGACCTGCTGTGTTTGACCAGCCTCCAGTCGCCCTATTTTCTACCCCGCATAACGTCATCAATATGTGTTCCTTGAGCTATTTTCAACACAGAGTCACCATTGGACGTATGAAAACGTCTGCACACTTACTCGCTGCACCGTACTCTGGCATGTACCATCACACCTCTGCATATGTGGACTGCTGCCAGCGCCACCGTGCGACGATCGCAGGTCAAATGCACCGTATGGTCACACCCCGAGGTGATTTAAACCCGCAAACCGCCCACCAGAGCCTTGTTTCACCATGTATCAGCATTACCCTTAATTTATTAGCATGAGTGTAGAGACGCTGAAACTTAATGAAGTGCCTCTACAAATGTTTAATTCTGAGTTTATATGTTTTACACATATGGACACGTAATTTTACTTTCGATCTGTGTACATATCATCTAACTAACCTAAGGACATCACACACATCCATGCCCGGGGCAGGATTCGAACCTGCGACCGTAGCGGTCGCTCGGCTCCAGACTGTAGCGCCTAGAACCGTACGGCCACTCTGGCCGGCAGCCTCACATAAAAGGAACACTTTAACCAATAACTCTGTGTAATAATTGCACAAGAGAACAATAACTGCTTAACAGATACGAACCTACTCCTCCCAACGGTTTTAATATGAGGAAATAGCAGCAATAAAAAAGATCAATTTGCCCACTCAACGACCTAAACAAGCCTGCTGTTCCGAATACTTAGTCCGGGACGGTGGTGCAGACTTGCATACGATTGGTGTGTCGTGTAATACGGGCACATGGGACGTGTTTCTGATAATAAAACACGCCAAACATGATATCCATTGTGGTTGTTGTAGAGCTAGTATATTCACAAGGAACGTGTTCCAATCGTGATCAAGGACTATGCAGGCCGTAACAAAACTGTGTGGCCAGACTTTCAGGAAACATTCTTCACGCGTACAGGAAGAAAAAGTGTCCGGAAACGGGTCCACGTTATAGCTCAATTTCTACAACTCTTCAACACATTGATCGTCTACGAAGCCTCATCCGTGAACAGAAAATTTGCAGTAAAGTTAGGGTTGACGAGTTGTTGAATCAACCATTTGCAGAAATGTACCCGTCTTGGAAAATCATCCGCTGATTGCACCTGCACACTCTGTGCGTGATACGTATACAGCAGGTTCTCCGTTGCACTCTTCGGACACTCAAGTGCTCAACATCACTTGTTGAAGCCAATTGTCTTACGATGAGACCAGAGTCGTCATCAACTACACGAAGAATTCCTCCAACAGAAGTCCTTCTAAGCCTCCCCACGTTCTGGAAATATCTGCGCCGATACTAGCATAGAAATGGTTCAAATGGCTCTGAGCACTATGCGACTTAACTTCTGAGGTCATCAGTCACCTAGAACTTAGAACTAATTAAACCTAACTAACCTAAGGACATCACACACATCAATGCCCGAGGCAGGATTCGAACCTGCGACCGTAGCGGTCACGCAGTTCCAGACTGTAGCGCCTAGAACCGCTCGGCCACTCCGGCCGGCCTACTAGGATAGAGCGCTACGATCAATACACGGTGTCCCACTCAAACCTCCCTGATTTCAAGGACGCAGGAGAGAAAAACTACAGTAGATACGACAGTGAAAAATGTACCAAGTTGTAGAGCATCTCAAAGAATTTATATTCCCGTGTCAGATGTGCCAAGTATCGTCGCCAGAGTAGAGCATGGTCGCATGAAGTTGAAATATGCTCACTATTTTTATATACTTGAATTTAGCATATTTCGTGGCAATACTCACTTTTCCGTGAAATGTTTATACGATGTTATTTGACTTTTTTGTGTTGGCTTCAGTGGTCTAGTGAAAGTATGATTCCATAATGCTGTTTCGTCGGCTGCGGAAATGTCCTGGTTCAATGCGTTTGCCTCATTTTTGGTGCTTCAAATACCATTTCTCCGAATGCGCTTCCATATTTATGTTTACCGAGCGAGGTGGCGCAGTGGTTAGCATACTGGACTCGCATTCGGGAGGACGACGGTTCAATCCCGTCTGCGGCCATCCTGATTTAGGTTTTCCGTGATCTCCCTAAATCGTTTCAGGCAAATGCCGGGATGGTTCCTTTGAAAGGGCACGGCCGATTTCCTTCCTAATCCTTCCCTAACCTGAGCTTGCGCTCCGTCTCTAATGACCTCGTTGTCGACGGGACGTTAAACACTAACCTCCACCACCTTGCTGATGTTTATATAAAAAGTAATAGAATAACTCATTTTTTCTGGTCACTTGCAAATTATTATAACGGGGACCTGCACTTTGTTCCACCGTCACACACCGAGAGTTCACTGCTGACTGACTACGGTCAAAGACGACTCCAGCGTCAAAAACATTTCACACAACACACAAGCTTCCACTTGTAACTAGTCTCTTTGAGATTCCTCGTCTCATCTACTAATATTAATCATTATGTTGCCACTCTCGAACATATAAGCAAATTAGCATAAAATAACGCAAATTACAATTCACAAAAAATATGCTGACAAAAATATAAGAAAATATTTACAGCCTCCCTCATTAGATTTAGTATCGACAATTCCGGTAGAAAATAACACATCTCCCACATCGATTACAAAGTGAAAATGGCGACTGCGTAGCAGCGAGCATGCAGTAGTGTGGTTTGCAGACACAAAGTCGTTGATTACTGTGCAAAGAAATTATTGTCGTGTGTATGAATGTGATCCACTTGATGTGAAAACAATTAAGGAATGGTATAGGAAGTTTCTGGCAACAACAAGTGCTCTGAAACATTCTCGCTGTGCACGAAACCGAGTTTCAGAAGAGACAGTAGAGGACATCAGACAAACGTTTCTCAGAAGTCCACGTAAGTCAATTTGTCAAGCATCTAGGCAACCTGATGTACCTCGTAGTTCACCAGCGTCTTCGTATGTGTGCTTACAAAGTGCAAATCCTGCAACATCTTACGCCGAACGACAAACCACGCCGACAACAATTTGCTGCGGATGTGCTGCAGCGTATTGATATGATTGTCAGCTTCCTGGAAAGATGTTTATTCTCAGAAGAGGCAACCTTTCATCTATCAGGAAGCGTTAATAGGCATAATTAGGCATAATGTTAGGATTTGGGGTTTGCAAAACCCGCACGTTGTCATTGAACATGTTCGTGATTGCCCTAAACTAAACGTCTGGTGCTGGCTAAGGCACAACAGGATTGTTGGGCCCTTCTTCTTTGCAGAACAAACAGTGAATGGGTCAGTGTATCTGGACACGTTGGAGCAGTTTGTGTACCCTCAGATAGAAGACTTGCAACCCAACATCATTTTTCAGCAAGATGGACCTCCGCCGCATTGGTCAAAGGCTGTTCGCAAGCTCCTGGATAGGAAATTTCCCAGTCGTTGGATCGGACAAGGAGATGCCATTGCCTGGCCACCACGTTCACCTGACATTACGCCGCTTGATTTCTTCTTGTGAGGATTCGTGAAAGACCGCGTGTATGAGACCAAAGTGGACGATATTCCTACGTTGCGGCATTGTATCACTAATGCGATTGCGACAATAACAGAGGAAATGTTCCAAAGAACTTGGCAAGAAATTGAATATAGATTCGATATTCTTAGTCCTACAAGTTGTTCACATGTAGAGATGTATTGACGATACACAAATAAATTCTTTGGGATGCTCTACAGTGTGGTGCATTTTTCACTGTCGTATCTACTGTGTTTTTTTCCCCTGGATCTTTGAACTCAGGGAGGTTTGAGTGGGACACCCTGTACTATCTGCCAATTCGTACAGCAAATGCGCATCTGTCAACACCGCATTTGAGTACACTTACGCTACAGTGTATCAGAAATCAAGTGCGTGCTGGGCACTTAAACAGTCAACGATACGTGCTTGATGCTACAGGAGCAGTGAAGTGAGTCACACGTGAACGTTAATTTCGTTCAATTGGAATACGAAACACTGTCGGTGAACCTAAGAATTAAAACTTATTGTACAGTCTAACGAAACATAACCAAGAGGATATTCGGTACAGTTCATGTAAGAACTCGTTTCAGATAATGCTCATACGTTGTGTTTCTGAATGCTCTCCTTATGATTAAAGCGACAATGAAGAGAAGTAGAATATGAAGTGTAACATGGGAATAAAGCGTTATCGGACCCATGTCAATAAAACACATGTTATCCTTCTATGTGCGAGGAACGTTTCCTGAAAGGTTGGCCATACCGTTTTGTCTCGTTCCATAATCCTAAGGGCACTGTTAATAGATCACGTCTCCTATTCAGTAGCAGGATTTTTAGAACGTGTGAAATACAAAAGACTTGGAACAAAAAAGTGCAAAAATCTCCAGTGCAAGTAGTGTAAGCTCTTTAGTAGGTAACGCCAAAAAATAATTTATTTACTATAATATTGTTGTTAAATTCCCTATCCTTTGAGCGTGCGCGCGGATGTGTGTGTATGTGTGTGTGTGTGTGTGTGTGTGTGTGTGTGTTTGTGTGCGCATATTCGTGCACGTTATTTATAGAGGAATGATGTATCCCACAATCTTGAAATAAAAATAACTAAATACTGAACCGTGAGAAAATCAGACAGAGAATCAGAGAGTGATCTTGCAGTCATTGGTATGTTTTTCACGGCGCAGTCCACGAAATCGACCGAACCCACTGCTGAGCATGTTTTCAACATACACCTACATTAATTTAACAATGAACAGCAATCAAAATCAAATTAGCTAAGGAGAGCTATGCGAATGCTAATGCAAGATTGTACATTGTTTCGTCACTTATATATGAACTGTCAAAGAACATTCTCATCACGTTATAACGTAGTTTGTATGTCTCTACGATTTTGTTTTTTCTTGCTCTTACATAATCTTAGCTACTGAGCTTCACATTACCTATTATTAATCATAGGCTGCTCCCGGCGGAGGTTCGAGTCCTCCCTCGGGCATGGGTGTGTGTGTTCGTCCTTAGGATAATTTAGGTTAAGTAGTGTGTACGCTTAAGGACTGATGACCTTAGCAGTTAAGTCCCATAAAATTTCACACATACTTTTTTATTAATCATACGTCACTAAGAAACCATACGTAAAGCCTATTAAACTTAATAAATGAGGCGCCACACGGTCGACAGAAGATCTGCGGGTACGCTATCTTTTATCAGCTGACAGGGGAATGGTAGTTGACAGGACAATTAATTCTATTATACGAAGACAGTAACTTGTTCTCGAAAGAACAGTTACTGTTGATGACCGCGCAGCTTTTCCCTGGAATAAAAATTATGACTAATTGACAACATCAGCTGCAATACATATGTAGAATTGTGGACAGTCGGGAATGGGAGTCTCACGGGAAGCGTGCAAGTGATCAGTCCCTGCAGTCGCGCTATTTATTTGTGTCCTCGATGGCTCAGATGGATAGAGCGTGTGCCATGTAAGCAGGAGATCCCGGGTTCGAGTCCCGGTCGGGGCACACATTTTCAGCTGTCCACATCGAGTTATATCAACAACACCTGTCGGCAGCTGAGGTTGTCAATTAGTCACCAATTAATTCTATGTAATTCTTCTCCTCTTCGTCCTCATCAGTTTAGTGCTAACTACAAACTCGAACGGCTTATTCACAGACACCATTCATTTAAAACGACGCACTTCCAGCAAATCAATATTCATTTGGGCTAGCATAGGCGGTAGAGGACTAACATGTATTAAAGACAGCAAAAATTGGTTTTCGATTTTCGTCATCTACAAATTGTGACGCATGTAAACACAGGATTATTTTGCGACGAGTGTATACAGGAAGGGTGCAAAGGCGCGGGTGGATAAAGAGTCAGAGGCAGCTGTTCGTGGCGGTGAAAAGTTCCGAGGCAAACTGCGAGGAAACTAAATGAAAGGTGCACTGTTTCGGATTCATCGGGAAGCGCGGCAGCAGGGAGAAACCGCCACGTCGATTTCCCTGCGCTTCGCAATCGAATAAACGGCGGTGCAGGGCAGAGCCGGAACTGGATTTTCTGAACATGAAATGGGCGGCTGCCTCCTCCTCCCCTGCCGCCGCCGCCGGCGTCTAACTCACTTGGCCACGACGCGTCACAACAAACGGCGCCCGAACCAGGTTACCGCGCCGGTAGCTGAAAAGAACTGCGCCACCTCATGTCAGCACAGAATTTTGCAACGTTTTGAAACACTGGCCAGAAATTTCAGAGGCACATATAGTGAACTTGCAATTTTTATCCGTTATTTTCATTCCCATGATCGAAGGCGCCTGGCAGTGACTGGGTTTCCACTCTTCAACTTATCTTCCACACACAATAGCTTAATTTGGCGTATGAAAGAATTGGAGCACATTTTGTATCGATTTGATGCGTCCTTCTGGTATCATTCTAAATAAATCTGAGTTCTTCACCAATTTTAATTTGTCTCGATTTCAGCGCCATTTGTCAATGGCTTAAAAATGTTTCAGACAAAACTTGATTACTTTTTTATGGAGAATCTGAATCTGCAATAAAAAAATCACCCTATATTAAATATTAAAATCGATGGAATTGTGCAGGAGGAGGTGCTGGACATTCATACAAACGTATACCCTGTATGTGTGAAAGGCCAGCATCTCCTCCTACATCATTCGATCGATTTTAATGAGACTTGGTACACCCATGATTGCTGTATGAGAACCAGGACAGCGTGTGCTAAAACCTGCTACCTCCCTTAGGAGAGAAGTATGGGCAGAAAGTGTTCTCTGCACCTGAAATGTGGACTGCCATGCACAAGTTTATTGTGCAGGTAGTATTGGCATGCCTTTCAGGTGCTAGATGTGTGGATGGCCATGGCTGAGAAGAAAAGAGAGAGAGAGAGAGAGAGAGAGAGAGAGAGAGAGAGAGGGAGGGGGGGGGGAGATGGATAGTGTAAGAGGGGTAAGGATGAGGTGGACAGAGAAGGAGAGGATAGAGAGGGAAAGGGGAAGAAGGGGATGGATGGAGAGGGTGTGGAGGACGATGAGATGGACAGAGAGTGGGGCAAGAAGAGGTGGACAGAAACAGGGTAGGGTTGAATGGACAGAGAGGAGAGAGGAGGTGGAGACGCAGGAGGCAGGTGAAAGGTGTAGAGGAGTAGTGGAAGGTGGGAAAAGAAGATGGGAGAGGAGTAGATTGTCAGGGTTGGGTTTGGTTGGGTTGGGTTGTTTGGGGAAGGAGACCAGGTCATTGGTCTCACTGGATTAGGGAAGGATGTGGAAAGAAGTAGGCTGTGCCCTTTCAGAGGAACCATTCCGGCATTTGCCTGCAGCAATTTAGGGAAATCATGGAAAACCTAGTGGCCGAGCGGTTCTATGCACTACAGTCTGCAACCGCGCGACCGCTACGGCCGCAAGTTCGAATCCTGCCTCGGGCATGGATGTGTGTGATGTCCTTAGGTTAGTTAGGTTTAAGTAGTTCTAAGTTCTAGGGGACTGATGACCTGAGACGTAAAGTCCCATAGTGCTCAGAGCCATTTGAACCATTTGAACGGAAAACCTAAATCAGGATGGCTGGACGCGGGATTGAACCGTCGTCCTCCAAAATGCGAGTCCAGTGTCTAAAGACTGCGCCACCTTGCTTGGTGAGATGGCCAGGAAGAGGGTGCAGGCAGTGGTAGGAGGAGGAAGATATGGCCGGACAGAGGGACAGAGGAGATGGACAAGGAAATTGGAGAGGGACTGAGAGAGTGGGGAGTAGGAGATGGACTGGACGTGGAGGGAAGGTGAGGTCAACAAAAAGACACGGGAATGAAGAGGTGGAACCAGAGAGGGAGAGGAGGACTTGCGTGCATTATCTGTGTCTCTTCCTAAATCACTGGATCAGTTTTATCCAAACAAGGTACATATAGCACTGACTAACTGGAAAGATGCACTGCTGTCTTAAGAACTACCTACGACTCACAGAACAGAGGTTGGAGTGAAAAAGGGCTGAGACAGAAGTACAACTCAGGAGTGTCTGGAGAAATTTCAACAATTTGCTTATACACATTACTCATTATTTGCAGTATTTGTGTAATTATTTGTATAAAATTAGTGTAGGTGTAATATAATCTCACCACTCGCAGGAGTCGGGGGAGGGGAGGGATGAGAAACACTGAAATGTTAACAGTTTGATAATGACAGGTCTGATTACAAACCCACAGTTTTCGTGGTCGCCACGGTCACTCGTGGCAGTCCTGATGATTTTTTTCTTTTACCATTACACGCGCTGGGGTGGGGAAGCAGTGACACTGACATGGCACTCTACCTCTGTAACGTGTACGACATTTTCTGTCAAACTTGGCACATTTATTTCTTGCTGTCTGGCTGAAGGTGGGGACCGAAAACGGATCCCACAAAAGCATAACTCAGGAACACCTGGAGGAATTTCAACAAAATTTTCTGTGTACGTAACTCATTTGTTTAAAAATGTTGTGAATGTAAGAAACCTACTGTGGTAGGGGAGATGATTGGAAGGAATGAAACGTAAAAATGGTTAAAAATATGTTGGTATTCCTTTCTAGTATTTGAGCGACTTCGAAAATTTCAAAAGTACCTGTCTGTTATTTGTGATTTGCACGGCATCAGTCAGGTCACTTGAATGAGCACTGCAGCGAGCAAGTAATTTTGTTAGCGTATTTTGGGGCGGTCATGCGACGCGGCTCAGTATCACAGAGGACCTGCCTGTAGTCGGATGGTACAACAGCGGAGAGCCAGTTGTCAGCTACAGTCCTTTTACTCGGAAAGACAACCTTTTACCGTTGTCAGCATGCCTCAAACAAAACGAAAATCTATCGGTCAGATTCAACGGTGAGGAAAAAAATTGCAAAACTATTATGAAAAGTGAATGAGATTGTCAAAGACACCATCGACTTCAGGCTATGCAGCAACGAATCACAAAGATGCAGTATTATAAATCTGAAGGTGAAGTTGAACGTGAACGTCCCTTACAAGAAATGGCGGAAAGAGCCAGCACATCGTGGGCTAAATACACTCCTGGAAATTGAAATAAGAACACCGTGAATTCATTGTCCCAGGAAGGGGAAACTTTATTGACACATTCCTGGGGTCAGATACATCACATGGTCACACTGACAGAACCACAGGCACATAGACACAGGCAACAGAGCATGCACAATGTCGGCACTAGTACAGTGTATATCCACCTTTCGCAGCAATGCAGGCTGCTATTCTCCCATGGAGACGATCGTAGAGATGCTGGATGTAGTCCTGTGGAACGGCTTGCTATGCCATTTCCACCTGGCGCCTCAGTTGGACCAGCGTTCGTGCTGGACGTGCAGACTGCGTGAGACGACGCTTCATCCAGTCCCAAACATGCTCAATGGGGGACAGATCCGGAGATCTTGCTGGCCAGGGTAGTTGACTTACACCTTTTAGAGCGCGTTGGGTGGCACGGGATACATGCGGACGTGCATTGTCCTGTTGGAACAGCAAGTTCCCTTGCCGGTCTAGGAATGGTAGAACGATGGGTTCGATGACGGTTTGGATGTACCGTGCACTATTCAGTGTCCCCTCGACGATCACCAGAGGTGTACGGTCAGTGTAGGAGATCGCTCCCCACACCATGATGCCGGGTGTCGGCCCTGTGTGCCTCGGTCGTATGCAGTCCTGATTGTGGCGCTCACCTGCACGGCGCCAAACACGCATACGACCATCATTGGCACCAAGGCAGAAGCGACTCTCATCGCTGAAGACGACACGTCTCCATTCGTCCCTCCATTCACGCCTGTCGCGACACCACTGGAGGCGGGCTGCACGATGTTGGGGCGTGAGCGGAAAACGGCCTTCCGCCGACCACTGGCGACAACATCGATGTACTGTGGAGACCTCACGCCCCACGTGTTGAGCAATTCGGCGGTACGTCCACCCGCCCTCCCGCATGCCCACTATACGCCCTCGCTCAACTGCACATACGGTTCACGTCCACGCTGTCGCGGCATGCTACCAGTGTTAAAGACTGCGATGGAGCTCCGTATGCCACGGCAAACTGGCTGACACTGACGGCGGCGGTGCATAAATGCTGCGCAGCTAGCGCCATTCGACGGCCAACACCGCGGTTCCTGATGTGTCCGCTGTGCCGTGCGTGTGATCATTGCTTGTACAGCCCTCTCGCAGTGTCCGGAGCAAGTATGGTGGGTGTGACACATCGGTGTCAATGTGTTCTTTTTTCCATTTCCAGGAGTGTATGTATGAAGTATGTTAAATGTATGTGACGTATAATTTGTTTCGCAAAACTAAAGAACGAGAAATACATAAACTGAAAAGCCAAAAATACTGGTACAGGGCCCCCGCGAGCACGCAGAAGTGCCGCAACATGCCGTGGCATGGACTCGACTAATGTCTGAAGTAGTTCTGGAGGGAACTGACACGATGAAGGCTGCACGGCTGTCCATAAATGATTAAGAGTACGAAGGGGTGGAGATCCCTTCTGAACAGCACGTTGCAATGCATCCCAGATATGCTCGATAATGTTCATGTCTGTGGAGTTTGGTGGCCAGCGGAAGCGTTTAAGCTCACAAGAGAGTTCCTGAA
Source organism: Schistocerca gregaria (assembly GCF_023897955.1). Taxonomy (NCBI): domain Eukaryota; kingdom Metazoa; phylum Arthropoda; class Insecta; order Orthoptera; family Acrididae; genus Schistocerca; species Schistocerca gregaria. The sequence goes on from NC_064924.1 coordinate 481,909,800, forward strand.
ACCATTATGTAGCAATTCTGGACGTGTGGGGTGTCGCACTGTCCTGCTGGGATTGCCCAAGTCCGTTGGAAAGCTCAATGGTCATGAATGGATGTAGGTGATAAGACAGGATTCTTACGTACGTGTCATCTGTCAGAGTCGTATCTAGACGTATCAGGGGTCCAATATCACTCCAACGGCACACCCACACCATTACAGAGTCTCCAAAAGCTTGAATAATTCCCAGCTGACACGTGGGGTCCATGGATTCATGAGCTTGTCTCCATATCCGTGCAAGCGTACAAATCCATCTGGTCGATACAATTTGAAACGAGAGTCGTTCAACCAGGCAACATGTTTCCAATCACCAACAGTCCAATGTCGGTATTGACAGACCCAGGCGAGGCGTAAAGCTTTGTGTCGAGCAGTCATCAAAATGGTTCAAATGGCTCCAAGCACTATGGGGCTTAACATTTGAGGTCATCAGTCCCCCAGAACTTAGAACTACTTATGCCGTAGCGGTCGCGCGGTTCCAGACTGAAGCGCCTAGAACCGCTCGGCCACACCGACCGGCACAGTGTTAAAACCAGGAAGTTTATAAGCATGTGAATGTTTAATTATGAGCCGTAAGCTGGACACAAGAGACATACTTGAAAGACGGATTATAAGATAAATAACTGGTGCAACATAACAACAGATGGTTACATAGCAGTCGTGAATCAGTGTATCTGTTAGTGAAATCCGTATCACAATACACTGTCGAAAAAAATTTAGTACACTTGGAAAGACGAAGTCGATTTTGATCCTATGACGGCATATGGCAGCTGGGGGATAGTAGATGTACTGATAATGGTTTCAGTGTCATCCGCGAACATACAGAGTAGTGGCATAGCTACCAGAGTGCCTTCTGTGTCTACGCTTTAATATGTAATGCTCACAGCCAGAAGGCTCAGTGTGGTGCAATTGTGTGAAGCAAGCAGGTAACCAAGCCAGAGACGGGCTCGTGCTTCCCACAGCCAACTGGGCGAGTTTGAAAGGGGCAAATTGTGACCTTCCAAGTGGCGGGATAATCCTTTCGGAGAATTGCCACACAAGTTGGACGTTCTGCGTCAGTTGTGCCATAATGCTGGCATCAGTGGTCACGTGAACATCGTCTTATCTGTAGAAGAGCTTCTAGACGTACTCGCAACATTGACACCTACCAGACCCGACGTATTGACAGGGGAGCAGCATAGATAACAGGGCTTGTGAGTCTAGACGTGTCAACAGGAACTGTTGCAAACCGTAGCACACACACCTCTAGCCCGTCTTTCACTCTCGACACAGCATCGATGTGTACGGTACGACTTATCTGTAGGAAGATGGAATGACGCGCAGTGGTCTTCACCGATAAAAGCAAATTATGCCACCACGTAAGTGATGGTCGTCTGCACGCACGATGTAGATCTGAAGAGCACTGTCTCGTAGACTGCATTATCCAGGAAACACTGGCCCCACGCCAGGTCTTACGGTCTGGAGTGCTAGAAGCTACAACTCTCGTTCACCGTTGATGTTTCTAGAGGGGATGCTAACCAGAGAATGCATTCATCCAGAGACCACACTGGCCCCTGCGCCAAGTCTTGTGGTCTGGAGCGCTAAAAGCTACAACTCTCATTCACCATTGGTGTTTCTGGAGGGGACGCTAGCCACAGACTGCATTCATCCAGATACCACTGGAGTGCTGTAAGCTACAACTTTTGTTCACTGTTTGTGTTTCTGGAGGGGACACTAACCACAGACTACATTCTGCGTTCATCCTGGGGACACTGGCTCTGCGACAGGTCTTATGGTCTGGAGCGCTAAAAGCTACAACTCCCGTTCACCGTTGGTGTTTCTGGAGGGGACGCTAACCAGAGACTGCATTCGTCCAGAGACCACTGGCCCCGCGCCAGGTCTCATGGTCTGGAGTGATATAAGTTACAACTCTCGTTCACCATTAGTGTTTCTGGAGGGGATTCTAACCAGAGACTGCATTCATCCAAGTAACACTGGCCCTGTGTTACGTCTTATGGTCTGGAGTGCTATAAGCTACAACCCTCCGTTCACCTCGGGACGCTAACCAGAGACTACATTCGTCGAGGAAACACTGACCCTGCGACAGGTCTTATGGTCTGGAGTGCTATAACCTACAACTCTCTTCACCATTGCTGTTTCAGGAGGGAACGCTAACCAGAGACTATTCATCCAGGATACACCGACCCAGCACCAGGTCTTATGATCTGCAGTGCTATAAGTTACAACTCTCGTTCATCATTAGTGTTTCTGGAGGGGACGCTAACCAGAGACTGCATTCATCCAGAGACCACTGGCCCCACACCAGGTCTTATGGTCTGGAGTGCTATAAGCTACAACTCTCGTTCACCTTTGGTGTTCGCTGAGGGGACTCTAACCAGAGCTCTGTACGTGCAGAATGTCGTTAGACTCGTTCTTTTGCCGTTTTTGCTAGATGAAGGTGATGTCTTGTTCCAACAGGATATTGCTCTGCGAAACACTGACCGTGAAACTCAACGTGGTCTGCAAGACGTGAAACGACTTATCTTTCCAGCACGATCTCCCGACTTGTCTCCAATCGAGAACGTGTGAAATACGGCAGGGCAGAAGTGGTTCTTGCGATTCATCAACAACCAACTCTTACACAACAACGCGAGTAAGTCGAGCAGATGTGGCATAACGTGTCGCAGGACAGTAATCGCCATCTGTACGATCCAGTGGAAACCAGAGTCAGTGAGTGCATTGCTTCTCGGGAGGCTGCACCACGTACTAGTATGGATGTTTCAGCATGGGTCGATACCTGGTACCTCAGAACCGCTAGTGATATTGACCTGTAAATGTAATCATTTCATGTACTCCATACGCACTGTTGCAACAATAAATCTTGAGTGAATTGGAAACCTCTAAAAGGGTGCACTAACTCTTTTCTTTCTAGCAGTGTATCTACAGTAACAGGAGATTAGCTTTCACATGTAGACAGAAAAACTTGGCGGCAACTTCAATCTATAATATGTATCCATACTTCGGAGCCCTTTTTTATCTTTTCAAACATCGCCGAACTAAACCAACACCAAATCGAAGAAAGGCCTCGGTGCTTGTTGGTGACGTCACGTCAGCTAGGCACGACGAACGCCAGGTCTGTTGCAGGCAGAAACGCCTGGGCGTGGTTATCACTATAAATCTCTTACTTTTGGACAAAATGTTTGGTATTGTTTTGGATTCTGCAGTTTTATTTTGATGAAAGATTTTCTTACTATCGCAAAGCTACAAATGAACATCATAGTTCTGTATTACTGAATCCTGTCGAAACGAACGTAGATCAATATGAGAAGATGCTTTGCCCCATTGCAAGCTTCGGAAATTTTACATTCAAGTAACTATATTTAGTTGATCCATTTTGTTATCGAAACTTACCCCAACCCCCTTACAATTAACTCGTTTCTTTTTTTTTTATTTATTTTCGTTTGACATCGTCACTGGAAATGTGAACTAATTTACATGTGTAAATGTCCAACTATTGCCAGTCATTAGATTACAGTCGTTTTCAACGAAAGGAATTCTAAACAGGATACAAAATAACTTCATACATCGAAAATACTGTTCAGCTTAAACTTTTTTAAACATGCACATTAGAAAAGATAAATATTCCCCTTTTGCAGCTGGAAGGAGAAACTTTATAAGATAAAAAATTTTATTTGATAAAACAAGTGTCTCTCTTTTTCCTCTTCTTCTGTCCCCCACCCCATCCCCAAACGTGTGCAATCGCAAGATATTTCATTAACATTCAGTGCTCCTGACCCCATAGTCAACCAAGATACCTAAAGAAGAGCACCAATATGTTCACAGTTTCTTGTAAAAGCGACCCAGTACAAGCGTAACTTCCTAAGATTTACAAATAAGGTAAAGAAGCACGAATTCTGTTGCTGCTGGACCATGAAGTTGTTTTTGTACACTCCTGGAAATGGAAAAAAGAACACATTGACACCGGTGTGTCAGACCCACCATACTTGCTCCGGACACTGCGAGAGGGCTGTACAAGCAATGATCACACGCACGGCACAGCGGACACACCAGGAACCGCGGTGTTGGCCGTTGAATGGCGCAAGCTGCACAGCATTTGTGCACCGCCGCCGTCAGTGTCAGCCAGTTTGCCGTGGCATACGGAGCTCCATCGCAGTCTTTAACACTGGTAGCATGCCGCGACAGCGTGGACGTGAACCGTATGTGCAGTTGACGGACTTTGAGCGAGGGCGTATAGTGGGCATGCGTTAGGCCGGGTGGACGTACCGCCGAATTGCTCAACACGTGGGGCGTGAGGTCTCCACAGTACATCGATGTTGTCGCCAGTGGTCAGCGGAAGGTGCACGTGCCCGTCGACCTGGGACCGGACCGCAGCGACGCACGGATGCACGCCAAGACCGTAGGATCCTACGTAGTGCCGTAGGGGACCGCACCGCCACTTCCCAGCAAATTAGGGACACTGTTGCTCCTGGGGTATCGGCGAGGACCATTCGCAACCGTCTCCATGAAGCTGGGCTACGGTCCCGCACACCATTAGGCCGTCTTCCGCTCACGCCCCAACATCGTGCAGCCCGCCTCCAGTGGTGTCGCGACAGGCGTGAATGGAGGGACGAATGGAGACGTGTCGTCTTCAGCGATGAGAGTCGCTTCTGCCTTGGTGCCAATGATGGTCGTATGCGTGTTTGGCGCCGTGCAGGTGAGCGCCACAATCAGGACTGCATACGACCGAGGCACACAGGGCCAACACACGGCATCATGGTGTGTGGAGCGATCTCCTACACTGGCCGAACACCTCTGGTGATCGTCGAGGGGACACTGAATAGTGCACGGTACATCGAAACCGTCATCGAACCCATCGTTCTACCATTCCTAGACCGGCAAGGGAACTTGCTGTTCCAACAGGACAATGCACGTCCGCATGTATCCCGTGCCACCCAACGTGCTCTAGAAGGTGTAAGTCAACTACCCTGGCCAGCAAGATCTCCGGATCTGTCCCCCATTGAGCATGTTTGAGACTGGATGAAGCGTCGTCTCACGCGGTCTGCACGTCCAGCACGAACGCTGGTCTAACTGAGGCGCCAGGTGGAAATGGCATGGCAAGCCGTTCCACAGGACTACATCCAGCATCTCTACGATCGTATGCATGGGAGAATAGCAGCCTGCATTGCTGCGAAAGTTGGATATACACTTTACTAGTGCCGACATTGTGCATGCTCTGTTGCCTGTGTCTATGTGCCTGTGGTTCTGTCAGTGTGATCATGTGATGTATCTGACCCCAGGAATGTGTCAATAGAGTTTCCCCTTCCTGGGACAACGAATTCACGGTGTTCTTATTTCAATTTCCAGAAGTGTATGTCAATCCTTAAAACAGGTGGACATTTAAGTTCAGGAGGACACTATTTGTTAAGAAAGGTAATGAATTGCACAATTAATTGAATGCAGAAATCTGTCAGAACAATCTGTGTTGGTCAACTACCGCCAAGAGTTTCACATTTTTCCGTGTCAGAGAGGGAGACACCACCATTATGAGTATGCCTGCAACAGACCTGGCGTTGGCCGTGCCTAGCTGACGTAACGTCACGAACAAGCGACGAGGCCTTCCTTCGAGTCGGTGATCACTAAACACGGATAATACGCAAGCCAGATAACCCGTACCCAGGTGACGGGTAGCTAGCTGCAGTAGGAAGAACAGATGCGAGCGTGAGATTGACTGGGGACGGTGGCTGGGCTGTGGGTGGCGACGTGTGCGCCTGTTGCGACCCCGGCACGCTGGGAGACTCTCCACGCCGCCCCGTCGGCGGCGGCGTCGTCCGGAGATCGATGCGCGCCGCGGCCGCCTTATCTGGCGACTGATAGCCGCCCACGCCTACGTCACCGCACGCCCCCGCGTCCTAGCGCCCACTCGTCCTCCCTTCTTTGTCCTGCACGCGCTCTCTACACTACGTGACTCACTTAGTCAACTCAAAGGGTACCAGGTCGTACCCACCCCCATCAACCCTGTCGCCGGTGATTCGGACCGGCAGGGTGCCTGCAGCGTACGGCGTTGTTTCTCCTCCTCCAGTACTTGCTGTGCTCGCCACTTCTGTCGCACTAAATTACGAGTCAGAAAGTGAAGACCTCCATCAAAGAACATTCCTTGTCATTATTTCGCAATTTTTCAGGAAATAAAAAAGATTGTTGTTTTCCTCGGTTCTATTTATTTATACAGGACAGGAAGAAGGTCAGCATCGGCCGTAATGTGATCTGACTTTTTTTTATTGCTTTGCAGATCTGGATTTCAACAGCTGTCAATAATGCAATAAATAAAAGCAATACAAGAATCAGACATAGAAACAACACACTGATCAAACGCCATCACAGTTGTTCACAATTACAGTTCCACAGCCTGCCGGAGTGGCCGTGTGGTTCTAGGCGCTACAGTCTGGAGCCGAGCTACGGTGGCAGGTTCGAATCCTGCCTCGAGCATGGATGTGTGTGACGTCCTTAGGCTAGTTAGGTATAATTAGTTTTAAGTTATAGGCGACTGACAAATGTCGTGTGACGAGGGCCTCCCGTCCGGTAGACCGTTCGCCTGGTGCAAGTCTTTCTATTTGACGTCACTTCGGCGACTTGCGCGTCGATGGGGATGAAATGATGATGATTAGGACAACACAACACCCAGTCCCTGAGCGGAGAAAATCTCCGACCCAGCCGTGAATCGAACCCGGGCCCTTTGGATTGACAGTCTGTCGCGCTGACCACTCAGCTATCGGGGGCGGACTAGGCCACCGATGACCTCAGAAGTTAAGTCGCATAGTGCTCAGAGCCATTTGAACCAACACTTCCACAACTACATAGCATTATAAGTAGTCATGTAGACTGAACGTAATTATAACGACACGTATTCCAATGTACGAGCGTTAATCCAGTTGAGGCCGCTGGTTACAGATCCATATAGCTAACCTTGGTTTACGTCAAACAGGATAACCAATTCCCTCTATTTATTGCTCATACGTAAAATAATGGTTACGCTAACCTCTGTACATAAAATACAGGGAATTCAAATACTTATTATAATAAAATAGAGTTTTTTCTGGAGGCAAAAACGATGACCGTGCAGCTCTCTAGAATGAAATGATAATTAAATCAAGACCTTAAGCTGTCGACAGGCGTTGATATACTTCAACGGGGACTGTTGAAAATGTGTGCACCGATCGGGACTCGCACCCAGGACCTCCTGCTTAAATGGTAGACGCTCTATCCACCTGAGCCACCGAGGGCACAGAGGATGGAACGATTGCTGAGACTTATCCCTTGCACCCCCCCCCCCCCCCCCCAAACAACCATGGACCTTGTCGTTGGTGAGGAGGCTTGCGAGCCTCAGCGGTACAGATAGCCGTACCGTAGGTGCAACCACAACGGAGGGTATCTGTTGAGAGACCAGACAAACGTGTGGTTCCTGAAGAGGGGCAGCAGCCTTTTCAGTAGTTGCAGGGGCAACAGTCTGGGTGATTGACTAATCTGGCCTTGTAACACTAACCGAAACGGCCTTGCTATGCTGGTGCTGCGAACAGCTGAAAGCAAGGGGAAACTACAGCCGTAATTTTTTCCGAGGGCATGCAGATTTACTGTATGGTTAAATGATGATGGCGTCCTCTTGGGTAAAATATTCCTGAGGTAAAATAGTCCCCCATTCGGATCTCCTGGCGGGGACTACTCAGGAGGGCGTCTTTATCAGGAGAAAGAAAACTGGTGTTCTACGGATCGGAGCGTGGAATGTCAGGTCCCTTAATCGAGCAGGTAGGTTAAAAAATTTAAAAAGGGAAATGGATAGGTTAAAGTTAGATATAGTAGGAATTAGTGAAGTTCGCTGGCAGGAGGAACAAAATTTTTGGTCAGGCGAATACAGGGTTATAAATACAAAATCAAATAGGGGTTTTGCAGGAGTCGGTTTAATAATGAATAAAAAAATAGGAATGCGGGTAAGCTACTACAAACAGCATAGTGAACGCATTATTGTGGCCAAGATAACCACGAAGCCCACGCCTACTACAGTAGTACAAGTTTATATGCCAACTAGCTTTGTCTGCCGCGAGTAATGAGCGTAATGGGCAGGGGAACTACGAATGTAGTGTGTGGACATTAAGTTGGGAATGTGGGTCTCACGGGGAGCGCGCAAGGGATAAGTCCCAGCAGTCGTTCTATCCTCTGTGCCCTGGGTGGCTCAGGTGGATTGATTTAATTATCATTTCACTTCCGCCGGCATGGTAGCTCAGCGTGTTCGGTCAAATAGCTGGTTGGCCTCTGTAATAAAAAAATGAGTGGAAGGTTTAGCAAACGAACTTGAACAGATGTCAAGTGACGTCCGCAACGACGAAACACAATGCTCAACAAAGAAAAAGAGATGGATAGAGCGTCTGCTATGAAAGCAGGAGATCCCGGTTTCGAGTCTCGGTCGGGGCACACATTTTCATCTGTCTGTGTTGATGTATATCAACGCCTGCGACGGCTTAAGGTCTTGATTTAATTATCATTTCACTTCTCACGAAGAATATCGGAATATTTCTTTCCATAAAACTATTTGAATTTCCTGTATTTTTATGTATTACTAATTAGCTTAACCCATTCTTTTACGAATGAGCAATAAACAGAGGGCGTTGGCTATCCTGTCTGACACAAACAGACGTTAGATGTACAGATATGTAAACAGCGGCCTCAGTCGGACTAATGCCAGCTCGCGGTCGCGTTCTTGCTTCCAGAGCACAGGGTCCCGGGTTCGATTCCCGACGGTGTCAGGGATTTTCACCTGCCTCGAGATGACTGGGTGTTAGTGTTGTTCTCTTCATTTCATCATCATTCATGCAAGTGGCGAAATTGGACTGAGCAATGGTTGGGAATTTTTACGGGCGCTGTTAACCATGCATTTGAGCGACCCACAATCCAAACATCATCGGACTAATGCTTGCACATAACCGAGTTACATTGGAATATGTGACATTATAATCACGTTCAGTCTACATGAATACTTATAACGGTATGTAACTATGGAATTGCAATTGAATACAACTGTGACGTCACGTTCGATCAGATTGCTGTTTCTATTTTTAATTCTAGTATTACTTTTTACTTACAGCATTAATGATAGCTCCACTGTCACCTGAAATCTAGATCTGCAATGCAATAAAAAAGACAGATCACATTACGTACGATGCTGATCTTTCTGTACTGGATTACATCACCGTCATGCGGCACAATCATTCACATGGAATGGAACATAATTTATTTACACGTCTTGTCATGTATTATCAAGTGATACAGCAAGTATCATAGAACAGCAACACATAGTTAGCATATTTTAAAATATTTAGAAAGTCACGTAGCTTCCTATGTAATAAATTTGCATATTCTGTAGAAGTACATTGTGGAATAGCACTGTTTATAAACAAAAATATAATTTTGTTTAACAATGGCAAAAATAATAGCAACGTACTGAAACACTAAAATATATTTATTTAATTAACTTCCAAACCTAAAAAAATAGTTGTATACACGACAAGAAACATTGACAAAGAAAAAAATTAAGCCGCGCGGGATTAGCCGAGCGGTCTAGGGGGCTGCAGTGATGGACTCTGCGGCTGGTCCCGGCGGAGGTTCGAGTCCTCCCTCGGGCATGGGTGTGTGTGTTTGTCCTTAGGATAATTTCGGTTAAGTAGTGTGTAAGCCTAGGAACTGATGACCTTACCAGTTAAGTCCCATAAGATTTCACATACATTTGAAAAAAATGGAACAGAGGAAAAATAAACTGAACTATCCACTCAGAAAGTAAGTTCAAACAAAACTCGTTAAATTGTACATCAAAATATTTACACATACCTAACAAGTGCTTCATTTTTTTGCGGATATAAGAATAAGCTCATTATACAATAAATGAATTTTGCGCTGACGGAGGATATCGAAAAAGTTAAAAAAAGGGCAGCTTGTTTTGTATTATCGCGAAATAGGGAGATAGTGTCACTGATATGATAAGCGAGATGGGGTGACAATCTTTAAAACAAAGGCGTTTATCACCGTGGCGAGAACTTTTCACTCAAATTCGGTCTCCAACGTTCTCCTTCGACTGCGAAAATATTTTGTTGGCTCCCATCTACATAGGGAGAAATGAGCATTTCAATCAAATAAGTGAAATCAGAGTCCGCGCGGAAGAATTTAAGTGCTGGTTTTACCTGTGCGCTGTTAGAGAGCGGAATGGTAAAGAAATAATGTGAAAGTGACTCGATGAACCCTCTACGAGGCACTTAATTATGAAACAGAGTATTCATGTAGATACTGATGCAAAATGGTTCAAATGGCTCTGAGCACTATGGGACTCAACTGCTGTGGTCATTAGTCCCCTAGAACTTAGAACTACTTAAACCTAACTAACCTAAGGACATCACACACATCCATGCCCGAGGCAGGATTCGAACCTGCGACCGTAGCAGTCGCACGGTTCCGGACTGCGCGCCTAGAACCGCGAGACCACCGCGGCCGGCGATACTGATGCAGGAAACCTCATAACAGTGGTAGGGATGTTAACCTGAGGCTGATTTTTCTCTTTTGTTTTTAGCAGAGGCTGCCGTACCCAATGGTGAATGACATTATGACTAAAACGCAGACACCCTGAATTTGCATCATCTGGTTTGATATTCGACTGTGTAACTAGTAATTTTAAAGCTCGGTGCACACTCGCCAATTCCTCCAAGAACATCGACGCCAACAAGCTCATTCTGGATCATTTCCTTTATTATGAAAGACGTCCTTAAGCAAGCTTCAGATATTACACACTTCCATTGATAGGTAATCACGACAGCCATCACTCTTCTTTATTCCGATTAATGGAAATAGTACAGTCCCAGGGCAGAAAGTTGAGTCCCGAAACAAGAAAATTTTTCTCTAGTGTTAAGAACATCCTGTAAGAAAAAGGTAGTTATTTGAAATGTGTCATTGTCCCGTCTGACCAACGCCCAGACCAAACCAATTATTCCCGTGTACAGTTTTTACGTTATTATTATATACAACGTTCCTGTACGTACCGCATTTGATGTAGTTTTTTCATGCATGACTTTACCAGCTGTGCAAGTGTAAGCTTTTCCACTGTTCCTCCTATTTTTACTGACATTCTGATTCCATTTGATCTATCTGCTTTCCTCCCTATGCTTTTATTTGATACAGTATCCTTTGGAGTGAAACCTACATCAGCAAACATACGCAGTTTTCGTTGATGTACAACGTTCTTCCAGGATATCAATTTTTCAACTACAAATAGCTCGACCTGTACTCAGAAACAAAGTCATCGGTTGCTGTTGAAGCATGTCTCATATAATGTACCACTTAATTCCATCGAATATTCAAAGAATGGAGAATCATTGACACACACACACACACACACACACACACACACACACACACACACACACACACAAACACACGCTGCACTTAATTTTCCAAAGATCTGCACGTGGTACAAATTACGAACCTGGTTTCTTAATTTGTAGCAGTGGGTGCTTCAGTTGCACTACCTCTATAAGTTTGTAAGAGTCAATAAGGTTTCATTGTTCTTGGCTACATGGGCGTATAAGTCATAGTGTGTTGTTCACTTCGGCCACGAACACTACAGTGTCAATCACGACAAACAACGAGGCATATCTCCAAGCCTCCAGAAGACGCCAGCGGACATCGATTTACAGCCACCCAGTGCTGTTACCCCCCCCCCCCCCTCCCCCCTTTCCCCAAATATCCCAATAGCCACACAAGCAGTGAACAGTGAACAAAACAGTCCTATATTAATTTAGATAAAGACACTATCCTTAAGTAGGATTTTTCTGTGTACTTAAAGGCCAGATGATGGCCAAAACTGGCTTGAAACGCGTTGTAACAATTTAAATTAAACATAAAATAAATAAATTTGACTGGTAGCAGAACATACAAACAGTTATTATTTACAATAAGTCATCACAATCATCATGCCACCAAGAATATTTCCGCTTCTTTTTAAGAGTAGTATTTTGTTTTGTACTCTGTTTAATGTCGTCTTGAAGTTGTTCCCAACATATAGGTACGCGTTTTTAGAAAAGCATTTTGAAATCATTTTTCGTAGATAACTTCTGTGTGTCAAACTTGTGGGTTGATATTGCTTTTCCTTTATCTAAATATTGACCTGACCTTGAAATTAATGATAGATAGTGGTCTAAACTTGTATTTTTCTGCAGGAGGGAGGATGGGAGGGGAGGGTATTGAGAGGATCGAGAACTGCAGAGGCGACATGTGGGGAACCTACAGAAGTTTACGTTGTCGTGGCTTATAGTGAAGAGCAGACAAAAAGCAGAAACTTTGCTAGAGGGGAGACAACACCAGACGAGGAAATTAGACGCTATTCAAGTAATTATCTGCGCGCGGCACCAACGATTAACGAAGGCCCTTTGAAGCGTACACCCTCTGTCAGCAGGCGTCTAACAAGCACATTTAAACCACTCTGGTGCCGCATCGCTGCTAAAACTTGTAACGGTAGCGCTATTGATACCCTTGCCAGAGACAGGCACAGCGTCTCACAAGCAAAGCTGCGGTTCTGCTGACCTTCTAGAACATTCTGTGCGTTTGTGGCGTTCAGATGCGACCGATGTAATAAAAGTTACCGACAGAATAGGAATCTTGTTAGTTTCGGACAGTAACATAGAGGACATCAATATCAACTGAATCACTACTCTCAACTAGATTTTTCTTCGTAACATGATTCGTTTACAGTAAACAATCTGATAGCGCGGGCTTGTCTCGCGTCTGCTTCATTTGTCATTTCGCTTGTTTTTTCCAAACTAAAACGTGAAAAAATGACAAACATATTCATGAGGACGTAAAAGGTTCGAAATGTAATCCCAATTGTGCAAAAAGTTTTCGACCGGTTAGCGGAAACCTCTTAATCGATGTAATTTCGACGCGTTTCTTCATCGGCGAAAAACAGGTCAACTGTAAACACCTTTGAGCCAAATTTGAAACTCGTGCATCGCAATGGGAAACGGAGATTCGAAAAAGTGATCCCTTAATTCCGGCTTGACAGTACGTCATAAGATCTACTTTGCGGGCGTTCTTCCAATTTATTCATTTTAACCCATATGTTTCGTGTATATCGGCCAATTCTTTATCAGTAAACCTATCCATGAAACTGCTTATCATTGGTAATGTACAACTAACATTGCCAGATAAAGAAACCCGACATAGAACCGAGCAGTACTGAAAGCAATCTTGAGGGTGAAAAGTACAACGGGCATTACAGATTTTAACACAGCAAATACTGTGAGTTGACGGAACAAGTTCGTTTCCATACAAGACTTAACAGTGCATACCGAAGGTAGTTACACTGTTGTGCGGATATTTTCAGTGAAATACAGACGAAAAGGTAAACGAGGGTAAGAAATCACTGAAAATACAATTTCCCTGTAACTAGGAACAGGAAGGCCACGTTTCCCTTGTACACTGAGAAAATGTCCCTGAACAACGCTGAAATTCTGTCGGTGGAGTTCGATTCACTCTAGAACATTACACTCTCTGATCAAAAATATCCCGATACGCCGATGAAATACGGAATTGGGCAATAGATATTACGAGAGGTGGTTACAGTGTAAAACGAGGCTGGGAGTTTCGTGTGGTTAGTACAGAAACAGTGACAGCAGAATGGATCAGACAGGTGAGATCAGTAGCTTCGAACGTGAACTAGCCGCTGGACGACACCTGAGTAACAAATCCATCAAGAGACTTTTCACTCCATCTAAAGCTACCCAAGTGGACTGTTGGTGATGTGGTTGTCAAGTGGAAAGGCGCTATACTCTGTGTCAGTCTGATGGGAGAATTTGGGTTCGGCGAATGCCTGGAAATCGTTACCCACGATCTTGTTTTGCGCTACGCCAACGGTGAATTACGGACGGGGTGCTTTTACGTTATTAGGGTGTAGTCGCCTAATTGCGATTAACGAAACGCCAAATGCGGAAGGACATCAATACGTTTTATAACACTGAGTACTGGGCACTGCAGAGAGAAATTTAAGGAGACGATGATTGTTTGTATCAGCGTGACAATGCACGCTGTCACGAAGCAGAATCTGTGAGGCAAAGGTTTGTGGACAGTAACATTCCTGAAACAGGCTGGCCTGCCCAGAATCCCGAACTCAACCCAATGGAACACCTTTCGAGAGTATTTCCACAGGACGTGAAACGCCAGCTCGTGCAAGCACTCGTTCTACCGAACCTCCACTATTGTGATGTAATTCAACAAGGCATGTTGTTGTTGTTGTTGTTGTTGTCGTCTTCAGTCCTGAGACTGGTTTGATGCAGCTCTCCATGCTACTCTATCCTGTGCAAGCTTCTTCATCTCCCAGAACCCACTGCAACCTACATCCTTCTGAATCTGCTTAGTGTAGTCATCTCTTGGTCTCCCTCTACGGTTTTTACCCTCTACGCTGCCCTCCAATACTAAATTGGTGATCCCTTGATGCCTTAGAACATGTCCTACCAACCGATCCCTTCTTCTGGTCAAGTTGTGCCACAAACTTCTCTTCTCCCCAATCCTATTCAATACCTCCTCATTAGTTATGTGATCTACCCATCTAATCTTCAGCATTCTTCTGTAGCACCACATTTCGAAAGCTTCTATTCTCTTCTTGTCCAAACTATTTATCGTCCATGTTTCACTTCCATACATGGCTACACTCCATACAAATACTTTCAGAAATGACTTCCTGACCCTTAAATCTAGACTTCTTCAGAAACGCTTTCCTTGAGTAGTGAAAAAAAAAAAAAAACGATTAAAACTAACCATGAATGCCTGTGTGCGTTAAACCTGCAACATTCACCGATCTGATCACGTTAGTGCTTCATACTCCCCGGCAGGGTGGCTGCGGCCGGACAAACTGCGTGACTACCACACTCTATGTCTACTTCACCGACTCCTCGTCGCGCAAGCACCCCAGTACCTTGCTTCAGAGATTAAACACCTTTCATGTCATCATAATCAAAACACGAGGTCACTCTTATCTGGTATCCTAACTGTGCCCACTCACAAAACAAAAACTTTTGCAAACTCCTTCTCAGTTGCCGCTGTCCGGCTATAGAACAAACTGTCCTTTACCTTGCGCAAAATTCAGTCCCCTGCTGCTTATAAGAAGAAGTTGAAGCATATCCTACTGTCATCCTCATAACTTTTTCCACGAAATTAATGTACAAGGTCAATCCTCCCTTCTGTCAAATAGCAAAGCTAGTCTCTCCTATCTTTCTCCTTTCGCTTCTTCCTCTTCATCTGTCTCTATTAGACACGCAACCTTCTTTTCCTTTATATTTTCTTAATTAGGTTTCATCATGTCTCTGTTCTTCTCCTCCCTTCACCATCAGTCTCCCTCTTACTCCCTGCTACTAGAACTCCTATCTAAAATCTTCTCTCTTTCAAAATGGCTCTGAGCACTATTATGATTAACATCTGTGGTCATCAGTCCCCTAGACTTAGAACTACTTAAACCTAACTAACCTAAGGGCATCGCTCACATCCATGCCCGAGGCAGGATTCGAACCTGCGACGTAGCAGTCGCGCGGTTCCGGACTGAGCGCCTGAACCGCTAGACCACCGCGCTGCTGCTACGGTCGCGGGTTAGAATCCTGCCTCGGGCATGGATGTGTGTAATGTCCTTAGGTTAGTTAGGTTTGAGTAGTTCTAAGTCTAGGGTACTGATGACCTCAGATGTTAAGTCCCATAGTGCTTGGAGCCATTTGAACAATTTTTCCAGGTTAAATAAATAAATAAACAAAAAATAAATTAGAGAGTTTCAACCGTATGAACTGAAGGAGCAAACCAGTAAGATTATTGAACGCTTTCATTTCTGGCCGCTTATTTGGTAAGTTATTTCAGTTGAATAAAGTATGAGGGGGGCACCCACAAGAAACGCGTTTTGTCGCTAGGAGCACATAGGGCGAACGAACATTCCAGAGTCAGCAAACCGAGTGCTGTCACCGAAGGACGTCAGGACTTGTTTCGGCAGAGTTTGTGGTGACAGGTGTTTTGTATAATTGTCGTTTTTGCAACAGCAGATTTTTGGTGAAAAACGTGCAGTGCTGAAATTCTGCTTTTTCCTCTGAAAAAGTGGAACAAAAACTCTTCAAATGTTAAAAACGGCGTACAAGGACGATGCTATGGGGAAAACGCAAGTTCCAAAAATGGCGAACTGTCAATTGATGACAAACCTCCCCCTGCTCGTGCTTCCAAGGCTCGAACACATGAAAATTCTGAAAACACCCGTGTAATCATCAACAATGATTGATGACAGACCACTGAATAAAGCGCGGAGTTGTCGGATCTGACTTTTATTTTAGTGCAGCGAATTGTGACAGAAGATTTGGGAATGAAAAGGGTGGTTGCCAAATTCTTGCCACGACTGCTGACTGCTGAACAAAAACTAGGTAGCGTACGTTTCAGAAATTATCACAGGGGACGGAAACGTGATGCTATGCCTACGACCCTGAATCTAGGCAACAATCATGCCACTGGTAAACTACAGATTCGCAACATCCCAAGAAAGCTCGGTAGGTCAAATCAGATATCAAAACAATGCTGATTTTTTTTTTTTTAATGTGCGAGGAATCGTCCATTCAGAGTGCGTTCTGCAGCATCAGACAGTTAATCAGGCTTTTTACACTACTCGCCATTAAAATTGCTACACCACGAAGATTACGTGCTACAGACGCGAAATTTAACCGACAGGAAGAAGATGCTGTGATATGCAAATGATTAGCTTTTTAGAACATTCGCACAAGGTTGGCGCTGGTGGCGACACCTACAGCGTGCTGACATCAGGAACGTTTCCAACCGATTTCTCATACACAAACAGCAGTTGACCGACGTTGCCTGGTGAAACGTTGTTGTGACGCCTCGTGTAAGGAGGAGAAATGCATATCCATCAGGTTTCCGACTTTGATAAAGGTAGGATTGTAGCCTATCGCAATTGCGGTTTATCGCTTCGCGACATTGCTGCTCGCGTTGGTCGAGATCCAATGACTGTTGGCAGAATATGGAATCGGTGGGTTCAGGAGGGTAATACGGAACCCGTGCTGGATCCCAACAGCCTCGTATCACTAGCAGTCGTGATGACAGGCAACTTTTCCGCATGGCTGTAACGGATCGTACAGCCACGTCTCGATCCCTGAGCCAACAGATGGGGACGTTTGCAAGACATCGACCATCTCCACGAACAGTTCCACGACGTTTGCAGCAGCATGGACTATCAACTCGGAGACCATGGCTGCGGTTACCGTTGACGCTGCATCACAGTCAAGAGCGCCTGCGATGGTGTATTCCACGACGAACCTGGGTGCACGAATGGCAAAACGTAATTTTTTCGGATGCATCCACGTTCTGTTTACAGCATCATGATGGTAGCATCCGTGTTTGGCGACATCGCGGTGAACGCACATGGGAAGCGTGTATTCGTCATCGCGATACTGGCGTATCACCCGGCGTGATAGTATGGGGTGCCATTGGTTACACGTCTCGGTCGCCTCTTGTTCGCACTGACGCCACTTTGAATAGTGGACGTTACATTTCAGATGTGTTACGACCCGTGGCTCTACCCTTCATTCGATCCCTGCGAAACCCTACATTTCAGCAGGATAATGAACGACCGCATGTTGCAGGTCCTGTACGGGCCCTTCTGGATACAGAAAATGTTTGACTGCTGCCCTGGCCAGAACGTTCTCCAGATCTCTCACCAATTGAAAACGTCTGGTCAATGGTGGCCGAACAACTGGCAAGTCACAATACGCCAGCCACTGCTCTTGATGAACTGTGGTATCGTGTTGAAGCTGCATGGGCAGCTGTACCTGTACACGCCATCAAAGCTCTGTCTGACTCTATGCCCAGGCGTATCAAGGTCGTATTACGGCCAGAGGTGGTGGTTCTGGGTACTGATTTCTCAGGGTCTACGCACCCAAATTGCGTGAAAATGTAATCATATGTCAGTTCTAGTATAATATATTTGTCCAATGAATATCCGTTTATCATCTGCATTTCTTCTTAGTGTAGCAATTTTACAGGCCAGTAGTGTATTATTCACAATTATGAGCCAAAACATACTGTCTACCAGCTTAATAGCGTGTATTATTCACAATTATGAGCCAAAACATACTGTCTACCAGCTTAATAGCGTGTTGCTCGACCTCCGGAACGCAATACAACAGCGAAACCGCATGACATGTGTTCGGCCATTCGATAGTAGATTTCCAGAAGTACGCGGCAACGACTATCCACCCAAAGATCACGGATTTCCCGTGAATTACCAGGCGGTGGTTTGTTGGCGCCTATTATCGACCCATATGTGTTTTCGTGAGCAAGAGAAGAACTTCAGCTCACTGTCACGCTTCTCAAGCACTGTAAGCACGATTCTGGCTTTCCGACTCCAACAGTTAACCTACTCCAAGATACCATCGCCGTCCGGGAAGATATCAACCAGCAGGGGATGCAGTGGTCCACAATAATTGTTACATAGCCCACAGGTCACGATGCCTTCGATTACTGCAACAGGTCCAGTGGTAGCCCAGCCGCATGTCCTCCATACCATAATACTGCGACGACACTCATGCATCCAGGCGCGATGCTTGTTTGGAGCAGCTAATCGCCTGGATGACAGCGTATCTGGACACCACCATCGACCAGGTGTAGCAAGTAGCAGAGTACGTCAAGTTGGGTTGAACGGGAAGCGTGCTCAGATAGCCAATCGATTAAGGTTCGAGCGTGGTTCAAATGGCTCTAAGCACTATGGGACTTAACATCTGAGTCCCCTAGACTTATAACTACTTAAACGTGACTAACCTAAGGGCATCGCACACATCCATGCCCGAGGCAGGATTCGAACCTGCGACCGTAGCAGCAGCGCTGATCCTGATTTCTCAGGATCTATGCACCCAAATTGCGTGTAAATGTAATCATATGTCAGTTCTAGTGCAATATATTTGTCCAATGAATATCCGTTTATCATCTGCATTTCTTCTTGGCGTAGCAATTTTAATGGCCATTAGTGTACTTGGAATTTTTGAAAAGATTGCGTCACAGACTGCGGCGGAAGCGGTCTCCTGTTCCTCATCCCCCATACTCACCCGACCCTGCCTCGTGCGACTTTTTTCTGATTCCGAGAATGAAAGGAGACATGAAAGGAAAGAAGGAAAGCGTTTTGCTGACGTTGCTGAGGTGACGGTGGCGGGTTCAGGCATCGCATAAGACTAATTTCAACATTTTTCTTTAAATAGAATAAAAGATTAGACGAATCTTTCATTTGCCAAACAAATACGTTTGCTTATAGTTGCAATACGTTATTTTTCCATGGACATAAATCTCAAACTTTTTTTTTAGAAAACTATAGTTGCTCATGGCAATGTTAATAAATCGCTTTCATCTTTTATTGATTTAAATTCTTTGAATTTTTTTCTCGTCATTCATTAAACCATAAATCGTGTAGTAAAAATCTATACAGTTCTATAGTAAACCTTAAATGCTGTGTTATATGCTTTTAATTAGAAAATTCCTCTAAAATGCTACTTTTTTTGAGTTAGTTATCACTCAATATCCCTTGGTAAGGCCCGCACCATAATTCCACCCTACAGACCTATAGACCCCCTACATATGGCTCTGCACGTGGTATCATCAGGCGATGAGGTATCAGGTAGGTGCCCCCAATTCAGTTGACCATGAGCATACTTTTTTAATGGTCTTGCAATTACTGACATAGAATATACGTGTTTATACGACGCCGCGATACGTGTGTGGCTTACTGGCAACAAAACCGTGCCAACTGCGCACGAAAACACTTCCTCCCACTTTCTGCTGCCAAACAGTCGCGGAGCAAATTAGCGACGCGAGGCAGCGGGGAGGTTGAAGATTCCCACACGGAGGAGCGGCGGCAGCGAAACTCTAACGCAATTTTAATGTCTGAGAAATGAATGAGCAAGTCAAACAAAAGCCTTTCTTAAAAAGGAAGCGCCAAGTCGTTTTTGCGAGGCGGGGGCGCGCTGAGTGGGCGGTGGCACAGGAGGGGGGGGGGGGAGGTGGTGGGAAGAGGGGGGAGACCACTCCAGAAGAGCGGCAAGGATTTAATTAAGCCAGGTCTGCCTACCTCTGCACTCTCTAGAGCAGCCAACTAGCGGCGTAGGGCCGATGCCCAATAAGCGTCTCCGCCGCTAGCCCAGAAACCGGAGTAATTGCAGATTTATTAGCTCCGCTCTGGGGTCTGCAAGTCCCCCCCTGCTCTCCGTTGTCTCCTCTGGCCGTCTTCCGCTGCACGCAGCCCCGCTGATATGTAATTAGTAATGAACAACGGGTTTAAGGGGGCCTGCGGCTGTCGGCCGGACCACCCCTGTCCATTCACGCTTCCAGAACAGGGGCGGCACCACCCCCCGACTCGGCTGCACGTGTACCCAAGTACAGGATGCTCCACGAGTCACACACTTTTCTACATCTACATCTACGTCCATACTCTGCAAGCCACCTGAGGGCGTGTGGCGGAGGGTACCTTGAGTACCTCTGTCGGTTCTCCCTTCTGTTCCAGTCTCGTATTGTTCGTGGAAAGAAGGATTGTCGGTCTGCCTCTGTGTGGGCTCTAATCTCTCTGATTTTATCCTCATGGTCTCTTCGCGAGATAGAGGTAGGAGGGAGCAATATACTGCTTGACTCTTCAGTGAAGGTATGTTCTCGAAACTTCAACAAAAGCCCGTACCGAGCTATTGAGCGTCTCTCCTGCAGAGTCTTCCACTGGAGTTTATCTATCATCTCCGTAGCGCTTTCGCGATTACTAAATGATCCTGTAACGAAGTGGGCTGCTATCCGTTGGATCTTATGTATCTCTTCTATCAACCCTATCCGGTACGGATCCCACACTGCTGAGCAGTATTCAAGCAGTGGGCGAACAAGCGTACTGTAAGCTACTTTCTTTGTTTTCGGACTGCATTTCCTTAGGATTCATCCAATGAATCTCAGTCTGGCATCTGCTTTACCGACGATCAACTTTATATGATCATTCCATTTTATATTACTCCTAATGCCTAATCCCATATAATTTATGGAATTAACTACTTCCAGTTGCTGACCTGCTATTTTGTAGCTAAATGATAAGGGACCTATCTTTCTATGTAATCGCATCACATTACACTTGTCTAAATTGAGATTCAATTGCCATTCCCTGCACCATGCGTCAATTCGCTGCAGATCCTCCTGTATTTCAGTACAATTTTCCATTGTTACAACCTCTCGATACACCACAGCATCATCTGCAAAAAGCCTCAGTGAACTTCCGATGTCATCTACAAGTTCATTTATGTATATTGTGAATAGAAAGTCCTATGACACTCCCCTGCGGCACACCTGAAATCACTCTTACTTCGGAAGACTTCTCTCCATTGAGAATGACATGCTGCGTTCTGTTATCTAGCAACTCTTCGTTCCAATCACACAATTGGTCTGATAGTCCATATCCTCTTACTTTGTTCATTAAACGACTGTGGGGAACTGTATCGACCGCCTTGCGGAAGTCAAGAAACACGGCATCCACCTGGGAATCCGTGTCTATTGCCCCCTGAGTCTCGTGGACGAATAGCTGGTGGTGGTGGTTAATGTTTAACGTCCCGTCGACAACGAGGTCATTAGAGACGGAGCGCAAGCTCGGGTTAGGGAAGGATTGGGAAGGAAATCGGCCGTGCCCTTTCAAAGGAACCATCCCGACATTTGCCTGAAACGATTTAGGGAAATCACGGCAAAACCTAAATCAGGATGGCCGGAGACGGGATTGAACCGTCGTCCTCCCGAATGCGAGTCCAGTGCGCTAACCACTGCGCCACCTCGTGGACGAACAGCGCGAGCTGGGTTTCACACGACCGTCTTTTTCGAAACCCATGCTGATTCCTACAGAGTAGATTCCTAGTCTCCAGTCTTTTCCGGGTGTTCGGAACAAAAGGGTGCTTCACAATGCTTCTTGATATACGCCGCCCGACGAAAATAGTGAAGCTCCTAGAACACAGAGTTGCAATTCTGCGTGTCTGGTAGAACCGCCAGCACAGAGAATTAGTGGCTATTCATGTTCAGTGTTATTGCCGTGGCTGGTGGGCAGAGATCAGAAACGGAGGGAATACGAGTCTAATGTTGCGGGTTGCATACGACAGAAAGCAAGGCGCCGCTGTTTACATCGGTGCTGTTGGGCTTCCTCGGTTCCCGCTTCAATGACGCGGGTAGGACGAGTCGGAGAACTGTGGCGCTGCGATCGCTTCATACTTGTCGATTCGTTCTCTCTTACTGGGGCGTGTAGGCGTGTAAGGTTAGTCGTAACTTATTGTTAGTACACGATGTTGTGAGTACTGACAAGGCGAAATGACCGATTGTCGGAATCACATGACCTTCAACGAACCTGTGAAGGGCTTAAGACGAAAACTAACTGATGCAAAGTACACAACAGCAGCCGGCCGGTGTGGCCGTGCGGTTCTAGGCGCTTCCGTCTGGCACCACGTGACCGCTACGGACGCAGGTTCGAATCCTGCCTCGGACATTGATGTGTTTAATGTCCTTAGGTTAGTTAGGTTTAAGTAGTTCTAAGTTCTAGGGGGCTGATGACCGCAGATGTTAAGTCCATAGTGTTCAGAGCCATTTTTGAACACAACTGCAAATTTATTCTATTAGAGAAGGGATGGTACAGGATTACAATTACTGAACTATATGAAAAAACGTAAATTACTTCCTCTCAGAGTATGCTGATAAAACAGCTCCATATTTAGCAATTGTATGTAACCACTCGCTCAAAGAAAGATCCGCAGCTAAAGACTGGAAAATTGCTCAGGTCACACCAATACCCAAAAAGTGAAGTAGGAGTAATCCGCTGAATTACAGGCCTATATCAGTAATGTCGATTTGCAGTAGGGTTTTGGAACATATACTGTATTCGAACATTATGAAGTACCTCGAAGAAAACGATTTATTGACACATATTCAGCACGCTTTCAGAAAATATCGTTCTTGTGAAACACAAGTAGCTCTTTATACTCATGAAGTAATAAGTGCTATCTACAGGGGATGTCTAATTGATTCCATATTTATAGATTTCCAGAAGGCTTTCGACACCTTTCCTCACAAGCGTCTTCTAACCGAACTGCGTGCCTACAGAGTATCGCCTCAGTTGTGCGAATTGATTCGTGATTTCATGTCAGAAAGGTCACAGTTCGTAGTAATTGGCGGAAAGTCATCGAGTTAAACAGAAGTAATATCCGACGATCCCAAGGAAGTGTTATAGGCCCTCTATTATTCCTGATCTATATAAACGACATAGGAGACAACCTGTGTAATTGTC
Organism: Schistocerca gregaria; assembly: GCF_023897955.1. NCBI lineage: Eukaryota > Metazoa > Arthropoda > Insecta > Orthoptera > Acrididae > Schistocerca > Schistocerca gregaria. The sequence goes on from NC_064924.1 coordinate 481,933,195, forward strand.
TTCGATTGTTTGCAGATGATGCTGTTATTTACCGTCTTGTAAAGTGATCAGATGATGAAAACGATTTGCAAAATGATTTAAATAAGATATCTGTATGGTGCGAAAAGTGGCAATTGACCCTGAATAAAGAAAAGTGTGAAGTTATTCACATGAGTACTAAAAGAAATCAGTTAAATTTCGATTACGCGATAAGTCACACAAATATGAAGGCTGTAAATTCAACTAAATACTTAGGGATTAGAATTACAAATAACCTAAATTGGAACGATCGCATAGATAATATTGTGGGTAGAGTAAATCAAAGACTGCGATTCATTGGCAGAACCTCCCCATCACACTCCCCTCAGATTTAGATATAAGTTGGCACACTGGACAAGCCTTGAAAAACTGAACACAGATCAATCGAGAAAACAGGAATAAGTTGTGTGGAACTATGAAAAAATAAGCAAAATATACAAACTGAGTAGTCCATGCGTAACATATGCAACACCAAGGCTAACGGGAGCTCAGGAGCGCTGTGGTCCCGTGGTCAGCGTGAGCAGCTGCGGACCGAAAGGTCCTTGGTTCAAGACTTCCTTCCAGTGAAATGTTTTAATTTCTTTATTTTCGCAAAGTTATGATCTGTCCGTTCGTTCATTGACGTCTCTGTTCACTGTAATAAGTTTAGTGTCTGTGTTTTGCGACCGCACCGGTAAACCGTGTGATTAGTAGACGAAAGGACGCGCCTCTCCAATGGGAACAGAAAACATTTGATCGCAAGGTCATAGGTCAACCGATTCCTCCACAGGAAAACGCGTCTGATGTATTCTATACGACACTGGTGACGGCATGTGCGTCACATGACAGGAATATGTTGTTGACCCACCTAACTTGTACACTTGGCGAATGGGTAAAAAGATTCTTCTACCTTGCCCGATTTCGGTTTTCTTGTGGCTGTGATAATCACTCCCAAAAAAGTGATGAAAACATCAGAGTTTGTTACATAAACTAAAAATAAAAAACTAAAATTTCACTGGAGGGAAGACTTGAACCTAGAAGCTCTCGCTCCTTACCTGCTCACGCTAACCACGGGACCACGGCGCTCCTTAACTCACATTAGCCTTGATGTTGGCTGTCTTGCACATGGACTACTCAGTTTGTATATTTTGTTTATTTTTTCGTAGTTCCACACAACTTCTTCCTGTTTTCTCGACTGATCTGTATTCAGTTTTTCAAGGCCTATCGACTGTGCCAACTTATAACTAAATCTGACGGGGGGGGGGGGGGGGGGGGAGGTGCGATGGGGAGGTTCCCTTGTTAGAAGGTGCAACAGATCTACTAAAGAGACTGCTTACACCACACTTGTCCGCCCTATTCTGGAGTTCTGCTGTGCGGTGTGGGATCCGCATCAGGTGGGACTGACGGATGACATCGAAAAAGTACAAAGAAGGGCAGCTCGTTTTGTATTATCGCGAAATAGGGGAGATAATGTCACAGACATGATACGTGAATTGGAGTGGCAATCATGAAAAAAAAAGTCGTTTTCGTTGCGACGGGATCTTCTTATGAAATTTCAATCACCAGCTTTCTCCTCCGATTGCGAAAACATTCTGTTGGCACCCACCTACATAGGGAGAAATGATCTTCACGATAAAATACGAGAAATCAGGGGGTCGCACAGAAAAATTTAAGTGGTCGTTTTTCCCGCGTGCCGTTCGAGAGTGGAACGGTAGAGAGACAGTTCGAAGGTGGTTCATTGAACGCTCTGCCAGGCACTTTATTGTGAATAGCAAAGTAATCACGTAGATGTAGACATACAAACTACGGCGTGCACACACTTTATTCAACATGTAAACTTCACTACAGTTATTTAGCTTTAGGTTATGACATGTTAAATATGCCTTCCATCCTTGGCGATGATGTGGCGCTGACGAATACCGAAATTCTGAATTACCCGCTGAAGTGTCGGAACATCGATGCTGTCGATGACCTCCTGAATGGTTATTCTCGGCTCAGCAATAGTTTTGGGGCATTTGATGTGACGGCCGGAGTGGCCGTGCTGTTCTAGGCGCTACAATCTGGAGCCGCGTGACGGCTACGGTCGCAGGTTCGAATCCTGCCTCGGGCAGGATGTCCTTATTTAGTTAGGTTTAAGTAGTTCTAAGTTCCGGGGGACTGATGACCACAGCAGTTAATTCCCATAGTGCTCAGAGCCTTTTCAACCATTTGAGATGCTGCTGTACACCTTGTCTTTAATATAGCCTCACAAAAAGGAGTCGAATGTGTTCAGACCTGGAGAATATGGCGAACAATCGCGGTCCATGCCAGTGCGTCTGGGTACCCCAGAGCCAGAATGCGATCCCCAGAGTACTCCTCCAGGACATCAAACACTCTCCTGCTTCGATGGGGTTGATCTCCGAATTGCATGAACCACATCTTGTCGAAATCAGGGTTATTGTGGATAATGGGGATGAAATCATCTTCCAAAACCTTCACGTAACGTTCGGTAGGCACTGTGCCGTCAAGAAATATCGTACCGATTACTCCGCGGCTGGACACGGCACACCACACAGTCACCCATTGAGGGTGAAGAGACTTCTCGATCGCAAAATGCGGATTCTCAGTCCCCCAAATACGCCACCTTTGCTTGCTAACGAACCCATCCAAATGAAAGTGGGCTTCGTCGCTAAACCAGACCATACTAATTCTCATCACGCCCCGCGGCCAACCGTGCAGTCTGAACGCCCTGACGCAAACCGTTGACAAGTTTTGACGATTTTATTTCATATAGTTCAATAATGGTTCACCCTGTATCTGGAATATATTTCATGCCAAAGCGATTCAGAAGAAAAAGATACAAATTTTGACCAATGCAGACAAAATGTTTATATTCTTATATATTCCATCCTAATGACGAGAAAACTTATGTGCTGCATCAAACAAAAAGTGGTTACGGAGCAACATCTCTGTTGTATCCCTGCGACAAAAAAATGCGATATTTCTGTATTAATTTGCTCACGGCTGCGTGGTTTGCAGCAAAATTACTGCCAACGCGTGAAGTCTTCAGCAATGTTAACGACGTTTCTTCCCCGAATGAGATTCATACGAAGAAACGTCACTGTGGCAAACGTACCTTCGTGGGGTGCTCGTGGTCTTCGGAATTGCTATGTTTCGAACGTTTCTACAATGGGTATCGTCGAAAGGAATGCTACAAATCATCCTGTATAATAAATATAAGAATAAAACATAACAATTAATATAAAATTGATGTAAGATTGAAACATAAGAATATCAGAATTTAAAAAGATTGTAGCCACTGAAAATACCATAAACACGTATGTCATATAATAGGTGTATGAAACTTGTTGTCAAATCTATTTGTAATGTTCCACTTGATACAACCCCCTTGTATCCCCTAACTTTATTAGAAACATTCGTGTAGTAACTCTCCACGGACAGGGGTAGATAGATGAGACATGAATAAATAACTAAATAATAACAGTAATCGGGTTTCCCGGAACTGCGCTGCTGCTACGGTCGCAGGTTCGAACCCTGCCTCGGGCATGGATGTGTGTGATGTCCTTAGGTTGGTTAGGTTCAAGTACTTCTATGTCTAGGGGACTGAAGATCTCAGATGGCTCTGACGACTATGAGGCTTAACTTCTGAGGTCATCAGTCCCCTAGAACTTAGAACTACTTAAACCTAACTAAGCTAAGGACATCACACACATCGATGCCCGAGGCAGGATTCGAACCTGCGACGGTAGCGGTCGCGCGGATGACCTCAGATGTTAAGTCCCATCAATACAAAAAAAAAATCGAGTTTCGAACACGGGGCGAAAAATTGAAAGGATGAGATTGTTGCAACCTGTAAGGCGTCTAAATTACGCCGAAAACTTTGACCGTCGCTTTTCTCAGAAACGATCGAGTATCTGCTGGTAAGCCGATACACGTGTTCCCTTATTTTGGCTCCTCTTCCACTGAGCGAAGTTTCTCGGAAATCAGGTAACGGCACTTGCCGTAAGTCATGTTGTGTCTCCTACAGGCACTTAACGACGACACCTTCCCGTACACCAAAGCATCATCAGTAAACAACCGCAGATTGCTGTCCACCCTATCAGACAGATTCTTTATGTACACTGAGGTGACAAAAGAAGAGAGGGGACTGACGTTTAGTCTCATAATTCCCCTCAATCAATCACTAAAAAGACGTGGGATAGACATACGCACATAAACATATGGCCGTAGTAGTCACCGGGTCACAATTGTTCACATTTGGTTTGAAAAACAATCTAGCGAATGATTTGGTCACCCAGATAGCCCGACGTGAATTGAATCGAACATTTATGGAACATAATCGAGTGGTAAGTTCGTGTACAAAATCCTGCACCGACAACACTTTCGCAATTATGGACGGCTATAGAGGCAGGGTAGCTCAGTATTTCTTCAGAGGATTTCCAACGACTTGTTGAGTCCATGCTACGTCCAACTGCTGGACTACGATGGGCGAAGTATATTCGACACCGTATTAGCAGATATGTACATGGCTTTTGTAATCTCAGTGTGTATAGAAAATAATGGCGAGCCCATCGCTGACGATACTCTTGTCTCTGACGAACTCTCGCCGTCGACGACAACATACTGGGTTCTATTATTTATAAAGACTTCGAGCCTGTTACATATCCAGGAACGTGTTAACAGTCTGCATTGGGGCACAGTGTGGAACTTGTCACCATTGCAATGGTGTTTTCTTCGATATGCGGAAATGCAGGTTGCAGCCACGAATAAAATCGGCTGGAATTCTCCTTGCTTCGAGCGAACGTGGCAGATGTGTACGCCGAACCAAGTTTAGCTTCACTGCTGCTGTAGCGTGTGCGAACGACGGAAATAGTAGTGCGCCAGGCTGGCTGCAGAGGGAGGAGTATTTGTATGGATGTAGCAGGACAATTTGCCGCACGCGATTCGGCTAGGCGGTTCGGTATGACGCCGCGATTACTGGAAATCGGCAATCGCGGTTCTCCGCTTAACTGATGCCCGCCGCCCGCCCGGGGCCACACGCAATAATTACGGTGGAGCTGCGCACACTGATGCGGGCTTCCAAAACAGCCCGTCCGCTAATGACAAACGCGTGATACGCGGACTCTTTCATCGCCGGCACAAACTAGTCGGCGTGCAAAGCTGGTCTTAAGCGAATCCGTTAACTCCGCCACGTCCCGGCATCCAATCAGCATTCTGCCTACTGCGAAGTTACGGAGTTGAGGAGTACGAGGCGATGTGTAGTGCCGCTAACTGTCTGTTGTACAGAGTGCATCGTAATCAATAATAATAGCATCTGACCCTAAATAATGAAAAATGTGAGGTTATCCACATGAGTGTTAAAAGAAATCCTTTAAACTTCAGTTACACAATAAATCAGTTAAATCTAAAGGCTGTAAATTCAACTAAATATCTAGGAATAACTATTAGGAACAACGTAAATTGTAAAGAACACATACAAAATGTTGTCGGGAGCCGGCCGGCGTGGCCGAGCAGTTCTAGGCGCTACAGTCTGGGACCGCGCGACCGCTACGGTCGCAGGCTCGAATCCTGCCTCGGGCATGGATGTGTGTGGTGTCCTTAGGTTAGTTAGGTTTAAGTAGTTCTAAGCTCTAGGGGACTGATGACCTCAGAAGTTAAACCCCGTAGTGCTCAGAGCCATTTGAACCATTTGATTGGGTGTCACTTGTGTCGTACGTCTGTACGCGAGATTTCCACACTCCTAAACATCCCTATGTCCACTCTTTCCGATGTGATAGTGATGTGGAATCGTGAAGGGACACATACAGCAGAAAAGCGTACAGGCCGACCTCGTCTATTGACTGACAGAGACAGCTGACAGTTGCAGAGGGTCGTAATATGTAATAGGCAGACATCTATTCAGACCATCACACAACAGTTTCAAGCTGCATTAAGATCCACTGCAACTACTATGACCGTTAGGCGGGAGGTGAGAAAACTTGGATTTCATAGTCGAGCGGCTGCCCATAAGTCACACATCACGCCGGTAAATGCCAAGCGACGCCTCGCTTGGTGTAAGGAGCGTAAACATTGGACGATTGGACAGTGGAAAAACGTTGTGTGCAGTGGCGAATCGCGGTACACAAAGTAGCGATCCGATGGCAGAGTGTGGGGATGATGAATGCCCGGGTAACGTCATCTGCCTGCGTGTGTAGTGCCAACAGTAAGCTTCCGAGGCAGTGGCGTTATGGTGTGGTCGTGTTTTTCATGGAGGGGGCTTGCACTCCTTGTTGTTTTGCGTGGCAATATCACAGCACAGGCCTACACTGATGTTTTAAGCACCTTCTTGCTTCCCACTGTTGAACAGCAATTCGGGGATGGCGCTGCATCTTTCAACACCATCGAGTACGTGTTCATAATGCACGGCCTGTCGCGGGGTGGTTACAGGACAATAGCATCCCTGTAATGGACTGGCCTGGCCTGCACAGAGTCCTGACTTGAATTCTATAGAACAACTTTGTGCTGTTATGGTACGCCGACTTCGTACCAGGCCTCACCGGCCGACATCGATACCTCTCCTCAATGCAGCATTCAGTGGAGAATGGTTTGCCATTCCTCAAGAAACCTTCCAGCACCTGATTGAACGTATGCCTGCGAGAGTGGACGCTGTCATCAAGGCCAAGGGTGGGCCAACACCATATTGAATTCCAGAATTACCGATGGAGGGCGCCACGAACTTGTAAGCCATTTTCAGCCAGGTGTCCGGATACTTTTGATCACACAGTGTATGCGGGCGGATGGACTCGATAATAGTACTACGATAAATCCGTTTAGAGAGAAACCAAAGGAAGGAATTATTAATAATTTTGTTTAGACAACTGTTAAATGGTTCTCCGAAAATGCACTTTTGAGAAAGGACATAACGATAAATTCTTTACATCACGTAGACTGACGCGACAAATGCCATGGGATAGCGATATGTACTTATACAGATGGTCTAAGTATTGTATACACAAGGTTCAAAAGGGCGGTGAATTGGCAGAGCTCTCATTTGTACTCAGCTGATTCATGTGAAAACGTTTCCGATGTTATTATGACGGCATGACGGGTATAAACAAACATTAAACACGGAGTGGTAGTTGGAGTATGCACAGGGCGTAAAAAAAAAAAAAAAAAAAAGAAAACCATTTAGTACATTGTGCGAGAAGGCAAACTGTTCGGCTTTCAAGAAGGAACTCGTGACTGGAAACGCACAGCTTGAGCGGTGTAGAGAATCGAAGTCTGGTAACGTACGGTTCCGACGATTTTTTCAGATTCGTTTTGTTGTCTGAATACCGAAGGTATGCAATCCTTTAGCCATCTGTGTACTGTGGATGGACGACGTGAGCGTAATTAAACTTCTGCACGTGCGCTATACTCCTCCACACAGCCTTTGTGCGCAGACTTTGTGTGTTCTGTCAGTGCAGTAACGCTGTTGACAGCAGCACGGCATGTAACAGAACACAGCTGCGGAAATGACCGGCTTGGTGCTTGCATACGGCAAATCGAATTTCGATGGGAGAGCTGCTGCAAGACTGTATGCGGAACGTTTTCCAAACAGACATACTTCACATCATTCCACGTTCGCGACCATCGAGAGACGCCTCAGAGAACCCGGAAAGTTGTGCCCATTGTACAGTAAAGCAGTACCATTTTGCGCTTCGTACTTGCGAGTACTATTCCCAGGCCACTGTTTGTCCTCTGGTTACTTGGTTGATTCGGCGGAGGGGACGAAAGAGCGAGGTCATCGGTCCCATCGGATTAGAGAAGGATGGCGAAGGAAGTCGGCCGTGCCCTTTCGAAGGAACCATCCCGGCATTTGCCAGAAGCGACTCAGGATTCAAAACATGGTTCAAATGGGTCTGAGCACTATGAGACTTAACATCTGAGGTTATCAGTTCCCTAGACTTAGAACTACTTAAACCTAATTAAGCTACGCACATCACACACATCCCTGCCCGAGGCAGGATACGAACCTGCAACCGTAGAGTGTCTGGAGACGCCCTGACACCGGAGAGATACCAACCTGACTGTCGCTCGATAACCAGGAGTGATGATCTGGTGTGCCATTTCTTTGCATAGCAGGACCCCTTTATGTGTCATCTGAGGCACGCCAACAGTACAGCGGTACGTCGACGATATTTTACGCCCCTAGAAAGCTATACTGGGTGTACATTTCAGCAAGATAATGCCGTCCCATAGGGAGCGAGAGTTTCTAATACCTGTCTTCAAGCGCACACAGGACAGTTTCTACTGCTTGCCAAACCCTACGTTGGCCAGCAAGATTGCCGGATCTCTTCCCAGTAAAGAACATCTGGAGCATCATGGACAGGGCCCTCCAACCAGCTCGGGGTTTTGATGATCTAATGCGCCAACTGGGCAGAATTTGGCACGACATGCTTCAGAAGGACTTCCAGCAACTCCATCAATCAACGCCAAGCCATATAACTGCTTACATGAAGGGCAGAGGTGGTCAGACGCGTTACTGACTTGCTCAATTTGTGACGCTCTTTCTCCTCAATAAATCATCAATTTTGGTGAAACTGTAATAACTTGTTTGTCTGTACAAGGATATCCCTGAGCCATGCTGCGGCTTGCGTTGGTGATGTTGTAGGTTTCCATCCTCTGTTGGAGGCCACACTGTATAGTTTAGTTGACATGCTTGCGGTTGTTTGTCTTCTTCTTGTGTTGACTGGCGCCAGTGACGTCGTCTGGATGGGAAGGCTGCGGTCGCGAGGGTACACGACCTAGTGGTCATCCGGATCTGACAAGCTTTAAGTTGAGTGGATTTTAATCCTAGCAGTGAAACCTCCACCATTGTGAGATCTCGCGACTCTCCAGTGACTTAGGTTTGTGTTGCTGCTCGCAGTGTCGCCGAGACGTAGAGAATCGAGAATTGCTTGGGGAAGGCGGATCTAATTAGCTTTCCTCGACTTCTTGTTACTAACTGGTGCATTCTGTGTGTTACTATTTGTTGAATTCAACCAGCGGTATTTTCCTGCCTGGTGGCCGCTAACGCCCCTGGAGGTTAGTGTATGTAACGGCAGTGTACGTTTCTTCGCCTTGCCGCTGCTGTCCGGTAAGGCATGTAGTTATGACAGTAACCTTGATTTAGGTCGGTTGGTGTTTCTTCTACTCTGGTAGTAGTGGTTCCTTCCTCCTTTCGGACGCTCTAAACGCAACATTCTGAGGACGTAGTGCTGACCGCCGGTTGCGGCTTTGGCGTGTTGTTCCATCGTTGAATTGGAACCTTAGGTAGCTTCAGTAGATTATCATTAGTCATTCGTTAGACTGCCACTAGTCTGAGTTACCATCTTGTGAAGTGAATGCAACTCTTCGCTGCCTTTCTCATTGCTCACGAAAGTGTTTGGCCTGATCTACTCAGAGGTCGATTCCTGGAGCACCGTCTGTGACTAGCCCTTGTGTTTTACTATTGTGTTATTATTTTATTGTTGTATTACCAAGTTACCATCATTTGTCTCACCTGTTTAGTGATCAGTTGCTTGTTCTTTTGAATTAACCTTGTTATTATATTTGCTGTTTTATTGTATGTTTCTAAATTTTTTAATATAATTGCCATTCACGGCGTTACAGCAAGTTTAAACTGTTGTGCTACCAGTTTATTATTATTTCGTCTCACCTGTTTGGTGATCAGCTGCCTGTCTTTTAAATTAACTTCTGCTATTGCCTTGATTTTGACAATATGTTTGTTAAATTTTTTTTTAATAACTGCCATTCCTGGTGTTAAAGGCCTTGAGCCGTGACTGTCGCTACTTGTCTTAAAATTTTAATGTGGCAGTTGCAGTTTAGCAGTAACCTTTAAGACCTTGGGGATTCGTTTTCAATATTTTAATAACTGTAGTCTGTAAGTTGCAGCAAGTTAAACAATTCTTAATTTATTGCCATTAAGGCCTTCAACCGTGAAACAATTCTTAATTTATTGTCATTAAGGACTTCAGCCGCGAGTTTCGTTACTTGTCTTAAAATTTTAATTTGGCAGTTGTATTTTTGCAGCGAGACCTAGGTCACTTGTCTTTTATGTTTTAATAACTGTAATTGTAAGTTGCAGCAATTCTTAATTTATTGCCATTAAGGCCTTCAGACGTGAAACAAATCTTAAATTATTGCCATTATTTTAATTTGTTGTCGATTTTAAATAAATTGTGTGTGATTGAAAGAAAAGCTAACCAATAGTAACTGATTACGGCCCCGCCCACAATCGTAAACGAATCCTGCCTTCCTTGACCACCAGGTCTCAATCTCATCTACAGATTTCCGTCCCAGTTGGATAATTCCTTCATGGTGCGTCCTTTTTTTATTTTATTTATTTATTTATTATAGTGTATGAGTAAAATGGCTCTGAGCACTATGGGACTAAACTTCTGAGATCATCAGTCCCCTAGAGCTTAGAACTACGTAAACCTAACTAACCTTATGACATCACACACCCATGCCCGAGGCAGGATTCGAAGCTGGGACCGTAGCGGTCGCGCGGTTCCAGACTGTAGCGCCTAGAACCGCTCGGCCACCCCGGCCGGCATAGTGTACCCCAACGGTCTGCGAACAGTGTTATTCATGTGAAAGTGAGAGAACGTTTCATAAACGTTCGCGAATCATATAATTGAGGCGGAATTTCAGTACCAGCTCGACATTCAGTGTGTGGAATGTGGGAAAGCGCCTGGAAGCCTCATCCAGGTCGGCCGGCATACCGATCCTCGTCCTTAATCTCCCGGGTGGGCCGGCCCAAAAGGCCGAGCGGTTCTGGGCGCTTCAGTCTGGAACCGAGCGGCAGCTAAGGGTCGCAGGTTCGAATACTGCATGGATGTGTGTGATATCCTTAGGTTAGTTAGGTTTAAGTAGTTCTAAGTTCTAAGGGACTGATGACGTAAGATGTTAAGTCCCATAGTGCCCAGAGCCATTTGAACCAATTTGAACCCCCGGGTGGATTCGATCCGGGGCCGGCATTTCTCCCCATCCGGAAAGCAGCGGCTTACGAGGCACGCCTATCTGGACGGGTACCGCAGCAGAACTCTCTCTGCAGTAACCTGGAACTGTACTGTACTCTCTTCTGCCAACGGTCTGGAACTGTACTCTCTTCTGTGCAACGGTCTTAGCGTGGAACGATATGCTTAACTTACTTTCTGATGTTCCTACGTAACATGGTCTACTTTACTGTATGTGCTCAGATATGTGGATGGGATAGTCATTGCAGGAACGAGTGTTTGGAGTAGAAGGAGACGGCTTGGAATGTTGGATGACATTAAAAACGTACTAAGTTACAAACAATTTAAGGATAAGCCACATGGTAAGGGTGATCGGTAAACTACCTATCGACACCTGTCAAGATACTACTGAAGCCACAGTGGCTTACTGGAAACAGGATGAAGTTCTTGTCTTCAATGCCACCTTGGAATACTTATATTTACATTATGTCGTTTTTTTTTTCCTTCGAGTTAAGAAAGGCTGTAAATGCTGAGTGTTTCACAAATACACATGCTCCTTTAGTTCTCTCCAACTTTTTGTTTCTTTCAGCGAAATCGTCATACGCTTGGGAGCTAACCTACTTAGCCGCTTTCACGGTGTGAAAAACTTTCAGCAATATCGTCTAAAGCAAAGTGAACCTCCAACTGCTACCACCGCTGCATTAACTCAGCGACAAAAGATACTCTTTGTAGGTTCAGAATGAGCGTTCCAGGTCGACCTCAAACTTCTCCGTAGTGACGAGGCCGCTATCATTTCCGACTTCATAGGAAGCCGGAAATCATTTGCGTCGACACTGAATATAAATGGGTCAGCCGGCTTTTAGTAACTATGGGTGGTAACGCAGTTCTTGGTACATGAAAATTAAACGACATTTCTCTGTACTAAGCGGGCTTTTGTAATATAAGACATTGTTAGATTTGCGCAGGGCAGGCATTGATTGATTACCTCAGAACAGGGGTAAATATGAACGAGTGGAGATGCTCTGAAGGTCAACGTTAGCACGAATTCAGTCCCACTGCGTGCGAGAAAGCCAGTCTCTCTCTCTCTCTCTCTCTTTCATGCGTACATACCGTACACAGTACAGAAATTAAAACCATGATAGCTATATTGTCAGAAGCGTTTTATAAGAAAACGAGACTTTTCTGCAGCAGTATGGACAACGTTATTGAGGAAAAGACTGATGAAGTATTTTGTATGGAGTTTCCTCCTCTGTGGTGCTAAAGCATGAACAAGGAGGAAGAAACGAAGAATGGAAAACAGAAATAAGTTGGATGGATAACGTGAAAAATGAAGATGTAGTGAGTCAACTAACGAAACGAAGGGGAAGAAATTAGATTGGACATATTACGAAAGAACGAGGCTTATAAAAATATAGAACTATATGTGGAGTGAAGAGGAGACGACTGAGAAAGATTTTTCAGATCGTGCACGATGTGTTGGACGCCAGCACAGAGAACACCATTATGAAGAAAGTGATGCACCTCCAGAAATGGAGACACAAAGGACATAACAAAGATGAAAACAAGATGACGATGATAAGTAATACATGACCTGTAAGAATATCTTAGGGGTGTCCTATGAGTGCTGATGAAAAATCTATGAATGTTACATTATGAGAAGTAGGGTAATACAATAAGAGCCTGTTTACCATGTTCAGCAAACGGGTGCGAGCTACAAGAATGGGGTGGTTCAATTCATGTGGCAATGCGGCATTGCTTGATGGCACTGTCACTTTGTTTAAATGTGTCGAGGAGCATAACAAGTCTATTGCTACCTTAGCATTTTCTCACAGTAGTAATATACCCGTTTAACCAGATGCTATTAGTAAAAATACTATCCGTGGAAACAGAGATAACAGAAATGCAAGATATAAAGCAAAGAATTCTCTTTTTATGTCGCTATGGTACCGATATTTTTTTTCCAGGAAACTGCAGCCAATTGTGATTATAGTGAGTGAAGTTCAGACTTTACTTGCGAATTTTAATGTTAAACACTACACTTTATATGCGTGAAAATGATCGAATAAAAGATAGTTAATGATGTTTAGCGCCTTTAGTTTGTTATTCAGATTCGTAAGGAGGACACTATATACAGTCCAATCACTGAAATTTACTATGACTGAAGCAAAAAGAGTCAGCTCAGAGAGAACTGTTTTCAAATACTCTCGCTGAGGTAAATGAGTATGAACTGTCGTTGACGAAATAGTGTGCACCCTTCATTACTGCACAATAATTACTCAATCCACATTGAGTAAATTCTTTCTTACCTACCTGATTTAGATTTAGTGGCGGAATTTCTCTCAACAACATGTTCCACCGACAGGCCCTATTACTGGGTCTTTCTGCTTACCAGTTAAACTGTTTGAAATAGCTGTTTAGGGGTGATTTTTAAATTACGATCAACATATTGTAAAACAACAGTTCTTTAATATTAATGTGCATTTCTGCGTGTGTTAGATACTTAGTCCTTGAAGAGGTAATGCAAGACGAATTGGCGAATAACTTTACACCAGTTTTTGAGGACTCCGCAATAGAATAGTGGCAATAACAAGTGAAATATTTTTCATTTGTTGAAAAATTTGTACTGAATTACGACAACAAACCCTTTAATCTTTTCAAGTGTCCTTTTCGTGAATGATATTCGAGATAACTCACCATGCGTAGATCATATGAACAGGTCTACAAATAAGATACAGTTTATTTGTGAAAACATGGCTACAAATTGTCCACTTGTATAACAGAATTCTTTGTTCTAATTTTAACCCACAACAAAAGTTGATAAATGTCTACTAATCACAAACATGTAATCTACTTAGAAATCTTCTTAGTAGCAGGTTGAGTTGCAAGCAGAATTGATTTCAGTTTGTTTATTTATTTGTCAGCCCATTTACTCACAAGTGATGTGCTCAAATATTTTTTCGGCTGCATACTTTGCTACTTTCTATGCAAGAGTAAGGTTAAGTGAATAATGAAGTTCACTTTCGTTCTAAGTGTTATATTTATAAGTGCTACTGTTATTTTTGAATAGTCCTTGATGCTTCACAAGAGATTTAATACTAGATTAAATGCAATGTGAGGCTGTTTTATTATTCTCAATTTTGAAGCAGCTGCCAATATGAAATTCGATTATGTACACCAGATATTATACTTACAGCACATTTCTGTATTATGAATATTGTATGTGTTTGTGTAGAATTTTCTCAGGAAATTATTCCACTTGACTTCAGTGAATGGAGGTATGCAAAGTAAGCTAATTTTCTGATTTCATAACAAAAATCTGCAAGTACAGGTAGAGCTAATCTGGCAAACTCCAGCACTTGAGCAAATCTTTAGTATTCCAATTCAAATTCTCATCAATATGTACATACAGGAATTTTATGTACATCCAGGAATTCTGAAGAGTCTGTTTTAAACATGTCATTTCCCCATGCAGTATTGTTATTGATAACGGTATATCTCGCCTTCGAAAATACCAACTGAATGTTTTCTAAGTGGTAGACCGTTCACCGAGTATCAGATAATAATATTTTTGAATATTTCATTTACTGCTCGTTCCGTTGTAGCTGTCTTGGGTTTCATTACGATTCTTGCATCACTAGCTGAGAGGCCTATTTCTTCTTAGTAAGTGTTAGGTGGAAAGTAATTTATATATAGCAGGCGAAAAATTGAACACTGTGTAGCGCCTGTAGTACTTTGTCCCCATTCCGAACAAGATTCATTATGGGAGCCGTATGATCTATCTTAAGTGACGCCTTGATTCAAATCACTTAAATCTGATATGGGCCACTTACTCATTACTCCTCGAATGCTGACATGAAAGTAGGATACGTACAAATCGAGAGGGAGAATATAAACACACGGTTCTGAAAAAGTGCTACACCATTTTAAGAGGTCTTCGGCTGCTATTGTCCCGTTACGCAGAGAAACGTTCTCCCCTCGTCCCGAAACTGAAACCGTTTGATCTTTTTCCCCCTACCAGCTAGGCACATTTAGGTAGTTGTGGTCTTCAAAAGCCCTTTTATGTTTTCCGCTAAATGCGGGCACGTAGCGGCGCCCTGAAAGCTAACAAACGCGTCAAGAGACCGCTTGCAGGCGGAGATCAATAGTTCCGTGTTCACGTGTGTCGTGGGCAACACACTGAGCAACTTTACGCCTTTATACTGTCTCTGCGCGTACAGCTGTATTCCGTAGGCCAACTCATTGTGTGTGTACCTTGCAAACATTAGATGCAGGTGAACAGGTAGATTCAGTCTTCGTAGATTTTCGAATGGATTGAACACTGGACCACATCGTTCGTCATTAATCAGTACCCAAGGCGTCCATAAAAGAATTTCCCAGTTATAAACTTCAATAGTATCAGCTGTAAGCGTTATTGTGTGTTGGTTCAATACCACAAAGAATAGCTCAAATAATTTTGGATAAGCGCATGCGTGAATACTGCTTCGTTGTTTTCCCGCTTGCAGCTCCACATATGCAAAATGGCGAATCCAGAGCGTAGAGAGTTTTGAGTTCTGCAGTTTGCTAAGAGTGAATCTGTAATTTTAGTTCAAAGTGCGTTTCGTTAAAATTTTAACTGTGATCACCGATGCAGCAAAAACATCCGACGATGATGTACTCAGTTCAAAATGCCCAGGTATATGTGGTAATGGAAAAGCATGAGACAATCAAAAGTGTTTGAAGAGGAATCCGACCATCTCAGAGCAAATTACATTCGTGAACATAAGAGCTCTGTATGGAAACCAAGTCTTGAACTTCAGTTACCAATGACGATAGTGTGGAAGATTTTAAGAAAAAGTTTACACTTGTTGGATTAATTCAGAGAAGACATTTTCGAATAAGACTGTGCGACCACCGTCATATACATCGCCTAGGGATCGTGAGAATATGCTATAAGAGATAAGGGCCCGCACAGAGGCACATAGACAGGCATTTTTCCTCACTTAATATACAAATGCATAGAAAATAGAATCTGTAATTTTGGTACGATTCACCGTCCGCGTTGCACTTTACAGTGTCTTAAAGACTGCATATGTAAATATGAAGACATAGATAGTGCATCATTATTTCTCCTCGTACTCCATTCTCGGGTAATGTTATGTGGGGGTAACTGTCGATTTACCATCGTATCTCTAATTTTACGGTCTTGTCTCGTAGTCGATATATGGGAGGATGTAGTGTGTTAGTTGACTAGTATTGGAACTTAATCTCTCTCAACAATTCGTGAGAATCGTCACCTTTACATTGGCCACTGGCTCTCGACTTGAAAGTTGGTGTTATTGTACTTGTGGTTGCTGTAGCAGCCGTCAGTCCCGAATATTGGATCGATGCAGCTCTACATGCCATTTCACCTCTGCATAACTACTATACATTATATCCTTTGAACCTAATTACGACATTCAATCTTTGGCACCTCTCTACAATCTTTACCACCCATCTCCATGTTAACGATTTCTTGATGTCACATTTCAAAAGTTTGTATTACGTTCTTGTGTGTACCATTTTACAATCTTTTCATTTCTATACAAGGCTACATCTCAGACATCTACATCTACATGGATACTATGCAAATCACACTCAACTGCCTGGCAGAGGGTACATAGAAGGACCTTCACAATTCTCTATTATTCCAATCTCGTACACCTCGCGGAAAGACTGAAAACCTGCACCTTTTCGTACGAGCTCTGATTTCCCTTATTTTATCGTGGTGGTCGTTCCTCCCTATGTAGGTCAGGGTCAACAAAATATTTTCGCATTCGGAGGATAAAGTTGGTGATTGGAATCTCGTAAGAAGATTCCGTCGCAACTAAAAACGCCTTTGTTTTAATAATGTCCAGCCCAAATCCTGTATCGATTCTGTGACACTCTCTCCCATATTTCGCGATAATATAAAACGTACTGCCTTTCTTTGAACTTTTTCGATGTACTCTGTCAGTCCTGTCTGGTAAGGATCCCACACCGCGAAGCAGTTTCTAAGAGGGCGGGCAAGTGTAGTGTAGGCAGTCTCCTTAGTAGGTCTGTTTCATTTTCTAAGTGTCTTGCCAATAAAACGCAGCCTTTGGTTAGCCTTCCCCACATTTTCCATGTGTTCCTTCCAATTTAAGATGTTAGTAATTGCAATACCTATATATTTAGTTGAAGTTACGGCTTTTAGTTTAGACTGATTTATCGTGTAACAGAAGTTTAACGAGTTCCTTTTAGCACTAACGTGGGTGACCTCACACTTTTCGTTATTTAGGGTCAACTGTCACTTTTCGCACTTTCAGCTATCGTTTCTAAATCGTTTTGCAGTTTGTTTTGATCTTCTGATGACAGACAAATAATTTTAGAAAGGATTTCCTAACGGATTGGCTTACGGCCTATTTTAAGACGTTTCTCACTTGGTGGTCGGCTTTACGTGTTAGTGCCAATCAACATTCTGTGCGGGTTTCCAATCACATCCAGTGACCTTTCTTGTGTTGACAGATTTTAAATGAGTGGAAAGAGGAACCCAGTATTTCATCGTTCTTACAGTCTTCCTCCATTTCGGTGTTATGATGTTGATTGAGCAAGAGAATAGACGATTTAATTTCATAATTAACTTCACATAAAACCAAATGTATTTTGAATTTTTTTCTTTGTTAGATAGACAGAAGATTACTATCTGAATATGCTGTGTTTGCAGTCATCACCTATACACCTGTAATTCCCTGAGATACTTGAATACTGTAGAGTAACCAATGAAAACTTCGGCGTAAGGAACACTGATGACTAGCCCACAGAATTGGTTCATGAGCTTAAGTGAGAGGACTGCAGCGAAATTCTAGGATGCGGTTATTGTCCTGCTCGTACAGCGCTTTTGCTTCGCGGGTAGCCTGAACACGTAGGCGAATCCAACAGGACCTGTTTCGTGCTGAAAGCTATTAAGGTGTGTAAATGCCCTACTTCTTTTAGTCTGAATGTGCCGTTATGATTGATTAAATAATGAAAGAGCCGAATCACACATCCAGTGGTAGCTACTACCGTTTTGATGCAGCTCTCTACACTACCGTGTCGTGCGCGAGTCTGCTAATCTCGGCGTGGCGACTGTAACATACATCCACTTCAACCTCTGTTCAAGCCTTACTCACTCCATTACCAAATTAATTGTTGCTCGACGCCTCATAAAAGCTCGTATTATCCTATCCGTCATCTGCGAGCGACGTTCAATAAGTAATGCAACATACAACGAAGGCTTTCACGACCGGATGTTTCAGCTGACGAAAATTCTTCCCGGTCGGACATCTTCGGAGGAGTTCTTGGTTGTGCTGAGTCTTGCTGACTGACGAGTCGGATGTCGAAGAACGGCCTAAACACCGTGGAAAGTGGGCGTGGTCTGGATTTCACGCGATAGCAGAGATAAATCTTGTCAAGGATAAAATATAACTATCGATCATAGTACGTCAAAGACAGAAACTTCTAATTGATTCTGTAGCGCCACTGTCCATACATCGCTGAGTTTTATAGCTTGTTCTTTCTTTTAAAATTATCCCCATGTTTATAAATTTCGATGGCTTTGGACGAAACGTCAGGGATAGAA
This sequence comes from Schistocerca gregaria, assembly GCF_023897955.1. Taxonomy (NCBI): domain Eukaryota; kingdom Metazoa; phylum Arthropoda; class Insecta; order Orthoptera; family Acrididae; genus Schistocerca; species Schistocerca gregaria. The sequence continues at coordinate 481,951,747 of NC_064924.1, forward strand.
GAGTTAGATGGACCACGGCCATACAACCCGTAAGAATTTTCGGCAGTAATGCTACACTTGTTTTCTGAAAGCAGGTTGCTTTTAGTCAGGATTCCAATACACCATATTATTCCGCAATCCTTTGGCTACAAAACGCTATTTTTAAACATAATCCCCATCAGTTGGACAGCCTTACGCCACCTTACTGGGAGGGTCTGTTTGCTCGTGTGGTAGCACTCCACTGGTCGGCGTCGGAGCGGTCTTGCTGCATCAATAACTTCCCCATCATTCACATGCTGCTTCCCACGGATCACGTTCTTCATTGGGCCAGACAGACGGAAATCGGAAGGTGCGAGATCCTGGCTGTAGGGAAGATGAAAAAGAATTGTGGAATAATGCCCACTGGTGTAACATAGAGTGCCTAGGAAGCTGCTTTCTCGGACAGCTAGACAACATACAAGGGAATCATATATATGGAGTTTAATACAGTAACTGTTGTACAATTTTAGAACATGTTTTTTGTTCGCGTATCATGTCGTTTTTGGAAACCCAGAATCTACTATATAGGAATCAACATGGATTTCGGAAACAGCGATTGTGTGAGACCCAACTCGCTTTAGTCGTTCACGAGACCCAGAAAATATTAGATACAGGCTTCCAGGAAGATGCTATTTTCCTTGACTTCCGGAAGGCGTTCGATACAGTTCCGCACCGTCGCTGATAAACAAAGTAGGAGCCTACGGAATATCAGACCAGCTGTGTGGCTGGATTGAAGAGTTTTTAGCAAACAGAACACAGCATGTTGTTATCAATGGAGAGACGTCTACAGACGTTAAGGTAACGTCTGCCGTGCCACATGGGAGTGTTATGGGACTATTGCATTTCACAATATATATAAAAGACCTAGTAGATAGTGTCGGAAGTTCCATGCGGCTTTTCGCTGATGATGCTGTAGTATACAGAGAAATTGCAGCATTAGAAAATTGTAGCGAAATGCAGGAAGATCTGCAGCGGATAGGCACTTGGTGCAGGGAGTGGCAACTGACCCTTAACATAGATAAATGCAATGTATTGCGAATACATAGAAAGAAGGATCCTTTATTGTATGATTATATTATAGCGGAACAAACACTGGTAGCAGTTACTTCTGTAAAATATCTGGGAGTATGCGTGCGGAACGATTTGAAGTGGAATGATCATATAAAATTAATTGTTAGTAAGGCGGGTGCCAGGTTGAGATTCATTGGGAGAGTCCTTAGAAAATGTAGTCCATCAACAAAGGAGGTGGCTTACAAAACACTCGTTCGACCTATACTTGAGTATTGCTCATCAGTGTGGGATCCGTACCAGATCGGGTTCACGGAGGAGATAGAGGAGATCCAAAGAAGAGCGGCGCGTTTCGTCACAGGGTTATTTGGTAACCGTGATAGGGCTACGGAGATGTTCAGCAAACTCAAGTGGCAGACTCTTCAAGAGAGGCGCTCTGCATCGCGGTGTAGCTTGCTCGCTAGGTTTCGAGAGGGTGCGTTTCTGGATGAGGTATCGAATATATTGCTTCCGCCTACTTATACCTCCCGAGGAGATCACGAGTGTAAAATTAGAGAGATTCGAGCGCGAAAGGAGGCTTTCAGACAGTCGTTCTTCCCGCGAACCATACGCGACTGGAACAGAAAAGGGAGGTAATGACAGTGGAACGTAAAGTGCCCTCCGCCACACCGTTGGGTGGCTTGCGGAGTATAAATGTAGATGTAGAACTGAATTGATAATACGTAAATTTCATGTACTATGACGTGTCGCAAGCATCTGGCGAAGCGCAAATAATCTTTATCCTTCAATGTATACAATTTCCATCTAAGCAATCAATAACAGCTCACACAACTCACGGCTCGTCTTCTAGTCCGGTCTTCTAGTGCGGTTCTTCTAGAACAGCCGAGGCGATCTCTCTTCTCTCTGCTATGGACAACATCCCCTGAGATGGTCTACAATATCGGTGTCTGTTGTCAACTGACATTTACTCCACGAATATAAGATAAAATTGACTGGGATTAAAAGGGTTAGCTAAAACTTGTCTGAGCTCGACAGGATAAAATACAGTGGGTGCTAGGAAACTAGCGGCACGAGGAAGAAGAATGTTTGTTCTTCTTCTTCTGCTTAACTCTCGGAATAGCAGCGATTATGCGCTGCCAGTCACAGTCGGTAAAAATAGGGAAGCGGTTTATAAGGTCCAAGTCCCTCTTGGGAACGACGGCGGTCAGATTTGCAATTGCCCAACCGAACTCGTAAGGTTCAAAATGGCTCTGAGATCTATGGGACTTAACATCTGAGGTCATCAGTCCCTGAGAACTTAGAACTACTTAAACCTAATTAACCTAAGGACATCACACACATCCATGCCCGAAGGAGGATTCGAACCTGTGACCGTAGCAGACGCGCGGTTCCGGACTGAAGGGCCTAGAACCGCTCGGCCACACCGTTCGGCCAATCATAAGGCTTATGGGGTGGAAGAGGCTTAGTCGGTAAAAGGTACGGGGTATTGTGATACGCGTGCGTGTTGTCACGCAATGATTTTGCGACCATCTTCAGTAGCCCCGGCGCAGTAATCTGTGTCTCTGCTGGCGGCATATTGACTACCTCTTCTGTGTCTTGGCGGAGCAGCTGTGTCTTCATCTCCCAGCAGCGGCTGTTCCGCCTTGTCCTCGGGAGACCGGGCGGGCGTTTCGGTGCCTCTGGTCACGTCATCCCGTGTTGCTGGAGGAACTGGCTCGGAATCTTGTTTCCGTAGGCCCTCCCTTTTCGAGGAGGGGGCAGACTTATCATTCGCCACCTCCTCGGGCACCCCCCCTAGCGCCCTGCGTTACGCAGGAGCCGAGAGAGCGTCCGTCTCCGTGGCGATGGTGGCAGTCGTAACTCTCGCCCCTTGGCTCTCGGAGGCCAGCAACTCGCGCGAGCTGGAGGCGTACTCGTCCACCTCGGCCCGAAGTGCAGTCCTCTCCTCTGCCATGGCAGATTTGGCGACTGCATCATCGATCTTGCGAATGCTGTCGGGATTGCAGCTGCACGATCCTCCACTCGCGACAGCACCATCAGAAGTGCCAGTGGCATGATGCGCAGGCGGAGCGTTTACCGCGTCTTGGTCCAATGCCACCGCTTCTTGCGCGGTAATCCGTCGTCGGCGTGTGTGCCGCCCCTTCCCACAGCTCTTGAGATAACTGCAGCCACGGTGCTTGGCGGAGGGTGCACTGCCGCAATTATAACATGGAGCAGCGGCGTCCCTAGGTGTTGTGTACACAGTTCCGTGTAGTCAGCGCGTACACAACTTTCCCACTAGAGCGCGCCCCGCTAAGCACAGCAGCGCAGGCGCAGCGCTCGTCCGTCTCCGCGCTGTCTTACAGTCGGACCAAATTCTGCTTCCGCCGATACGCGTATTAATGTGTAACGCAGCCAATGAGATTGCTGCTAACGTAGAGCCTTTTCTCCTCGCGGATCACACTCGCGCAGCGATACCTGAACGCGCGAGGTATTATAACGAGTGTACAGACCTCCGATTAGTCAGTCTGCATTCGTCTGCACCAGTCTGCATCTTTGTGCATTAGTCTGTAGTCAAGTTTCAGTCTGCGCCTAATAAGACTACCATATTCCTGTACATAGGCATGAAGATAAATGAATAGACACATCGTCAAGTATCAGGGATATGTGAGAATAAGATTAACGTACCAAGACCAAAGGAACTTCAGATTGTCAATTGTAAATAGCATCCAGAACCAAGTTAAGTTATTTCTATGCTTTTTATCATCTTAATAAATGTGTGTGAAAATTAATCAAGTTCTGTTTAAAATTGGTCACCGTCAATCTGCTACTCTAAGTGGCATTTTTATCGTCTGACCTAACGGCAGAAGATAAACACGCCACGATAAGACCACGAGACATATTGCTGACACTCGCCTACTTCGTTAGAGCGACAAGTCAAATAATCTGATGGTGTGTGTACCGAAGGTCTGACAGTACGCACACCACACTAGGCTTCGTGCACTCGCGTGTGAGGTGCGACTTTGCACACTTCAAACACGCTTGTACTCCTGTGCAGTCCGCGGCGAAGTGCCCCAGCTTCTGACAGCGGAAGCACTGAACAGGTTTATTTCTCTTCTGCTTGCTGTCCAGCCCGAGCGCTTGGCCAGGAGGCTAACGATCGCGGCAACTTGTTCTCCTCGTTTTCCCTTCGGGCGTCCAGGTACGTTGGCGCGGCGAGCGAGAATGCGGCCGAGGCTAGGCGGCGCGCCGCTTGTATTCCCTTCGTGTAGAGGCCGCTCCTGTCGTGCTGACGTCATAGCCAGCGTGCTGTTGGCTGACGTCGGCTCACAGCCGTCTCTGCTGTATCGTTCTTGATCTCCGTGCCGGCGCTTGTCGAAGAAGAACAGTCCGAAGAAGTTTTGTCAGCTCCTGTTTGCTGTGCAGACTTGTGTGAGGCCTTGCGTTGTCCTGGAGAAGGAGAAGTTCTTGAGGGTAGCACAATACACTTCAGTGTTGATCGTTGCACTATGATGGAGGACATCGTACAGAACAATCCCTTCAGAGTCTCAGAAGACCGCTGCCAAGACTTTACCGGCTGAGGGGGGCGGCTTTGAACTTTTACTTCGGAGTAGAGGTGTAGTGGCGACACTTCATGTATTGCCGTTTTCTATCCGGTTCGAAGTGATGAACCCTTGTTTCATCGTCTGTGACGATATTCGACAAAAAATTGTCATGATCAGTCACTTAACGGCAGGCAGTTTCGCACAGATACTCTTTCGTTGCTGTTCATGGTCTTGTGTTAAGCGGTGTGGAACCTAGCGGGCACAAACATTTGAGTACCCCATCCGGTGGACGAGTGTGTCCCCACTAACAACAGATACGTCCAGTCGCGCAGCGAGGTGTTCCACTGTGATCCGGCAGCCACCTCAAATAAGACTGTCCGCACGTTCCAACACTTCAGACGTCACTGCTGTATGCGGCTGCCCGGCACGCGGCAGATCGGACAGGTATGCGCGACCTCATGATGATGGACGCCTGGCCCAACGGCTCACCGTGGTTTTGTTCACTGGCAAGTGTCCGTATACATTCTGCGAGTGTCTATGAATATTTGCGTTGCTCTGGTTTTTCGCCAAAAGAAACTCATTACAGCCTTCAGCGCGGAACGCATCTCCGTTACAGACGCTATTTTGAAGGCTATGCATTGCGCCGACATGTATTGGAACTTCAGGTGTTGTGTGATGTCCTTAGGTTAGTTAGGTTTAAGCAGTTCTAAGTTCTAGGGGACTGATGACCTCAGCAGTTAAGTCCCGTAGTGCTCAGAGCCATTTGAACCATTGGATCTTCACGAAACTATAGGGGCTGAAGCGGGAATATTCCACGGTGTCCCGCAACAAATACTGCATTCTTTCAACCTAAATTGGCCGAGAAAAAAGGGTTCAAATGGCTCTGAGCACTACGGGACTTAACTTCTAGAACTTAGAACTACTTAAACCTAACTAACCTAAGGATATCACACACATCTATGCCTCAGGCAGGATTCAAACCTGCGACCGTACTGGTCTACATCTACATCTACATCCATACTCCGCAAACCACCTGACGGTGTGTGGCGGAGGGTACCCTGAGTACCTCTATCGGTTCTCCCTTCTATTCCAGTCTCGTATTGTACGTGGAAAGAAGGATTGTCGGTATGCTTCTGTGTGGGCTCTAATCTCTCTGATTTTATGCTCATGGTCTCTTCGCGAGATATACGTAGGAGGGAGCAATATACTGCTTGACTCTTCGGTGAAGGTATGTTATCGAAACTTTAACACAAGCCCGTACCGAGCTACTGAGCGTCTCTCCTGCAGAGTTTTCCACTGGAGTTTATCTATCATCTCCGTAACGCTTTCGCGATTACTAAATGATCCTGTAACGAAGCGCGCTGCTCTCCGTTGGATCTTCTCTATCTCTTCTATCAACCCTATCTGGTGCGGATCCCACACTGCTGAGCAGTATTCAAGCAGTGGGCGAACAAGCGTACTGTAACCTACTTCCTTTGTTGTCGGATTGCATTTCCTTAGGATTCTTCCAATGAATCTCAGTGTGGCATCTGCTTTACCGACGTTGTCGCGCGGTTTCCGACTGTAGCGCCTAGAACCGCTCGGCCACGCCGGCCGGCTGCACAGGGGTGCTGAAACATGTTTGGATTACAATAAAAAATACTGTTTTGCATAAAAGACGGAACCTATATCCAATAATTTTAACGACAAACGCGGAAGAGATACAAGAGGAGCAAATCCAAAAGACGAATACGCCAGTTTATCCATGCAGAAAGTTTGCGCAGAACACCTGCAGTACGGCGAGAAGCTCCTCGCTACCACGATAATGGTGACAGGAGAATTTGTATGTGTGGTGTCATCGCAAGAGACCACTCGTATGCTGGCCGTTAAAAGCCCGCCAGCGAGAACGTGGGCATCTGCGGACCCCGCAAATCAGACGCCACAGCTCCCCTCTCTGTACGGTTACCAGCACCTTCTCCGGCGCTGAAGATAGCGCTCGCGGGCCAGTTAGTCCGCGCTGATAGTCTACTCATTTGGATAGCTCAGCTCCACGGGACAGCGGCTGCCAACATTATAATTAGTTAGGTCAGCGAGAACCAGCCCAGCTAGAAAGATACGAGGGCTATACGGAAAGTAAGGAACGACAGGTCGTAAAATGAAAGCCACAGTGCAAATCAAAACTGTTTTATTTGCAACGGTTAGCTACACCTTCCAGCTACTTCTCTACACAGTCGCCACTCAGACTTATCTGTCGTAGCGTTGTACCAACTTTTCAATTCCTGCTTTATAGAAGACAGTCGCCAGTGCCTTTCGACAATTTTCTGCTCTGGACTGCGGCTCGTTGTCTGTGTCAAAATATTGTCTTCATAGCCAGCGGTTCATTTGAGCAGAGATGAACCTCAGGGGTAGCCAGTTACGGGCTGTATTGTGGGTGATCGAACATTTCCCATCGAAAACGCTCAGGAGCATCTTCATTGCCCCTGCAGTTAGCGGCCGAGAATTGTCGTGGAGAACGAACAGCATGACAGTCATGCTATGTGGATTGCATAGCTCCAGGCGAAATCTTTCGCCACGCCCTCATACTTGGCGGAGAAGCTAATTTGGAGCTATCTTTACGTTCTCACTGTGAGCTCAGAACTGAAAAGAGCGACATTACGCGATCGTCGGCCATACTACACACAGTGCCCAACGCATCTGTGGAAAGCTTCATCAGATTTACACTGCATTTTCCGTTTCGCGACCAATCGTTCCTTACATTCCGAATTAGTCTCGTAGTTAACTGTTGACTTGACAAAAGACTTTATTCAGAGATTGGAAATGCCTGTTATGTTCTCCATGACTGCATCTCAAAAGATAAGTAGACGTGTTTGATTTTTCAATTATAGAACTGTCTGTTTATATTCTGTAGCATGTGTAGTTACCCTCGTCTGTCTCCTGCTTCCTAGTCTATGGTTTACAACAGTGACGCCGGCCGGGGTGGCCGAGCGGTTCTAGGCGCTGCAGTCTGGAATCGCGCGACCGCTACGGTCGTAGGTTCGAATCCTACCTCGGGCATGGATGTGTGTGATGTCCTTAGGTTAGTTAGGATTAAGTAGTTCTAAGTTCTAGGGGACTGATGACCTCAGAAGTTAAGTCCCATAGCGCTCAGAGCTATTTGAACCATTTGAACTATAGTGGCCACCCGAGATACAGTAGCCTGGAGGTACGAAATTTCTTATCCGAGAGTAGCGGGAGAAGCGACAGTTAGAGGAAGACTAACCCCAAGAGTTACAAGGCGGCAAATAATAGTGGTAACAGGAGGCCTTTTCCTATCACATTATGAGGTGGCTAGCAGAGGATGGGTGTACAGATTTAGAAACTCAACCGGCTGTGGACGCTGAGCAGGCAGTACTCTGCGAAGACAGGTACGCCGTACGCCAGACCTGGCGGCTGACCACATCTTTGACAAGTTGCCTCCTACGTGGCCCGTCTGAGACGTGCAGTCCATTGCACAAGCAGCCGCCTTAATTGGCGGTTGCTTTAATTACCGCCAAGCGCGGCGGACATCAGCCCCTTCCCCAGTGAGGTATCTTGTTCGCACTGTTGCCACTACTGAGATAAATGGAAAGCATTCATGAAAAGAGTAATTCCTGTTCAGGTCGATAACAACACTCATATCCGACCAATTCAGAGTGCTGGTCCAGTGTCTACGCGTAGACACGTTCAGAGTACCAGGTAGAAGGACTGGTGGCGAGCGTAAACACATTCAGAGCACTTAGGGACAGGTACAAAGGCGCGAGCGTTAACACGTCAGAGCAGTTAAAGGGCTAGAGATCAGAGCTGAGGGTGTTTCTGACTTGATTCAAATAACTCTAAGTAATGCCATCAAACAGACCTTACGACGTTAATAATTCCTTGTACCTCGCCACATTCATTGCTTATTTGCTTCGATTTTCCTCTCTTGCCACAGCCACACAGCGACCCAGACGTCTACAAACAATCATGAACAACTGCGTATCACACGACGATGAGTCACTAGGCGACTTAAAACCAGCAATGGAAAAACAAAAATTATGTTGTTGTTTTTATGGTATTCAGTTCGAAGACAAGTTGATGAAGCTCTCCACGCTACTGTATATACGCGCTCGTCTCTTCATCTCCGTATAGCTACTACAACCCTCGTCCATTTGAAACTGCTTACTGTCCACATCTTTGTCGCCGGCCAGAGTGGTTGAGCGGTTCTAGGCGCTACACTCTGGAGCCACGTGACCGCTACGGTCGCAGGTTAGAATCCTGCCTCGAGCATGGATGTGTGTGATGTCCTTAGTTTAGTTAGATTTAAGTAGTTCTAAGTTCTATGGGACTGATTACCTCAGAAGTTAAGTCAAATAGTGCTCAGAGCCATTTGAACCACATCTTCGTCTCCCCCAACCCCCACATTTCCCTCCGGTACTAAACTAGTGATCCCTTGAAGTCTCAGAAGGTGTCCTGTCAACCAATCCCTTCTTTTAGTCAAGTTGTGCCAAAAAATTTTCTCTCCAAAACTATTTAGTACCTCTTCAGTTGCTACGCGATCTACCCATCTTATCTTCAGCAACACATTTCAAAAGCTTCTCGTGTTTTCTTGTCTCAACCGTTTCTCGATCACATTTCACTTCCGTACAAGAGGCTTCCAATAAAATTTCGTGCCTATGGAGTATCGTCTCAGGCGAGCGACTGGATTCATGATTTCCTGTCAGAAAGGACACAGTGCGTAGTAAACGACGTAAAATCAACGAGTAAAATGGAACTGATATCTGGCGTTTCCCAAGGAAGTGTTAAAGACCCTGTGTTGTGCGTAATCTATATAAGCGATTTAACAGACAATCTGGGCAGTCCACAGATTGTTTGCACCAGAAGCTGTTATTTACAGTCTAATAGATAATACTGTGCGGAAGGCGAAACAAAGAAAGCTTTTTATTGCCAGAACGCATAAAACATGCAACACGTCTATAAATAGATTGCTTTCACTACTCTTGTCAGTCCTCTGCTAGAGTATTGGGGGGCTTTATGGGATCCTAATGAGACAAGATGATCGAAAAAGCCCAAAGAAGTACAGCTCGTTTTGTATTATCGCGGAATAGGGGAGATAGTATGACGAATGAGATAAGCAAGTTTGGATGGCAATCGTTAAAACAAAGGCGTTTTTCACTGCGGTGATACATCATGAAATTTCAATCACCAACTTTCTGCTCTGAATAGGAAAATATTTTATTGTTGCCAGCCTACATAGCGAGAAATGATCATCGTAACGAAAGAAAAGAAATCAGAGAGCGTACAAAAAAAATTGAGTGTTCATTTCTCCCACGCTCTCTTAGTGAGAGAAAGAGTCTGAAGGTGGTTCGAAGAACCCTCGAGCAGTCACTTAAGTGTGAATTGAAGAGTAATCATGTAGATGTAGACGCGATCCTGACAAATGGGTTCAGAAACGACTTCCTAGCACTTAAATTTATATTCGGTGTTTGAAAATTTCTCTTCTAAAGAAACACTTTTCTTGCATTGCCTGCCTATATTTCATATCCTCTGTACTTCGGCCATCATTAGTGATTTTGCTGCCCAAATAGCAAACTTCATCTACTACTTCTACAATCTCATTTTCTAATACTACTTCTACAATCTCATTTTCTAACGTTACTCCCTCAGAATCGCCTGATTTCACAACATATAGTAACCCTTGTTTTGGTTTTTTAATGTTCATCTTTTATCCTCCTTTCAAGACGCTATCTATTCTGTTCAGTTGCGCTTCTGTCAGTTGCTGTCCCTGACAAACCTACAATGTCTTTGGCAAAAGTCAAGGTTGTCATTTCTTCTTTCTGAACCTTAAACTCTTCTCCTAATTTTTCTTTGGCTTCCTTTACTGTTTGCTCAATATGTATAGATTGAATAACATACGGGATAGGCTACAGCCCTATGTCACTCCCTTATCAATCATTGCTTTACTTTCACGCCCCTCGACACTTACAACTGCCGACTGGTTTCTCTACAAGTTGCATACAACCATTCGCCCCCTGCATTTTACTCTTGCTTCCTTCGGCATTTCAAAGCGTGTTATCCAGTCAGCATTGTCAAAAGCTTTCTGTAAGTCCATGAAAGCTATGAGGACGTGCTGAAAAGTGATGCCTCAGAATTATTATGTGAGAACTCTAAAAGCTTTTTAAATACAACAAACGTTATTAACATTATCTTTATTCTCCATGTATACATGTTTATTTCTCAACAAACTCACCCTGGTGACGATCACATTTCTCTGAACGAGAGAAGAGCTTGTTGATACCGTCTCTGTAGAATGTTTGATTTTGTTGACAGTGCCACAACCCTATCTGTGCTTGCATCGCTTCATCACTATGAAGTGAAGTCTTCCATGTTGTTTTTTAAGTTTTGGAAACGAAGAAAACCGGATGGGTTCAAGTCGGGACTGTATCCAAGATAAACGATGACGTGAACCAGAGGTACTGGATTGCTCCAGATGTCGTACCGCTTGTGTGTGGTCTCCAATTGCCATGCTGACGGAGAGGGTGCTCCATATGTGGACCAACTCTTCGAATTTGATACTCGATTGCAGCACGCTGTTTCTCACACACCGACATAGTTACATTACACACCGCCGTGTTACAGGTTACAATTTGGAGCCCTCTAGCGCTAGAGAGCTGCAAATACACTGACGGCAAGAATCACAAGACCAAAAGTAAAAAATAAAAAAAAATAGGGTACTGAAATTTCGGGAATACATTTGTCTAGGTAACATATGTAAATGCTTCATATAGCAAGATCACAGGTTAATGTAACCGCGAGATACGCCACTGCAAATGTGAAATACTAGTACATTAATAACTTGTGTAACCGACAGAAGAGCGGCCCCTGTGGCCGAGCAGTTCTAGCGCTTCAGTCTGGAACCGCGCGACAGATACGGTAGCAGGTTCAAATCCTGCCTCGGGCATGGAAGTTCTAGGGGACTGATACCGTCAGAAGTTAAGTCCCATAGTGCTCAGAGCCATTTCATTTGATTCGCGCATGGATGTGTGTGATGTCCTTAGGTTAGTTAGGTTTAAGTAGTTCTAAGTTCTAGGGGACTGATGACCTCAGATGTTAAGTCCCATAGTGCTCAGAGCCATTTGCCATAACCGCCAGAATGTTAATGCAAGCATGCATACGTGATGTACTGTGTTATACAGATGCCAGATGTCAGTTTGTGGGATGGAGTTCCAAGCCTGTCGCACTTGGCTAGCCAATACATGGACGGTTAATGTGGTTGTGGATGACACTAGAATTGTCGTACGACGCTGTCCCATATGTGCTCGATTATTATTATGATGATGATGTTTGGTTTGTGGGGTGCTCAACTGCGTGGTAATCAGCGCCCGTACATATTCCCAACCTTTGCTCAGTCCAAACTTGCCACTTTCATGAATGATGATGAAACGATGAGGCAGGTGAAAATTCGTGACCCCGCCGGGAATCGAACCCGGGACCCCGTACTCTGGAAGCTTGAACGCTACCACGAGAGCACTAGCAGCGCCCGTGCAAATTCCAAACCTTTGCTCAGTCCAGTCTCGCCACTTTCATGAATGATAAGAGCAACACAAACACCCAGAGGTAGGTCAAAATCCCTGAGCCCGCCGGGAATCGAACCCGGGACCCCGTGCTCGGGAAGCGAGAACGCGAGCGCGAGACCACGAGCTACGGACCACATATGCTCGACTGGAGGCATATCTGATGATCGAGCAGGCCAAAGCAACATGTCGATATTCCCACAAAGCAAGCTAGGATACAACAGCTGTATGTGGACAAGCTTTATCCTGATGGAAAATACCCCCAGCGAATCTTTACATGAATGGCACCAGAAATTGTTGAATCACAAGGATGACGTACAAATTTGCAGTCAGGGTGCGTGGGATAACCACGAGAGAGCTCTTGCTGTCATACATAATCACACACCAGACCATACCTCCAGATGTAGCTTCAAATGGCTCTGAGCACTGTGGGACTTTACAGCTGAGGTCCTCAGTCCTGTAGAACTTAGAAGTACTGAAACCTAATTAACCTAAGGACATCACATGCCCATGCCCGAGGCAGGATTCGAACCTGCGACCGTAGCGGTCACGCGGTTCCAGACTGTAGCGCCTACAACCGCTCGGCCACAGCGGCCGGCACAGATGTAGGTTCAGTGTGTCTAGCACGCAGACAATCATCACTGCAGCCTAGGCGGAAACAACTTGAATCAGAAAACACAACAGACCTCCATCCTGCCCTCCAATGAACACTCGCTTGACACCACAGAAGCCGCAAATGGCGGTGGTTTGGTGTCAGTGGAATACACGCCACAGGGCGTCTGGCTCGTAGCTGTCCTTGACGTAACCGATTTGTAACAGCTCGTTGTGCCGCTGTGGTGCCAACAGCTGCTCAAATTGCTGCTACAAATACAATACGGTGCGCTAGTGCCATAAACCGAAAACGATGGACTTTCCTCTCGGTAGTGCCACGTGGCCGTCCGGAGCCAGGTCTTCTTGCAGCCGGCCGCGGTGGCCGAGCGGTTCTAGGCGCTTCAGTCCGGAACCGCGCAACTGCTACGGTCGCAGGTTCGAATCCTGCCTCGGGTATGGATTTTTGTGATGTCCTTAGGTTAGTTAGGTTTAAGTAGTTCTATGTTCTAGGGGACTGATGACCTCAGATGTTAAGTCCCATTGTGTTCAGATCCATTTTTTTCTTCTTGCAACCGCACATTCTCGTGACCACCGCTGCGAGCAATCATGTGCATTGGCTACATTCCTGCCAAGGGTTTCCGCAATATTGCTGACGAAACATACAGCTTCTCGTAGCCTTATTACACGGCCTCGTTCAAACTCGGTGAGGTGTTGATAATGGCGTCTTTGCTGCCTTAAAGGCATTCTTGACTAGCATCAATTCGCCATGTCCACTCTTAGAGGAAACTAACGCTCACGACCGTTACAGCGTGTGTTTAAAGCTAAACTGATTCGCATCCTCCTAGTGGCGCGAAATTCGAATAGACGTCATCTTCCGGATCTAAAACATCCCTACCAACTTTCGTTTATGTAGCACATTTGCTTCGCGGTGTTGCGATATTTTTCCAGCAATAAACGAAGGGCTTATTTAAATAGTGGCACAAGTCTATTTTTATTCATATTGAGATACAGAGTCCTAAAGTTAAATGACTGCTGAAAAATCTGCAGTTGAGAAACCAGAAATATTCAAGCGTATGGCTTCTTGCTACAGATGAACCTTTATTTCTGTTTGTTTGCTTCATTAATTTCAGAAGCAATACAGACAGAAAAGTGGAGGTAATGGACCTGTACCACCATTGAAATAAGCCCTTCATATGTAGATGTGAAGAATAATGATGCAGAATGTTAAGAGCCCTTGTGTCATTTAAAAATATGCAACATTTTTCTCTACAAAAAAGTCTGAGGCATTACTTTTCAGAACACCTTCGTATAAACATAAGTTTCGTTTCTTTAAGAGGAGGAGGATCTGCAACGAATTGACGCACGGTGCAGGGAATGGCAACTGAATCTCAATTTAGACAAGTGTAATGTGCTGTTAATACATAGAAATAAAGATCCTTTATCATTTAGCTACAATATAGCAAGTCAGCAACTGGATGCAGTTAATTCCTTAAATTATCTGGGAGTAGGCATTAACGTGATTTAAAATAGAATGACCATATAAAATTAATCGTCGGTAAAGCAGATGCCAAACTGAGATTCATTGGAAGAATCCTAAGGAAATGCAACCCGAAAACAAAGGAAGTAGTTTACAGTACATTTGTTCGCCCACTCCTTGAATATTGCTCACCAGTTTGGGATTCGTATCAGATAGGGTTGATAGAAGAGATAGAGAAGTTCCAACGGAGAGCAGCGCGCTTCGTTACCGGATCATTTAGTATTCGCGAAAGCGTTACGGAGATGGTAGATAAACTCCAGTGGAAGACTCTACAGGAGAGACGCTCAGTAGCTCGGTACTGGCTTTTGTTGAAGTTTCGAAAACATACCTTTACCGAGGAGTCTAGCAGTATATTGCTCCCTCCTACTTCTATATCGCGAAGAGACCATGAGGATAAAATCAGAGAGATTAGAGCCCACACAGAGGCATACCGACAATCTTTCTTCCCACGAACAATACGAGACTGGAGTAGAGGGGAGAACCGATAGAGGTACTCAAGGTACCCCCCGCCACTCACCGTCAGGTGGCTTGCGGAGTATGGATGTAGATGTAGATGTACAACCTGTCATCTACGATAGCTCTTAGGGTCTGTGTTGTATCGTGTGCTCTCAAACATTTTTGCTAAACCCAAACTGATCTTCCCCGAGTTCTTCTACCAATTTTTCCATTCTTTATGTAAGTAAGTGACGTCAGTATCTTGCAAAGATGACTGATAGTTCGTTGATATATCATAAAAATGGGTCTACTTTTACTTATCTCCGAAAAACGTTTATTGTTTTTGCGACAACAGTAGCGATCCCAATGACCACACTTACTTTCGGTGTTGGGAATGTGTTAGACGCTACGGTCCACGGAGATGAATTCTAATAGGGACAACCAGGCATTTTTTTTTTTTTTGAAGACATGGGTTATCACGCCCCCATTCCAATAAAAAGTGAGCCCAGAATGAGATTTTCATTCTGTAGCGGAGTGTGCGCTGATATGAAACTTCCTGGCAGATTAAAACTGTGTGCCGGACCGAGACTCAAATCCGGGCCCTTTGCCTTTCGCGGGCAAGTGCTCTACCAACTGAGCTACCCAAGCACGACTCCCGACCCATCCTCACATCTTTAATTCCGCCAGTACCTCGTCTGCTACCTTCCAAACTTCACAGAAGTTCTCCTGCATACCTTGCAGAACTGGCACTCCTGGATGAAAGGATATTGCGGAGACATGGCTTAGCCGCAGCCTGGGGGATGTTTCCAGAATGATATTTTCACTCACCAGCGGAGTGTGCGCTGATATGAAACTTCCTGGCAGATTGAAACTGTGTGCCAGACCGAGACCCGAACTCGGGACCTTTGCCTTTCGTGGGCAAGTGCTCTACTAACTGAGCTACTCACGAGCCGTCCTCACAGCTTTAATTCCGCCAGTACCTCGTCTCCTACCTTCCAAAAAGGCAAAGGTCCCGAGTTCGAGTCTCGGTCTGGCACACAGTTTTAATCTGCCAGGAAGGTCAAAAAGTAGCCGTGGAGTGCAGACTCTTAGGATTTACTCTCGCCGATATCCAGTGCAGTCCTCAATAAACAACTTGACGTCAGCATATCTCGATGTAGTAATGTATATCAGTAGGAATATTCCACCTTTCTTCAAGGCACTATTTTGTCGTCCGAAGAAGGCACAGGCAGGGCAGCAACACCACTGGTGCCAGTCCCAAAGAGACTCGCCGCTTGCGCGAGTTCCACTAGCGCCACGGGCGAGGCTGTGGATGAAGATATCGACTTCGCCTCGGCCAATTGCCCGCCGAATACAATCCGCCAATGACCGGACGACAACGGACAGAAGAGCAGCTCTCGCCCACTTGGTTATAGATCATCGTCTAGGGCTGACATAGACAGGCAACGTCCTTTAGTGAACCATTATTAGTGAACAGACAATTGTTGTAATTGCATTTGCTATGTACTGTGAAGTTTACCTACGATTATTTGCACTTAGCTATTGAAGGCCTTTTTCCGTTACATTAAATGTAGTGTTGCAGACTTGTTACTAATTTGCTGGAGTGTTGTAGAACCTTCGTTCTCCTACCCTGTTACCTGACTCTGGAGCATAGCTGTGTAATAGTGGCAGTGAGAAATTGTCTTAGCGGTGTACTGCACCAGACGGCGATCCACTCACTCACAGACTCGGCCTACCGTAACAACAGTGGCAAATCGGCCTCCACAGCAGTAGCGACGAGGCCTTTACAAAAGGCACCAGGATACAGGGATACGTAAGCAAAGTGAGCTAGTGTTGTCTGTTGTTGTATTGCAGCTGCTGGGCCCCACAGTGACAGCGACCACCTGCGACCACTAAAAACGGAAGAGAGCGACGGGATACTCACTATTTGGCCGAATCGTTGAGCTGGTATTCGTTGGAGCGACCGAAGCACTCCTGTACACCCGAGTCCGCCCACAGGCGTTTCATCGCCGCCAGCAGCTCCTCGGAGAAGGGCTCCGTGTCCTCCATGCGCTGGATCACGTCGAAGACCATCTTGGCGTCCGTCTGCCAACACATACAAAGAAAAAAGTGTCACTCTCTGTCACGTAAAACGCTTCGTAATAATACAATACTACTCTCTTTGAAATACAGGAAGCACCAGGGGTAAAATACAGAGAGCGAAAGGTTGTCTACAAATTGTACCGAAAGCATGCTCCAGTTATGAGAATTGAAGGACATGAAAGGAGAGCAGTGGTTGAAAAGGGCATGAGAAGATGTTCTATCTTTTCCCTGGGCGGGCATTAAAGGAAACCAAGGAGAAATTTGGAAAGGGAACTGAACTCAGGGAGAATAAATACAGGGCGGGACAAATAAAAGTGGCCCAGACGAGTGGATACGGTTGTACGTGAATTTGTGGCAGCATTAACGGAGGAGGAAAAGACCTAAAATACTTCAACAGGGTGGAGCAACAGCCCATACAGCCGGTCGAACCTTGTAGCACATTTACCAGTCTTCACGCCTGACAGAGATTTTGGCTGGGATCAGTCTAGTCGTGGCCCAATTTGGCCACCCAGGTCACCTGGTCTATCAGGTGCGATTATTTTGTGCCGGCAGTTCTCAAGTCTAAGATGTGTCGCAACAACCCTCATGGTCTTCAAGAACATTTCGGATAAGACTGCAGCAGTTCCAGCAGTCCAGCTTCGATCTGTCTTCAGAAACTTGCTGAGCAAGGTTCAGAAGTGCCAAGAATGAATGGTGATCACTTTCAACATCTGCCGAGTGGTCTAAGGCGCTGCAGTCATGGACTGTGCGGCTGTTCCCGGCGGAGGTTCGAGTCCTCCCTGGGGCATGGGTGTGTGTGTTTGTCCTTAGGATAATTTAGGTTAAGGAGTGCGCAAGCTTAGGAACTGATGACCTTAGCAGTTAAGTCCCATACGATTTCACACACATCTGAACATTTTTTTGATAAAAAGGAATTCATTAACACTGAATATATGTCTTAGAAAGTCTTCTCTGAAGGTCAAACGGAACTGCACTGTTCCAGAGATCTTAAAATTCTAAAACATCTATGGTTTATGTATGCACACTGAACCGACAAATGAAAATTTGTACCCAGGCTGATATTCGAACACAGGTCTCTTGCTCGCTAGACAGATGCGCTAACCACGTCGCCACCCTGGCTTTGCCCAACTGCATGGACTATCCTAGCGCCTTCCGTAGCCCATGCAGTTGTGCAAAGCCAGCGTGGCGTCGTCGTTAGCGCATCTGTCTAGCGAGCAGTACACCTGTGTTAATACCAGCCTTAGTACAAATTTTCATTTGTCGCTTCAGTCTGCATATGTACATCATTTTCTGAAGGAATATGGAGTGTAGCCTTGTAGGCCAGTGAAACGTCTACGATAAGCAATTCACATAAGAAGACGATAGAAGCTTAAGAAATGTGGCGCAGCGGAACTACATTGAAAATTAGATGATTAGATCGAATAACCAATAACGAGGTACTGAATTCGAACTGGGGAGGAAAGAAGTTGATGGCACAACTCGACTGAAAGATGAGATAGGCTCATGGGACACATCCCGACACTTGAAGGAATAGCCAATTTGGTAATGAAGGGAGGGTTTACTAGGTATGAATACAGAAGTACCGGGCGAGGTGGTGCAGTGGCTAGCACACTGCACTCGCATTCAGGAGGACGACGGTTCAATTCCGTGTCCGTCCATCCTGATTTAGGTTTTCAGTGATTTCCTTAAATCGCTCCAGGCAAATCACGGGATGGTTCCTTTGGAAGGGTACATCCGACTTCCTCCCCCGTCCTTCCCTAATCCGATGAGACCGATGACCTCGCTGTTTGGTCTCCTTCCCCAACCCAATCCAACCCAACCCAACCCAACCCAGTAAGCAGATTCAAATATGAAGGTTGCAGTGTTTATGCTGAGACAAGAAGATTTGCAAGAGACCGACTTCTGGGGAATGCTGCACTATACCAGTCCTCTGACTGAAGACCACCACAATGCCACCATTATGCAGTTCCAGTACTGACTTATTTTTGGCGACATTCACTGGACAAAACAGGACCTGATAAGAAAGGGAAAGGAAGAAAGGGAAATTTTCTCGAAGTACAGCAGCCAGCGCGTTTCTCCTAGGGCTCAATTTCCGGTTATTTTTAAGATCTGTTTTTGTCTTGTATCCCTTCCTTCACATTCGGCAAAACATTGTTAACCAAGCTGCGATATGGTTTGAGGTCTACGTTAAACATCATGTTCCCCAAAATTTTCTCGAAGTACAGCAGCCAGCGCGTTTCTCCTAGGGCTCAATTTCCGGTTATTTTTAAGATCTGTTTTTGTCTTGTATCCCTTCCTTCACATTCGGCAAAACATTGTTAACCAAGCTGCGATATGGTTTGAGGTCTACGTTAAACATCATGTTCCCCAAAATTGGCAGGGTAAGTATTTTTATGGAGCTTTTCGAGCAAAAGGTATTAAATGATGCGTAAATAAAACCATCTTTTTGAATGCGCTGCATAGATGACACATTTTGTGTGGTCTGACACAACAGGGAAGAGTTGCATAAATTCCACGATTTTCAGAACAACATTCATCCTAAAGTCGGTTTCAGCGTGGAGTTGGAGAGTGAGGTCGGTGTCTCCTTTTTGTATGAGTTCATCTACGGAAGACATGACCTTCACAGAGTTTATAGGAAACCTACCATCACATACAGGTACCTAGACGCCGCTTTAGCAACACCACTCAGCCCAGAATCAAATTGCTCTGAACACTCTGTCTTCGCGTGCATTTAGCATCGGTGATAGTAATCAGAGCAATCAGACCTAGATTTCATTACGGAAACATTGATGGCCAAAGGCTATAATGCGCTTTTCACAATCAATGAGAAAATAGTAATAACAATAATAATGATAAAATAATAATAATAATAATAATAATAATACAAACAAGAAGAACGAAGTATCTCTTGTATATTGTCAGATAACGGTTCCTGACTAGAATAAACAACCACATACGCAAAATCCTTCGGAAGATGGGTTTAAGGACTACATTTTTCATCCGTCACAATATAAAAGAAATAACCTTGATCATGTTGAACACATCAGCGGATATTAATGATTAATGAAAAGCATCTCAACTGTAGTATTACACATTTGTTGCATTACGAGTGGTTTCGTTCGTTGACCATCTTAATGTTGCCGATTACAATCGACAACTCGACCATTTATATCATGACTGCAACACAAACCTGAAGATGTTCAACGAACGAAACCCGTCGTAACATAATAAATATATAACAACACATCTGAGTTGGTTTTCGTTCGTCATTACCAATATGAAAGATTTTTTCTGTCATGCGACGAACGAGCCTGGACACCTCCACACTGCAGGAGCATATGAAGTGTCGTGGGGTTGTGGCAAAAGTATGTAAAAGCGAAACTGGAAGCACAGCAAAAGAGCGCTTTAGCGAGAACGAACGCGACACATGTTTCAGACAAAAGGTAAAATCAGTGGTGGCGGAGCTCCAAGAAGAATGTGAGAAGGTTATGGATTTTAAGAATGTACGCGTGTAAGCAAGAAAACGTAATATTTACAAAAGAAACGTCAGTGAAGCAGTCGAAATATCAAAGAGTAAGTACAGTTTCAATAGGGATGACGGTTACAGTCTTCCGTCTTCGAGTCTACCCGTTATCACAAGAATAAACTCTCATTCGCGGCGAGCGAGGAACATAAACAGCTACCAGGCAATAACCAAGACGGCACAGCAACAACAGTTTGGATTTCCCGTCTCTGCCAGTATCTGAATTCAGTATTTACCAATGACGACGACCCACTAGTAGGAATCTGACGATTTTTACCTGATAATAATTCCACTTCTCAGAAAAATAGGGATTTATAAGTGAACGCGACGAGGTCTTTCGACAGTGTTCAGTCATGCAAGGGCAAATGTGGAATATTGAAGAAGATACACCAGAGAGTTGGCGCTCGAGCAGTGCAGAAGTTCTGATGCCGCAGAAAATTATCTCATCAATTCCAACAGCAACGGAAGCTTGCAAACTTACTTATACGTACTTAGCTTACGGATATGCTTCTAGGGAGCACCGCCATACGCCTATTACAAACGCTTCACACGGTGTGACACTAAAAACTCTCAGAATACGCTTGCGTCTTCCGCTGCCTGAGGCGTGGAATGTTTTTCTAGGAAGAGTGCGATTCACTCCTGAACACAAGGAATGAAAGTGGTGTTTTCTATAATTTTGGAACTGTACATTATATAATTATACGAGAACACCCTTCTGACACCTCTTATAATTCAATATAAATTTTGTGCAGTTGTAACTGAGAAAAATTAAGCTATTAAGAAAAGATATTTATCGCGCCATATTCCCTACACTATGTATTTCACAAAAACATAGTTTTGTAGTTTCCTTAAGTAGTATATATTGATAGTGTCAGAAAATTTTGTAGTTAATTGACTCAGTAATAGAGAAATAACTAATTCAATTCTCACGTCTGACAAGGAACTTATGCCACAACTAGATCCAAAACGTAGTAAGCGACAAACTTTTTCATTTACATTTTTTGTGGAAAGGGGGGGGGGAGGGAATGACAAAAAGTTTCGGAAAGATTTCGAATTATTTTTAGAGTTTGTTGGAAGATTATGTGGTTCATTGGAGCGATGCAAGTTCCGGCGCGCTGCGAAGAAAATTTTTCTATAATAGACGCGGCGCATTTCGGCGCGACTCAGTAGTGGAGGCAGCAGTAGCAAAACATACAGCGCAGTACTCGATCTAAAACGCTACTGATTTTGACGCTCCCAAAGTACACGGATGTTAGGGAAGAGAAGGAAGACTGTGTATTATTGGGAAGAGTACTCAGGAAGTGCAAAGCAGACGGACAAATTTTCTTACATCGTGAAGAAGAAGGAGAGTATAACATTTTAGCAACGCAACATTTGTTACACATGCGGACAAATTTAAGGCATTTTTCAGATTCAAATGCAACCATCGCCTTCTTTCGTTAGCTGCAGACAAACTGAAAACTAATTTCTGCAACCGAGAGGCGAAACTATTTACACCAGCAGGTTCAAATGGTTCAAATGGCTCCAAGCGCTATGGGACTTAACATCTGTCCCCTAGACTTAGATCTACTTAAACCTAACTAACGTGATGACATCACACACATATATGCCCGAGGCAGGATTCGAACCTGCGACCGTAACAACCGCGTAGTTCCGGACTGAAGCGCCTAGAACCGCTCGACCACAGCGCCCGGCACACTAGCAGAAAAACTGTTACATAGAGGTAAGATTCTCATTGATAAGTAACGTTAATGGAAGTTGCCAGGCGACGTGACGTAGTATCGATTGCTATATATCAGTTGGACCACTATTCCAGTAGAATACATGCTGATTTGCCGAACTTCCGCTACGTATAACGGAAGTGTTGATCTTACTGGATCGCATCGGATTGTTTTTCTTCCACACAAATTGAAATATTCCGGGTGGTTATAATTAAACTTACGCTATTTGACACGCTGTAACACGCAAATAAACTATTGTAGAGTACCAGACTCGCTAGCATTAACGTCAAGGGAATGAGAAATAATGCTGTTTCAATTCAATCGATAAACTTTTAATGTGCTGTTATGGTACCATTACTGCGGCAAAAGGGCTCAATATGGCCCCCAGCAGTGGCCAGAAGAGCCTGAAAGTGCAGGATTATATTCTGCACAGCAGAACGAAACATATCCGTAGGTGTGCTGGGTACCTCTCTTGATACGCCGCTCTTCAGGTCAGCATAGGTGTGAATTTTCCGTGGTAAACCCTGTGGTTTAGGTAGCCTCACAACCAGAAATCAAAGGGAGTGACATACAATGATCGTGCCGGCCAAGCATTTTGAAACGATCGGCTGATAATTCGATCGTTTCCAAATAAATTTCGGAGAAGCAGGTGAAATTCACGAGCGATGTGCGATGGGGCCTCATCTTGCTTGAAAACTATATTAGAGTTCGATGTGTCTCTCTCCTGTAGGGCGGGTATGACATGCTGGCGAAGCATATCGCAATAGCGCTGTCCAGTCACACTATACGTCTTTGGTCCTTGAACTCCAACTTGTTCAAAATATAATGGGCCAATGTTGAACGTAGCCGTGAAGCCACACCATAAGGTGGCACATTCACCATATACAGGAACTTCATACGCAGTGACTGGGGGTGAAGCGGTGAAGATCCCCACACTCGGCAATTCTGAGTGTTCGTCTCTCCCGTCAGAGAAAAATGAGCTTCGTCTGTCCATAGGATGGTCGAGGTCCAGCCCTCGTCAACTTCAGTCCTTGCGAAAAAGTGGAGAGTGAAGTCAACACGTCGTCGTGCGTCCTGTGGTGCAAGCTGCTGTACGATATGGATCTTGTACGCATACCATTTCATAACGGTTCGTAGCACCTTCCGTACAGTGGTCCACGGGTTGTTCAACTGTCGTGACAGCACACACACCACCTAACGATCGGGAATTGCACGCAGCGCTGTCTGCCATAGCAATAGCGATTTCATTAAAACACCTGTGGTGCAACTGTTCGTCGGCCTCTTCCCGGAGTGGCGCCCAGTTCTCCAGTTGACTCGACCTTCTTCATCGTGCTCCGCACAGCAGGTGGAGAAAGAGGACCCTTCTGTAATCCTTTCAACCGGCGATATTCACGAAGTACAGCTGCAGCATTACTGTTGTTTTGATAATAGAGCTTCAAACTAATGCCCTGCTCCTTTTGTCCGAGCTCATGTGGACGCGTCGACAAGTGCACTGTGACTGGTCAGGTGTGTGAGATTAAGAATCATGATGACTGATCACGGCACCTGATGGCAATTTTTGGAACTGGACGGTGGCGCTGCGACGCATGGAACTCATGCACCCCATATTCTTGGCGTTAATGCTACCAAGTGTAGTAATTACTTTCTGTGTTATAACGTGTTAAATAGGGAAAGTTTAATTGTTACCACTCGATATATACGTGCAGTTTTTACAGTTTCTGAGGGCAGAGAATGCGACTGAGAATGGGGCAAAAGTATTGATTCTGTAGTGAGAATGAACATGTTTCAGCAGTACATAATACTACATGGCATAATACAAAATGTCTCCAAACCTAACAAGCCTCCACCTGATGCCTCTTCCTATCGTCCTATCTGTCTCACATCGGTGTTCAGCAAGCTCTTAGAATCCATCCTTTCCCGGCGCATCCATCACCACCTCCGCCAAAATCACCTCCTCCCCAACACCCAATGTGGCTTTCGACCTTCATTCTGTGCCGATGACCAACTCTTCCGCCTCACTCATCTCCTCTCCCTCCTGCTTAACCCCCGTCGCTCCGTCATTTTTGTCTCTCTCTCGACCTCGAAAACGCCTACGACCGTGTCTGGTATCCCGGTCTCCTGTTTAAACTCCAAACCTATGCCCTTCCTGTCAGCTACATCCGTCTGATGGCCTCCTTCCTCTCCCGCCGCCCCTCCTACGTTACCATCCATTATGCCAATTCTCACACCTTCTACCCCTCTGCAGGTGTGCCCCAGGGCTCTGTCTTCTCCCCTCTCCCCTACATCCTGTACACAGCAGAAATGCCCCAACCCCCCACCCCCCTCCAGTACACCTCTTGCAATATGCCGATGACACCGCATTCCTCGCCCTCGCACCTACCCTCCAACGGTCCCAACGCCTTCTCCAGAATCACCTTGACCTTTTTGCCGCATGGTGTAACCAGTGGTTCCTGACAATCAATCCTTCCAAGACCCAGGCAATCATCGTAGGTCGTACCACTCGCTCCTTCCAGCTCCCGAATTTCTCCCTTAGCGTCTGCACCTGTGCTGTCCGCCTCACCCCCACCCTCACCTACCTAGGCCTCACCATTGACCGTCACCTCACCTGGATCCCTCATCTCCGCACCATCCAATCCAACGCCCACAACTGCCTCCTACTCCTCAAACTCCTCTCTGGCCGGACATGGGGGTTGCACCCCTCTACCATCCTCCACACCTACAAATCCTTAATCCGTTCCATCCTCTGTTATGCCAGTACCGCCTGGATATCTGCCTCCCCCCCCCCCCCCCAAATTCTATAAGTCCCTCAAGTTCCTTGAGCGTCATGCACTCCGCCTCGCCTTCCGTATACGCCTCCTGTCCCCCATGTGGATCCTCTATGACCTCATTCCTTTCCCCCATCTGCTCCTATTCCTCTAACATATCTGCATACTCTACACCTCCCACCGCCTCGATCCCCCTCACCCCCTGGTTGGTCCTCTCCTCTCCCATCCCCACACCCTGCCACGTCTTCACTGTTGTGTCCCCCCTTCCCTCCATCTTTACACCCTTCATCTCCTTTCCCAAGGTGGCTTCCATCAACTCCCCCTCCCAGATGATGCCCTCTCACCCCCAATTTATCCATCCTATTAACTCTGATCCTCAACCCTCCTCCTTTCCTCCATCCTTTTCCTGGGCTCCCTCTTCCCCCATTCCATATTGTGTTTCTCCCCGCCTAACCTCTCCCTACCTCCTCCCCCCCCCCCCACCCAAGTCCCTTTGTATTTCCCCTCCTCTGCCTTCCCCACTCCCTGTCACGCCTGCCCAGCACCCCTCATCCCTCTTATGGGTCCTCATCCTCCATTGGCTCCTTCCCCCTTCGCTTTTCCTCGCCTTCCCCCTTTTTTATCTTCCCCTCATCTGTCTAGTTTCCCCCCATGTGCTCTCAGCTGTGGTATGTCATATTTTAGTGCAGTGTTCCAGTGAATGTTCAGTGTTGTTTCATCTTTTCCCGTGTTGCGAACAGAAACCATGCTGTCGCTAGGTGTGAATTTTATGTCCTTCGCGATCAGAAACCAGACTGTCGTCGTGTTTTTTTAATTGTCTGTCTATTATTTTACCTGTCTGCTTTGTATGTATTTTTATTAGCATCATCATCCCTTTGTTCTGTTTTAAGTTCCACGATTTTTTCGCCATGTTACCCTTTAAGTCTTCGATTTTATCGCCTGTTTTTTTATTATGTATTACCTTCACCTTTTTAAAACAAAGTCTGTAGGCCGAAGAGCGGCATACTAAGCTGCTGCCAGCCCGCCCCCTTCGGAGGGAATCGAAATTCAATATAGAAAAAGAAAAATACAGAATGTATGTTTCACTTATTGTAGGTAGGGCAGTCTTCAGTAGTGAAGTTATTGTCATAATACGTAGGTCCTTGCTAACTGTCAACACTGGAGATAGAAGGAGGAAGGCAAGTTGACGATGCGCTGCCGCAGTTTTCTTACCGAAACGTCGAGATACTAGCATATCCTTGATCTCTCTGATTTCTGGTTTCCAATTCAATCATCATGTTGGAAATTTGTCTTTTGCTTCGCATATAAGATTAAATAGATTTGAAGAACAAATAAGCTTCATCCTCGATTTCAGTACACTATTGAGAAATAACCGGTTAGATATTTGGTTATTCTTTGTTACAGCCCCTATTTACTCATGCCTTATTCATGTTAAGACTGCTCCAAAATTCAAAGACTTTTAATATACCCGAATGGTCCAAGTCGTCGACCTCGTCAACTAACGATACGATTTATTTCAAAGTAGCTGCAGTTAGTAAAGAATTTAGCAGGTTCAAAGAACGTGAGATCGAACTTTATTATCCCATTGTGCTTAATGAGTATAATTTTGGTGCACGGAAAACTGCACGG
Source organism: Schistocerca gregaria (assembly GCF_023897955.1). NCBI lineage: Eukaryota > Metazoa > Arthropoda > Insecta > Orthoptera > Acrididae > Schistocerca > Schistocerca gregaria. Next base: position 481,978,127 of record NC_064924.1, read on the forward strand.
TCCTCTGTCGTAACAAAATTCTCCTACTCGGGTTGTGGCACCTAAAGGCTAAACCACAGAAACTCCAAATATGTCTTCTAATGAACATGAGCTGGAGCAAACTGCAAACCCCGGCTACCCCGCGCGGCCGTGAAAATTGGTACGATACCGTCTTTCAGTACAAATCGCAAGTATGGTAAATAAATTTGGTTTTTGGACAGTCACATCAATGAAACTTCCTGGCAGATTAAAACTGTGTGCCCGACCGAGACTCGAACTCGGGACCTTTGCCTTACGCGGGCAAGTGCTCTACCAACTGAGCTACCGAAGCACGACTCACGCCCGGTACTCACAGCTTTACTTCTGCCAGTACCTCGTCTCCTACCTTCCAAACTTTACAGAAGCTCTCCTGCGAACCTTGCAGAACTAGCACTCCTGAAAGAAAGGATATTGCGGAGACATGGCTTAGCCACAGCCTGGGGGATGTTTCCAGAATGAGATTTTCACTCTGCAGCGGAGTGTGCGCTGATATGAAACTTCCTGGTTGATTAAAACTGTGTGCCCGACCGAGACTCGAACTCGGGACCTTTACCTTTCGCGGGCAGGAGAGCTTCTGTAAAGTTTGGAAGGTAGGAGACGAGGTACTGGCAGAAGTAAAGCTGTGAGTACCGGGCGTGAGTCGTGCTTCGGTAGCTCAGTTGGTAGAGCACTTGCCCGCGTAAGGCAAAGGTCCCAAGTTCGAGTCTCGGTCGGGCACACAGTTTTAATCTGCCAGGAAGTTTCATATCAGCGCACACTGCTCTGCAGAGTGAAAATCTCATTCTAGTCACATCAATATTCCTAATGGCAACAGGTTGCAGAGCAGACGAGCGTTCCGTGCGCACAGGTATGCCAATAAATTTAATTACCTTCAGGGCTTATGCCTTCTGTAAGGCACAGTGGTTGTCAGTGTTTTTGTGAAAATATCAGTACCAGTTCTGAGACGTCATACCAGTAAAAGATTTCAATCAAGCGCTATGTTGTGAATCTTCAAGCAGTTTCATCATAAAGTCAGATGCGTTAATTTTTCGTTCGTTTGCTCTTTAATTACAATAACAGTTTTGGTATATTGATTGTTTGCAGGGCTAGAGATAAAGATTAGCAATATTCAGGGCCAGCGTTTTAATCTGAGTCACTTGTTATGCAGTCAGATAGCATATGTAAATTTCATTGGAAACGAATCGCTTTCTCGCAGGCGAATTGTTTCATTTGCCGGCTAGTCTGGATTTCGCATCATTTAGCGTGATGAGCTTCACATACTTCCATTCAAAATTAATTTTAACCAGCTCTGTTGCGCTGCCCTAAGATTTACGTATTTCGATATCAAAACACATTTCTCAGATGCCAAACTGAAGCTTATAAACACGAGTTTAAAATTTAACAAGAAATTTTCATCGTAAGTTGTTAGAACTGGAAGGCAAAGAAGAAAACATTCCATCCAACTCCCCACCCCCTCGAACGTCCTCACACTCCGAAACTGCCGTGCAATGTTCATTCTCCTGAGGTATTTGGTCAGTTATTGCGCACTGCCTATTAGACAGAGAGTGGGTCATCGATACTTGTTTTGTCAGTGTAGCGGATCGGTGTTGCGAAATACCAACAAACTTACTTATTCTTGGTAATTTTTAATGTTTGTAACATTGTAGCTTTAGCGTCAAAATACTCAGAATACGTATAGTTTAGATATTGTTGTTGTATTGGGGGGGGGGGGGGGGGGAATTAAAGTTGGAAGTTGGGTCACTGATCCTGAAATTTTGGGAAACGCTGAATTAAAGTATTGACGTAGAATTTCTCTTTTGGATCACCTTTCATTAAGTGCCAAAATAATTTTGATTGTATTGAAATAAAAGTTGATATCACTTGGTATAATAAAAGTTAACTTTATTAGAACGCGCAGAGAAAAACAAATTATCTCCGGAAAGTAATTTATTAAAAATAGTTAACTGCTAACATCGTCAACTTGCCCCAATATCTGCTGCCTATTGATCGTGTGTAAGATTGTACTTTTTGTAAGCGTCTCTCATTCATTACTCATGATCGTTGAGCGGGCTGTTGAAGAACTTCGATCTTTTCCGCCCAATATCCTAGTAAGCTGGGAGCTGTGCAGAGGGGTTACGACTGGAAATAATTACAAGCGTATTACCAGCTCTGGGGTTAGCCAGATGATGAACGGAAACCTCAAGGCAACCTTGATCGGAACCGGGGGATTACACCTATTTTAATTTATTTACAGGGATAGTATTGTCCGTTGCCACAGACGAAAACAAATCGTCGTATTTGTATACGAGGGTGAGTCAAAAAATAAGTCGCAAACGCCGGATTAATGATCTGCAGTCAGACCAAGCTAGCAGCTGTAGCCGATGGACTGTCCGCAGAGCGCGCCCATAGGGAAATTCGTTCCACAGGTGATGAGATGAGAACTGAATTTTATGGAAATTTCTGTTCATGTGACACAGGAATTCAGCAAAGGACAAGAAATAAATTGCAGGTTGGTACATGTGTTTCTGATATCTCTATCCCTGTTTGCGACTTACTCACCCTCTTATGTTATGTATGTATTTCCGTGTAAGAAAATATATGTACTTATATGAGTATGGGTGGAATGAAGTATGTGTATTTTGTGTATGTCTGTTATGGGTGGAAAAAACCACTTCGGGCTGTGCACAGCTTCCATCAGCTGTTGGATAACTGCGCATTCCAAACAAGAAAGGGGACTGGCGGATAAGTACTATTGGGTTCAAATGGTTCAAATGGCTCTGAGCACTATACGACTTAACTTCTGAGGTCATCAGTCTCCTAGAACTTAGAACTAATTAAACGTGACTAACCAAAGGACATCACACACATCCATGCCCGAGGCAGGATTCGAACCTGCGACCGTAGCGGTCGCTCGGCTCTAGACTGTAGCGCCTAGAACCGCACGGCCACTCAGGCTACTATTGGGCATCTGAAACTCTTGATGAGTACTACGTAACACACTACTTCATAAAGCAATAATAATTGCAGATATAAGTTGCCATGTTATCTGACAGAAACAACTGAAATAGCCTAGTGCTATGGGTATGTACATCACTGACCGTTTGAAATTGTTATGGATTATTTATCACAAATTTAATTAGTTAAAATGCCTAGCTCCTTTAAGAGATACCTAATGATGTCTATGGTTGAAAACCACATATTTTTCTAACTGCTCGCCTTTGGGCAGCCAGTACTTTCTTTTTAAATGATGAGTTACTCCAGAAAATTATTCAGAATAACATTATTGAGTGGAAATGTGCATAATATGTGAGGAGAGTGATCCGTTTTTTCCCAAGATTAGCAGTTACAAAGAGCACAAATAGCTGAACTTAATTGTTTGATAAGCTCTTTAATATGCGTCTTTCAGTTCAAGTTTTTCATCAATATGTACACCCAACTTTTGAAGCCTTCTATCTTACTGTCTCCTGCCCATGTGCTTCTTCAATTGTTAGTATGACTATTTGGTGTACAGAGCTGAATGTAGTGTGCTTTTTTCAAAACTTAAGAGAGAGTCCATTTTCAGAGAAAATATCATTTACCAGCTCTTCTAGTACTTTCGCTTTGATGGATTTATTTTAATACTAGTATCGTCTGCAAAAGTTCCTGGTTTTGCTTACTAAATGTTAAGTGAAAGGTAATTCACTTATTTCAGAAATAGGACTGGACCCAAAACTGAACCCTGTGGGGCTCGTTTTATTCCAGTCATTAAAGTTTTCTACCTTTCCGACTTTACCTAAATTACTCAGCACAACCTCTTGCATCGTTTGTCAAGTACGCTTCAAACTAGCGATATGTAAAGCCAATAATTCTATAAAATTTGAGCTTTTCTAATGGAGTATCATAGTCTACATAATCAAACGCCTGGGAGAGATCACAAAAAATACGAAGTGGCAATATAATATTTTTAAGGTTGTATTACTTGATGAGTGAATATATAAATAGCATTCTCCGTCGAGCAATCTTTCTGGAATCCAAACGGTGATACGCTAAGTACGTTGTGGGGAATTTCGCAAGGAATTCACCATCTGCAGTCATTAGAAACGAAACGTCACCAAAAATCCTGTGATCTCGCAGCCCCGCGCGGCCTGTGACCAACTCTTGGCGATGCCACCGAATGCGACAACATAGGAGTTAGGCTTTGTGTCGCTGCAAGCAAAAGGGGCCGAAAGGGTGCCCTATGTGTGTGTGTGGGTGTGGAGAGAGAGCGAGAGCGGGGAAACTGATGCAGGATGTGCCTTGTTACGGCACCAAACCGTAGCGTCCCGCGGACAGGCAGCTCCAAGCCGACACGTACACAAGCCTGTCCCTGCTGTTAACATGTTCTCCTGCTTTCCGCCCATAGCTTTGAGCATTGAAGAATCACCGAAGCTCTCGTACCTGATACATGGACATTTTTTTAATACTGGGTGTAACAAAATTCCATTTATACTTTGAGGACAGGATCCATACACCAAAACAAGAAAAGTGTCTAGTAAACAAGGCCTATAAAAGGCATGTCCTAAGACCTATGAGCATTTTTTCATCTTCGATACTGTGAAACGCATCCTTTCTGTTGCCAGTTCGCTTTCCACATTTTTGGAGAAGTTAGTATGGAAAAAAAGGAAACCTAGCAAACATGGGCTACAAGTGCATTCATGAGCACTTGACCATCTTTGTTACAGTGAAACACATCTACTGTATTGAACATGTGCTCGCAGCCGATACTTTTTGGTTTGGTACATATTATTTCCTCCCAAAATTTAGAAATCAAAAAGTTTGCAGTAGAAGAGATGTGTTTCATAGTATCTAAGAAGAACAAATGTCATAGCTCTTGCTGGGTGTGGTTTTCAGTCCGAAGACTTGTTTGATGCGGTTCTCCATGCTCACTATCCTGTGCAAGCCTCTTCAGCTCCAAATAACTAATGCAACTTCTGATTTGCTAACTGCATTTCTTGCTCTCCCTCTACAATTTTTACCCCTCACACTTCCCTCTAGTACTAAATTGGTGATCCTTCGATGTCTCAGAATGTGTCCCACCAACCAATTTCCTCTTCTACTCAGGTTGTGCCACAAACTTCTTTGTTCCTCAGTTCTATTCAGTACCTCCACATCAGTTACGTGATCAACCCACCCCATCTTCAGCATTATCCTGTAGCACCACATTGCACAAGTTTCCATTCTCTTCTTGTCTAAATTGTTAATCGTCCATGATCCACTTTCATACATGGCAACACTCCACACAAATACTTTCAGAAGAGACTTGCTGACAATTAAATCTATATTCGATATTAACAACTTTCTAATTCTTCGTAGCACTTAAGGTATCCATTTTACAGCCCACGCTTACTATGATTTTTCTTGTTTTGGTGTAAGAAAACTGTCCTCAAAGCGTAAAGGGAAGTTAGTCACACTCAGTATACAGCAACAGTCTGCAAGTCCAAGAATTAGCGCGCATAGGGAGAGGCCAGTTAGCATCAGAAGCTTTATTCGAAACTGTAATATTTTCTGAAGGTTATACTGGAACATTTTTCACACTCAATAATACTATGATACGTTACTAAATCGATTATAAAAGTGTGTCATAATATTATAAGTTTGTTGATTTAAAAAAATACTTTTTGACCCTTTGTATTTCAGTTGCTTAAATTTTTGGACGGTTGTATCGGACATGAAACTTCAAAGTGTAAAAATGTCACTTTTGTTGAAAAAATGTTTTGCTTCGATCACGAATGGTTATAAACTCAAACTTGTTGACTAGCTCACATAATCTGTCACTTTTTCCTTGCTGAAACCTGCTATTCGCTGAAAATTCGTGGATTCAACTGTTCCTAGACCTAAGTCTTCGTGTCTTTTCATAAAACCACTGCAAAAGTCTTTAGTACCTTTCATATTTGACTTACTGAGTCGATACCTTATACTCTGCATATTAGTGCATTAGATTTAAAAATTCGTCTTTACTCAAAGGCTTCCCTCTAAATTTTTATCATTGTCAAACAATTTCCTAAAACAGATTTCACGGAAAACTCTGCCATTTCCTGTAAAGCTTTAAGTCTATCAGCTAATGTAATTCTTGGAACGGAATATTTCTCGCTTGCTACCTTGACAGTCAATTCAAAAGTCTGAATTTTTCTACGACTTCTCCCATGATATTATCATCCCATTTAAGCCCTGACTTCTCCAGTTATAGAAAAAACGGCAAATCTTTAAGTTTTTATGCCGTCTGTTTTGTCCGATACAACCTGAAATTGCTTTGTCCGATACAACTCACACGTACCATTGTTATTAAGTGGGCTAAAGATTATCGCAACAGTACAATATAAAATCATATCAGTTGCATCTAAAGGTGCAATAAAAATGTACTACTACTTACTTTCAAACACGACACAAAACTCCAAACTCAAGTTCGTGCGCCGAAAAACTCACTAGGAACAACTAACTTGTTGCCACTCCGACATGCACTACGGTTTAGATTCTGAATTGTGTGAATAATCTTGTTCCTCCATAGCTGACACGGCAGAGCCGCGACAGGTGCTTCCACAAGCGCCAGAGTTTAGAAACAACTCTTATCCGATACAATCCACTGTGCCATAGTACACGAGCTTTCCCTACTCCATTCACATACACAACCCTTTCGCCCCCCCCCCCCTCCGTCTCTCCTCCCCCCTCCCCCCCCCCCACACACACACGCACACGCATTTATTATTTTGTCTGGGAGGACGTGCAAGACAGTCCAGAAATGCATTAGAAATAGGTTTTATCCTTGGTTCTCGCAGGTTTTCCGTGGTCATCAGGTAAATACTCGAAATGGAAAGACCCTTCCAATTATTCCCAATTGAAAATCCGTCTACCTTACTCTCAATCTACTGGGATATCTAGTTGAAAGGAGAAAAAAAAGTTCTTACACAGATTGGAGTTTTGGCTTGGGTAACACACAGACCAGTTTGTAACTTTTTTTAATTTTAAATTTTAGATCAGGTCATACAAGTCATTTCATTATTGGTTTTGACTTAACAAGTCATCATCAGATAATCTGAATACGTTACATATTGACTTGTCAACAGAAAGAACCGTAATAGGCGTTCACACTGCTGCTAAGCAGCGACATCATGATCTGGGTGTGCATGTCGTCTGCGACTCTCAGAGGAAACGACACTGATTAATCACAATACTAGTGTAGAGTAAATCGCAGCCTGCTGCGTAAAGTTAATATTCTGTTGTTCGTCGTCTTGGCAACTAGCTACAGAGAAGTATTTAAACCGAGACTGGCCACCATAGATGGTACTCAGAGACAGTCAAAACCGAAAAGAAGAACAAAACGTAACAATCATAAGACAATATCATATACTTTTCTGTTTATTTCGACAGGGCTATCTAATTATTCACTGGCTCTTCCTTTTCTTTACTGTTGCGACCATAACTAATAATAACGTTTGATAATGCTGTGAGACCAAGCCCTGAGATTCATAATTTTTGCCTCGCCTCCAGACCTCAGTGCCTCGTGTCAGCTAACATAAATAAATCTCTGTTTCCATAGGTTCTAGTGAGCGGCTTTGGTCAGCAACACGAATAGAATTTTTTTTAAAAATATTATACCTCCTTTCATTTACAGCGAATAATCGATCCTTTAACAGAAATATGCAATGTTGAAAGATAATTCATTTTTCTTTTTATTGTTTACTAGTGAAGTTGAAAAATGTCACTTTCGTATAAATAAACAAATAAATGAATGAATAAAATGAAAGAAAACTCTATCTAGGCTGTGAACTGCCACGGTGAAACATTAAATTCTGTCTTTATTCCCTTAATAAATATCTCAAAAGTGCGGTAAATAAGGCCTTAAAGATACAGAGTGAAACAACAAGTTTACTGTTACCACTCATTTTTTTATTTATTTCCACAAAGATTCTCGAAGGTTTAAATCTCCGTCATCAGGTTGATATATGTATGTGTGTGCATTAATACTGCATGTATGTGTTGGTCTATCACTTTGGAGTAGCCTGTCACACTTTCTCAAGTGGTTAGAGACTTTGTCAGTCGTGTTACGTCACATACACCGTCGCACTTTATTTACAAAGTATTTTTTTAAATCGGTGTTTCTCTACTCGGTGTGCAATATATGACAGTGGACTCACAAATGGGTGGCCACGGATTATCCTTCCAATCTGACACCGCTAAAGTTCAACATCAAATGCAGCAGAAGCGTTTTTTGACAGTTCTTGTTTAATCATCCTATGCAATGCAACCAACGTTTCGTCCATGGACACCACCGCCTTCTTCCTCTGTGATGTCATTTTACACTCTCAAATAAGGGCAACCGTGCCTGTGGTCAAGGGGGAGGACACACTCCCCCACCCGCCTCGTCTCTCAAGGAAGGAAAAAATGTAGAGCAGTCAATGTTTCTGGTACAAGAAAATTATTTAAAGGTCGGTATTACGCAGGTATTTAACAAGACCGGAACTGGAACTTTTTTGTGACTACCAGGGGCGTTTGGTCCGTGCAAAAATAAAAACTACTTACGTGTTTGGGGTAAACCTTTTTTATTACTCAGCATAGTCTCCTTTTACACTTATACACTTCTTCCAACGCTGTTCTAATTTGTTCATCCCTCCCGAATAAAAGGAATTGTCCAAGTACGCAAAACTGCTATTAGTTGCAGCACTCACCACCTCGTTTTAATGAAATCTTTGTCCCGCCAGCCATTTCTTCTAGTTGGAGAAGAAATAGTAGTCCAAGGAAGCCAAGTCTGGAGAATGGGGGGGGGGGGGGGGGGATGTGAAACGAGTTGGAATCTTATTTCCATTAATTTTGCGGTCAGAACTGCTGAGGTGTGTGCTGGTGCATTGTCGTGATGGAAAAGGACTTTTCTGCGGTCCAATCGCCGGCGTTTTTCTTGCAGCTCAGTTTTAAAACGGTCCAATAACGATGAGTAATATTCACCTGTAATAATTTCACCCTTTTCCAGATAGTCGATGAGGATTCCGTTTTGGTCATGCGTGAAGAATCGCGGAACCCATCTTGCGGATAGCTTTCTCACGTCCAAATGTATGTGAAAAATATTATGTACCCGTTCACTCGGAATGCCCACAGCACTGGCAACCTCACCCACCTTAACTCTTCTGTCATCCACCACCATATCATGGATTTTATCAAAGATTTCTGGAGTCGTAACCTCCACATTGCGTCCAGAACGTTCAGCATCACTTGTGCCCATATGGCCATTCCGAAATTTTTTTAACCACTTATAAACTGTTCTAATCGAAGGTGCAGAGTCACCGTAATGTTTCTAAAGCTTCTATTTAGTATTCTGAGGCGTTTTGCCTTTCATAAAGTAATGTTTAATCACCACCCGAAATTCTTTTTCGTCCATTTTTTGACAACCACTCGACTTCTTTGATTCACACAAATACCAAACACAAAAAAGACAAATATGGCTGAAACCTGGTGAACGTTCTTTCCAAAGATACTACTAACTAAACATGACCTTCATATGCGCCGGTGGTACCATCTCTCGGACTTTGCACGGACATTTCAAACGCCCCTCGTACTTACAAGCCGCAATTTGTCTTAAAAAATATTAAAAATTCCATACCACAGGTATTCCTTCCCCCCCCCCCCCCCCTACAAACTATCATATGGGCGCCCTCGCTTTCAAGAAATGTGGGGGGCGGGGGGGGGGGGGGGGGGAAGGGAGGCGGAGTGCACGGAGGTGGACAGCTCAGTGTCAGCTTATTAATTGATGGCGTGCCAGGGTCGTGGATGGCGGCAGGCTGAATTTAAATTTAATGATTGTCATGGTCGATTGTTGCCATTATTACTTCAGGGCTATTTAACAGCGTACAGTTATTCTACTTGTGATAGAGAAATGAGATCCAGATGATCCAGAGTTAAGGATTAATAAGGACTGAACGTACAAGGTTCCATTGTAGTTGTGACGGTAACGTTTCTACGAAGTAAATGATAATTAATTGAAACCCTCAGCTGCCGACAGGTGGCCGGCCGGTGCGGCCGTGCGGTTCTAGGCGCTAGAGTTTGGAACCGCGTGCCCGCTACGGTCGCAGGTTCGAATCCTGCCTCGGGCATGGATGTGTGTGATGTCCTTAGGTTAGTTAGGTTTTAGTAGTTCTAAGTTCTAGGGGACTGGTGACCTCAGAAGTTCAGTTCATAGAGCTCAGAGCCATTAAAACCATTTTTTTTGCCGACAGGTGTTATTGATATACCTCTATGGGGACAGCTGAAAATGTGTGCCCCGACCGAGACTCGAACCCGGGATCTCCTGCTTACATGGCAGACGCTCTATCCATCTGAGCCACCGAGGACACAAATGAATAAGCTGACTGCAGGGACTTATCCCTTGCACGCTTGCCGTGAGACCCACATTGCCAAATGTCCACAATCTACATACCTAATGTTCCTAATGGATATTTGCCCATCCACGATGTGTTGTCTCCAGTATAACTAAAATTTATACGTACTACTAAAAAATAGAATGGAATAAACATTTACTCCAAACGTGGTTAAGAAAGACTAGTAATGGATAAATGCGGTATATGCGCCCTAGTTCCCAGTGATATGTGGCAATTACACTGATCAGCCAGAACATTATGACTACCTACCTAACAGCCGGCTTGTCCATCTTTGACGCGTTCTTCTATGGAAGAAGTGAGGCCTTGGTAAGTCGCTGTCTGGAGTTGGCACCACATATTCACACACAAGTCACCTAATTCCCATAAATTTCGGGGAGAGGGTCGATGAGCTCTGACGCCACGTTCAATTAAATCCGATATGTATTCGTTTGGGTTCAGATCTGGCATTTGGCGGCCAGCACAGCAACTGAAACTCGCCTCTGTGTTCCTCGAACCATACACTACATCTCACTCCAGGCCTTGTAACATGGCGCATTACTTGCTGAAAAATACCATTGCCGTCGGGAAACATGATCGTCATGAAGGGGTGTACGTGGTCTGCAACCAGTCTACGACGATCCTTGGCCGTCATTATGCCTTGCACGAGCTCCGCTGAACCCATGGATGCCCACCCACGTGAATGTTCCTCAGAGCAGTATGGAGCCGCCGCCCGCTTGTCTACGTCCCGCGGTACAGGTGTCAAGGAGCTGTTCCCCAGGAAGACAACGAATTTGCGTCCTCCCATTGGCATGATGAAGAAAGTATCGGGATTTATCACCCCATGCAGCGGTCTACTACTGTGTCATCGTCCAGTGCCGATGGTCACGTGCCCATTTCAGTCGTAGTTACTGATGTGGTGTTAACGTTGGCATGTGCAAGGGTCGTCGGCTGTGGAGACCCATTGTTAGGAGTGTCCGGTGCACGATGTGTTCAGACACACTTGTACTCTGCCCAGCCTTAAAGTCCCAAGTTAGTTCCACCACAGTTCGCCGCCTGTCCTGTTTTACTAGTCTACCCAGCTTACGACATCCGACATCTGTCATCAGGAGTGGCCGCCCAAACCCAGGACGTCTGAACGTGGTTTGACTTTGGTTTCGCCACGTGTTGAAGACACTCACCACAACACTCCTCGAACAATTGACAAGTCGTGCAGTTTCCAATCTTCTCGGGCCGAGCCTCCGGCCATCACAATCTACCCTCGGTCAAACGCAGATACATCGGGCGCCTTCCCCATTCTACACATGGTCAACACACTCACTGATACTACATGCACCAAATGTGCGTCTGGCTTGGCTTGCAGTCGTTCCTCGTTAGGTGACACTGCTTTCGCGTGGAAAGGTTTATGTCGATAGTAGGTCGGTGGTCAACTGTTTTGACTGATCAGTGTAAATCCAGTCTGGTGGTAAGTTTGTAAATACTAAATGAAAACAAATGCTAAATCCTACTTTTTTCGTTTGCACGTGAGAATTTTCCTCTAATGTACACCGCTGTGGCATTAAACTGTGTAACATTAAGTGCCTCTCGAACAGAAACATTTTTGTGAGTTGATTTCGTAATTATTTTACCACGAAAGCAATGTAACTTATTTGGAAATTTTTGTCTTTGAACTTCATAAATACAGAAGAGTATATTATAAAAAGATATGTACTTGCAGAATGTTATCGAAAGTTTATGTTTACCTTCGTCGATGTTTCCGATCACCACTGGAGATGTAGTCATGTTCATGGTCCCCAACTGGTAATTAGTGACCGCTAAGCGATTCAGCATGCTAACCACTTTCTTGTGAGACAGGAGCTATTCGGCATTGCATTACACGTGCCTGCATGCGGTTCCAGCGCTCTGTTAACATGACGGACACGAATGGTCTTTAACCAGTCACCAGGTATGCCATATTCATAAGCTGTAGGACATGTAAGCCTAGCCGTGTGACGTCATCGGTTGTGTCTGTTTAACAGCGCGCCCCGTTTGGCAGCTGACTTCATGATTTCTGAACTGTGTGCCTCTCAGGTTTACGCCGGTATTCTAAATATACACATCGCTCAAAATCTTCCAGTGGTGTACAAAACAACGAAGAATGATATAGCTCTACTCTAAGGAATGGTCTATAAACAAAGATATCGTCAGCAGGTGTTTTGCTTATTTACTGTTATTCACATTCCTTCAGTAAAGCAAATAACTGAGAATTCATTGATAAGATACGGAAACAATGATCTGATTGCTGATGATCTTTTATTGACGTGTGCAGTTTTGAGTTTTGGGATGGTGGAGGTGCTGTCGACTCCAGGTAACATTTTTTGGATGCAGATAGGGTTGGAGACCAAATGATACGGAAAAGAAACTATGTAGGGTTAGTACTGAGAAAAATCAAAAGACGAGATGTAGGTGACCGGGGGCGGAGAGGATTCTGTATTTTACGGACTATAAGCCGCACTTTTTTCTTAGAAAAATTGCCTCCAAAATTCAGGTACGTCTTATACATTAAATTAATATAAAAATCCGCCAATGTTTGATTTAAAATTCCCGCCAGTCTTAGAAATATATTCCATCCCGCTGCAAACCATTCTATATCCGGCAATACTGAGTTCAACTCGTAGCGGCAGTGCACTGGTGCGACGAACGTGAATTGCGGGGACTCGCAAACTTGCTAACACTGTCTCCCTGCCGCCGCGCCAACACAAATCTTCAAATGTGTGTGAATTCCTAAGGGACCAAACTCCTTAGGTCATCGGTTCCTAGACTTAAACACTACTGAAACTAACTTAAACTGACTTAAACTGACTTATGTTAAGAACAACACCCACACCCATTCTCGAGGGAGGACTCGAACCTCCGGCGGGAGAGGCCGCGCAGTCCGTGACATGGCGCCTCAAACCGAGCAGCCACTCCGGCCCGCCATCACAAATTCAGAACACTGTCTAGTCTATGATGCGTCATTGCAGTCTACGGTGCCAGTGAACTTGAATAGAGAGTGACTTTTGTTATCGATAACAGTACAATATTTTTGTTAGTAGCTAGTTTCGTAATGGAAAAAAATAAAAGGTATCCTATGATGCGGGCTATGAATAGAAGCCAGCCTGGGTGGCCGAGCGGTTCTAGGCGCTACAGTCTGGAGCCGAGCGACCGCTACGGTCGCAGGTTCGAATCCTGCCTCGGGCATGGATGTGTGTGATGTCCTTAGGCTAGTTAGGTTTAAGTAGTTCTAAGTTCTAGGGGACTGATGACCTCAGAAGTTAACTCCCATAGATCTCAGAGCCATTTGAGCCATTTTTTATAAATAGAAAATGGTTCAAATGGCTCTAAGCCATTTATAGCGGCCGGCTATAAATAGAAAGTAATAACATGTGAAGAGGAACATGGAAACAGAGCATATGAGCGACATTTAAGCCCTCCACCAACAGAAGAAACATGTCGAGGTTGGCGGGCTTCTAAAGAAGAACTGAAAAAATGGAGATTAAATGCGCAAATAGAGGACTGAATGCAAAATGGCCAAAACTAGAAGATTAATTGTTGAAATGGCTTCAAGGAACACCGTCAAAGTGTCACTGGAATTAATATAAAAATGATTAAAATACACGATCGTAAGCTAGCGCCACACTGGAAATTAATAGACTTTAAGGGCGGAATTAGTCGATGTTACAGGTTTATGAAGCGTCCTAGACTAATACGAACCAAAACCAAAATATCTCAGGAAATGACACAAAAGTACGAAGAGAAAATATCTTTCCATCGCTATATTCTTCAACATCGAAAGAAAACCAGTGTGGAACTAAGACAAAGAGAGAATATGAACGAAACTCCTCTGACATTTGATGTGTCGAGTGACAGAACTGTTGCCATGACAGGTGCTAAAGCTGTCACTATAATAACAAGAGTATATGAAAAAATTCATTACACTGTTTTCCTTTCATGTTATGCTGACGGTATTAAACTTAATCTAATGACCATTTTCAAGCGCAAAACAATGCCAAAACCTGCTGAATTACCGCTAGGTGTTGTTCACGTACATGGCAATAGTTGGAAAGACGATGCTGGTATGAAATTATGAATTAACGGTGTAGGAGATAAGAAAAGGTGCGTTATTGATGAAGAGTTCTCTTCTTGCGCTAAATCAGTTTAGCAGTAATTTAAAAATTGTTTGAAAGTGAAACTGTGACACGGAAATAAAGAGCTTGCCGTTTTTCCGGAAGTGCTTACTTCACAACTGCAACCTTTTGACGTCTCGATAAAAACACGATTTAAAGTGTATATGAGAAAACAATAGAACATATGGAAGATGGATGATGGATGAAACCAAGATGAATTCACGCCAAAGAGAGCTTTGACACGCCCTACAAACAAACAAGTGTGTCAGTGGATAAAACAGTCGTGGTGTAGAGGGAAGACGTTATTGTTAAATCTTTCAAGAAGTAACTATCTTGATGGGCGTTAAGACCGTTTTATTTATGAAGGGGGCAACGATGACGACGAAGAGGAAGAAGAAAGTTCGTCCTCGTCTCACCACCACCGTAACAGGATATGGCAGGCTCTTATCCCCACGATATCTCTTTCTAGATAATAAGTGACATGTGTACCAAATCTGGTGGAAAGCGATCCAATGGTTTAGGGGCTTTTTACCCGCGACTTTGCCGACGTACCGACGGGTCAACTATATTTCACATATATTTAACGTATCGGACACATGCTTTCACCCATATTTTACCTGTGCCTTCAGCGAATTTCGTTCTGCAGTTTCATTTTCACGCAACTCAATGTTTGCGACATAATATTTCCTGCACTATGATATCTCTTCGTGCTTGCTAAACTCTACCTTGGCAAGGGAGGTCGCCGCATCTCTACCCAACTGAGAACGTCTGCACTATTATGGGCAGGGCCCTCCAAACAGCTCGGGAATTTGACGATCTAACTCGCCAATTGAACAAAATTTGGCACGATATTTCTCAGGAGGACATCCGACAATTCCATGAATCAATGTTGAGCCAAATAATTGCTTGCATAAGCGCCGGTGGACCAACGCGTTATTGAATTCTTCAATTTGTGAAGCTCTCTCTCTATCTTGAATAAATTATCCAATTTTTCTGAAATTTTACTGATTTGTTTGTCTGTAGACGTACATAACATCTACAGATTTCCGTCCCATTCAGATAATTACTTCGAGGTGCGTCAGTTTTTTTCGACTTCGAATGTAATTTAATAAAATGATTTCGTCCCAAATGAAAGTTATCCGTAATTCATGCTATCTCATATTAAGAATTGACAATGAATCATTTCAGACCCCAACAGATCCAAAGGACGTGCAATAGCAGTACAAATTGCTAAGAGCGGGTAGATGTGATGTGTTATTACGCGCGCAGCACTAAAGGTGCTATTTCTGGTCTATTTGCACAGGTGACAGTGAGCTGCCTGCTGGATGTAAACAAGTCACTTTCAGGTAGTCGGTCGGAAGGTATGATGAACACAAGGTTACACCTGGTCTCTACTTCGCCGTCACGTATCGGCAATACGCTCCAGCCGGCTCATCATCTTTTGCCGTCTGATTCCAGACAGTAGTTTAAAAGCATTGTGGTAAATCCAATTAGTCTATTCTCTAAATGACACTTGTCTGCAAAACATAAGGACGAAGGTAACTTTGGCATGATCTGTTATTGGCAAGTAACATAGCTTATTGAGACGTGGACCACATACAGAAAGAACTGCTACAGTACAGTAACATACAGTACTGATGGTAACTACAATAAAGACGCAATATTTCCTTTTGTACACATGGCTCGAGGATGGTCAGACTGTGGCCGAAACCGACTGTAAAAATAAACATAAGTACAGCTGCGTATTGCGTCCTGCAGGTATTTCTGAACTCGTCGTATGTAAGTAAAGGAATTGGTGTCTGCTTCCACTTCCATGTTCTCAGTTATCCTGGAACTTATCTCAGATTATATGATACTTTGATAGAGTGAAAATTCTTCGGCTTGATGCTGAAAGAGTTCCTCACATCAAAAATGAACATATTTATCGGCTTCGTCCCCTATTATGTCAATGCACATTGTCCAACGTTTCTTCCGTAAATTATTTCTATCTTTGAAATGTCTAAGAGATATTGATCTCCCTACCAACCAGCACTAATTTCTCCGAATTCCATTGACAGGAATTGCTCTCCAAGGTGTCATCTGATTCTGCCGTCTCCCTTCGTGTTGCCCATTCAGGTATCAACGACGTCTGAAAATATTTCTTCCAGATATCCACTGGTGAGAAAAAAATCATGGTATACCTCTAATATCGTGTCGGACCTCCACTTGCACCGCATAATGCAGCCGTGACATGGACTCAATAAGTCGTTGGAAGTCCTCTGCAGAAATACTGAGACTTGCTGCCTCTATAAACGTCCATACATGCGAAAGTGTTGCCACTGCAGGATTCTGTGCACGAACTGACATCTCTATTCTGTGCCATAAAATTCAGATGAGATTCGTGTCAGGCGATGTGAGTGGCCAAATCATTCGCTCGAACTGCCCAAAATGTTCTTCATACCAATGGGAAACAATTGTGGCCGAGTGACGTTATCTATAAAAGTTCCATCAATGTTTGGGAACATGGAGTCCATGAACGGCTGCAGATGGTCTCAACGTAACCGAACATAACCATTCACAGTCAACGATAGGTTCAGTTTGGTCAGACGACCCAGTCCATTCGATGTTAACATAGCCCACGCCATTATGGAGCCACCATCAGCTTCCACAGGGCCCTGTTAGCAACTTGGGTCCATGGCTTCCTGGGGCCTCCGCCACACTCGAGCCGTACCAAAAGCTCTTACCAACTGACATCTGGACTCATCTGTTTAGGCCACGATTTTCCAGTGGTCTAGAGACCAACGGACATGGTCACGGGGCCAGGAGGTGCGCTGCAGAAGAAGTTGTGCTGTTAGCAGAGCCTCTCGCGTCGGTCGTCTGCTGTCATAGCCCATTAGCTCCAGATTACGCCGCACTGTCCCAAGCTATACGTTCGTCGTTCAAATGGTTCAAATGGCTCTGAGCACTATGGGGCTTAACATCTGAGGTCACCAGTCCCCTAGAACTTAGAACCACTTAAACCTAACTAACCTAAGGACATCACACACATCCATGCCCGAGGCAGGATTTGAACCTGCTACCGTAGCGGTCGCGCGGTTCCAGGCTGAAGCGCTTAGAACCGTTCGTCGTTCATCCAACACTGATTTCAGCAGTTACTTTACGCATTGTTGCTTGTCTGTTGGCACTGACAACTCTACGCCAACGCCGCTGCTTTCGGTCGTTAAGTGAACGCCGTCGGCCAATGAATTGTCCATCATGAGAGGTAATGCCTGAAATGTGGTATTCTCAGCACATTCTTGACACTGTGGATCTCGGAATATTGAATTCTCTAAAGATTTCCAAAATGGAATGTCCCATGCGTCTAGCTTCGATTGCCATTCCACGTTCAAAATCTGTTAATTCCCGTCGTGGGGCCCTAATCACGTCGGAAACCTTTTTACATGAATCACCTGAACACGCTAGCTCCTCCAATGTCCTGCCCTTTTATCCTTGCGTACGCGTTACTACCGCTATCTGAATATGTGCAGATCGCTATCCCATGACTTTAGCTATTACAGCGCAAAGTAACTCGTTTGAAAACCTGGAATCAACACTAAATGAAGACCTAGCTACACTGAAAAAATACTATGACACATGGCACCTAAAAATCAATGTGACAAAAACATAAGCACAGTCATGCATCTAAACAACAAGGAAGCGAGAAGGGAACTGCGCCTGGTTATAAATGGTAAAGCTGTCAGCCACGAGAAATACCCAAAATATCTCGGTGTTAAGCTAGATCGCAGCATGACTTTCTGACAACAGCTAACTGATACTGCCAAAAGCTGAAGACGAGAAATAACTTGCTCAACAGACTGGCAGGCACCACTCGGGGTTGTGATGCTGCCACTCTACGAACTGCTGCACTGGCACTGGTGTTTTGCGCTGCAGAATACTGTGCCCCAGTCTGGAGCAGAAGCCCGCACGCCAAAAAAGTGGATGTACAACTAAATGCCACTCTGAGAACAGTCACCGGCACTCTCAGGCCAACTCCCGTTGAGTGGCTTCCGGTGCTGGCAAACATCGCTCCTGCTTCCATACGTAGAGAGAAAGCAACCCAGAACATAGTAGAAAATATTGATGCAAACCCAAGGCTACGCTTACATTGGAGGACCCACGAGACTCAAGTCCAAGAAATCTATCGTATGGAGCAGAACATTGGGCACAGAGGGTCCGGTGCTGAATGGAAGAATGCATGGCAGGGTCTGAGAAGAGGCGTCGTGGAAAACCATCACCTAATCCACGACCCAACCAAAAGGGCTGAAGGCTTCAATCTCAACAGGAAACACTGGTCGGCTCTATACAGGTTTCGCACGGGAGTTGGACGAAGCAGACAGCAAACAACCAAATGGGGCTATAAAGACGATTCGTGTTGTGACTGTCCCGAGGTACAAACAATGGACCATCTTATGGTTTGTAACATTCATGGTTTCAGAGACGGCTCTCTGATTTTGCTCCACAACTTAACGGACAATGTCAGGAAATGGCTCCATAATCTTAATGTTCCTGTGTAATTAATTGTCTTCAATTTATGTGATTTTTGTTCAATTTCATGTAATAATGTAGTTTCCCTGAGATAATTGTAATATAATAACTGATGAATTTGTTTCCACATTATAAGTTCCAAACTTTTATTGTGATTCATACTAATCTTATCTGTTCTTTGTAAAATGTATCTGGCAGATCGAACGAGAAATAAATCTAACCTCAGGGTATGATTCTTTCTACCAGTAGTCGAACCGACTGCAATAATGTCAACAGCTACCACACTAACGTGAGACTTCATCTACGGAGTGGTTTTGTAGTAGGGAATCAAAGATAGCTGTTGAGTGAATACATGCGTAGAATCACCCAGCTGAACGGCTGCCTACAGCAACTTCGCAGACACAAGACGGCTCAGCAGAATTTCCTGCGCCTCGAGGCAAGCAACGGTGCCTTCTGAACTGCACATGCGCTGTAGGAACGGAGGCAGCCAGCAGCCGTAACGAAGTTTGGCGCGGAGATGCGCCGGCTGTGAATTTCCGGCGGCGCTGCCGTCGGCGGCAGCCCCTTCCCTCCTGCGAGTTAGCGCGGTCCGCCAATCGTGCAACTTCCTTCCTGTCTGTGACTCCTCCTTCTGCCTCTTACGTTAACATCCCTCGTCTCGTCTCAGCAAACTGTTTTTTGTCTTTAAACTTTAACACTGTTGCTGAAGAACCCATCGCACAGGTAATTTAACTACTTTTCGATAGGTATTGTCGGTAGATGGGTATTTAACTAGTTACACATTATATCTCAGTTTTTCGAGCTACAGATCTACCGGTACATTAAATGGAGCATGCCGTTGTCGTTGTCATGAAACTGCTGTGGGTCATGCCGGATGGACTGTTAGCTGTTTTTTTTATGTTTTATTGCCACATTGTATTTTTGATTGCGTTTCCTTTCTTACTCGTTCACTGTTCTACGTGTTATGCATTTGACAACACGACTTCCAAGTTAATTTCCCTGCATTTTGCAGTTACTTGGATATCGATGTGTATTAACAAAACCTTTTACTAACTGTACAAGAAATGTAACGGAGAACTCTGTCTACAAGCTGATAAGTGATGCTTCTTCATCTATTGTGAAAAAAATTTGTTTACGTTCAGTGTTTCCAAGTTTCGTGAAGATAACTCAACGCAGCATCTGCGGCTAACCGACCGCTTTCTACAAAGTGGTGCCGGGTCTGTTCCTAAGCTAAGTAACGTAGCTTGATATGGTACCACGGTATTTAGCTTTTTATGTTTGACCGTGTCTTATTCTGGCATGTATTAGTTTATTTTATGCCTCTCAAGAAGGCTAGATTACTCTAGCTCAAGCCTGGGTAAAGACCAGTAACTTTTCGCAACTGAGTCGGATCTTTGATGTATTAACTAAAAGACTGGTTTCGTCCAGTGATATGACACTGCCACATTCTGTCTGCTACTATGAAGACAGCATTTTGGCACAGATAGCGAGCCGCAGACCAGCGTGGTGACATGGTGGAAAGCACAGGTGGCTGGGTGGCTTTATATGACGAGGGTACTGGAAAGTTGGAACACTGCTAAGACAAATGTCAAAATTGGAGAGGCGACTAAGAAGAGAAGTAGTTGCAAGGTGTAGCTAAATATTGCAAATAAAACATTTTTGATTTTCACTATGGTTTCCATTGCACTACCAATCGCAGCTCGAAATATATATAGCCCTTCTATGATCGTAATTATGAACTGCTTTTATCTATTGTATTTATGTAAATCGTTTTATTCCTCGGCACATAAGCTTTGTTTCTAAAAAAATTAGCTAATGTATGTGTTTAATTAATAAGAGTTGGAGTTGTCATGCTACACTTCAGTATCCCAGATCTCGCTCCTCTACAGAAATGCGCAAGAATACTTTTTGTTTACAAATTATCGTGGGTTAAACATACTTTATTAAATAAAAGACTTAAGACTGACCAAATCACCCGCACACACACACACACACACACACACACACACACGCACGCACGCACGCACGCACGCACGCACACACCCTATCATCCACATTTTAAGTGTGTGATACAATTTTTTCATTAGGTTAAAGAATAAAAGTTAAATAATAATGTGTTCAGCCGTTAAGATGTCATATTAATTTCATTAGGTTAAATAATAAAAGTTAAATAATAATGTGTTCAGCCGTTAAGATGTCATATTAATATACGATGTTTAAAAATCTTTGCGACAAACGTCTAGAGTGATAGATCACGTCATGGGGAACAACTTTTGTTAAAGACAGTGTGTGCTGACGCTTCGTTGTAAGCAGATTCTACATCCTGGCAGGAAGTTGTTGTCCAAAAGTCAGGCGCCAGCCAAATTCTGTACCTGACACAACATACGAAGAAGGTCACGCGTACGATACAGTCAACAAAAGGTTGCTCCTCCAGGAACTTTATAACGAACTCAGAGATTATCATTTCGTCCCGAGCGGTCTAGGGCGCTGCAGTCATGGACTGTGCGGCTGGTCCCGGCGGAGGTTCGAGTCCTCCCTCGGGCATGGGTGTGTGTCTTTGTCCTTAGGATAATTTAGGTTAAGTAGTGTGTAAGCTTAGGGACTGATGACCTTAGCAGTTACGTTCCATAAGATTTCACACACATTTGATTTTTTTTAACCATTTCGTCAATATCTTTGAGTCTCTCTTGCAAAATAGACAATTTTACGTCGTTCTCGATAGCAAGAAGAGCCGATGGAGAAACCGAAGAAATGTCTGGCCCAACGGAGTGTTCCCACCCTCTCCCTTTTTAGGCCACACACAAACGACCAGCCAACCCCTAATCGTACTAAGCATTTCCTATTCGCAGATGAATTGGCAATCACAGCTCATGGGAGAATTTCTGAGAAAGTACTTTCAAGAGGGCTCTTGTTTAAGTAAAACTCTCCTCCATCATTCTTACTGAAGTTTTAAATATTTTGTCTTGTACCTTACCCCACACGCAGCCACAGATTGTTCCTGACAAGCAGAGAGAAATTTCATACTGAGTCGATTCTTTTCTGTAGCTGCAACAATTGCTTATTTCATTTTGCTTTCAAGAACGTCAGTAAAACAAAACAGCATGCTCAAATATCACTTTGCGTTCTTGTGAGCAAACAATGCGTTGTCAGAATTTTCTGCTGTTGTTCTAAGTAAGTAGACTAATTTACAGTGAACAATGAATGTAATCTTAAACAGTTATTTTCTTTCGACTTCAGTGCTATTTTATTTTGTGGATAACTATCATAACTGCCATGACGTACTTCAGTATTGAATTTCAGTTAAATTGTTTTCACTGAGTACACAATTAGTTTCTTTTTGGATTTCATGAGATTCATTTTCATTATTTCAAGTTCAGAATGTCACTAAAGTCAAAGTTTTGTTTCATGATACCGTTTACAAGCGCAATACAGGGCCAACCGACAGTCACTACTGCTCAGCAGTTGAATACGATATCTTAATCCGCACGTTGAACGAGGAGAAAGTTTTTGAAAAAGCATATTCATAATTTCACACATAAACTCATGCTCATAAATTAAGGATAATTGCAGAATGTGGTGCCACACAACTGGTACTACACAAAACTGGCGCTCATAGCATAGGCACATAGGTAACACACACGACACAGATCTGTAAGTCCACGGTATTGGTGATAAGTTGAGAAAACCTCCCCGAAACACATGTGCTACTAAACGCCACTGTTTCCTGCGCATGTACCCCGACATCAATATGGGTTATGATCACCATGCACACGTACACAGGCCGTACAACGGGTTGGCATATTCTGAATCAGGTGGTTGAGCAGCTGCTGAGTTAAAGCCTCTCATTCTTGCACCAGTGCCTGTCGGAGCTCCTGAAGTGTAATAGGGGTTTGAAGACGTTCAGCGACACGTCGACCGAGAGCATCCCTGACGTGCTCGATGGGGGTACAGATCTGGAGAACAGGCAGACCACTTCATTCGCCTGATATCTTCTGTTTCCAGGTACTCCTCCACGATGGCAGCTCGGTGGGGCCGTGCGTTATCATCCATCAGGAGGAAGGTGAGACCCACTGCACCCCCGAAAAGGCGGACATACTGGTGCAAAATGACGTCCCGATACACCTCACTTGTTACAGTTCCTCTGTCAAAGACATGCAGAGGTGTACGTGCACAAATCATAATCCTACCCCACACCATCAGACCACGACCTCCATACAGGTCCCTTTCAAGGACATAAGTGATTGGTATCTGGTTCCTGGTTCACGCCAGATGCAAACCCGGCACGATTCACTGTTCAGACTATATCTGGACTCGTCTGTGAACATAACTTGGGACCACTGTTCCAATGACCATGTACTGTGTTCTTGACACCAGACTTACGGGATCTCCTGTGACCAGGGATCAGTGGAATGCACCTTGCAGGTCTCCTGGCGAATGAACTATGTCTGTTCAGTCGCCTGTAGACTGTGTGTCTGGAGACAACTGTTCCAGTGGCTGCAGCAAGGTCCCGAGCAAGGCTACCTGCGGTACTCCGTGGCCATCTGCGGGCACTGATGGTGAGATATTGGTCTTCTTGTGGTATTGTACACTGTGGACGTCCTGTACTGCAGCGCCTGTCTGCTGGAATCGTTGCCATAATCTTGAGATTACACTGTGTGGCACACGGAGGGCGCGTGCTACGACCTGCTGTGTTTGACCAGCCTCCAGTCGCCCTAGTATTCTACTCCTCATAACTTCATCAATATATGTTCTTTGAGCCATTTTCAACACACAGTCGCCAGTAGCACGTCTGAAAACGTCTGCACACTTACTCGCCGCACCGTACTCGGACATTCACCAACACACCTCTGCGTATGTGGACTGATGCCAGCGCCACCGTGCAACGACCACAGGTCAAATGCACCGCATGGTCATACCCCGAGGTGATTTAAACCTGAAAACTGCCCAACAGAGCATTGTTTCACCATGTATTAGCATTATCCTTATTTTATGAGCATGAGTGTAGATGCATTTATTTACAATATTGGCAATTGCTATGACGTTCGTTAGACTTACTTTCAGTTATTACATAATTTGCGATGGTTGTGGCATGTCCTTCTTCTCTGTAGTTTCTGTGCGTAGGCCACACAAGCTAGAAATCATTTTAAGTTGACATCAATTTGGAGGAAGCGACATTTGCCACGGTAGTCGGAGGTAGTGGTGGACAGACCAATGTATCCTACATCTGAAACAGCCCATTCCGTGGTTCACAGCCTGAAATGTTTTGGGATCTGCAGAAATGTCAACACCTCCCATCTCCGCACTGTTGCCACTCCGCAGGGTTGCAACAAACTGGGCGCCTGTGAACGGTAACACTGTGGCCCGGACGGAGGAAGGAGCTTACCCGTGTGTGCGCGCCGTGCCTCACTTGCCTGGGACGCGCCGCCGTGGCCGGAGATTGGCGGCTGCCGCCGGCGACGGCCGCCCATTGGCGCTAATTGGGCGCGCTCGGCTTTTGTCTCCGCAGCGGGGCGCGGCGCAGACAGCGGCGACGCCGTGACGCCGTGCCAGGCGCGTGAAAGCGGACCGAGCACACTACAGCATCGCTAAATTTCCCATGCGCAGTTGAACTGTCAGCTGTAATCCGGTTACGGTGGAAGTGCTACTGTACGATTAACGGATGCTTACAGCATTAATACGAAATTGCGCATGCTTGCCATTGCACTTTGTTCGTCTAAGTTTAACACAATAGTAAACATTGCGCTATGTGGTGTATACATATGCAGACTGAAGCGACGAATGAAAATCTATACTCGAACCCAGGTATCCTGCTCACTAGGCACAGGCGATAACCAGTACGCGACTCTGGCACACTGGCTTTGCTCAATTACACGGATTATCCTCCCCTAATTAAAGTTAGAACGCCTCTCGAATGCTTTTCGATTTTAGGGGGAACACCAAATGGCTGAGGTGCAGGGATGGCGGTTATCACTGAAACAAGCAGTTCCTTTCGTCTCTGGTTTAATCCGACTGTTAAAAGCGCTCAAAATAACCAATTTTTGGAATTTTACTTCCAGAAATCAACGCGGGCTCTCAACAAATATTAAAAAATTCTAATGAAGGTGAAGAAGTGGGGGCCGCGTGGGATTAGCCGAGCGGTCTAAGGCACTCTGGTCATGGACTGTGGGGCTGGTCCTGGCGGAGGTTCGAGTCCTCCCTAGGGCATGGGTGTGTGTGTGTTTGTCCTTAGGGTAATTTAGGTTAAGTAGTGTGTAAGCTTAGGGACTGATGACCTTAGCAGTTAAGTCCCATAAGATTTCACACACATTTGAACATTTTGAACAAGTGGGAGATAACGATAGATACTGCATTGCCAGAAATCGGTCTCATTGTCTCCAGCAGAAAAAGCGAAGATGAAATAAACATGCAACAGTGAAGGCGAAGGATTACCAGTTGACGACTTTCCTACATTGTCACTTTCGTATGGTATCAGTTTTTCACCCTGAAGCAAGCGCGAAATGAAAGGTTCAGTTACTGTCGCAAGTTTATAGGACGTCAATAAAGTTATAAGTAAATCAGTGAAATTAACCTTTTCTCCCAAGGAACACTGTGGATGTTTTCTCCTTCGTATGATGTCGCAAGTTTGTTGCGCCGCCTCCTGCTTTTAATCTTTTAAACCAATGCAACATTGCACTTCACTGCCACTGCACTTCGAAAGTACCTCCAAACTAAGGATGGTACCATTCTACAATACAGCTGATGTCTGAGGATGACAGCGAGAAACCACTATATAGACCAGGTGGAGTTAAGTCTTTGACACTGCAAGCACATGTGGACCATCTAGGAGGCTACGCCACACAGTAAAAGGTACGTAATTGCCTCTGCAATGCTGTACCAATTCTTTTGTCATGTGTAGATGTGATATATTTAAATTTTCCTTGAGACATTTGCTTCTCACCTTTGTCTACGATAATGACAGAAGCTGAGGGAATTAATTAAAATTGTGCCAAAGCCGAGGCTTGAACCCGGGTCTCCTCCTTACTTACTAGGCAAATGTGTTAGCCTTTTTCTTTTTTAATTTCATTTTGTTCATGTTCGTTGGTTGCATCTGCTCGTGGCGGACGTCACAAGACACCCGTTTCAGTTCGTCGTTGACCCATTAACTCACTTTTTTTTATTACAGAGGGCAACTAACCCTCTGACCGAACACGCTGAGTTACCTTGCCAGCTCCATCACACCACCACAGCATTTTAGCTAACACGGCTGCATGGACTGCCCTAGTACAATTCATGTCTTCAGCTTATTTTCCCCTATTTAGATCGTCACAATTGCCGGGGCTCTCCGCTATTGGAACAGCACCCCAGTGTTGGACATAATAGGGAAACCATGCCTGTAGCCCGCTCCTGTGCCCGAGCGGTTCTAGGCGCTTCAGTCCGGAACCACGCGGTTCCTACGGTCGCAGGTTCGAATCCTGCCTCGGGCATGGATGTGTGTGATGTCCTTAGGTTAGTTAGGTTTCAGTAGTTCTAAGTCTAGGGGACTGATAACCTCAGATGTTAAGTCCCATAGTGCTTAGAGCCATTTGAATCATTTTTGAACCATGCCTGTACCTCAGTCGTAGGTGATCTATAGATCAGATATAATTAAATAATAAATAACATGTCATGTACCGAAAGACCTCGGAAACAGTGACAATCTAAGTAGGGTAAAATAAGTTGAAGAGATGAATTTTAATCATTTCTTCAGCTTCTATCATTATCGTAGATAAGGATGAGACTCAAATATCTCGACGTAAATTTAGTTATATCAGATCTGTAGATCAACAACGCCTGAGGTACCTTCAGGATTTCTCTATTACTTCCAACGCTGGGGTGCTATTCCAATACCACAGAGCCTCAGCAGGAGCGACAATCTAAGAAGGGGAAAATAAGCTGAAGATATGAATTGCAGTTTATCTTAGGGAGAGCAATGGACTAGGGTAGTCTATGCAATTGTATTAGCTACGCTTAAGCATGTATCGAGTAGCGCTGATATCGATTATAATGACAGCGTTATGGTCGCTTCTTTTTTTTTGCGCCTCAGAACGAGCGAGGGAGTCACGTAGAGGTGTTTAACCGTGTGGTTGGTGTGAAGATGCTAAGGAATCGAGCTAAGAGAACAAGTAAATTTTGTGGCTATAAAGGTGTTTGATGCTGTTAATCATTCTTGTACCTCACGTGACGTAATCAGCGGTTCGCGAAGTCAAAAACCACGAGAACAATCGCGAGAACATGATTAGATGCCGCGAGCATGGAACTTGGATTACCAATATTGCCACGAACGCCGCATCTGGGTTGCAGTGTGGGATGATGTATTGTGGTGTAGTGTTGCTGTATGTATCAGTGTATCAACATCCTTGTTACTTTGTGAAGCGTGTAACAGTGCAGCCCTGTGTAGTGCAAGTGTTAAAAAGGTCACTAGGCTGAAACTTAAATTTCGGTAATTGGCACTCCTTTATTCCTCTTGTCAGTTATCATTTATTACAGCAATACTCAAGCTGCTGCTCCTAGACTGCACGGGAAGAAGCGAATGACGATTGGATTTACGATGTGAGTGGGAAGGAATACCAAATACAGACGAAACTATAACCCCCCCTCCCCCATTCGCTTACATACTGCTACGGCGGTGTAATGGCTAGCACCCCAGCCTAGTAAGCAAGGAGACCTGAGTTCAAGCCGACATGGTAGCTTAGCGTGTTCAGTCAGAGGGTTCTATTCCACCCGTGAGTTTCTCAACAAGTGCAGTAGACCATTGTAATGAGAATTTATTATTTTTTAATTTTTGACAATACTTGGTTGTAACAGCCAAGTAACTACCTACTGTGTGAATGAAGGATGTATGGCAACCAGATGTCAGTCTTAAGTCTGTAAATAGTGGAAGTTTAATTTTAAATCTTGTACATAATCTGACTGTTCTTAACTTACAGATCTGTGTCGTGTGTGTTCCCTATGTGCCTATGCTATCAGCGCGAGTTTTGTGTAGTACCAGTTGTGTGTCACCACATTCTGCAATTATCCTTAATTTATGAGCATGAGTTTATGTGTGAAATTATGAATATTCTTTTTCAAAAACTTTCGCCTCGTTCAACGTGCGGCTTAAGATATCGTATTCAACTGCTGAGCAGTAGTGACTGTCGGTTGGCCCTGTATTGCTCTTGTAAACGGTATCATGAAACAAAACTTTGACTTATTCTGAACTTGAAATAATGAAAATGAATCTCATGAAATCCAAAAAGAAACTAATTGTGTACTCAGTGAAAACAATTTAACTGAAATTCAATACTGAAGTACGTTATGGCAGTTATGATAGTTATCCACAAAATAAAATAGCACTGAAGTCGAAAGAAAATAACTGAGGATCACTGAAATAAATAATTTACTTTAATTTTTGACAATACTTGGTTGTAATACTCAAGAAACTAGCAAATGTCTGAATGATGGATTTAATGAAAGCAGGTGTAATTATTAAACCTGTAAATATTAGAAGTTTAAATTTAATTCATGTACATAATTTTACTGTTTATTGACTGAGGATCATTAAAATTAATGAAACTCAAGTGTTTCTAATTAAATTTTTGTAATGTGTTTATCTGACATGTTCCACACCCAGGAGATTTCCCTCTTTTATGGGTCTATGGAATGAAGAATTAATCTAATTTAATCTAATCTAATCTAGCTGCCTTCTGTAACAAAAAAACTGAGTGAATGAAACACTGATGAATTGGAATGGGTGTCACGGGACGTTCGCCCCAAACAAATGCAGTGAACAATAATGAACGACATGAGACCAACAAGCAATGGGAATTTTACGAATAAGCATTACTATTTTGTTAAAAAAATAAGTTTCATTTAAAAAACCAAAACTTTTAGCACAGTTACTATGGCAAATTGATATTGCAATTTTTTATCTAGTTATCATTAAAAAAACTAACAACCTGTTATAGCCGAGATGAAAGAAATATAAAAACATACCGATTATTGAGAGCTAAAATACCGGTATCAGTTTTAACTAATAAGATTCATGCAAAATCACAGTGTGACTACCGCATGTGCCTAGTGAGCAAGGGACCCATGTTCGTATGCCAGCCTTGGCACAGATTTTCATTTGTCACTTCAGTCTGTATATACAGGGTGGTCCACTGATAGTGACCGGGCCAAATATCTCACGAAATAAGCGTCAAACGAAAAAACTACAAGGAACGAAACCTGACTAGCTTGAAGGGGGAAACCAGATGGCTCTATGGTTGGCCCGATATATGACGCTGCCATAGGTTCAAAAAGGGTTCAAATGGCTCTCAGCACTATGCGACTTAACTTCTGAGGTCACCAGTCGCATGGAACTTAGAACTAATTAAACCTAACTAACCTAAGGACATCACACACATCCATGCCCAAGGCAGGATTCGAACCTGCGACCGTAGCGGTCGCTCGGCTCCAGACTGTAGCGCCTAGAACCGCACGGCCACTCCGGCCGGCGCTGCCATAGGTCAAACGGATATCAACTGCGTTTTTTAAAAAAATAGAAACCCCTATTTTTATTACATATTCGTGTAGTACGTAAATAAATATGACTGTTTTAGCTGGATCAGTTTTTTCGCTTTGTGACAGATGGCGCTGTAATAGTCACAAACATATGGCTCACAATTTTAGACGAACAGTTGCTAACAGGTATGTTCTTTAAATTAAAGTACAGAACGTAGGTACGTTTGAACATTTCATTTCGGTTGTTCCAATGTAATACATGTTCCTTTGTGAACTTACCATTCCTGAGAACGCATACTATTACAGCGTGATTACCTGTAAGTACCACATTAATGCAATAAATGCTCAAAATGATGTCCGTCAACCTCAATGCATTTGGCAATACGTGTAACGACATTCCTCTCAACAGCGAGTAGATCGCCTTCCTTAATATTCGCACATGCACTGAAAATGTCAGGCGCTGTCGGCGGATCACGATAACAAATATCCTTCAAATTTCCTCACACAAAGAAATCCGGGGACGTCAGATCCGGTGAACGTGCTGGCCATGGTATGGTGCTTCGACGACCAATCCACCTATCATGAAATATGCTATTCAATAGCGCTTCAACTGCACGCGAGCTATGTGCCGGACATCCTTCATGTTGGAAGTACATCGCCATTCTGTCATGCAGTGAAACATCTTGTAGTAACATCGGTAGAACATTACGTAGGAAATCAGCATACATTGCACCATTTAGATTGCCATCGATAAAATGGGGGCCAATTATCCTTCCTCCCATAATGCCGCACCATACATTAACCCGACAAGGTCTCTGATGTTCCACTTGTGGCAGCCATCGTGGATTTTCCGTAGCCCAATAGTGCATGTTATGCCGGTTTACGTTACCGCTGTTGGTGAATGACGCTTCGTCGCTAAATAGAACGCGTGCAAAAATTCTGTCATCGTCCAGTAATTTCTCTTGTGCCCAGTAGCAGAACTGTACACGGCGTTCAAAGCCGTCGCTATGCACTTCCTTGTACATAAAAATATGATACGGGTGCAATCGATGTTCATGTAGCATTCTCAACACCGACGTTTTTGAGATAACCGATTTTCGCGCAGTTTGTCTGCTACTGATGTGCGGATTAACCGGGACAGCAGCTAAAACACTTACTTCGGTATCATCATTTGTTGGAGGTCGTGGTTCACGTTTCACATGTGGCTGAGCACTTCCTGTTTCCTTAAATAACATAACAATCCGGCGAACAGTCCGGACACTTGGATGATGTCGTCCAGGATACCGAGCAGCATACATAGCACACGCCAGTTGGGCATTTCGATCACAACAGCCTTACATCAACACGATATCGGCCTTTTCCGCATTTGGTAAACGGTCCATTTTAACACGGGTAATGTATCACGAAGCAAATACCGTCCGCACTGGCGGAATGTTACGTGATACCACGTACTTATACATTTGTGACTATTAAAGCGGCATCTATATCAAAGCGAAAAAAGTGGTCCAACTAAAACATTAATATTTCTTTACGTACTACACGAATATGCAATAAAAAATGGGAGTTCCTATTTTAAAAAACGCAGTTGACATCCGTTTGACCTATGGCAGCGCCATCTAGCGGTCCAACCATAGCGCCATCTGGTTTCCCCCTTCAAGCTAGACAAGTTTCGTTCTTTGTAGTGTTTTCGTTTGATGCTTATTTCGTGAGATATTTGGCCCGGTCACTATCAATGGACCACCCTGTATACATCATAGATGCTTGACACTTGAAAAGGTCTTTCAAACCATACAGTTTTTATTTGATTAAAGCGCCTATGTCGGGTTTCAAGCAGGATCCCACATTTCATTCGATGCTCAGATACTGTTCAAGTTTAGGGCGAATGCCAAGTGGACTGTGGCGTGAATTGGAATTTAGATTGAGAAGGGAGGCGTGGCAGGGCAGTTCGTGAAATTGTGCAGCCACTGTGCCAGGGTGATGCAGTGGTTGGCGCATCTGCGTAATAAGCAGGAGGCCTTGGTTGAAATCGCGGTCGTGGTACAAATTTCCGTTCATCTATTCAGCCTAAACACATGTCACAGAAATTTGGGACTTGAAAAGGTCTCTGTAAACTTATACAGGGTAGTTTCATTTGATTGCCCTACATACTCATCTGCGTTTGTTGCTACCTCAATGGAAGATCCTTAAGGTGGGAAATCTGGTTGCAGTACAGGGGAATATCGCGATTTGGCGTGCAATATTGCTGCTGCAGAAAGTTGCCGACATATTGACAAAGGTGGCTAGCGTTTCGTATGGCCAGGCCATACCTATCTCTGTCCGCTTCTGTGTAAGCTTTCCGCTCACTCTCAGCTTTGCTTCCCCTTCTCGTGTGGACAGCAATGTTGTCTCAGTTCACGTGAAACATTATTTCGCTTCAGTGCCAAAGTTGGTGTACATGTGTACGGGCACTCGATTTGCTTGTTGTCTACAGGTAATTCGAAGTGGAAAAAGAATTAACCATGCATTCCATGAAGGTGATACGTACATGTGTTATGGAACACAGAAAGCAATCTGTACAAACACCGAAATTGTAAAGGGACATTGTTGCTGGTACCGTAATGGTAGGTACGCACAGTGCGTCATAACTTAATTCTACGTAGGTTCTTGAGGTGTCTAAAATTTCTGAAAACTTCAGAATGTTCTTGCATAGACAGCGACTTGAAAATTGCCGTTTTTTTTTATTACGATGTTTGCATAAATTACTTGTTACGGCCCATAACTCTGGTAGCAGATGGGTCGTTTTTGCGAAATTAATATTTATCTCACTGTACTGGTGAACATCACTGAAATGTTACCATAAACATTTGACTGTTATTCCTAACTACTTTGAGTTTTTTGGATTCTTCTACCACAGCGTTATAAATGGCTTGGAGATATCAATGAGAGGTGCACTGTAAGGAGGTACGTAAAACTCCTGTATGAATCGTCGTCAACCAAAACTGGGCTCTGAGCACTATGGGAGTTAACATCTGTGGTCATCAGTCGCCTAGAACTTAGAACTACTTAAACCTAACTAACCTAATGACGTCACACACATCCATGCCCGAGGCAGGATTCGAACCTGCGACCGTAGCAGTCGCGCGGTTACGGACTGAGCGCCTGAACCGCCAGAACACCGCGGCCGGCCAACCCAAACTAGTAGGGTGATAGCCAGTGTGGCTCCAACTGGCGTTTACTCTGAGACGATACGATACGCGATCTGACACCTTGCAATAAACGTCGGGCGACGCCATGCTTTTCGTTGCGACACTCGTGTTCCCACTGGCATGATACGATATGCGATGAGCCTACCCTTACGAGAATGAACAATACAGCACGAATCACGTTTCTGTTTCAATTCCTCAGTGTACTACTAGAAATTGAAATAAAGGGCACTAAGGATGAGAAAATGCGGCTTTGCGAAACTCGAACTACATTGCCACCCTTGGCAGTATGTTTTTTGTGCGCATAGACTGATGTATAATGATGTTTACGCTGAATGAAATCAGTGGCAGCTCACAGCCGCACATTCGAAATTTGCGGACACATGTTCACCGAAACGTTTTTGCTTCTGTCAGCGTACACTTTCCCCCCTGTCAGTTCTCGCTGTTGATTACGATACACGCTATAAAGGACGTTATTGTTCCGCACTATAATTCGTTCATTGTGATTTCAATTGTAATGGAAACAAAAGCCCACTCAGCATGCTCGGCGTTTGCTGGTCAGGGGCAGTACACCTATATGAGATGTTGCAATGCCACTTGAAACGAGGTTCACTGCTGTATCAGCTATTTCGTTGTCAGTGTTGCACGCAGGGCCAGTTTGAGGTCCGAGCGACACAAGTCACCGTTTGGGACGCAAATCTGATGGGGGGTCGCCACACGTGCCACAACTGTAAGATTCCTGTACAGGGCGTTTCACAAGTAATAGCGGGAACTGACACGGGGGAAATATTGGCGAGGGAAGCGGGGGTGGGGAGGCGGAGAAGGTGGGGGAAGGGGCAGAAGAGGGCGGGAGGGGGGGGGGGGCAAGTGACAAGTCACTTGCGCGAATGACACAGTGAGCACACTAAACCATTAAAAGTGAAAACTCCGCAAATGACCCTTAAGTGCCTGTTGAAGATTCTTCGAGCCACCTTCACAATAATTCTCTATTCTTTCACTCTCGAACAGCGCGAGCTTTGGTTTCCCTTATTTTATTATGATGACCGTTTCTCCCTATGAAGGTCAGCTTCGACAAAATATTATCGCATTCGGAGGAGATTTAAATTTCGCGAGAAGATCCTCCGTTAACGAGAAACACATTTGTTTTAATGATGTCCATCCCAAATCCTGAATCGTCTTCGTATCATGTCCGTTACACCCTCTCCCATATTTCTGGATAGTACAAAACGTACTGCTCTTCTTTGAACTTTCTCGATGTACTCCGTTAATCCTATCTGGTAAGGATCCTACACCGCGCAGCAGTACTCCAAAAGAGGACGGACAAGAGTAGTACACGCAGTCTCTTTAGTAGATCTGTTGCATCTTCTAAAGTGTTCTGCCAGTAAAACGCATTCTTTGGTTCGCCTTCCACACAGCATTATCTACGTGTTCTTTCCAATTTAAGTATTTCGTAATTGTAATTCCTAGGTAATTAGTCGAATTTACGGCATTTAGATTTGACTGATTTATCGTGTAACCGAAATTTAACTGATGCCTTTTAGCACACATGCGAGTGACCTCGCATTTTTCAGTTTTTAGAGCCACTAGCTAATTTTCGCACTATTCAGATATGTGCTATAAATCGTTTTGCAAATTGTTGTGATAACTTTACTAGACGGTAAATGGCAGTTTCATCTGCAAACAACCTAAGACGGCTGCTCATATTGTCTCCTAAATCGTTTATATAGATAAAGAGCAGCAGACGGCTTATAACACTACCTTGGGGAATGCTAGAAATCATTTCTGTTTTACTCGATGAATTTCCGTCAGTTACTACGAACTAGGACCTCTCTGACAGGAAATCACGAATGTGGTCGCATAACTGAGGCAATATTACATCAGCACGCAATTTGATTGCAAGCCGCTTGTGAGGTGCCGTGTCAAAAGAATTATGGAAATCTAGAAATACGGAATCAATTTGAAATTTCATGTTGATGACAGTCAGCACTTAAGTGTAAGTAAAGAACTACTTGTGTTTCACAAGAACGATGTTTCTAAATCCGTATTGACCGTGTCCGACCGGCGGATTAACGACGAAGGCCGCTGTGCTGGCCAGTCTGGGATGTTGATTTTAGGCGGTTTCCCACACCCTACTAAGTGAATACCGGGGTCGTATCACGTTTCGCCTGAATAATTCTACCCGCATTAGAAACGTTCGCACACTTTCAAATGGGATAACAATAGATGCAGACAGTTCTGAGAAAAAAATTCCATCCTAAAGGGGAAAGAGGTGGCGACAGGAATGGCATCCAGTCCCCCTCCACCACTAACAGTGCCAAATTCAGTAATTAACCTGCCGACTCTGTGAAAATATGGCATTAATGCCAGGAAAAAGACGACCGCGTGCAGTGTTTCACTCGTTCTTGTTTCCAGTGTTACAACACTGTCGCTATCTCTGACCCTCTACTCGTGCTCTTGTGATGTTGTCATTGTATGCCCTGTAAAAATCTAGGAACTAGCTGCGTGTTTCGTTGTGGAGCACAGGAGTGGAATAGTCATTGAAAGGGAGAGAGGATTAGAAACAAATCCGTCGCCATCAAAACGGCAAATTTGCAGAAATGGCACCTTGGTTTAGTTGAGTTTTTGTGTCGATTGTACACTACTGGTTAGAAAACGTGAAACACCAAGACTGAGAGATGTAATCACAATGAAATTCTACCAATTACAAACATGATGCTACAAAAACACTGCCGGCCGGGGTGACCGAACGGTTGTAGGCACTAAAGTCTGGAACTGCGCGACTGCTACGGTCGCAGGTTCGAATCCTGCCTCGGGCATGGATGTGTGTGATGTCCTTTGGTTAGTTAGGTTTAATTAGTTCTAAGTTCTAGGGGACTGATGACCTTAGAATTTAAGTCCCATAGTGCTCAGAGCCATTACAAAAACACTGCTCGTCAGAACACTATGACCACCGACCTACTATCGATATAAACCCGTGCATGTGATATCAGCGTCACCTGGAGGGAAATGACTGCTAGCCAGACAAATGGGTGTTTCGACTACCCTGCACAAGTTTCGCCGTTACACATCCTCCATACAGTCCCGATCTCTCCCCATGAAATTTCCATACTTTCGAAGTACTGAAGAAAGACGTTCGCCGCCGTCGATTTGCATCGGATGAAGAAGCGCTCACCTGGGCACAATAATGGTTCCGTCGGCAACCGCAAACATTTTTCTATAAAGTTACTACTTTTTCGTCTCACAGTGGGATAAATTTATTAAAAATTACGGGGATTTTTTTGAAATAAGAAACAGCTTTCTTACTTTCTTTAATCGATAGTTGACTGACGCTTAAGTTGCGGCAGATTTTTCTGCCCCATTTTTCCCCTCGTAACTTTCGCTTTCCCACTGACTATATGCGTTGTGTATTACGGAGTTCTAGCGTATATTTTTAAATGTAAATGCTACAGCCATCTTCTAATCCTCGCCAGACTCATGTCCCATCGGTTTGGAAGGCAGCGCAGCGGCACATTAAAGGTCTGTCGACACGATGCCTCTTTCCTCGTACGCAAGCGCATGGGAACAAAAGCAAGTGTGCAAGACTTTATGGAAACAACGTACTGTAAGCATGCGCGCTCTCGTGTTCTCAAGTTACCTCATTTTTCAAGCTGTATTTTATAGACCAACTTGTTTGCTTGCGTCCGCAGCTCGTGGTCTTGCGGTGGCATTTTCGCTTCTCACTCACGGGGTTCCGGGTTCGATTCCCAGAGGGGTCAGGGATTTTTCCTTCCTCGAAATGTCTGGGTGTTGTATTGTCGTTATCGTTGTCATCATTCGTCCCCATTACGGTCGGAGGAAGGCAATGGCAGATCACCTCCACTAGGACCTTGCATAGTACGGCGGTGCGGGTCTCCCGCATAGTCCCCTACGTTCCTCGGAGTGTGGGACCTCATCATCCTTGCTTGGGAAGGTGACGGAAAAAGAAAACACGAAGGCTGCCATGAGTAAATCGGTATCTAAGTAACAGAAATGCCCCACCAACAGATCTACTAAAGGGACTGCCTACACTACTCTTGTCCGTACTGTTTTGGAGTGCTGCTTCGCGGTGTGGGGTCCTTACCAGATAGCATTAACGGAGTACATCGGGAAAGTTCAGAAGAGGGCAGCACTTTTTTTATCATCCAGAAACAGGGAAGAAAGTGTCACGGACATTATACAGGGTTTTGGGTGCATATCCTTATAGCAGAGGCGTTTCTCGTTGCGTCGGGATCTTCTCACGAAATTTCAATCACCAACTTTCTCCTCCGAATGGGGAAAATATTTTGTTGACGCTGACCTCCATAGGGAGCAACGACCATCATAATAAAATAAAATCTGAGCTCGCACCGAAAGATACAAGTGTGCGCTCTTTCCGCGTGCTGTTCGAGAGTTGAGTAATACAGAATTATTGTGGTGGTGGTGGGTAGTGTTTAACGTCCCGTCGACAACGAGGTCATTAGAGACGGAGCGCAAGCTCGGATTAGGGAAGGATTGGGAAGGAAATCGGCCGTGCCCTTTCAAAGGAACCATCCCGGCATTTATAATTATTGTGAAGGTGGTTCGATGAACCCTCTGCTAGGCACTGAAGTGTGATTGCACAGTATCATTGTAGACGTACATGCAGATGTAGAGCAGAAAACAGTAATTTTTATTTGCAAATTACAAACTATTTTGATTTTCTACTTGAGGAAAATCAGAGCTATTTCTAGTAAGATACTTTTAAGCGTGGTGCACTTTCTGCAGCCATAAGGAGGGCGATAACATTCCGTTACCTGTCAAACAAATACTCATGTACCGGTTTGACCTATTGGTACTGCATTAAAAAAAGTGTACAAGTGATTGTTCTGAAACTACAAAATACTTAAGAGATGTTCTTAGTGGTTATCTGAAGGTTACTAATCCATGAACACGTGATTTGTATAATTTTTATGAAAAGACTGTTTACATTACTTAACTAAAATAATATAATTAAACTTTCCTTGAGGTATCTGAGTGCCAATTTTGACTACAATAATAATAGAAGCTGAAGAAATTGATTAAAATTTGTGCCACGACCGGGACTTGAGACCCGGGTTCAAGTACCGACCGCGACACAAATTTTAATTAATTTCTTTAGTTTCTAACATTAAATAAATAATGCTTAACAACTGCAGGAATGTCACAGAAACCAGAATTCAATTGATAGGAAGAACTGATGCCGGTGAAAGCGTACGCTGACAGGAGCAAAAAGGTTCCGGTAAACATGTGTCCGCAAACAAGCCGTTTGCGAGATAACTACGAGCCACCACTGACCTCATTCATCGCAAACATCATTATACTTCAGTCGATGCGCACAGGTAACCTAACACAATGTGGTGTTTACGAAACTAAGAATTTCCGATAGGTGGAGCCGTAATGAAACAGTACATGCAGAGTGGATACAGTGCACAGTCGGGGTTAAGACTCCTATAACCTGAGCTGAACTGCCAACCAAATTTTCATTCATACTTGTTTAAATATGAGTCACGACGCGATTTCTAATTAAATGTATTGAAGAGTTCGTCTAAATATGGGTGGCTGCTCGGCTGTAAACTGCACTAACCACTGTAAAAATGGTTTTCCCATGTCTAGGTTTCCAGGCGATCCCGAACGAAGAAAACGATGGGCCATAAACTGATACAGAGACAACAGGGAATCATGACCTGATTCGCAGTAGTATATGCAAGTATATGTTAATAAAAGCATTTATAAACATGAAACCAATTGTATACAAGTGCGTTTCTTCCCCAGGTCGAAAACTGTAATGAAGCAGTTTCTCTCAAAATTTTCCCATTCCTGAGATATTTTTCGGAATTGTAAATTGATTATTTACACATCGTTATCATAAAGGTACATACACAAACTGAATAGTACTTAACGCTGTTACGTCTATGAGTACGGAAGAATCAGTGATAATTAAGATATTTTTATAGCCGATCGGTCTTTGTGATGGAACCTGCAGAAATAATATAACCTCCAAAGAATAAAGTTTTGACCGCAACTCAACAAGCAACAAAGTTTTTGTCATATTTTTATGTTAATGATAAAGACATTTAATAAGAACGTGAATTCCAGATACATAAAATTTACATTTGGTGTTGGAGGAGAGGGATTAACCAGACTTCACCGCAAGGCAAGAACTAATTTAATCTCATGAACAAAAAATGAGGTAATATATTATTTTGCGTAATAAGCCTGTAGGAACATACTTCTAGAGTTGAGTTCATGCATGTTAGAATTCCTACTCTGTACAATAACACGCTGGCATTTCTTAAAATAGTTACTTACTATCAAAAAATAAACACCACTTTTGCAGGTGCCTGTATACGGGCAAAAACTAGTAAATTGGCCATGTTGTTACTGCATAACTCATTACCTTTAATATTTACAAACTGCGACGCAAATTCCGAGCCTATATTTCTGTAGCCGTGTAATATTACATTTAAATGTTTCTGTTATTTAAAAAGGGCGCTCTAAGTATATTTATACACATTAATTACTACACGGTATCCTTCGTACATGCAGTATCAAATATTTTGTAACAAATATTGTGAAAACTTGAGTGAATAGGTTAACCACCCACAAGGTAAACGATGCCGAATCCTCAGAATTGTGGAAAACGTGGCGGACGATTCGGTCTATTACATGGGATCTGTAGTCGTAGTAGTGACTTCACTTTTCTGAACAGTGTCAGGTACAATTGCAATGGATCGTTACAACAACGAAAACTACGCAGACATGATTTTCATATACGGCAGGACTGACATAAGTGCATCGGAAACAGCACTTACTACCGCCGAAAATACCCTGATCGAAGACATTTGTAAGTCATACAGTGACAAGGATCAAATGACTCTGAGCACTATGGGACTTTACATCTGATGCCATCAGTCCCCTAGAACTTAGAACTACGTAAAGCTAACTAACCTAAGTACATCACACACATCCATGCCCGAGGCAGGATTCGAACCTGCGACCGTAGCGGTCGCTCGGTACCCGACTGAAGCACCTAGAACCGTTCGGCCACAGCGGCCGGCTGACAAGGATCCATCAGCATCTACGACAACATGCCTTAAACCCTAAGAGGGTGATACGGTTGTGGAAGCATACAGCTCTCTCCAAGACCTTTGAGAAGGAGAACTGGTGGACAAGTGACTGTACTACTCTAAACCAGAGTGAGGAAAATTTTACGTAATAGCTCACTGTATCTGCTCCATGTTCAACGAGATCATTGTGAAAGGGACTTCGGTCCTAGAGCGATTTTTCACCATCGCATGCACGACTTAAAAGTAACCTTTTACCAACTGACGTAGCGGCGTTCACACGCGGTGGTATTTTTAATTTTCATGATACACACTTTCGGAGAGACATAAAGCCACAAACTGTTCATCTGTCAAGACATCAACAACGTTGCTCGTGTGTGATTAGGGACACCGGGTGAGCAATCGATCGACCTCGCATGCCTCCAGGCAAACTGAACAGGCTGATTAGGGATGCTGCGCTTGCGCTACGTTGTGATGTGTGATACATGCATGATGAGGCTCACCACCTTTTCCTGATGATGTACATCAGAAGCACCAATAGGGTCCAGAATGGATAAGTAGAGAAAGGTCTATACTTCATCCTCCAACATCCCATATTTTCTACAGCTGAAAGACTTATTCGCGCTATCGTCACCTCTTTCCCTGTCTAGTACACTGTCTAAATCTGCCAGGAAGTTTAAAACAGAGCACACACCAGTGCAAGGTGCAAATTCATTCTGATAACGATCAGCGTATGATAGGTGTTCATAATGTAAAGCAACAGATTTTTTATGT
Source organism: Schistocerca gregaria (assembly GCF_023897955.1). NCBI lineage: Eukaryota > Metazoa > Arthropoda > Insecta > Orthoptera > Acrididae > Schistocerca > Schistocerca gregaria. Next base: position 482,018,665 of record NC_064924.1, read on the forward strand.
AAGCAGTTTGGTTTTATTCAGGATTGCAGTACACCGTATTGTTGATGTTGTTATGGTCTTCAGTCCAGAGACTGGTTTGATGCAGCTCTCCATGCTACTCTACCCTGTGCAAGCTTCTTAATCTCCCAGTACCTACTGCAACCTACATCCTTCTGAATCTGCTTAGTGTATTCATCTCTTGGTCTCCCTCTACGAATTTTACCCTGCACACTGCCCTCCAGTACTAAATTGGTGACCCCTTGATGCCTCAGAACATGTCCTAACAACCGATCCCTTCATCTAGTCAAGTAGTGCAAGAAACTCCTCTTCTCCCCAATTCTATTCAATACCTCCTCATTAGTTATGTGATCTACCCATCTAATCATCAGCATTCTTCTGTAGCACCACATTTCGAAAGCTTCTATTCTCTTCTTGTCTAAACTATTTATCGTCCACGTTTCACTTCCATACATGGCTACACTCCATACAAATACTTTCAGAAATGACTTCCTGACATTTAAATCTATATTCGATGTTAACAAATTCCTCTTCTTGAGAAACGCTTTCCTTGCCATTGCCAGTCCACATTTTATATCCTCTCTACTTCGACCACCATAAGTTATTTTGCTCCCCAAATATCAAAACTCATTTATTACTTTCCTACACCGTATTATTCCCCTTATTTTTCAACGCAATCTCCACTCAGGGCGACGGCCTTACACCACACCTTACTGGAATCATACCTGCATGAGAGCACTCTACTGGTCGACGTCAGAGCCAACGTCTTGTTGTATGAATAACATCCCTACGATCCAAGAGCTGCTCGTAAAGCGCAAGCGATAGCGCACAGATGGTCTTTAGCAGCTAGGAACCCAGCGGGCACACATCTTTGAGTATCCCAACTGGTAGACGAGTGTATTGGCACTACCAACAGAGACGTCCAGATGAGCAGTGAGGCGTTTGACTGTAATCCGACGATCACCTCAAATGAGAGTGTCCGCACGTCCAGCGCTTCAGGAGTCACAGCTGCGTGCGGCCAACCGGCATGCGGTAGATCGGACAGCTTTCCGCCGTCTCGTCGCGATGATGGCAGACGCCACGCTCAAAGTCTCACCGTGCTTTTGTTCAGTGAGAGGTCTCCGCAGACATTCTACAAGCACCTATTAAGATCTCTGACGCTCTGGTATTGCGCCAAAAGAAACTCAATGGCAGTTCTCTGCCTGGAAGGCACCTCCGTTGGAGACGGCAGTTTGAAGGCAACGACGAATAGCTCGGCCTTCTATCGGAACTTCATAAAACTGCAGCGGCTAAAGTGGGAATATTCCATGTTGTCTCACAACCGAAATTTGCCGAAAAAAATTATGTTGCTTTACCTACTGAACGCCCTTCATGCAAAAGAAGAAAAAAAAAAAAAAAACACGTATCCTGTATGTCTTATGGTTAATTCTGATGATCGTTCGACGATTCACAGCCGAAATACCACAAGATGAGAACTGGTTATGTCTGCATTCCGAAACTTCATGGATCAATAAATAACAATTGTATATAAATGACATTTTAAGAAAGAGACATATTGGAATAAGCTCAAAACAGATGTACCATTCACCATGAGTGTTCTAACGTGCTCAGTGACTGTTCAACTGATTCGAGCGTGAAAAGATTGTCTTATACGTCTAAAGCATATCCATAATTTGCACAAGCACCACAGCTGTGGTGGCATCTGGAGTAATTAGAGCAGCAATAGGTCTAGTAATGAATAAATATATAGGATTGCAGTTAGGCAACTACGAATAGTATACTGAACGCATTATCTTAGCCAAAGTAGACACGAATCCAACACTAGATAACAGAACGCAGCATGTCATTCTCAATGGAGAAAAGTGTTCCGAAGTAAGAGTGATTTCAGGTGTGCCGCAGGGGAGTGTCATAGGACCGTTGCTATTCACAATATACATAAATGACCTGGTGGACAACATCGGAAGATCACTGCGGCTTTTTGCGCATGATGCCGCAGTATACCGAGAGGTTGTAACAATGGAAAATTGTACTGAAATGCAGGAGGATCTGCAACGAATTGATGCATAGTGCAAGGAATGGCAACTGAATATCAACGTAGACAAGTGTAATGTGCTGCGAATACATAGAAAGGAAGATCCTTTATCATTTAGCTACAATATAGGTCAGCAACTGGAAGCGGTTAGTTCTATAAATTATCGGGAGTAGGCATTAGGAGTGATTTAAAGTGGAATGACCATATAAAACTAATCTTTGGTAGACAGATTCGTTGGAAGAATCCTAAGGAAATGCAGTCCGAAAACGAAGGAACTAGGTTACAGTACCCTTGTTAGCCCACTGCTTGAATACTGCTCACCGGTGTGGGATCCGTACCAGACATGGTTGACAGAAGAGATAGAGAAGATCCAACGGAGAGCAGCGCGGTTCGTTACGGTATCATTTAGTAATCGCGAACGCGTTACGGAGATGATATGTCAACTCCAGTGGAAGACTCTGCAAGAGAGACGCTCAGTAGCTCGGTACGGGCTTTTGTTGAAGTTTAGAGAACGTACCTTCACCGAGAAGTCAAGCAATATATTACTGCCTCTTACGTATATCTCGCAAAGAGACCATGATGATAAAACCAGAGAGATTAGAGCCCCACAGAGGCTTTCTTTCCGCGAACAGTACGATACTGGAATAGAAGGGAGAACCGATAGAGGTACTCAAGGTACCCTCCGCCACACACCGTCAGGTGGCTTGCCGAGTATGGATGTAGATGGATGTAGATGTAGACTCGCCACAGTTACAAAAAAGTCATGTTTTATCGTGGAGAGCTGCTAATAAATATTCGTTACTGAACAAGCAGTTTTGGCCCATTGACGATTATCAAGCTCGTAAAGCATTCACGTCATCCTAGGCGATATAAAACCAATGGCATCGAATAACAGAATCCATGAATTCGTCAGCGTTTTCAAACAGTAATATGAATTACATCGTCAGTCACAAACATGTGCCAAACAGTGTAATCGTTCATATTATATAAGCAGTCAGCATAAACATCACAAAAGGAGGTTTTCTACATATTACAGTATTGAGGAATTTATGTATCTTATTGTTTGACGCAGTATATTGTCAGTATGAACAAATGGCAAGAGTTTTGTATAGCTTCCAACACAAAGTTTCAACAGCGAATAGACTACTGAAGAGCAACCTCGTAGATGTCAAAGAAAATCGCTTGATGGTTTAGTACGAATATAATTCAACAAGTAACTGCCAATACACTAAATGCACTTGGTTTTGGCGTTCCATCAAAACGTGAGTTCACTAACAATATCTCTGGGAACTCTAGGAACTGCTGATTTTGAACGCTAATACACTCACGCAATCAAGTACAAACCTTATACTGGGCCGTTTATTTTGAGAGCAGTGTAACTCCATTTTTAGTCTTCACTTTTGCCGCCTATAACACGATTCTCTGCGAACGGCAAATGAGATTGGGCGGCACGACCTTCAACCTTCAATGCTTCCCAATTATGCTAACAGGAATACGCTATCGGATGAGGTATTACCTATCAGTCAGGCGCAATCTAGCAACTATGAGTACAATTATTCTGTGTGACCCTTCAACGAGAGAGTGTTCTAAACAAATGAGATATCACATAATTTGTCGTTAATTTACTGTAACTTTCTGTTTTATGTTATTCCCATTTTTTAAGTGCACTTTCGAAACATTAGTCTCGGGCGTTTGAATACAACCGCCGCCCCACGTCGAGAAACACGAAGTATGAATAAGTGTGCCGCCCCAAGGCGAGAAAAAACATTTATCAGTGCCGGCGTGAATATGTTAAATATAAGTACAAGTACTGTTATTAATCACCTGTTCATACAAACCACACAACAAGAGGTCATCAGGTAATTACTGTGCCACAACTTTGAGTCGCTGAGGGTGGCAGCAATGTGTAACAGAACAGTTGACACAAAGTGTTCCGAATAATGCCTACCTTTAACGATCGTTACTTGGGGGGCCAGCAGGGTAACATATTGTGCGCTTATTACAGCTGGCTAGTCTGTTGGTAGCGCATACGATACAAATTTGTGTAGGCAACTAGTTAATAACACAATCTGTACATTTGTGGTTCAAATGGCTCTAAGCACTATGGGACTTAACATCTGTGGTCACCAGTCCCCTAGACTTACAACAACTTAAACCGAAACTAAAGACTTCACACACACCCATGTCCGCGGCAGAATTCGAACCTACGGCCGTAGTAGCAGCCCGGTTCCGGAATGAAGTGCCTAGAACCGCTCGGCCACAAGGCCGGCAGTACATTTGTGGTACGAGGTGCCTACCAGCAACTTCACTATTAGCTCTTGAGCACAAAAAAGTTTGACGACAGTGGAAGTGGCTGTAGACGGTGTGCAAGAACCCCTCACTAGCACTAAACCCCCAGAAATGTCTCAGTTTAACCGAAGAGTCCGTAGACGATGGTTTAAATGGCGCATGGCATAACTGGTCACGCTTTCCTACCAGAGTTTTGCGATAATTAAGCAAGTCCGTCCTTGAACTGACTTAGTGAGCCGCCACGTAGGAATACTTCCTAACTGTTATGTTGAGATGCCCTCGTAGTTTAAAGTCTCCTTGCAGTGCCGTAGCAGCGTCGTCGGATTCTGAAAGGCAATATTACTGTCCCTTTTACATAATGAGCGGGATGAAGCTTTTTTGTGCAAGTAATTTTTACACGGGATACCATCGTGGGGATACCATTGTAAAATGAACTTGTTCACGCTGTATATAAACTAACTATTAACGTACGAGAGCATCGTCTACAGCATGGCTAGATCGAAAGTCATCCTATCGACGAATGGCGACTATGGACCCACAGTCTGTAACTTGAGGGTACCGTCGGTGAAGTTGGTGTAAGACCCTACATATTCGGTTATGCCCAAGTTATTCGGTTATTTATTAATATCAAAGCTTTCTGGCATTATAAAATTACTGAAAGACAGTATCACCCGTAGACTCCTCGTAATGTATGACTGGAAAAAGGCAACTTTTCTTAGCAAATACTTGTTAATAACAATTACTCGATTCGCGTCAGAATCAATGTACTTTCCCTACGTATCTCTTTGCTGACGTCAAAAGTGATTCCTGACTTCGAGTCATTGTTAGAACATTGGGGAGGTGCATTCAGTAAACAAAGATATTGCTTACAAATCACAGGCGCGGTCCAACCTGCAAAATAGCTCAAGTATGTGGAAGCTATACCAGACAAGACTAACAGGAGAGGATGATCATCAGCAGAAGTCTTGTGCTCACTGCTAAACGTTGCGACTCCACTGAAAAAGCTTCCCGATCCTGGACGGTTACCAGCTTCTACAGCCTGCTCAGGAATAGACCAGAGATCTCCTTAATGTGATCTGCCCACCCGATCGCTGCTCTTCCCCTCGGCCTGTTGCCCTCGATCTTCTCGTACATGATTATTTTCTGTAGGTTTTCTCCATCTCTTCTCCCAGTATGGCCAAAGAATTAGAGAATTATTTGGCTGACTCGAGAAAAAAAGGTGTCTGGAGATACCAACTTGCTCAATAGCGGACACACTTGATCCCCTTTCGGCCCATATTATGCGCAGCTATCTCCTCCAGAACCAGTGCTAAAATGATCCAATACGCTGCTTGTCTCTGGCCTTAAGGATCGATGTTTCGCAACCGTAAAAGAAGACGGAAAACACATGTGTTTCACAAAAGTCGGATCTTTGTGGTATTCATTATTGATTTGTTCTGCCAAATCTTGGTAAGCTTCTTAGTAGCCTCACAAAGGAGATACCGAACGTACAAAAAGGAGATCAGTACGATTTGCCTCGAAGAGCGTCAGGAAGATGCTGAAAAATCGGTAGTCGCAGACGCTTGGAGATAGACGCAAACTATATCAGGAAAGTCTAATTATAAAATTTCAGGAGTCGGCAGTAAATGAGGAATCTAGGAATATACAACAGCCAGCTACGTGTTGCCCTTGTAGGGATCACGAAGGCAAGGTCAGACTAACTACAGCCGGCGCAGAGGAGTTGAAGTAATCATTCTTCCCGCACCCATCTACATCTACATATATACTCCGTTAGCCACCAAGCGGTCTGTGGCGGAGGGCACAATGCGCGCCAAAGTCATATTTTCCCCGCTCTGTTCCAATCGCGGATCGCACAAGGGAAAAACGATTGTGTGAACACCTCATTACGAGCTCTAATTTCCCTTATATTTGAATGGTGATCATTGCGCGATTTGAAAGTTGGCGGAAATAATATATGCTCCACATCCTCGGCGAAGATCGGATTTCGGAATTTAGTGAGCAGCTCCATACGCGAATGGAACTAGAAGAACCGGCTACAACGTGAAGCGCCCTCTGCCATCAACTTAACCGTGGTTTACAGAGTATACAAGAACATGGCGCGGTTTAGTGTCGCATCTGTATGCCTCTGCTGGAAAATGTCATGGGCGCTGGACACGTGACCATGCCTTCTTTGTACAATCATTTATAAATTTCTATCTGGGACCTTTACAGAGTGGGATTAACGGAAAATATACAACAGATGCGAAGGAGCTGAGCCGTTCGTCATCTGTTTGCCTAGTCAGTGTTACCGACATGCTGAACGAACCTTAATGGGAAAAATACGAAAATGGCGCAGTGCCTCGCAGAAAACCTAGATCCCCCCCCCCCCTCCACCCTCAACCACACCTATGTTGTAAGAGTCCACTAGGCCGTAGGACTCAAGTGTATTACTCCCTGACAACTTACAATGAGGTGACGAAAGTCATGGGATATCTGCATGCACATATAGAAGTGGAGGCAGTATGGAGTACACAAGGCATAAAAGGTCAGTGCATTGGCGGAGCTGTCATTTGTACTGAGGTGATTCATATCATTATGGCCGCACGACGGGAATTAAGAGACTCTGAACTTGCCAAGTCGGCAAGACACAGCACAACCAGGAGCACCTCCGAAGATGACCAACGAAACGTCAGGGATTGAAGAGTTCCATGGACGACGGCCATAAAACCCGGAAGAATTCTCTTCTTGCATACATTTCAAAGCGGCTCTTGCCATGTGCGGACGAGCATTATCCTGTCGAAAAATGGCGCCACGGTACTTTTGCAAGAGAGGTAACACATGACGATGCATGGAGTACCCTCATGCAGTCAAGAGTGCTCTCAATCGCTGCCAGCCTTGACCTGAAGTCATACACGATAGCTCTTCAGACCATAATGACTGAAGTAATACCGGAATGCCTCTCGAAAGTATTGGGAGAACTGGGTCTCTCCACATATCACTAACTTACCTGCTTAAAGTGGTCATCCAGAGTAGCGTAGAACCACGATCCATCGCTGAACACAGTGCGACGCCATTAATCAGCAATCCATGGTCCTCGGTCTCTGTGTCAACTGCAAGCCGCTTGCGTTGTGGTTTTAACGTCACCCTATGCACGCAACGGTAATTCCTTACTCTGGCTGCGCCCCATCTCCGACATGGTGCGGGAAGACACAGAATGCTGGATGGACTCTGTTACTTGTTCTCGGATGGCAAGCGCAGCCCTGAAGGGGCAGCGACGTACTTGGCGCACAATACGGCGATCCTCCCCTGTAGTGGTCAGATTTGTTAAACCTGAACCTTGAAGACGAGTATTCCTGCCTTCACGTATCCATGCAACCCAATATCGGGCCGGTGTCACATCCGAATGCCCCACAAATCTGGATAGTGCACGATTCGACCAGCGAGCCAAATGGAGACCTACAATGGGGCACTTTTCAAACTCCTCCAGATGCTGATACTGCTAACTCACACGATAAGAGACATATATCCGTGTCCTTCACAGTAATCTCTAAACATCTGATGATATTACATACGTTATGTACCCTACCAGCCAAGGTAACAACACACAGAATTGCACCTCTTATCATTTACAATTTGTACAAGAACCAGACGGCAGTTACAAGAATCGAGGAGCATGAAAGGGAAGCAGAGGTTGGGAAGGGAGTGAGACAGGATTGTGGCCTATCCCCGATGTTATTCAATATGTATGATGACCAGCACTAAAGAAAACAAAAGAAAAATCTGGAGTAGGAATTAAAATCCATGGAGAAGAAATAAAAACTTTGAGGTTTGCCTATGACATTGTAATTCTGTCAGAGACAGCAAAGGACCTAGAAGAGGAGTTGAACGGAATGGACAGTGTCTTGAAAGGCGGATGTAAGATGAACATCAACAAAAGCAAAAAGAGGATAATGGAATGCAGTCTAAGTAAATCAGGTGATGCTAGGGGAATTAGATTAGGAAATCAGACACTTAAAGTAGTAAATGAGTTCTGCTATTTGGGGAGCAAAATAACTGATGGTGGTCGAAGTAGAGAGGATATAAAATGTAGACTAGCAATGGCAAGAAAAGCGTTTGTGAAGCAAAAATTTGTTAACATTTAAGTATGGATTTAAGTGTCAGGGAGTCTTTTGTAAAAGTATTTATGTGGAATGTAGCCATATATCGTTGTGAAGCATGGACGATAAATAGTTTAGACAAGAAGAGAATAGAAGCTTTCGAAATGTGGTGCTACAGAATAACGCTGAAGATTAGATGGGTAGATCACGTAACTAATGAGGTGGTATTGAACACAATCGGGGAGAAGAGGAATTTGTGGTACAACGTGACTAGAAGAAGGGATCGGTTAGTAGGACACGTTCTGCGGCATCAAGGGATCACCAATTTAGTGATGGAGGGAAGCGTGGAGTGTAAAAATCGTAGAGGGAGACCAAGAGATGAATGCACTAAGCAGATTCAAAGGATGTAGGTTGCAATAGTTGCTCGGAGATGAAGAAGCTTGCACAGGATAGAGTAGCATGGAGAGCTGCCTCAAACCAGTCTCTGGACTGAAGACCACAACAACAACAACATCTTTTACGTGCCTGCCGATGGAGTGTATGTATCATGTCTTTTGTGTGCTTCACTCTTCTTATCACGCAGTGTATATCGCTCGTCACTCTTCTTATCACGCAGTGTATATCACTCGTTACAAATCTTACAAACTAAAAAGTAAATTGTTTGGAAGGCTATATCTTTTTAAGGGTCGTCGAAGAATTAATTAATATGCTCGCTCGTCAAACGAACCCATAGATTACCATGCTGAATTGCCAGGCCATAGCTGTCGGTTTTCTGACGGCGTGCTCCATCAACGCTAAATGTCGCTAAACTCATCCCTCATCCGTCACTGCTTTAATGTGGATGCTGACTGACGCTCTGTCGCTTGTCTGCTGGGATGGGCGACTTCGCTCAGACGTCAGCGCCGACCACCATTAAGCAGACGTGGACGCTCTGTGCGTTGTCCGAGAAAGGGGCTACAAAGAGACGCTGGAAGCGGAGCAGAAGTGCCTTCGAAAATATTCCCCTGGACCTCTCCTCACGCTGCGCGCCGATGAATTATGAATGTGCAAACACGTGCCCAAATCAAACTTGTGCTTGTGCCTTTTTCCCGCAATGACGCAGGGTCGGCATGGTTTATCGGGTTTGGCAAGGTTAATTGAAGGAGTGGCCGGCTGCCCTTCCTGCCGCCACCCTGTACCCGCTGGGACGGAATTAGTGTACCCCAACTGTCTGTGTCTAGTGTAATCCACGGAATAGTGCGAATGTGTTCAGATGTCTGCGAGCCGTGTAGTTGAGGCGAGACGTGGGGACCAGCCCGGTATTCACCTAGTGGGATGTGGAAAACCGTCTAAAAACCACATTGCTCCGCCGGGCGGATTGGATCCGGGGCCATCGCGCCTACCCGAGTCCAGAAAGCAGCGCATTAGCGCTCACCCTGCCCAAATCAAACTCTCCCATGAAAACCCATCCAACTACGCACATTTAGATAAGGTGAAGCCGTCATAAAACCGAAGGTTGATTTCAACACCACAGTGCTTTACTCGGCACTGTTCTGTTGGAGCTGGTATGGCGTTGCCTTCCTACGACTTCTAAATTGAATTGCTCTACGTGCTATAGATGGATTTACAGATCAACGTTGATTACGAACCACGATCCAAGTCGGCATTTTTCACATTAATAAACACTGCCAGACGTGAAATAAGAGAAATGTGACAAATCATAATCCTAGGAATGACCGAGGATCCAATTCGAGACCTTGCATCCGTAGTCTAGCATTCAACCACACTTTTATATAAGAAGGGCGTTCAATAAGTAATTCAAGACATTTTTTTTCAGAAGGCAGGTTGATTTTATTCATGATTTCGATACACCATATTACTCCACATTGTTTTGCTGAAAAACGCTATTTGCCAACAAAATGTCCGTTCAGTGCGGCAGCCTTACGCCACCTTACCGGGAAGGCCTGTATAAACGCCTGTTCGAAGTCGCAGTCAAGGTCTCGCTGCATCAATACCCTACCCGTCAAGCACACTGCTTCTTGCGGAGTGTGTCCTACATTGCAAGTCGAAAGGTGCGATATACGGGCAGCAGGGAGGCTCAGGAAAGACAACGGCCTTGCCGCAGTGGGAACACCGGTTCTACATCTACATCTACTCCGCAAGCCACCCAACGGTGTGTGGCGGAGGGCACTTTACGTGCCACTGTCATTACCTCCGTTTCCTGTTCCAGTCGCGTATGGTTCGTGGAAAGAACGACTGCCGGAAAGCCTCCGTGCGCGCTCGAATCTCTCTAATTTTACATTCGTGATCTCCTCGGGAGGTATAAGTAGGGGGAAGTATTATATTCGATACCTCATCCAGGAACGCACCCTCTCGAAACCTGGACAGCAAGCTGCACCCCGATGCAGAGCGCCTCTCTCGCAGAGTCTGCCACTTGAGTTTGCTAAACATCTCCGTAACGCTGTCACACTTACCAAATAAACCTGTGACGAAACGCGCCGCTCTTCTTTGGATCTTCTCTATCTCCTCCGTCAACCCGATCTGGTACGGATCCCACACTGATGAGCAATACTCAAGTATAGGTCGAACGAGTAGTTTGTAAGCCACCTCCTTCGTTGATGTTCCCGCCAGATTACTGAAGTTAAGTGCCGTCGGGCTGGGCTGGCACTTGGATGGGTAACCATCCGCTCTGCCGAGCGCTGTTGGCAAGCGAGGTGCACTCAGCCCTCGTGACGCAAACTGAGGAGCTAAATCATTGAGGAAAAGCGGCTCCGGTCTCGTAAACTGACATACGGCCGGGAGAGCGGTGTGCTGACCACATGCCCCTCCATATCTCCATCGCCTATGTTCTGAGCACCGTTGGGCCTTCATGGCCTGTTCGGACGGAATTGAGTTTAGCTCAGGGAGGATGAGGAAGAACAGTCCAATGAAGTTTTGTGAGCTCCTCTCGGGTGCGTAATCTTGTGTGAGGCCTTGTTTTGTCATGGAGAAGGAGCAGTTTGTTTACATTTTCGTAGCGACAAACAGGACGTTTCATCAATTTCCCGAGGGTAGCACAATACACTTCAGAGTTGATCTATGCACCATAAGGGAGGACATCGAACAGATTAGCCCCTTCAGAGACCCAGAAAAGCGTGTTCGGAGGAGAGGCGGTTTGGCGCCACTCCATGGATAGCCGTTTTTTTCACCCTCAATTGCCTTTGAGGTTCATCTGGGCGGTCAGTTACTGGACAGTTGCACCAACTGTTCGCCCGCACACATCTCCGCAACCGTCGGTCACCCCTGTCGTCTATGGCCCGTGGTACACTACAGTTGCCTCGGCGCCATTTTGTCATGCACGACGTAATAAAATCACAGCCGCAAGCAAACAGTTTACAAACTTTGCTGTTTCGGAAATGGTTCCACCCTTGGCCCGAAAGCCAGTGATCGTGCCCTTTTGGGCGACAGATAAATCGCTACATTACGGCATCGACTGCACTGGTTTCCGCGTCCTCCCCCCCCCCCCCCCCCCCCGCACACACACACACACACACACACACACACACACACACACACACACACACTCCGACACGCTTTTATACCCGACACTGGTAGAGCTGCCATCTATCGTCTGTGAGTGTGTATTCCACGCTGGCGTCGATCAAAGGCGATAGTCACGTAAATGTGGCTGGACCGTGTAGATTGTTGTATTCACAAACTAAGTTATGCCTTGCTGGTACACCATTATTGCAGACTGGCATATACACTACTGGCCATTAAAATTGCTGCACCACGAAGATGACGTGCTACAGACGCGAAATTTAACCGGCAGGAAGAAGATGCTTGTGATATGCAAATGATTAGCTTTTCAGAGCATTCACACAAGGCTGGCGCCGGTGGCGACACCTACAACGTGCTGACATGAAGAAAGTTTCCAACCGATTTCTCATACACAAACAGCAGTTGACCGGCGTTGCCTGGTGAAACGTTGTTGTGACGCCTCGTGTAAGGAGGAGAAATGCATATCCATCACGTTTCCGACTTTGATAAAGGTAGGATTGTAGCCTATCGCAATTGCGGTTTATCGCTTCGCGACATTGCTGCTCGCGTTGGTCGAGATCCAATGACTGTTAGTAGAACATGGAATTAGTGGGTTCAGGAGGGTAATACGGAACGCCGTGCTGGATCCAACGGCCTCGTATCACTAGCAGTCGAGATGACAGGCATCTTATCCGCATGGCTGTAACGGATCGTGCACCCACGTCTCGATCCCTGAGTCAACAGTTCGACGACGTTTGCAGCAGCATGGACTATCAGCTCGGAGACCGTGGCTGCGGTTACCCTTGACGGTGCATCACAGACAGGAGCGCCTGCGATGGTGTACTCAGCGACGAACCTGGGTGCACAAATGGCAAAACGTCATTTTTTCGCATGAATCCAGTTCTGTTTACAGCATCATGATAGTCGCATCCGTGTTTGGCGACATCGCAGTGAACGAACATTGGAAGCGTGTATTCGTCATCGCCATACTGGCGTATCATCCGGCGTAATGGTATGGGGTGCCATTAGTTACACGTCTCGGTCACCCCTTGTTCGCACTGACGGCACTTTGAACAGTGGACGTTACATTTCAGATGTGTTACGACCCGTGGCTCTACCCTTCACTCGATCCATGCGAAACCCTACATTTCAGTAGGATAATGCACGACCGCATGTTGCAGGTCCTGTACTGGCCTTTCTGGATACAGAAAATGTTCGACTGCTGCCCTGCCCAGCACATTCTCCAGATCTCTCACCAACTGAAAACGTCTGGTCAATGGTGGACGAACAACTGGCCCGTCACAATACGCCAGTCACTACTCTTGATGAACTGTGAATCGTGTTGAAGCAGCATGGGCAGCTGTACCTGTACACGCCATCCAAGCTCTGTTTGACTCCATGCCCAGGCTTATCAAGGCCGTTATTACGGCCTTCGGTGGTTGTTCTGGGTACTGTTTTCTCCGGATCTATGCACCCAAATTGCGTAACAATCTAATCACATATCAGTTCTAGTACAGTATATTTGTCCAATGAATACCCGTTTATCATCTGCATTTCTTCTTAGTGTAGCAATTTTACTGGCCAGTAGTGTATTATTTACAATTATGAGCCAAAACATACTGTCTATCAGCTTAATAGCGTGTTGCTCGAAACCGCATGGCATGGTTACGGCCATTTGATAGTAGACTTCTGGAAGTACGCGGCAACAACTATCCTCGCATAGGTCACGGATTTCCCGTGAATTAGCAGGCTGTGATTTGTAGGCGCCTATTACCGTCCCAGATGTGTTTTGGTGACAAAGACAAGAACATCAGCTCATTGTCACGTTTCTCAAGAACTGTAAGCACGATTCTGGCTTTCCTACTCCAACAGTTAACCTGCTCGAAGATACCATCGCCGCCGGGAAGACATCAGCCAGCAGGGGATGCAGTGATCCACAGTAATTTTTACGTAGCCCACAGGTGTCATGATGCCTTCGATTAATACAACAGGTCCCGCGGGAGCCCAGGCGAATGTCCTCCATGCCATAATACTGCCACCACATTAATAGATCCAGGCGCGGTGCTTGTTTCGATTAGCTAATCGCCTGGATCACAGCGTATCTGGACGCCACCATCGACCTGGTGTAGCAAGTAGTTGAACGGGAAATGTGCTCAGATAGCCGATCGGGTAAGGTTCGAGCCCGGTCCGGTACAAATTTTCAAATGTCGCCCTTGGATTACGAGTATTTCCGTGTCCTCTTGCGGCAGATGTAGGTATTTCTCTTTGGTCATGTGCAATACGGCCAGGGATTCATAAATATATGTATGTATGTCCGGAAGAACAGACATAATACGTATACAATAGCAACAAAAAACTCGATCCATACGACCAGGCGACACGTTTCTATTGATCCATGGACCCAAGTAGCTCATCACGTCCCTACTCTAGTCGTAATTGACGATCTATTTGGGTCAAAATGGGAGCACGTAGGTGGCAACTGCTGCGTATCCCGACATTCGACAATGTGCTGTGAACGAGAGCTGCGAAGCACTTCTGCCAGCACTACCATTTTACAGCATTTGTCGTCAAATCACTTCCTATCTTGTTTAACAGAGCTGGCAACTTTCCGACCTTTACGTTCTGTCATGAAGCGTAGATGTCCAGCACCTTGCCGCCTACTCGTGGCTTCACTGACCTTCAGCCTCTTTCCGTAGGTGATCACGAGAGTAGCAAGAGAACAACAGACCAATTTCCCCGTATGAGTGCAAAATCATTAACAGTTGACGCCCTGATTAGGCATACTTTTTAGTACTGACACGAAAACATCTTCTATAAATTACTTTATAAGTTCTAAGCTTTTTGGCGACGATGCTGAGGAAATTAGAATAGGATACGAGATATTTAAAGGAATAGATGAGTTTTGCTATTTAGGCAGCAAAATAACTGATGATGGCTGAACCAGAGAGGACATAAAATGCAGACTGACAATGGCAAGAAGAGGGTTTCTGAAGAAAATAAATTTAACATCGAATAAGTATTAGTCTTTTCTGTCTTGTCTGGAGTGTAGCCATATATGGAAGTGAGACATGGACGGCAAACAGTTTAGATGAGAACAGAAGCTTTTGAAACGTGGTGCTTAATTACTACACCACTGAAACTAGAAATCACTGTAACTAGCCGCATTGATTACACATTCTACAACGCGCTTCGGGGACTTATTCCTCCATCATCAGGCAGATTTAATGTCAATAAGGCACTGATGTATTGTATGTAACACGTTTGTGTAACCTAGCTAATACTAAAATAGTTTTTTATATTGCGGTGGAAACGCGTAGTGGCGAGGATAATAAATGTGACTGGTTACAGTTATTTGTATTCTCAGTCGATATGCTAAATTGTCACGGTGAAGCCTAATCTAAAATGTTGCCCTACAACTTTGAATGAAAGGATTTGATTTCTACGCTTGTTATTCCCATTGTAAGACTTTCGGGCAGCCTACCTATGTAGGCGAAGCCAACAGCGGCACACAAGTATGGCCGTAATTTCGAACGCGAATTTCACTCAGTTGCGCGTGTAGATACCTGCGGATTACACACACACACACACACACACACACACACACACACACACACACACACACATACATACAGCTGTAAACGGTGTAGTGTACAACAGAGAATTAATCATCAATTCCCTCATCCCCCTGACTGCTTAAACAACTGTTTCGAACACCTGATTAGTTAACAAATAATTTGTTATATATTTGACGTAAAGCATTAAAAACCTCTATTTTAGATTCCAACCCGAGAAAACAACAGAAAAACATGACAAACTGTAGCATAGTAACATACTTTAACTACCACATAATACATTTATTATATGCATAAAAAGAAACGGCTATTATGGGCCACTGAAGATGCTTCACAAATAAAAGGAACGAAACGCGTATGACAATAAACAAACTGCCTTCAATTAGTTGCATAGACGGAACATACCTCTTTGAACTTTTAAGTTTTGTTTACAGTCTCCACAGAATCCAACGACTGATGCCGCCACCAATGGCACCTACATGATAACTCCGTAATTCATACTAGCATGTTTAGCAGATGGTTCTATGCACTACTTTCAAACTATTTCTCGAGTGCCGCACTCTTGAAATGCACGTGGACAGCTAAATTTTTCCGTGCAAGTTCTGATTGCTCTTATTTTATCACGATAGTGGATGTGGATGGGGGTCAACAAAATATTTTGGCATGCAGAGTAGAAATGTGATGAATGAAATTTCTTGAAAAGATCCCGCCGCAACGAGAAGTATTCCAATGATTGCCACGTCAACTTGCTTATCATAACCATGACACTATGTTCTCTATTTCGCTATAATACAAAACGAGCTGACTTCCTTTGAACTTTTTCGATGTTCTCAGTCAATCATATCGGGTAAGAATCCCATACCGCGCAGCAGCATTCCAGAAGAGGACGCAAAAGGGCCGTAAAGGCAGTATGTAGTGCATATGTTGCATCGTCTAAGTCTTCCGCCAGTAAAACTCAGCCTGCTTATCTCATGCACAAGATTTTCTCTGCTAAGGTTCCACTTTACGTTGTTCGTAAATGTAATTCGCAGATATTTAGCTGACATCATTTTATCCATTGCTGTCTGTGTTTCTTCCGTGACTGTATTGCTTTCGTAAAGTAAAGAACAATCGCAACAGTCACAACTGTGATATTATTTCAATACACGATGCATTTCGAGCCCTAGGGGGTCAACTTCAGGTTCTTTGAAAGTCTACATCTTTTTTCTCAAATTTAGGTTAATTCTGCTCCTGGTAAGATTACACTGGTACATCTAAATGGCACATAGTGAATGTGAGTTTACAAAACTAAGATAAATCGAAAAATAAATTACTGTTCCAAAGGTGGAAACGTGATTTTGAGTTGCAATATGAGGAGACATGTTTATGTACATATGACTATATACACCTTCCATTATCCAGCACTTTTGTAAACACAAATCAAAACAAGTCAAAGAATTTGAAATGTAAAGACGCTGAATTTCTATAAATACAGGTGCTATTATTTCGAAGAAGGTACAAAGCCATTATTTTAATAGTTACACTTCGATATCATGTGGCAGATGTGATAATATGTTATCAAATGGTTGCACTATTCATTCAACATGTTTTCACAGGGTTTTTCTTTGTGTCTTTGTGTAGCGTTATTTCTAACTGTTAATAAAACTTTTTAGGGTATGTCACCGCACTGTCAATCTATGAAATTCTCTGACATTCCGGTCCCTGTTGCAACTGGCCTACCTGAGGGTGTTTTGCTTACAGTAGTCAAAACTTACTGATGAGGGTGATTTGCAGCAGTGGTCAAAATATCGGAAGTTGGGAAATTGAGTGTGGTCACATACCCTGAAAAACTGTATTGACATTGACAACGGTCGCGAAACGCATGCTTGCAATTATTTCTAATTATTCGAGTAGAACAAGATTTTTTTTTTTTTAGCCTGGTTTTCTGTGCGGAGTACAGGTAGTTGTGGATGTCACTTGGTCTGTGTCCATTAAAGTACATGTGATGAGCTATCGTGTATTTGTCAAAGTCGTTAAGTCTAAAAGCATCAGTGTGTACGTTGTAACATTCATGGAAATGTCTTCCTGTTTTGCCTATGTAAAATGCAGAGTATCCACTACGTTGTGATTTATCTACTCCACTGTGTTCCATAACTGTGATGTTTGTGTTTACTGTGTGAAGCAGTGGAGTAGAAGCTTGTTGTTTGTAGAAACGGATATTTTAATAATGGTCGTTCTAAATAAGTTAGCAATTTTCCTTGATGCTGAAAAATCAACTGTCAAACTAGCGAGCAAAATACAGTCCAACATCCTTAATAGAAGTACTGCAGGAATAACAACTGAATCAACAGATAACTACGCAAGCATACCCTATTTAGGCAGAGTATCACAAATAACTGCTATCTTATTTAGAAACGCCAATATTAAAATATTCTTTTCCGCAAACAACAGACTTGGACACCACTTATCTCACACAATAACCACAAACACCCCAGTAACAGAATACAATGTAATGTACAAAGTCCAATGTAACAGTTGCCGTGCATATTAGATGGGTGAAACAGTAAGAACATTCCATACACGTTACCACTTTGACAAATCCACAATAGCTAACCACATGTACCTTAATGTGCACAGACTAAGTGACATCCACAACAATCTAACTGTTGTTCTCACAGAAAACCACGGTGAAAACTTGATCCACTAAAACAAATGCAAATAATATTATACAAAGAAAACTCTTCTGAAAATATGTTCAATGAACAAATAGAGATTAGCTGCCGCAGATTTTCAGTAAGTTTAAAAGTTTATTATTTCACAAATATTTGTTTTGTAAATGATTTGTATGTATAATTAATAATATATCAGCTTCGTATCTTCTTTGAACAATAACATCTGTGGACTTATAAAGATGCAGCGTCTTTACAATTGAAATTCTTTGACTTGTTTTGACGTGTGTTTTCAAATGTGCGGTATAATGGAAAGTGTTTATACTCGTATGTACATAAATATGACTACTCATACTGTACTTCAAAAACATGTATCCATTAATGCAAACCTAAGCTATTTTTCGTTTGTCTTACTGTTGTAAACTTATATTTGCAATGAACCACTGTCTAATATACCAATGTAATCTTACCAGGACCAGAAATGACCTAAATTTGGAAAAAAAGATGTATACTGTCATAGCATCTAAAGATGAGATTCCAGGGCTCCAAATGCATCGTGCATTGAATAAAATGACGATTGTGATTGAAGGCGATTGTTCCATATTTATTTCAATAGTCAACCTTTAAATTTCTGTTACTTATCGAGTAACCGAAATATAACTGAATCTTTTTAGTGCTTATTTGAAGGACCTCACACTTTTTATTGTTCAGTGTCTATTGCCACTTTTCACACCTTGCATATACTTATGTAAATCATTTTGTGAATCGTTTTCATCTCATGAAGACTTTATTAGACGGTAAACGACGACATCATTGGCAAACAATCGAAGAGGGCTGCTCAGACTGTCTCCTAACATATCTATATTGTTTAAAAACAACAAAAAAGTTCAAATCTGTGTGAAATCTCATGGGACTTAACTGCTAAGGTCGTCAGTCCCTAAGCTTACACACTACTTAACCTAAATTATCCTAAGGACAAACACACACACCCATGCCCGAGGGAGGACTCGAACCTCCGCCGGGACCAGCCTAACAGTCCATGGCTGCAGCGCCTAAGACCGCTCGGCAAATCCCGCGTGGCTGAAAAACGACAGAGACAGTATAACGCTTCCTTAGCGAACCCTAGGTATTAATTTCACTAGATAACTTCCTATTACTACGAACTGTGACTTTTCTGACACAATATCACGAATGCAATCGCGCAATTGAGACGGTAGTCCATAAGCACTCAATTTGATACGAAGCTGCTTGTTGAAGAACTGTGCCAAAAGTCTTCTGGAAATTAGAAATAAACTTAAGATAATCTGTCCATTGTACTCATTACTTCGTGCGAATAAACAGCCATTTGTATTTCATAAGAACGAGACTTTCTGAATCCGTGCTAGTCGATGTGTCAATAAATCGTTCTCTTCGGGGCATTTCGTAGTGTTAGAATGCAGTATACGTTCCGTATTCCTACTACAAATCGATATGAATGATATGAGTCTATAATTTAGAGCATTAATTACAGTCTCTTTCCTGAGTTTTGGTGTGGCCTGTGCAACTTCCCATTGTTTAGGTAGTCGAACGGGAATTTGAATATGATGGAGCTGTTTCACCATAATCTGAAGGAATGTAATTTTTATACAGTCAGGGGCCGAAGGGCATGTTTATTAAGCATTGCTTATAATAATTTAATACGGTTGTATATTGGTTATTGGAGATGGAGCTCAGGCTTTAACTGAACAAGAATGGAGCAGGAAATAGTCTGCTGTCACTCCGAAAAAAATCATTTCGGCTTCAGTTTGAAGCGATTTGCGGAAACCAAGGAAAACAAAATTCAGGATGATAGAAAAGAGGTTAGAATCCTGATGCTTCTAAATTATTGTCCAAAATATTGTCTACTGTAATAGAAATTAAACTGTGAAATTTCAGCTAGGCAGCAGCTCCCGTGAAATTTAAGCATTGGTTAACTATTTCGAGTGGCACTGGGAAACGGGAAATGATGTTACGCTGACGTAACACCTTGGTGGTAACTATTGGCGTATTGACAGAATTTGAGTGGCTGCTGATTGCACTCGGGCGAGTTTTGTGGCGCAGCAGAACCGTGTTTTACGGTACATCCACGCGTCGTCTCTTTCCTCGTGCGCCAGCCCCACGAACGGAAACCAAAGCGCATGCTTCAAAATTGGATGGCCGCAGGAAATAAAAGCCTGTGCGCTACAGTGTACATATGTTGCGGAAATGTTTCTCCTATCAAATGTAACACAAAAAAAATGAAGAGGACTATCTGTAGGAAATTTAATGTAGTTAAATTTTGCGCTGGGCTACGTTTTCCCTGTAAGGCACACTTTCCATGGTATTCGAGAAAAAAGTACAGAAGTGACCTTCAAACTCACCTCCAACCCCCACACTCATCCTCACCAACAGGATTTCTAGTATGTTGTTCGTGGCACTGTCTCCTTTCACTGTAAAAAAATTTCCGATTGCATCAACTACTCCAGATATTCAACCTTTGTTGGTCTCTATTTGATTGGACTGTTACACCACCAGCATAGTTGCCTATTTCATTAAAATCATCATTTCAAACATGAGGATAACAAAAGAAAAAGACATTTGTATACGTTACGCCAAAACTAGTTACGTTGACAATCCGACCCAAACTTAACTCTTGCAAAGACAGTACTCTCGAAGTCAGAAGGCCTGACGAATACAGCGATGTAATTGTTTATTTTATGCTGTTAAAATTCAGAAATCTGTTAGGTAAAACTTACACAAATGCTAATTTTACAATTTGTAAGTGCTCCATTAAGACAGTCACGTAATACGGCCAGTCAGTGAAGACCGAAAGAGGTCAAATGTGGGAAATAATTAGAGTAATAGGAAATTTTTATATTGTGGAAGGAGGGAGTACCACGAATGACATGCTAGAAATCCTGAGTGGTGAGTGTTGAGCTTGGGAGTGGACGTGCATTCGAAGATCACTTTTGTACGTTTTTCTTGAATAACTCGAAAACTACGACCTCTAGCGTAAACGTATCCCAGTACAATCTTTAACTACTTTACATTTCTTACAAAACAGGTCCCATTCATGTTTTCTGTAGGACTAAGTTTGCCCTTAGCGAGGGAGAGAATTTGAAAATCTCGCTCGTAGTTTTTTAAGGAAAGATGTGACATTGAGAGTTGCACGAAGCAACATCGGCAGGGGCAGCTTAAGCATCTTGTATATGCGAAGATGTAAAGGCTAATAGGTGCTGGGGGACGCCGCTTTGAAATGTTATAAGAGTAACTTCATGTGTAAGCTATCCACATAAATAAAATTATTCCGAAAGTGTGTCTAATTCGAAAATAAACTACATATTGAACGAGAAACGAGCGACACAGATATATTAATTATAGTAGTTCCTTGAAAGAAGTCACTTTTCTTCGTGAGGCTATAATTTATTGGAAATTAAAACTTTATTTCAGTTAATTTGTGATTAGCTAATTTCATCACCAGAGCACCAGAGAAGCAGTTCTGACACTGTGATTATTAAAGGAAGCAAGACATAAGGAATAATGAAGACATATTCATAGGATTTGTTAACATGGAAAAAACGTTCGCCAATGTAATATGGTGCAAGGTGTTCGAATTTCTGAGAAAGATAGGAATAAAGTATAGGGAAATACGGATAATATAAATGTGAACAAGAACCAAAAGGCAACAGTAAGAATGGAAGCAAAGAACGAAGTTCTGGGATTAAAAAGGTTAGCGACTTCCTTCGGACAATTATCATTATTAAAATTATTTTTTTAAATAATGGGACTGGTTTCGGCTGTAACGTCAGAGACTACAATAGCAGTTGTCAACGGTTGTTGAGACTTAAGAGGATTTCCTGACGACTATTCTCATGGCCTGTAACTGCTTGAACGAGGCTGGCAGTGTGTAATGGCGTCATGGTAGGACTTCTATCACCATCAACATATCAGTGGTTTCATTTCCATTTATAAACTTTTACTAAGATTTTTTCGAGCTGGGGTTTTCTACACCGCTATTTCAGACAGATACATTTACAACTCTTCATTATCTTCGAAACTTTTTATCATCATCACGGATATAAGTTGTGTGTCCACGTATTCAGCAGAGCTGTATCAGGTTGAACGAAAGACATTTGAACCTAATTTCACTCGTGAGTCAACTGATTTCATAACAAGATGAATCATGAGCGAAGGTACATTCCTTACGATCAGGATGTTACTAAGACCTCAAATATGCAACTATAGGTGCCTGTAATATTACATTATTGTTTATAAACCTCATCCGTAAGAACTGCTATAGTAACTTATATTTTAATAAATTTGTCAAACAGTTATTATACATGGTGCAGTCACATTAACTTGACCACTTGTCGAAAGCCTGAACGAATGCGTTTTGCAGAGGCGGACAGCTGCGAGACGTGCAGGAAAAGGTCATTGAGGTTCTGGAAGGTACCGACAGGGATGCGGAGGCATGCTGACTCCAGTGGCGTTTCCAGCAGCGCTGCGTTTCTCTGTTCAGGGTCCAAGGAATGAACAGTCAATTCGCGGTGGTCCCACAGATTCTCGATTTGGTTAAAACCCGGGAAATTTGGAAGAACGGTAAATTCATTTTCGTGTTCCAATGTTTCCTCAGGATCTGTGCACCCAAATTGCGTGAAAATGTAATCACATGTCAGTTCTAGTATAATATACACTCCTGGAAATTGAAATAAGAACACCGTGAATTCATTGTCCCAGGAAGGGGAAACTTTATTGACACATTCCTGGGGTCAGATACATCACATGATCACACTGACAGAACCACAGGCACATAGACACAGGCAACAGAGCATGCACAATGTCGGCACTAGTACAGTGTATATCCACCTTTCGCAGCAATGCAGGCTGCTATTCTCCCATGGAGACGATCGTAGAGATGCTGGATGTAGTCCTGTGGAACGGCTTGCCATGCCATTTCCACCTGGCGCCTCAGTTGGACCAGCGTTCGTGCTGGACGTGCAGACCGCGTGAGACGACGCTTCATCCAGTCCCAAACATGCTCAATGGGAGAAAGATCCGGAAATCTTGCTGGCCAGGGTAGTTGACTTACACCTTCTAGAGCACGTTGGGTGGCACGGGATACATGCGGACGTGCATTGTCCTGTTGGAACAGCAAGTTCTCTTGCCGGTCTAGGAATGGTAGAACGATGGGTTCGATGACTGTTTGGATGTACCGTGCACTATTCAGTGTTCCCTCGACGATCACCAGAGGTGTACGGCCAGTGTAGGAGATCGCCCCCCACACCATGATGCCGGGTGTTAGCCCTGTGTGCCTCGGTCGTATGCAGTCCTGATTGTGGCGCTCACCTGCACGGCGCCAAACACGCATATGACCATCATTCGCACCAAGGCAGAAGCGACTCTCATCGCTGAAGACGACACGTCTCCATTCGTCCCTCCATTCACGCCTGTCGGGACACCACTGGAGGCGGGCTGCACGATGTTGGGTCGTGAGCGGAAAACGGCCTAACGGTGTGCGGGACCGTAGCCCAGCTTCATGGAGGCGGTTGCGAATGGTCCTCGCCGATACCCCAGGAGCAACAGTGTCCCTAATTTGCTGGGAAGTGGCGGTGCGGTCCCCTACGGTCTTGGCGTGCATCCGTGCGTCGCTGCGGTCCGGTCCCAGGTCGACGGGCACGTGCACCTTCCGCCGACCACTGGCGACAACATCGATGTACTGTGGAGACCTCACGCCCCACGTGTTGAGCAATTCGGCGGTACGTCCACCCGGCCTCCCGCATGCCCACTATACGCCCTCGCTCAAATTCCGTCAACTGCACATACGGTTCACGTCCACGCTGTCGCGGCATGCTACCAGTGTTAAAGACTGCGATGGAGCTCCGTATGCCACGGCAAACTGGCTGACACTGATGGCGGCGGTGCACAAATGCTGCGCAGCTAGCGCCATTCGACGGCCAACACCGCGGTTCCTGGTGTGTCCGCTGTGCCGTACGTGTGATCATTGCTTGTACAGCCCTCTCGCAGTGTCCGGAGCAAGTATGGTGGGTCTGACACACCGGTGTCAATGTGTTCTTTTTTCCATTTCCAGGAGTGTATTTGTCCAATGAATACCCGTTTATCATCTGCATTTCTTCTTGGTGTAGCAATTTCAATGGCCAGTAGTGTATTTCTGGTCCTGTAGTACCGATGTTTTGTTTCTTTGAGTTACCAAAGTTGCTCTCTTAGACCTCGGGTAGGTGGGTTCTCACGGTAAAACGCAAAGTTCTGCATACGAATGATTCATAGCACCACGGGATGAGTGATTTATATGCTAAGCACATTTTCGACTGGTTCTGAGCGTTCAGGGTCACGCACTTCTCTCGTCAGTCGTGTGACGTACTTGTAACAAACAGTTGAACGATTTATTACTTCAGCCGACGTGTCACTGCCAGGATTCAGGCCAACTGTCAGCAATGAGATCAGCAGCGGTGTAAGTGCGCGCGAGGAAGTCGGCCTAGAAGGCAGCAGGCGGCGAGGTGCCACCTGCGCCAGTGGGGGGTCGAGTGTCAGGGAGAGGAGGTGGCGAAGTGAGGAGGAAGACCTGCCGAGCCTGGCAGGCTTCCCGCTGGGGTTAAGCGACACTTGTTGGCCGGCGCCACAGGTTAGCCGCCGCTAATCCGCGCTCGGCCCCAGGGAGCCGAGCGAGGCCAGCCGAGAGCGCACCGGCGGCGACACTTCGTCTGCTGGTGAGTTAGTGCTGGTACGCTACGTTTACCCCTTTTAGCGATTTCCTACACCGCGCCTCAGTGGTCATGTTAATACTCCAACATTAACAACTTCATTTTGGGCCTCTTTCATAGTCGCAGTTATACATGTTACTTACATTACTGGCCATTAAAATTGCTACACCAAGAAGAAATGCAGATGATAAATGGGTATTCATTGGACAAATATATTATACTAGAACTGATATGTGATTACATTTTCACGCAATTTGGGTGCATAGGTCATGAGAAATCAGTACCCAGAACAACCACCTCTGGCCGTAATAACGGCCTTGATACGCCTGGACATTGAGTCAAACAGAGCTTGGATGGCGTGTACAGGTACAGCTGATCATGCAGCTTCAACACGATACCACAGTTCATCAAGAGTAGTGACTGGCGTATTGTGACGAGCCAGTTGCTCGGGCACCATTGACCAGACGTTTTCAATTGGTGAGAGATCTGGATAATGTGCTGGCCAGGGCAGCAGTCGAACATTTTCTGTATACAGAAAGGCCCGTACAGGATCTGCAACATGCCGTCGTGCATTATCCTGCTTAAATGTAGGGTTTCGCATGGATCGAATGAAGGGTAGAGCCACGGGTGGTAACACATCTGAAATGTAACGTCCACTGTTCACAGTGCCGTCAATGCGAACAAGAGGTGATCGAGACGTGTAACCAATGGCACCCCATACCATCACGCCTGGTGATCCGCCAGTATGGCGATGACGAATACACGCTTCCAATACCTCAAACATCCTACTCTTCTTCCTCCAATTTCAACTCCTTTGTCGTCTAATGAGCATTGGTGAATCATATTTTCCAAGTAGAGGTTAAAAAGGGTATGCGATAGACAGCACCCTTGTCTTACTCCTTTTCCTAGTCTGATTCAGTTTGTATTTTCTCCTCTCACTTTAACTGAGGCTTTCTGATTAAGATATAATGAGTTAACAAGTCTTCTGCTTTTCCAGTCCACTCTCTTTTCCCTCATTATAGTCGCCAGCTTGTTCCAAATCACATTCTCAGATGCCTTTTCTAGATCGATGAAGCACATAAATAGGTCTCTTCCTTTTACAGTCAACCTTTCTCCCAAGATTCGTAGGATCTGTTTAGCTTTATTTCAAAGCCCCTACACTGATCACTGTAGCAAATATGATTTATCTTACAAATATGTTTGCCGAAATCGTAAATTACAACCAGTAAAAAGTATTAAATTACTTTTATGACATTCATTTGTTTCCAACTTCACTCCTAATGTTCTTCCAAACATAGGTGTTCGATTATAGCACACTATATCTCACTGACAGGAAATATACACTCAAGGGAGAAAAAACGACGCACCAAGAAAGAGCTACGCAACTTGGCCACTAATTGGTATTCTTACAGGTATCGACAGAAGATTCAAAACTTTAAACTTTGGCAGCCGATGGATGAATTTGGGTCGCTGCAGGGCAGTTTCACGGCGCAGCATGCAAGGGTAGTAAAGAGGGGAGATGTTGATGCGAGGGCATAAAGTCTCTGCGAATTTTCGTCTACTCAGCTCGACAGGAGCTACGCATGGCAGACCGGCGCGTGAACAATACACACAGATGTCTGCATTTCAGAGAAGACGCGTTATTGTTGTGGTCTGCAGTCCAAAGACTGGTTTGATGCAGCTCTCCATGTTAGTCTGTCTTGTGCAAGCCTTTTCATCTCTGAGTAATGACTGCAACCTAAATCCCTCTAAATCTGCTTACTACGGTCATCTCTTTGTCTCGCTCTACGATTTTTATCCCCCCCCCCCCCTGCCCCCACGCTTCCCACCAGTACTAATTTGCTGATCCCTCGATGCCTCAGAATGTGTCCTACCAACCGGCCCCTTGTTTTAGTCAAGTTGTATCATAAATTTCTCTTCTCCCCAATCCTATTCAGTAGCTCCTCATTAGTTACGTGATCTAGCCATCTAATCTTCAGCATTCTAGAAGACGTCTAGTTGAGCTAAAAGAAGTCGGTTGCAGTAATCGGCGAATCCCTCGATATTTGAATAGGAGCAATGTCGCTACTGGTCGGTGTTGGCAGGAATGGCTGAACCAGGCCGAACACAGAGTCAAGAAGGAAGTGGTCGACATAGAGGGACGACGGAACGTGAGGACGAAGCAATCGTCAGAGAGGATTTCAGGACCCCGGATTCATGAGAATGATCCATCCGACGTGCAACTGGCGCTTGAGTGACCACAAGGACCAATAATATTCGGCTTACAGAAAGAGGGTGATGCGGGGGGGGGGGGGGGGGGGGGGGGGAGTGCTGCACTCACGGTGTCTCTTGCGCCGACTACCAATGGCCTCTGTACACCAACAACCAGTGTGGTTGCCTTTAATGGCAAGCCATCCTGGACTTACATTTCAGCACGATAACGCCCACCTGCACAGGGCGACAGCTTCTACTGCTTATCTTCGTGTTTGTCAAACCCTACGTAGCCTGGATCTTCCCCCAACTGAGAACTTTTGGAACATTATGGGCAGGGCCCCGTAACTATCAAGGAATTTTGACGATTTAACGCACCATTTGGACAGAATTTGGCACGATGTCCGTCAGATGTGGGCCAGTGTCAAGCCGAATAACTGTTTCCATAAGGGCCAGAGATCGACCAACGCATTTGTGCAGTTCTTTCTCTAGAATAAATCATCCAATTTTTCTACAATTGTAATTATTTGTGTGTCTGCACATGTGCACCATTCTACCGATTTCCGTCCCATATGCATCATTCCTGCGTGGTGCGTCTTTTTTTCCTTAAGAGTGTATTTCCGTTTTCACACAGCGTAGATTCATCTGCACCGTCTGTACTTTGCTGTTGCGCGACGTAACCGTATTTTGTTTTGTTTATGCGGTTGTAAAAGCGTCCGCTGTTCCTCTGTAACGTATCCGGAAGTTCTGCTGGACCTGAGTATCAGAATCTAAGCCCTATCAACCGTTCTACACTTTGTACCATCTGCCGAGAATTGCCAC
Organism: Schistocerca gregaria; assembly: GCF_023897955.1. Lineage (NCBI taxonomy): Eukaryota > Metazoa > Arthropoda > Insecta > Orthoptera > Acrididae > Schistocerca > Schistocerca gregaria. Next base: position 482,046,505 of record NC_064924.1, read on the forward strand.
TTTCGTCAGCAAGTAACCTACAAAAATAAAAATAAAAAATTCTATATGCGTTATGAACGTTATGCCGCAAACCGCACCTTTCTATCTATCCCCATTTCTGAAAAATACGCTATCAAACTTGTAAAGAACATTTTGGAATACCTTGAGCGTTAATCCGTTTATATACTGCCTGACAAAAAGTGAAGCATCCAGAAGACATGGGCTGACACCAGTGTTACTTCGTACATATACACACCATTGGCGGGTATGTAAATGATTAGAGTTGCGATTCTCTGTAGCGGATAGAATGACAGCCAGAGTGCATTAGTGTTGTCCGAGTTTAGTGTTGTGACGAGGCCTGCTAGAGTACGTAAGCGACACAACCGTATCATATACTGAGTGAGATCACTGTGAAGGACACGGAGGTGCCGCGTACTCGTGTGAAAAACGTTATGAGCACCTGAAAGAGTGTGAAATTTACATAATTGTGGGTCTCCATTTTGCCAGCTGGTCGAATCGTGCAAGACCCAGATTTGTGGATCATCTGGCTCTGACAGTGGCTAGCCCTGACAGTGTTAACAGTATTTGGTACCCTTTTTTGGGTTTGTTCAAATGACTCTAAACACTATGGGACGTAACTTCTGAGGTCATTAGTCACCTAGAACTTAGAACTATTTAAACCTAACTAACCTGACGACATCACACACATCCATGCCCGAGGCAGGATTTGAACCTGCGACCGTAGCAGTCGCGCCGTTCCAGACTGTAGCACCTAGAACCACTCGGCCACCCCGGCCGGCCCTTTTCTGTGGGCAAACAAGAGAGTGTGCAGACCTTCGTGTGTGCTCCACATCTGCAGGTAAATCAACCTGACAGGAGAGACATAATCCCATTTATCCATACCTAAAGGCAGGAAAGTTGCACAGGTCACACCAATACTCAAGAAAGGAAAAAGGAGTAATCCGCCGAATCACAGACCCATATCACTGACGTCTGGAACATTAATGTGTTCGAACATTATGAAGACCTCAAAGGAAACGGTTTATTGACTAACAACCAAGAAGGATTCAGAAAATATCGTTCCTGCGAAATACCGCTAGCTCTTTATTGTCTTGAAGTAATTAGTGCTATCAACGGGGGGTCTCAAATTGATTCCATATTTCTAAATTTCTAGAATGTTTTTGATACAGTTCCACACAAGCTGCTACTAATCAAATTGCCTGCCTACGGAGTATCGTCTCAGTTGTGTGGCTAGATTCGTGATTTCCTGGTTCGTTATAACTGAAGAAAGGTTATCGATTAAAACAAAAATTATACTTGGGTTTCGCAAAGAAGTGTTATAGGCCCTCTGCTGTTCCTAATCTGTATAAATGATTCCGAGACAATCTGAGCACCCCTCTTACATTGTTCGCAGTCATCAGAAGCTCAAAAACAGTTGCAATATGATTTAGACATAAGTATGGTGCGATAAGTGGCAGTTGACCATAAATAAATGAAAAGCGTGATGTCATCCATAAAAGTACTAAAAGAATTCCATTAACTTTCGCTTACACAGTAAATCACAGAAATGTAAAGGCTGTTAATTAAAGTAAATACTGAGCCACTATAGTTACGAATAGGCCTAAGTTAAATTGGAACTAACAGATAGATAATGTAGTGAGGAAAGCGAAGCAAAGGCTGGGTTTTATTGGCAGAGCACTTACAAGTTGCAACATGTCTACTGAAAGGACTGCTTACACTATGCTTGTCCGTCCAGTTCTGAAGTACTGGCGACCACTACCATTGACGGAGGACATTGAAAAAGTTTTTTTATTAAGTCAGTTCGTTTCGTATTATCGCGAAATAGTGGAGGAAGTGTCAAGAATATGATACGCCAGATTGATGGCAGTCAATAAAACAAAGGCGTTTTTCGTTGTGACGAGACCTTTTCACGAAATTCCAATCGCCAACTTTCTCCTGCGAATGCGAAAATATTTTGTTGACGCCCACCTGCACATGGGGAAACGATCATCTCACGGAAAGATTAAAGTGTTCTTTTCCCCGCGCGCCGTTCGAGAGTGGAACGGTTAAGAAATACTGCAAAATTCAGTCGATGAACCCTGTGTCTGGCACTTCATAATAAACGGAAGATTAGTAGAAGATGTAGATATGAATGAACATGAAGGCTACTAAGCTGCCGGCCGGAGTGGCCGTGCGGTTCTAGGTGCTGCAGTCTGGAGCCGAACGACCGCTACGGTCGTAGGTTCGAATCCTGCCTCGGGCATGGATGTGTGTGATGTCCTTAGATTAGTCAGGTTTAAGTAGTTCTAAGTTCTAGGCGAATGATGACGTCAGAAGTTAAGTCACATAATGCTCAGAGCCATTTGAACCATTTGAACTACTAAGCTGATAAACACAATGACGATAAAAGTTAATCGTTATTCAAGACTAATTCAAGTTGTACCAAAGGAGATTGCAACGTCATCTGCGGATCAGCAGAAAGCTTACCACCGTGTCGGCCGGAGTGGCCTTGCGGTTCTAGGCGCTACAATCTGGAGCCGAGAGACAGCTACGGTCGCAGGTTCGAATCCTGCCTCGGGCGTGGATGTGTGTGATGTCCTTAGATTAGTTAGGTTTAATTAGTTCTAAGTTCTAGGCGACTGATGACCTCAGAAGTTAAGTCGCATAGTGCTCAGAGCCATTTGAACCATTTCTTACCACCGTAAACTAAACAGAAATCTTAAATAACCTGTACCGAGTCTTTCGATTTAAATTTTAGAAGCAAGTTTATAGTTAGTAATAAATGGGTATAAAACCAAATAAAAACTTTATGCTGCAATGTGGTGTTAAATTCTTTTATTCCAGTCCTACTGCACCCGGCCACGCTTTGCTGTGGCTCAGTCTGCTTTACTGGAAAAGAAGGAAAAAAGAAAGCACACGTTTCTAATATGTATGGGAATTGGATATGCGGTCTAGTCTCCTTCTCTCCCCTCACTCTGTCCATTTTCCCCTCTCCCTTTCTTTCTCCATCTCCTCTTCTCCCCTCTCTCTGATATTGAGCCTTGTTTGTTGTTATTGGAAATTCAGATTCTGTAGTAGTTTTCTAATCACAAACAAGTCAGCATAAATGCAACTTTGCTGTTTGCTAATAACATATATATATTTATATACTAAAAAGTACATAGTCTAGATGTGTCTAAACGTTTATTACAGTAACGTGTAAAAATTTGAAGTAAATCCGAAAGGCACATTTTGAGACTTTTGGTAACAACGTTTTCCCTTAATATATAACATATATATATATATTATTATATATATTTTATGTATCAAAATATATGTATTAACGAATTAGGTACAGTACCTAAAAACACGCCCTGATTAGAATTCCAAGCAAATGGTCAACAACTTGCGGACATTAACGTTTTGAACAAACCAACATTTACATTTTTATAATGTTACCCCTTTTATTACATATGCATTACAGCGTTCCAGTAGGTATATGGATACACTTGAGTATTCGAGTGCAACATTGTGTCACATTTCAAAGCAATCCATGAAGAATTTTCAGTGATTTGAGGCTTTGAAAAAACAAACGTTACGTTTCTACTTCTATAGGAAAAGGTAGAAGTACCTTAATAGCAATACTCCGAAAATTTTCGCCCGCTGACTTCGAAATTTTGATGCAACTCCCGTTGGTACATGCGTGTTTTTATTTACCTGTTCTTTTTAAATATATGTGGAAGCAGTGGTTGGGAAGGGAGTAAGACAGGGTTGTAGCCTCTCCCCGATGTTATTCAATCTGTATATTGAACAAGCAGTGAAGGAAACAAAAGAAAAATTCGGAGTAGGTATTAAAGTCCAGGAAGAAGAAATAAAAACTTTGAGGTTCGCCGATGACATTGTAATTCTGTCAGAGACAGCAAAGGACTTGTAAGAGCAGTTGAACGGAATGGACAGTGTCTTGAAAGGAGGATATAAGATGAACATCAACAAAAGCAAAACGAGGATAATGGAATGTAGTCGGATTAAGTCGGGTGATGCTGAGGGAATTAGATTAGGAAATGAGACACTTAAAGTAGTAAAAGAGTTCTGCTGTTTGGGGAGCAAAATAACTGATGATGGTCGAAGTAGAGAGGATATAAAATGTAGACTGGCAATGACAAGGAAAGCGTTTATGAAGAAGAGAAATTTGTTAACTTCGAGTATAGATTTAAGTGTCAGGAAGTCATTTCTGAAAGTATTTGTATGGAGTGTAGCCATGTGTGGAAGTGAAACATGGACGATAAATAGTTTGGACAAGAAGAGAATAGAAGCTTTCGAAATGTGGTGCTACAGAAGAATTCTGAAGATTAGATGGGCAGACCACATAACTAATGAGGAAGTATTGAATAGAATTGGGGAGAAGAGAAGTTTGTGGCACAACTTAACCAGAAGAAGGGATCGGTTGGTCGGACATGTTCTGAGGCATCAAGGAATCACCAATTTAGTATTGGAGGGCAACGTGGAGGGTAAAAATCGTAGAGGGAGACCAAGAGATGAATACACTAAGCAGATTCAGAAGGATGTAGGTTGCAGTAGGTACTCGGGAATGAAGAAGCTTGCACAGGATAGAGTAGCATAGAGAGCTGCATCAAACCAGTCTCAGGACTGAAGATCACAACAACATCAATGCATAAATTCATATAAATTTAGTAAGAGTGAATGTTGTTACAAAAATCTCGAAAAAGTACATACACATACATGATACAGCATGTATTAAAGAGTTAAATATCTAAAAATACGCCAGTATTAGAAATCAGCGTTGTGTCAAGAACATTCGGAGATACACGATTCTGAACACACGATTCTGAACAAACTAACATTTCCATTTTTATTTATCTAGATGGACGTTTTCTCGCCCAAAGACCTGGGACATCGTAGACGATACAGACGATCACGAAGTAATTGAAACATACTAAAAACCACGAATCCACGTTCTAGGAGAATGTTGGGTGGGGCAGTATTTCACGAAGGACGAATCCTTTGCTTGGGGACGGTACAGAAATATCGGTGTTAATTCTAGAGAGCTCCAATAATTAGCCTCTTGTTGATAGGATTTGAATAATAGCGGTGTAACAACATGAGGGGCGTTGACGACCAAATGGCATGTAGTTCTGAAAAATTATACACGGGTATGAGTGTGATCAGGAACAGGGCTGAAAAACTTTCACTGATGTTCTCAATTGTAGCGCACGCTCTTATCTGCTGCACAAACATGGTTTGTCGTAGCTTCACCATATGTTTCATTTGTGGGAGATGTCAACATCATCATTTTCAATTTCACAGATTAGGATAACATTCAAAGGTTATTGTCGACCCTTCTCATTTTGGGCCTACCAAGGTTTCTTCTTTCAATCAGGCTGTAGCTCAGTGATTGTTTCGTCGGCATTTATTCAGGCATCACATGCTCTTTCCACCTGTTTCTGTATTTCTCTATTGTGTTATTTATCCCTTCAACATACAGTTCTGTAATTTATTCATTCCAAATCCGGTCTTGGCGTGTGGAACCTTTCACTGTTCTTAGAAATCTCATTTCAGCTGCCTGTATTTCGCTTCTATCCCTTATCCATCTTCGTGGGAACCCAGGTTTCACTCTCGTACAGCAGAGACACCACACCCATAGTTTCATAAACCTTTCTTTTACTTCCTTCGTAACTTCGTTCGTTAAGGTTCTATTAATTCCACAACATACATAACGGAATTCATGAAGTTGGTTAACTGTATCTCTATTACGATCGGAACTTATTTTTTGTTTCCTAAACAGTTGAAACTGTTAGCTTGTTCCATTGTTCTGTTACTGATAACAGTTCTTGATCTGTTTGGCTCAACTCCTTTAAATGCCATTACCTTCGTTTAATTAACAGATATTTCCACCCTGCAGGTGCAACCTACGTATGACATACTGATATTTCTTTTCGTCATCAAATACAATAAACTGATAGCCCGCAAAAAAGCAGGTGTTTATATTTCCATACTGTGATATCTGTAGTACAGGATGTATTTCTTGTTTCCATCTTCTTAAAATGTCATCAATGTATATATCAAACAATGTCGGTGATAAACTGCGCCCTTGTCTGACACCATAACTGAGATTCTTGCACTTGCTTTAATAATTATTTAAGTGTCTGTGTACGTATCTTTAATAGTCTTTATGATCTTTAGGATACCCTCGTTTCTCTTCTACGCTTCATAGTACTTGCCTGTTTACACGATCGAAGGCTTTTACCTGATCAGTAAAGCCTACACTCTTTTACATATTACAGTCGCACCTTTTCTCTATTAATTGTTTTCTAATGAATACACTAACTATTCACGACCTTCACTTCACAATGGCATTCTGTTCTTCTAAATTGAATATTTTACTTACAGCCTGCAGTATTTTGCCAACCATTTTGGCACGTATCTTACAGGTTGTGTATATCAAACTTATGCCTTTACAATTATCACAGTTATTCCACTTTCCTTTCATTAAAAAAAAGAGGAATGAAAATTGCACTCCTTCATGAGCTTGATTTATGTGGAAGATGTTCGGCAAGAATGATTAGCAATATGCGAAGTAAGACTACATGTGACGTTCGGTCGAGGACGGGCTGGTTGCAGACGGAGAAATTCGAGAAACTGGATGATCACACCAGGATATGAACACCTGTCCTCTCGATTTCGAGTCCACTGCCTTAATTACGGCGCTACGTCGCATGGGTTCGGCGAGAGGCGATGCTTTTCATTTTCCGAGCGAGGCGATTTAAGCTGGGAGTTTCTTTTGGAGCTTTCCGACAGGAGCCGGCTTTCTCCAATGAACTGACTATAAATTCTTTTGAAATTTCCTGGCAGGTTAAAACTGTGTGCCGAACCGAGACTCGGACTCAGGACCTTTGCCCTTCGCGGGCAAGTGCTCTACCAACTGAGCTACCCAAGCACGACTCACGCCCCGTCCTCACAGCTTCAATTCTGCCAGTACCTCGTCTCCTACCTTCCAAACTTCGCAGAAGCTCTTCTGCGAACCAAGCAGAACGAGTACTCCTGGAAGAAAGGATATTATTTCTTCCAGGAGTGCTAATTCTTCTTGGTTCTGGATTATTTGCCCCGCTGCGGTTATTTCACGCAGTGTTGCTTGTATGTTGACACTGACAACTGTATGCAAACGTGGTTGCTCTCAGTCGTTAAGTGAAGGCCATCGGCCACTGCGTTGTAAATAATAGAGGTAATGGCTGAAATTTGGTATTCTCGGGATACTAATGACGCTGTTGACCTCTGAATATTGAATTCGCTGACTACTTCAGAAATGAAAAGTCAATGCGTCTAAGTGTAACTGTTTTTCCGGTTTAAAAGTTTGCTACTTCCCGTCGTGTGACCATAATCACCTCGGAAACTTTTCCACATGAATCACCAGAGTACAAATGACACGTATGCCAATGCACTGCCATTTTATACCTTGTGCACGCGATACAACAGTCATTTGTATCTGTGCATATCGCTATCCCATGACTTCTGTCACCACACGATAACACTGATAAGGAAAGAATAAAATTATACCTAAGGGCACATGGCGCTAGAGGTACTTTAACGTTCCCGTTCCACTGTCAACAATGCTGAAGTCAGTCGTATGAGTAGTTATTACTCCTATCCAATTATTTCCTTCTTTCATGCATCAACTTCGAAAGGCATCGGGCAACCCACGTTTCATACTACTTTGTGGTTTTTTTAAAGTTCTGCAGTGTGCGTTTTCTCTGCTTGTATTTTCTCATGATTTTTCCATATCATGGAGGAGTTTACACTGACAACCAAAACTGAGCGTGTGTTTTGTCTTCAAATTCATTACATTTGATATTGAGCACACCATGTACCTGTAACAATAAGCATGGATGAACGCTGGATTGCATTAATATGGGTGTAAATGCAAACGCGTGCAACTTGGGGAATTCAGGTGGAGTCCCTTGTTTCAGGTTTGCATCAGAGGCCTGAGAACGGCAATTGAGTTTAACTTTCAAAAGTACCTTGAAACATCTTTTAATGAGACGTTATTTATGCGGTTTTTTTAACGGGCGCCCTGCAGGATTGACTCCTTCAGACCCGTGTGCAAGCGAAGGGTTTGTTTTCCTTAAAATTTTAGACGTTGAACCGATGGAAACGGACATCGTATCCCCTGTCTTCTGATTGGAGGAGGCCACTGACACCTGTGAAAAATTCGTCCTGTTGACTGGTCAGTCTAAGTTTTAACGGTTGATGTGCACAGAGGCGAGGCAGAATGAAATCTGTACCGTTAGCCAGTAGCAGAAGAGTCGCTGAGCTGGTCTGTGGGGGGTATGATGAGCCGCTCTTGTGCGTACATAGCCAGCGATTTTGGATGGGATTTTGCTCAGATTATTCGAGTTAAGAACTTTCTGTAACCTTAAGGTCGTACTGTTAGAAGCATTATGGGGTTCTCGCGAGTGATAATTTTGCTTTCATTTAACTAAATTCATATGGGACAGAACTTGTTCTCTGCTCAATCACGTTTCATTTGATCCATCGTGATTCTCACTGAGTTACACGTCTCCTCCTGTTGTGAGCGACAGTTCGCAATTTTTCACAAATACAACTTTTATCGAGGTAAGTTCACAAGGTTGATGACTAAGCAGCAAACGAAAAGGTAACAATAACGATGCCAGTAAAAGTGTCCTAACTGAGGCAAACAAGAGTGAAATGAACTTCGGGACTGGTTCTAGCCCCTAAATAGCTGTCTCCAGCCAAACAGGTTTTGGCGTAGTGATAGTTCCTGCATGCCGTGGCTCGAGCTCCCCCTGCACAAAGTAGTGCTCGGAATGTCTTTTTCCATTATCTTGTATGTAAATAGCCGGTGTTTACTATGGTGCTTTGGTGCTTTTGGTACGCCTTGGACATAGACAACCACGTCCGCTGTGGTGTAATATGGGTTGCCGGCCCTCAGGGGCTACCTTGGCTCTGGCATAACACCACCTACTCCAAAGCATAAAGTAGTTCTGACAACTCAGCTTTTGTTAGAAAGTGGTGAATATTAGCCTCGCTAATTCTATGAATGTTTGAGTCTTTACGTATGTGCGTCCATGCTGCGTCCCTGACTCAGCTCAGTCCTCAGTGAATAATGATGATTAATACAATTATGGAACATAGGGTTAGGATTTTATACGTGTTAAATGTTAAATGAAGTTCAAGGGTGAGCAACACTTTGTGAATAAACGTCCTTTAAGTATCAATTCAGTTTTGTGGTGAGAAAGAATGAGGCAAGCAGGCAATCACGCCATGGAGACACACTCGTATTCCTACAGCTAATTGAGCGAGTTTGGAAGGCGTCAAACTGTGGCCTTCCGAATGGCAAAATGGTCCTTTCGGAGTATTGGCACGAAGTCGGGTGTGCTATGTCAGTTGTGCAACGATGCTGGTATCAGTGGTCAGGTGAACATTTTCGCGCCTGTAGATGAGATTCTGGACGTCCGGGCAGCACAGACGCCCACCAGGATATTCGTGATGTAAGGACAGCAGTGGCAGATCCTACAACTATCACAGCATCGATAAAAGGGTTTGAGAGCCCAGACGTGTCAACACGAACTGTTGCGAAGCTGTCGGACTACAGGCAGGCACACCTATATCCCGTCTTCCACTCGCGCCACAGCATCAACGAACACGGCTTGACTGGTGTCGTCAGAGGATCACTTGGAGGATAAAATGGTGCTCTTTAGCGATGAAAGCAGATTCAGCCTGCACGCAAATGATGGTCGCTTGCGAGTTTGATGTTGACCTGGTGAGCACTGTCTCTTAGTGTGCATTCGCCCAATGTAAACTGGCCCCACCCCAAGCCTTGTGTCTGGGGTGCGATAAGCTGCAACTCTTTGTTGTTTCTGGAGGAGACGCTAACCAGCGTTCGGTACGTGCAAAATGTTATTAAACCCATTATTTCGGCGTTCTTGCAACAGGAAGGTGATGCGTTGTTCTAACAGGATAATGCTCGCCCACACACTGCCCATGCGTCCAACACTACCCTCGAAACTCAACGTGCTCTGCAAGACGAGCAGCAACTTACTTGGTCAGCACTATCTCCGGACGTATCTCCAACCAACCGAGCACGTGTGGGATATGATGGGATGAGAAGTGACTCGTGTAATTCGGCAACCAGCAGCTCCTACAGAGCTTCGTGAATAGGCCAAGCAGGCGTGGAATAATGTATCTCATGACTGTATTCAGCGTCTGTTCGATCGGCTGGATGCCGAGTCAGCACCTGCAGTGCCGCCCTTGGAGCGTACTCCATGTACTAATATGGGTGTTCAGCACAGGTCAATACTAGTACAGCTTGTGCTGTTGATCTGTAAATGTAATCATTTTATATACTCCCTATGCACTATTGCAACAATAAATTTTGAGTGAATTGGAAACCTCTAAAAGAGTGTACTATTTTTTTCCCGGCATTGCATTTTCTGAAACTTCAGACGACTTGGTACTCAGGGTAGGGCAGAGAAAGTCACACACTAATTTGTTCAAAAGGAAGTTCGTGGCAATGAGAAGTATCTGTTATACGACAAAAGGTTGTACCACCAAAAAAATCAATCAACAATTTTTAGACGTTGTGGTTCAAAATGGTTCAAATGGCTCTGAGCACTATGGGACTCAACTGCTGTGGTCATTAGTCCCCTAGAACTTAGAACTACTTAAACCTAACTAACCTAAGCACATCACACACATCCATGCCCGAGGCAGGATTCGAACCTGCGACCGTAGCAGTTGCACGGTTCCGGACTGCGCGCCTAGAACCGCGAGACCGCCGCGGCCGGCTACGTTGTGGTTAAGCAACTAAAATTGAGCACCTTTTAACATTATCAAGTGCTTATGAACAGCTCCAATCAGTCCAGCATCTCTCCTCTCCCATTTTTACAAATGATAGAAACTAAAAATTGTTTAAAATTTTTCAAACGTTTTTGTAAATTGTTTAAAAATCTCACCACATTACCCTAACGAATATAATAACAAAATATACCGAAGTGGCTATCCCTTTTGCAAATATAGGTACAATCTTAGGCGTTGGGTTGATTCGGGGAAAGAGACCAAACAGCGACTTCATCGGTCTCATCGGGTTAAGGAAGGATGGGGAAGGAAGTCGGCCGTACCCTCTCAAAGGAACCATCCCGGCATTTGCCTGAAGCAATTTAGGGAAATCACGGAAAACCTAAATCAGGATGGCTGGACGCAGGATTGAACAGTCGTCCTCCCGAATGCGAGTCCAGTGTGCTAACTACTGCGCCACCTCGCTCGGTGCACAATCTTGGGCTATTTTATCTTGTAGATAGTTACTTGGCATGTGCGAAAGGAGATTTTCTAGGCGAGTTTCATTACGTAAATCTTCTCGGGATATCAGTCGAGTCGTGACTTCGTGTTGTGACAATGTTTTGAGGAGTTTTCCGCTCGTTATCTTCAGACGGGGTTCATTTCTTTATTGACGCTGGATCGCAGACTCTCCTACCGAGGGCCTAACAGGTAGACCAGTCACGTGCCTCTATAAGAGAAGTCACGGCCGGTGAGGGGGTTCCTCTGGGGCAAGTGGGGGCGGGGTAGAGGTCCGGGCGTCGAGTCCTGGCGCTGCCTGTCTATTTGGCCATCTGCCTCAACTGCTTTCACGTCAGAGCATTCCTGACGTATTTTTGCTAACGCCTCGCCACGTGCGGAGCTCAGTTGGTAACTGGTGTCCCTGTAAACAAGGTCACCATATACTCTTACTTCCAGCCAGCCGCTGTGACCGAGTGGTTCTAGGCACTTCTAGGCGCTGCTGCTACGGTCGATTCCTGCCTCGGGCATGGATGTGTGTTATGTCCTTAGGTTAATTATGTTTAAGTAGTTCTAAGTGTAGGGGACTGATGACCTCAGATGTTAAGTCCCATAGTGCTCAGAGCCATTTGATCTTATTTCCAATGCCTCTTTGATGACAACCCAGAACACATAGGCACTTTTGCCTTTTCAAAAGAGAGAGAAAAAAAAACCTGTGTCCTCTGCTGAAACTGTGCTGTGCCGCTGCACACTTGTCGATTTGCGTGACACGAACGCACCTCACATGTTCTCAATAGCATTTGCAGCTGGATAGCTTTTATAGTATCTTGTATAGTATCTGTATCTCCTGTTTTTATCTAATGGAAAACAGAAGATGATCACTGGTCTTGTAAACCAGAAAGGCATTGTGAAATGCTTATACCATTTTTTGCATAAAACACAAAAAATAAAAGTACATAGTCAATCTCCATGGGCTGTATGTCATATTTTTCAGATAATATTATTTAAATGAAAAACCTACATAAGCTGACAAACTGACTACAGTTGTTGAAATTGGCGTCCCCCCAGTTTTTGTGCATGCATGCCATCGTCCCACCAAGTTGTGTTGCACCCAATCGTATAACATAGGCGCTGTCCGAAAAATGTCACATCAGGGAGAGTTCTTGGCAGTAGGTATTCTTCAGTCTTGGCGTATGTCACGCACACAAGAGGTTTTATGTGATACAAAAAGAGATATGAAGTGGGGCAGACGAATGTAATGAAACATGACCTCATTATCCACCTATCAGCAAACGTCTGGCACCAATGTTCGCTAGTATGATACGCAAAGTGCTCCTTTATGCTGGTTCCACACAAATGCCTGGATCTCATGAGCGATATCTTCCAAAAAAGTGGAGACTGTGTCTCTTACAGTAACAGTGTACACTGCTGCAGTTAAGAGGGAGAGGAAGCCGTTATCTGTCTTTTACTCAAACCCTAGAGGTCTTCTTGTATAAAGAAAACGCTATCCGTATATCTTTTGTGGCCACTTGCAGATATTAAAAATTTGTTTATCACATTAATCCCATCAGCGCGCCTGAGTCCTGACGGGAGGCTTGGGCTTCCCCTAAATAGTCGACGGTCACGTAACTTATTTTCCATTAAGTAAGTATGTAAAGTCCATTCATAACCACATTTTAATACCACATAGCCTGTCATATTCTTGATGCGTTTCCTAAGTTACAGTTTCCTGACGTAGTTACCGAAACATGTTTCCATTTATTATGCAGGTCATTTCCACAACATTGGGAACGTGAATGAAGTCGTTACCAACTGTCATATATTGCATACAGTCAAATGTCTCTAATGTGGTTCGTAATCAAATGTATGTTAAATCATCACAACATTAAATTACATTAACTTGCAACACTTCTCAATGTAATAAACGTTGCAATATACATTCTTGTAAATGTATTTAAGAAAAATATGAGAGATTGATTGATTTTATACCATAAATTATACACTAGTGTACAACACTTACAGACGAAAGAAACTTTCGCTTGATGCGTCACTGTCAAGTAACATAACTCAATGAAACTTGGGCCATACATAGAAACAACTCCTGAAGTACTCTACAGAACATAACTGAAAGAAATACGTTATGAGACCACAGAAATGACACTTTTATTCAAAGGCAATAATTAAATGACGCCCCGTGTTTCGCGATGCCTCCTGAAAGCTACAAAAGGCGAAACATGGTTCTTAGTAGGGAGTATGCATGTTCTACAATGTGTTCCTATGCTGGGCACAAGGCTGGTACTGAGTTCACGTGGCAGGGCGTTGTATTTCTCCACATGCACCAGTGACCATCCCCGCACTTGTCAAACGCGCTGGTGGAACAACGGAAAGCCCTACCACATCAACATGTGGAAGCGTGGAAGCACATTGCAGACTATTCACTGCCGTTCTTGGTGTCATAAACGTATTAACAACTGCGTCCTGTCTTTGGTAATGTCCAGCGGACCGTCATAAATCGCTGTCACTACCGTGTAGTTGTTATCTTTGAATGAGTGTCACTTCTGTTGGTCTCTCTGCGTATTTGTTTCAGTTACCTTCTGTACTACACGGCAGCAGTTCTTTACATGTATGGTCCTTGTTTCACCGATGTATGTTACTTGGCGGGCCACATCAAACGAAAGTTATTTTCGATCTGAAGTTCAGTACACTAGTGACTTTTGTAGAAGGATGTGCCTACCGATAGATATGTACCTACAGAGTGGAAAATTGCGCAGGTCGCACCAGTGTTTAAGAAGGGTAGTAGGAGTAATCTATCAAACTACAGACCTATATCATTGACGTCGGTTTGAAGTAGGGTTTTGGAGCATATACTGTATTCAAACATTTTGAATCACCTGGAAGAGAACGATCTATTGATACCTAATAAGCATGGTTTCAGAAAACATCGTTTTTGTCCAACGCAGCTGGCTCTTTATTCGCACGAATTAATGGCCGCTATCGACAGGGGATCTCAGGTTGATTCCATATTTCTAGATTTCCGGAAAGCTTTTGACACTATTCCTCACAAGCGACTTCCAATCAAGCTGCGGGCCTATGGGGTATCGTCTCAGTTGTGCGACTGAATTCGTGATTTCCTGTCAGGAAGGCCGCAGTTCGTAGTAATAGACGGCAAATCATCGAATAAAACAGAAGTGATATCAGGTGTTCCCCAGGGAAGCGTCCTGGGTGGAACCTCTGCTGTTCCTGATCTATATAAATGACCTGGGTGACAATCTGAGGAGTTCTCTTAGGTTGTTCGCATATGATGCTGTAATTTACCGTCTAGTAAGGTCATCCGAAGACCAGTATCAATGGCAAAGCGATTTAGAAAAGATTGCTGTATGGTGTGGCAGGTGGCAGTTGACGCTAAATAACGAAAAGAGTGAGGTGATCCACAAGAGTTCCAAAAGAAATCCGTTGGAATTCGATTACTCGATAAATAGTACAATTCTCAAGGCTGTCAATTGAACTAAGTACCTGGATGTTAAAATTACGAACAGCTTCCGCTGGAAAGACGACAAACATAATACTGTGGGGAAGGCGAGCCAAAGGTTGCGTTTCATTGGCAGGACACTTAGAAGATGCAACAAGTCCACTAAAGAGACAGCTTACACTACACTCGTTCGTCCTCTGTTAGAATATTGCTGCGCGGTGTGGGATCCTTACCAGGTGGGATTGACGGAGGACATCGAGAGGGTGCAAAGAAGGGCACCTCGTTTTGTATTATCGCGTTATAGGGGAGAGAGTGTGGCAGATATGATACACGAGTTGGGATGGAAGTCATTACAGCATAGACGTTTTTCGTCGCGGCGAGACCTTTTTACGAAATTTCAGTCACCAACTTTCTCTTCCGAATGCGAAAATATTTTGTTGAGCCCAACCTACATAGGTAGGAATGATCATCAAAATAAAATAAGAGAAATCAGAGCTCGAACAGAAAGGTTTAGGTGTTCGTTTTTCCCGCGCGCTGTTCGGGAGTGGAATGGTAGAGAGATAGTATGATAGTGGTTCGATGAACCCACTGCCAAGCACTGAAATGTGAATTGCAGAGTAATCATGTAGATGTACCACCTTCTTCTGTATAAACTCTTTACATTATCTTACATAAGCTGATTATCCCCGTAGTGTTTGCGTCAAAAAACGAGAAAGTATTAAGCTAAATGATGCAGTGTTATGTCCGTCATTTCTAACTTGTCGTAAATCCAAATGACAGCAAGATAACAGTCAACAGTACCAGCTCAGCTAACGAGGAACAATGTTATCATATGTGAGGCACGTCAGGTGTTCCGTAGCAGCAGTTTACATCGCAACGCGCAAAGTGGAAGGTGGAAGGCTTGCGCAGCGACTCACCTCCCTCTCGTTGTTGCAGAAGCTGATACCGAGGTTGGGCATCGCTCGCAGGATGGCGACGAGGGACTGGATCGTGTTGCTGTAGACGACGGGCCGGTACTGTTTGAAGTCTTCCGCCGTGAAGCCGCTCTCGTGGATGATCCTGCGCACAAGGGGGCAACAGTCAGCTCAGGTTACACACGCTAGAGCTGAAAAAAGTAGCTCAAATATACGGTTATTCAGAATTCACTGTTATCGTCACGTAAGAGCATTCCGTCGCCAACATATACCGTCCGTCTAAAAAGTTCCGAGACTGATTTTATTCCCGGTGTGTAAGCGACGTCAGCCCATTAACTACGCTGACGGCGTAACCTAACAACTATAAACAGCAGATATGCATTCGACCTATCAGCTCCCCTCCCGCCGGAGGTTCGAGTCCTCCCTCGGGTAATGATGCGTGTGTTGTTCTTAGCATAGGTTAGTTTAAGTTAGTTTAAGTAATGTGTAAGTCTAGCGGCCGAACGCCTCTGCAGTTTGGTCCCTTAAGAACTCACACACTGAAACGTCCCCTTAGAAAAATTATAAAATGACTGTGCTTAAACTGACACACAATATTTTCAGCGCAACGCAGTCTGACTTTGAAAAATCCCTACAAAAGAATGGCCCTGACTAACAATAACCTATACCTTTCATGAATCACTTACCTCACAAAAATCTTCGTTACTCGGACTACTGCAATACAGCGAGCACCACTATTGCCAGCTAAATAAAAGATTCAAACTACTGAAGGCACTAACTACTGACAGGCATAGTTAGCAAATGAAAGATTTTGATAGAGAACAAACAATGTATTTACCTTAATAGTGTTCAAAAGTCATTATATATATATATATATATATATATATATATATATATATATATATATCAGTTAATTACATCCAGTCTTACAAATTTACTCTCTCTGATGAACACACGTCCAGATCATCCGCTCTCAAAACTCCGCAATCTCAATCTCCCCATCCACCACTACTGGCGGCTCACCTCCAACCGCGCAACGTTACGCGCTGTTCACATCCATCTGCCCAACACTACAATAGCGACTATTCCAACAATGCCACCCAGCCACAGACTGCGCACAGCACAGCCAGTGATTTTCATACAGAGCGCTACGTAGCGTTACCAATATAAAAACCTAAACAGCCTTCTTACAACACATCTGAACATTTGAACGACCTGCCAGTTGTGAGTAGGCAATGTTAAGTAGTGGACTAGAGGACATAGTATGTCAACGTTGTTCTGTCACAAATCGCAATGGAGCAACATCCCCAAGTCAAGTGTTTAAGACACTCTCCAGAATGATTTGAGGAAGAGAAGGGTGTGTCCCCCGCACATCTAGACTCCTGACAAAAACAACGACGCTTGAACCCCCGTCGTGACTTGAATGAAATACAAAATGCGGACAGCTCTTTTCTGAAAAAATCATCATGGATGATGAGACTTTGTGTTATCATCACGGATCTACCACAAAACGAGAAAATCCATAAATTCACTTGAATGGTCAACGCCTTCACGACATAACCGACATTATGACCAATGTGACGCGCGAGTTGGACAATATCGAAAAGAAGGAATTTTCTGACTGTTTCATATGGTTGTATGAACTTGGCGTTGTACTCAAGTGGTAGGAGACTATATAGAACACCTGAAGCGTTAAAACCACCATCTTCCCTTTTCTATGTTTTTACTATTCCAGTCTGGAAACATTTTGGACTGACGTTGCCTCCAAAGTTACGTGACTTTGTGAAGCGAGACACCAAAATATTTTCCCGCAATTGTTGTACAAATTTTGAGTATCGTTATATCGCTAGAGAAGACATAGACTGTTCAAAAGTACTGAGCATTTTTGTACACTTGTTTCGTGATGATGATGATGATGATGAAATCCCATACTCCTTGACAGAGCGTAGGAGAACGATGAGGGAGACATGCACCGCCGTACTAGCCAAGGTGGTTTTCCATTGGCTTCCTCCGACCATAATGGGGATGTATGATCATGAAGACGACACAACAACACCCAGTCATCTCGAGGAAGGTGAAAATACCTGACCCGGCCGGGAATCGAACCCGGGACCCGGTGCTCGGGAAGCGAGAACGCCACCCCGAGACCACGAGCTGCGGACACTTGTTTCGTAAGACTCTTTAACAACTTGCATTCGATATCTGGAATGAACTGTCCTTCGTGCTTTCAACAGGTATGTGCAACGGTATTTTCTTTTTTCGATAAATATTTAGGCTAAGATATATTTCGCCTTTTTTGTAAAGAACAAGGATTAAGTACAGATATTTTTTTGGTTTCACTTGATATTTTTGTCAAGCCGCTGTCTTAATAAATTACGCTGCGGCGTACTGAAAAATGGCATCCTAGTACGAAAAACTCAAAGTACCAAAAAGTAAAGGAAATCCAAATAAATCGTCGAATTTTGAGCTATGAGATGCTGAAAATTTGCTACTTATCACCCATCGAAATATCTTTAGGAAGGAAATCGTTCCATTTTTACTTTATCATGCCAAATACCTCATCTTCATTCATCCTTCGTGAAAGTACTTATTCATCCAAGATGGCCGCGAGTGAGATACACAAATATACCGGGTGATCAAAAAGTCACTATAAGTTTGAAAACTTAATAAACCACGGAATAATGTAGATAGAGAGGTAAAAATTGACACACATGCTTGGAATGACATGGGGCTTTATTAGAACCAAAAAGAAAGCAAGGTATTGCTAGACGCGTGACAGATCTCCTGCGCGTTTTGTTTGGTGATGATCGTGTGCTCAGCCGCCACTTTCGTCTTGTTTGGCCTCGCAGGTCCCCAGACCTCAGTCCGTGCGATTATTGGACTAGGGGTTACCTGAAGTCGGAAGTGTATCGTGATCGACCTACATCTCTAGGGATGCTGAAAGACAACGTCCGACGCCAATGCCTCACCATAACTCCGGACATGCTTTACAGCGCTGTTCACAACACTATTCCTCGACTATAGCTATTGTTGAGGAATGATGGTGGACATATTTAGCATTTCCTGTAAAGATCATCACCTTTGCTTTGTCTTACTTTGTTATGCTACTTATTGCTATTCTGATTAGATGAAGCGCCATCTGTCGGACATTTTTTGAACTATTGTATTGTTTTAGTTCTAATAAAACCCCTTTTCATTCCAAGCATGTGTGTCAATTTGTACCTCTCTATCTACATTATTCCGTGACTTATTCAGTTTTCAAATTTATAACCGAGCGAGGTGGCGCAGTGGTTAGCACACTGGACTCGCATTCGGGAGGACAACGGTTCAATACCGTCTCCAGCCATCCTGATTTAGGTTTTCCGTGATTTCCCTAAATCGTTTCAGGCAAATGCCGGGATGGTTCCTTTGAGAGGGCACGGCCGATTTCCTTCCCAATCCTTCCCTA
This sequence comes from Schistocerca gregaria, assembly GCF_023897955.1. Lineage (NCBI taxonomy): Eukaryota > Metazoa > Arthropoda > Insecta > Orthoptera > Acrididae > Schistocerca > Schistocerca gregaria. The sequence continues at coordinate 482,065,601 of NC_064924.1, forward strand.
ACCCGAGCTTGCGCTCCGTCTCTAATGACCTCGTTGTCGACGGGACGTTAAACACTAACCACCACCATCTCAAATTTATACTGACTTAATGATCACCCACTATGTATATCGTCCACAAATAATACCTATTTTAGAGTAGCTAGTGTTTAATATAATTTAATTTAGTTTTAAGCGTACAAATTTTGTTTTAAATACACAAATGAATGTTTAGTGTTCCTATAATACATTTCCTTAAACAACTCTGTTAAACTGAAGTTCCGATAGCCACGAAGTAGGCCGAAATTTTTTCTGTTACCAACATCGAAAGTTCTATGTAAACTTTCTTAAGAGAATAAATTTCTTTAATACAAGGCAGATACTAGTTCCAGGAGTTTCTACTTTCACAGTAAAAGTCAACTTACGGATTTCCAAATCCTATTCCCGAACACATTTAGTGATGGTTATTGTTGGATAGATGCGAAATAGGATTAAATTTTCCGATTTATAGAAGTTTACAAACGTAATCAAACAGTCTTGGTATGAAGAATTCTCTCAACACAAAGCAAATACTAAGTCATTCTTCTGTCATTATATCTCTGAATGAGGAGATAAAGAGCGCCAACAGGACAAAACACATTACTATCGCTATTGTTGTCGTATGCTTGACAAACTTGCGTTGTTTCAAGATGAACTTAATTCTTCTTTTGAAACTGACGGTGAGTAAGAATTATGGGAGCGTTATGAGTTACTGAGTAGAAGGATTTGGTGATAATCTTGTAGGAAATATTTTTCACTGAGGGGGGGGGGGGGGGGGTTGGGAGGGGCGATGTAGTCGGGAGAACAATGGGAAAACAAAAGTGACTCTCTCCCAGAACTGCAGAATATGCAGCAGGAAGATTATCACTGAGGATCAGGAAAGGAAAATCTGCGACCTCCAGGCACTAGTGGAGGAAGCAAGGGAGGAATTGATCAGAAAGAAGGGAGACAGATGGGAGAAGGCTGGTTGGAAGCTAACAGTTGGTATGAAGGCAGGGGGAGAAAACACTATCACCTCTATGAACAAACATAAATCACTGTCAGATTTAATTAGATAGGACTAGCAGCAGAAAATGTGCAAATGACTTAAGTCGAGGATCAGATCAGGAAGCCACAGACTGTGTAGAATGTTAAGAAGAAGGAAGTGCTGCCTCTAAGTAGCAGCCTTGGGTGAGGTGTATGCTCTTAGTTAGGGGCAGTGTACCAGGCCACCAGCATTTTCAAACCAAATGCAGGGCTAAGTCAACTGATAGAGCAATTAGGGTCTTTATGTACGGGTTTTTCAAAAAGGGACGATGGTGATGGTGGGACAGGAAACAGTTTGGATGGGAATAGGGCATACGACAAATGTGGTGAGCAGGATAAGATGGCTTCCCTGGCTCGTGCCACCAATGTACACTTTATCGAGCTGTTCCTGCGTCATGAATGGCCACGCTTTAAAGGCGATGTGAGGCTGATTAATGTGCGGTTAGAGAAATGGTTCAAATGGCTCTGAGCACTGTGGTACTTTACATCTGAGGTCATGATTTCCCTAGAACTTAGAACTACTTAGACCTAACTAACCTGAGGACATCACACACATCCATGCCCGAGGCAGGATTCGAACCTGCGACCGTAGCGGTCGTGCGGTTCCAGACTGTATCGCCTAGAACCCCTCGGCCACTCCGGCCGGCGGGTTAGAGAAGGCACTGACTGATGGCACCGGCTTTGCGCATGCTGTTCTGGTACCAGCCGGAACTATCGATAGATACGGGGAAGCAAGATTAGTACAGGTGATTCATGGAAGTATAGCAAGTGGATTTCGGGCCAAGACTAACAGGCACACTGAACGCACACGAAGGAGAGAGGCTCGAATAGTCACAGATTTAATAGATGAAAAGAAAAAAAGTTAAGTTCAACAGGATTAATTTATTTAGTCAACCGATTTTTCGGCTTACTAGGCCTTCATCAGACTATAACTACTATCGTCAAAGAAGCTACAGTATTTGTAAACAACATTGTAAAATATTTTATTCGTCGCTACTGAGGCATTAGCACACCATAAATGTCATCTTTGACAGTGCAGTTATAATGGAATTAATAAGGTAAAAAACTAAACAATATATAAATATAAAGGGATCAGACCAGGAAAATATTAACACTGAACTCGATAAATACTGCATGTATAACAATTGAAATTAAACTGTCAGCCTCGACAAAATAAAATTAGTATTTGACAAGACTACAAAAAAATAATAATAACTTGAAGATGTATGACATGTGGAAAGTTATACGGAAACTGAGCAAAAGATTCAACTGCCAGTTGTAACAAACGAATATATGGAGTACATAGACAATCACAATAAAATAAAAACAAATAAATACAGGAAAATGGACAAATAAATTGGAACTGACAGTGTGGCAAATAACGGAAAACTGAGAGGTTTAAGTGAAGTTTAGAAGAGGGGAATTACTGGTCTGTGTTTGGTCATTGAATATTAATTCAAGACGGTAGGTCAGATGTTTGTTAATTTTCAAGCCCTCCGGCATGTTGAGCTTTTGTCCTTTGTTTGCTAAGTGAAGGTCATGGGACTGTTTCTGGTAGTTGTGGCCTTCACTACATGATCGGCAAGTGTGGAGTCGTAATTATACATTCTCCAGGTGAGACCATATTCAAAATGGTTCAAATGGCTCTGAGCACTGTGGTACTTTACATCTGAGGCCATCAGTCCCCTAGAACGTAGAACTACTTAAACTTAACTAACCTAAGGACATCACACACATCCATGCCCGAGGCGAGATTCGAACCTGCGACCGCAGCGGTCGTGCGGTTCCAATTGAAGCGCCTAGACCTGCTCGGCCATGAGTTCATATTCAGCAAGTCTAGTTGCTTGCCATGTCTCGGCACGATGGACCAATATGAAACATACCACACGCAGGACAAGTAATCTTGTATACCTCACAGTTGGCTAGTAACTGGTTCTATCTTTGCTATTGAAAATACTTTGGGCTGTGGTGTTCATCATATAGCAGGAACTCTTACAGTTGCAGGATTTCAGTGTTTTTCCTACGCTCTGTTATATCTGTCCTTGTTATGGTATTGTACACTACTTTCTACACACAGTGTCTAGCTCTGCTTTGAAATGTTCTTTGAGCAGGACAACAGATATAAGACGGTGTACTATTAAAAGGAAAGCTGGACGTTTATGTCTTACTGGATGTTGCGAGCAAGAAGATATTGCTGTGTCTATAGTTGTAGTGTAGATGTAGCGTAGTTTAATAGTAAATGACCAAACGTAGCTCAGTACTACCCGTCTTCTAAACTTCACTCCATCGATTCAGTTGTACATTACTTTCCACACTGTCTGTTCCTTTCTATTCCACCATTGACCTGTATTTACGTATTTTTATATTATTGTGCTGTCTATGTACACCATTTATTCAGTTGTTATAAGTGTCAATTCTATCTTTTGTTCAGTTTGCGTATCACTTTTCATTTTTAATCTTGTCAAGTACTAATTTTGTATTACTGCATTTGTTTATTTCATGTAAACTGTTATATAGACACTATGTTTCGCGTTCAGTGTTTTTCCTGGTTTACTACCTTCATATTGTTCAGTTTTTTTACCCTTCTAATTGCATTAACACTGACCTGTCGAAGATGACATTTAGTTCGTTTTTGTGCCTCAGTCTAGGCGAGTAACGTCTTTCCCAATATTGTTTACGAATACTGCAACTTCATAGACGACGAGAGACAGTTAATATGAAGCCGGTATCTGTACAGATACCATTGGTGATCTTGCAGCTCTCGAAGAATGAAATTATAATCAAATCCAGATCTGTAGCTGCTTACAGGCGTTGATAAATATCAACGTGGACAGTTGAAAAATGTGTGCCCCGACCGACTCGAAGCCGGGATCTTCTGCTTGATTATAATTTCATAGAGACAGCTAAGGTCTGATGATGACCTTGTAGGAGTAAAACCGGTTAACTGAATAAATTAATACTGTAAAACATACGAAACACAGTACTTTTCATATATTATTATGCTGTTTAAACAAGAAAGGACGAGAGAATCAGTTAAGTCACAGATTTGTTTCACTCACCAGGGAATGTCACTGAAATGTTGAAAAACCTGAGCTAGCAGATTCTTAAAATCCCGCGAAAACCTAAAAAAAAACCTGCTTCAAATGGTTCAAATGGCTCTGAGCACTGTGGTACTTTACATCTGAAGTCATCAGTCCCCTAGAACTTAGAATTACTTAAACCTAACTAACCTAAGGACATCACACACATCTATGACCGAGGCAGAATTCGAACCTGCGACCGTAGCCGTCGCGCGGTTCCAGATGAAGCGCCTAGAACCGCTCGGCTACATTGGCCGGCCGAACCTGCTTCAAAAACGATAAGTATAACCTAGGGAAATTCCTAATCTCCCTACGTATCGCTCCTGTAGAGACCAGAAAACAATATTATACTAACTATGGTACGCACAGAAACATCTGGGCAGTCATTGCTCTCACGCTACATACGGGACTAGAAAGAGAAGAAACATTGACATGTTGTACCACATTAAATACTCTCTGCAATGGACTTCAAAATGCTTTGCTGAGTAAGTATATAGATTACGAAGTATGAGGGGCGTCCAATAGGTAATACAACAAATTTTTCCCCTGGTAGTACCGGTTGTAAAAATTCGGAATTTGTTGTGGGACATCGTGGAATATTCCCGCTTCTGCTCCTATAGTTTCATGAAGTTCCCATTGGTGGCGGTTCTATAGGTAGCTTTGAGAATGGCGTCAGTAACGGAGGAGCGTTCCAAGCAGAGCACTGACACCGCATTTATTTTGGCAGAAAACAAGAGCATCGCAGATATTCACAGGAGCTTGCAGAATGTCTACGGAGACCTGGCAACGGACAAAAGCACGGTGAGCCGGCCGGGGTGGCCGAGCAGAATTGGGCGATACAGTCTGGAACCGCACGACCGCTACAGTCGCTAATTCGAATCCTGCCTCAGGCATGGATGTGTGTGATGTCCATAGGTTAGTTAGGTTTAAGTAGTTCTGAGTTCTAAAGGACTGATAACCTCAGAAGTTAAGTCCCATAGTGCTCAGAGCCATTTGATTCAAAAGCACGGTGAGTCGTTGTTCGAAGCGTCTAACTTCATCGCAGCTATGTCGCGCAAACTTGTCTGATCTCCAGCGTGGCGGCCGGTCGCACACAGGTATGACTCCTGAATTCTTGGAACGTGCGGTCTCTTCATTCGAGGTGATCGACGGAGCATAACGAAACACCTCGCTGCACAACTGGACCTCTCTGTCGATAGTAGTGACGTCCGAGAGCAACGTGGAAGGTTCTTCCTCATCGCTCTACAGTCCGGATCTCGCAGTTTGTGACTTCCATCTGTCTGGAACAATGAAGATTGCACTCCGCGGGAGGCAGTACGTGGATGATGGGTTATTGAATTAGCAAGACGTTGACTCCAACGTCGACCATTAGAGTGGTACCATGTGGGCATACGTGTCATCCCATTAAGGTGGCCTAGGGCTATCGTACTGAATGGAGGTTACGTTGAGACATAATGTTTTTTAGCCCGAAGAGTGGGGAATAATATAGTGTATTGGAACCCTGAATGAAACCTGCCTGCTTTCGGAAAAAAGTGTTGCATTACTTATTGGACGCCCCTCTCATTTCTCGTTACAATCTCTTCGTTTCACATACTGGTCATGACAATTTCTTCGTTGGTTTCGGATAGCTGAAGCGGAAGACGGCTGAAGTGTTACAAGCTTTAAGCTTTCAAAACATTATTACGTATAACCGTGTAGAAAATAGCGCTCTGGGCTCCCTATGTAGAACAGGCAGTGATTTATTGAAGGGCGCTGGCCATCAGTCGCGTGACCAGATCGCATGCTTGCCTTCGCCGTTCAGATTCCTCGTCATCATTTTATTCGATTCTGCTTAGCCAACAAGCGGAGAGATCGGATCATAACTGTTCATCACACGAACATTTCTTTGTAAGAGCACGAAATGAAATGTAGCCCACTTGTTATTCCTCTTGCTGAAGTTGCGTTTATCTTGCATACTACACAGAATTATATACACAGAATTATAATCTTCTTCCGGGTTATTAACTGATTTAGATTCACAAAAGTGAAACAAAGGGGCGAAATCAGTGAAGATGTAATGGCACCAGCCGGCCTTTGTGACCGAGTGGTTCTAGGCTCTACAGTCTAGACCGCGTGACCGCTACGGTCGCGGGTTCGAATCCTGCCTTGGGCATGGATGTGTGTGATGTCCTTAGGTTAGTTAAGTTTAAGTAGTTCTAAGTGTAGGGGACTGATGACCGCAGATGTTAAGTCCCATAGTGCTTAGAGCCATTTGAACCATTTCCTGTTCTGGAGTTTTATTCTCTCTCTACAATGTTTACCCACATTTTTAGGAGGTTTCTTTTTATTACTTTTTTTCTTTAGATATATGCGTAAATACACACTCAAGAGAAAAAAAGGGACACACCACGAAAGACTTAACGGATATCGGTAGATGTAATGTACATGTACAGAAAACAAATAATAAGTTTCAGAAAAACTGAATGATTTATTCAAGAGAAAGAGCTTAACAAACTGAGCAGATCAATAATGTGTTGGTTCACCTCAGGCCATTATAAGCAGTTATTCGGCTTGCACTGACAGAGTTCTTGGATGTTCTCCTGATGGATATCGTGCCAAATTCTCTCCAATTGTCGGCCGGTGTGGCCGAGCGGTTCTAGGCGCTTCAGTATCGAATCGCGCGACCGCTACGGCCGCAGGTTCGAATCCTGTCTCAGGCATCGATGTGTGTGATGTCCTTAGGTTAGTTAGGTTTAAGTAGTTCTAAGTTCTAGGGGACTGATGACCTTAGATGTTAAGTCCCATAGTGCTCAGAGCCATTTGAACCATTCTCTCCAATTCGCGCGTTAGATCTTTAAAACCCCGAGCAGGTTGGAGGGCTCTGACCATAATGCTCCTGATGTTCTCAATTGCGCAGAGATCCGGAGACCTTGCTGGACAAGACAGGGTTTGGCAAGCACGTAGACAAGCGACAGAAACTCTCGCCGTGTGCGGGCGGGCATTATCTTGCTGAAATGTAAGCTCAGAATGACTTCCTATCATTGGCACCGAAAAGGGGTGTAAAATATTGTCGTCGCACCTCTGTGCTGTAAGGGTACAGAGAGGCCGTATGCCGGCCGACAGACAAGTCGGTACTCCACAACTGTCCGGGACGTCTCCAGACGCGAATTCGCTGGTCACAGTAGTTAAGTTCGAAGCGGGAGTCATGACTGATGAGAATTCTACTCCAGGCAGTGAGATTGCAGGCCGAATGTGCCCGACACCACTGAAAACGGGCTCGTTAGTGTAAAGAGGTCAATGGTAGTCGACGCAACCTTTGCGTTGAACTCAGGCCCCTTCCTGTGAGCTGCAGTCACTGAAGTAGTAGTTGCACAGCTTCTTTGAGCCCAACTACACGTCCTGTCTCAAATGATGACATCTGCGTATATTATTCGCGCACGTCTCTGCGAGGCATAGTTACTGTAAAACTGAGTACACGAATGAAATTCGCGAAGATTTTATGCCCTGGTATCGACATGTCTGCTAATTACTGTCCTTGCCAGGTGCGCGGTGAAATTGAGTCGCAGCGCCACACTTCTATCCATCGGCCGCCAAATTTTTGCGTTATCTGTCGATACCTGCATGAATACCAATCTGTGGCAATACTGCTTAATACTTCATGGTGTACCGGTTTTTTCTCTTAGAATGTACTTGCATAGATCTCTGAATTTGGCTATTGCACTTTTAGTTTGATATTTTGATCAACGTTATACTTTCCACATTTTTCCAGTTTATGTGAGTCACTTATCTGTGAAACCATGAAGAAGAATAAGGTAGCGGTAAACACGGGACGGCACTATCGGCCTGATTGCAAGTAGAGTGCAGCGTCCCTACACGCCGCGGTGCTAGGAGGAGGAGAGAGGCGGCCCATCACCCTGGTCGCCTTTTACTCCCGGGAAAGATCCCTGGTACTCAGTTTGATAGCAGGCTGAGTGGATCTGGCGCCATCGTGAAGGAACACTCCTAACAAGGATTGAACACGGGACCTCCAGAAGTGGAGTGAGGTAGAACACCACAGACCCGACATCAAGAACAAAAAAGCGTAACGCCGCTTTCTATGGACGCAAAGATGAAAATATAAAAATCGTACCCAAAACCCAATACAAGCCCCAAACCCAAGACCCAAATTTCATAAAAAAGAAAACAAAGTCCCACTATGATAGCATCATTTGAATAGTAGCAAGTATACTGTAAAGAAACAATGTAAAAAGAAATAGAAAGGAAATCCAGTATAAAGTAACTTAATATTTTTGGAAAAGAAAGTAAAACAGAATCCATTTTGCATCAAATTAAAGAAAAAGTAGATCGCAAAGTAGTGTAGTTATAGATCACTGAGTAGAACAAGTGACCTCAAAGAACACTCCTTGTGAGTACATTTTGAGAACACCGCGGAATACAGAAGAAAAAAGTTATGCATTGTTAACGTATTTCTAGCGCTTGCTTGATCGTGTCGTAACTTAACGTGTGCTCTTGTACGTAGGCGATACGAGATTGTTTTTATATTTTGGAGATTTGCGATCTGCTAGAAATCATTAAGCTTGAAACAGGTAGATCAGCAACTCTGAGTATATCATTAGGTAAAGTCAAGGAGGAAAAGAATCGAAGTTGGTCTTAAATTGATTATTATAATGGAAGAATGAATTTTGTCCCAAAGTGATAGACTGTTAGTAACTTAACGAAAAAGGAAGTGAAAATTCTTATCGAATTGTGAGAAAGTACTTAGATTTCGTTAAAGCAACTGGTGCAATCTGGATCTCATTGCAAACTCTTTGACTGAAATTTACGAAACTAATTCAACCCAACTTAGGAAAAGGTACTTCTTTAAGACAATGATAGGATGTGCTTAGAGTATAATAAACCAGCATAACGTATATTTACCCTGTTTGACATTCATTTCAAACCAAATAATATTACGTGCTTACGAAACATTTTATCAGTGCAACGATACAGATTAATAACAGAACGCTGCATATACACTCCTGGAAATGGAAAAAAAGAACACATTGACACCGGTGTGTCAGACCCACCATACTTGCTCCGAACACTGCGAGAGGGCTGTACAAGCAATGATCACACGCACGGCACAGCGGACACACCAGGAACCGCGGTGTTGGCCGTCCAATGGCGCTAGCTGCGCAGCATTTGTGCACCGCCGCCGTCAGTGTCAGCCAGTTTGCCGTGGCATACGGAGCTCAATCACAGTCTTTAACACTGGTAGCATACCGCGACAGCGTGGACGTGAACCGTATGTGCAGTTGACGGACTTTGAGCGTGGGCGTATAGTGGGCATGCGGGAGGCCGGGTGGACGTACCGCCGAATTGCTCAACACGTGGGGCGTGAGGTCTCCACAGTACATCGATGTTGTCGCCAGTGGTCGGCGGAAGGTGCACGTGCACGTCGACCTGTGACCGGACCGCAGCGACGCACGGATGCACGCCAAGACCGTAGGATCCTACGCAGTGCCGTAGGGGACCGCACCGCCACTTCCCAGCAAATTATGGACACTGTTGCTCCTGGGGTATCGGCGAGGACCATTCGCAACCGTCTCCATGAAGCTGGGCTACGGTCCAGCACACCGTTAGGCCGTCTTCCGCTCTCGCCCCAACATCGTGCAGCCCGCCTCCAGTGGTGTCGCGACAGGCGTGAATGGAGGGACGAATGGAGACGTGTCGTCTTCAGCGATGAGAGTCGCTTCTGCCTTGGTGCCAATGATGGTCGTATGCGTGTTTGGCGCCGTGCAAGTGAGCGCCACAATCAGGACTGCATACGACCGAGGCACACAGGGCCAACACCCGGCATCATGGTGTGGGGAGCGATCTCCTACACTGGCCGTACACCTCTGGTGATCGTCGAGGGGACACTGAATAGTGCACGGTGCATCCAAACCGTCATCGAACCCATCGTTCTACCATTCCTAGACCGGCCAGGGAACTTGCTGTTACAACATGACAATGCACGTCCGCATGTATCCCAGGCCACCCAACGTGCTCTAGATGGTGTAAGTCAACTACCCTGGCCAGCAAGATCTCCGGATCTGTCCCCCATTGAGCATGTTTGGGACTGGATGAAGCGTCATCTCACGCGGTCTGTACGTCCAGCACGAACGCTGGTCCAACTGAGGCGCCAGGTGGAAATGGCATGGCAAGCCGTTCCACAGGACTACATCCAGCATCTCTACGATCGTCTCCATGGGAGAATAGCAGCCTGCGTTGCTGCGAAAGGTGGATATACACTGACTAGTGCCGACATTGTGCATGCTCTGTTGCCTGTGTCTATGTGCCTGTGGTTCTGTCAGTGTGATCATGTGATGTATCTGACCCCAGGAATGTGTCAATAAAGTTAAACCTTCCTGGGACAATGAATTCACGGTGTTCTTATTTCAATTTCCAGGAATTTACCTCTCTAAAAAAGTTATCGTACTGATTCAGACTATTTAGCTTACGTAAAGTGAAAACTTTAGTGGAGAAACTATTGCTGTATATAGACTGTAACAATGATTAGTTCAATAATAACAGTTTGTATGCACCTACGTGTAGATGTGCTCGTACACGTCGGGGAGCATGTGATTATTTGAGCTGGCCGGTACAATTAATACGCACTCGGCGTAAATATAGTGCAGCAGGACAGACTTCTTTTGTAACGTTCCTCATTAGACAGTATACAGACATTCTACCGCTATCTGTTCGGAACACGAACTTCATCAACAAATATTTTCTATAGAAGGAGCAGTTACAATGTGTAAATCCAAACGAACGGAGTGACACTATGTGAATACGCTGCCATTCTCATAAATATGGCGCTTTGTTCTAGGTAACTATCTTTCTGTTGATTTACATTCGCAACATCGTGTTCTGCTTTCGTGGCGGTATTGAAGTGCGACGTTTTTTTCCCTAGATAACACTAGACAATAGCTTAAAAAGCAGGGAACTACATCACTGTCTTTAAATATTGGGACACCAAGAAGGAGACTTGTGGTTACAATGAAATTTATTCCACAGAGTAGGGATATGAGAATAGGCAAATGATTAGAATTATAGAACTGTACCTCAAAATGGTTCTGAGCACTATGGGACTTACCTTCTAAGGTCATCAGTCCCCTAGAACTTAGAACTACTTAAATCTAACTAACCTAAGGACATCACACACATCCATGCCCGAGGCAGGATTCGAACCTGCGACCGTAGCGGTCGCGCGGTTCCAGACTGTAGCGCCTAGAACCGCCCGGCCACTCCGGCCGGTAACTGTACCTAGTGAGAAGTCAGTACGGTTTGAAGTCGGCACGTGCTACAATCAGAATCTCTAGGCGTTGTGGCAAGGAATCAAGGAGTGCCTAGGGAGTATGCTGTCTCGTTGTTTGCAGGCGCATCACGAAGTAGCGACAGTGGTTGCAAGAGGACGAGACCAAAAAAAGTTCCGACCGACCGTATTCCTCAAATATTCGATGGGCATGTCAGGCGAATGCGAAGAACAGGGTGGCAGTGGTACCTGTCGTTCTTTGGAAAAGGCTTGCAAATTCCTCATCACGTTTGGCTGGCCATTGTTCTGCTGAATTATCTCGTGTGGATCTGGATACAGGAGGGACAGTGCCTTAGTCTCCGAGACCTCCCTGATGTAGCGATCGCTGTTCAAATTGCCCTCAATATATAGGAGACGAAGTTGCACATCATAGTAAATGGCGCCCCAAACAACCACACTTGGTGTTTGCCCGTTATTCCGCTCATCAACACAGTCTGCCCGATTGTGTTCACCACATTAGCGTCTTACATGCGCACAGCACTGCAAGACAAATAGGAGTGAGATTCGTCCGAAAACACTATATTTTGCCACTCAGCATGTCAGAGACGCCATTCGCGTGCCCGTTAAGCCTGAACCGATGGTGGTATCTAGGTAAAGGAAGCCGATGCAATGGCATGCGCGCTAGACATCAGAAACGGAGCGAGTACGAGTCTAATGATGCGGGTTGCATACTTCAGAAATCAAGGCGCCACTGTTACATCGCTGCTAACGGGCTTCCTTTGTTGCCACTGTAGTTCTGCTGGTACGACAAGTACGAGAAATGTGTCGCTGCAGTCGCTTCATACTTGTCGACTCGTTCTCTCTTACTGAAGCATGCAAGAGTGTAAGGCTATTCGCGACTTAGTACCGAAATTAAGTGCACGATTTTGCTATTATAAAATAGCACTGACTGATTGTCGGGATCAGATGGCCCTCAACAAAGCTGTGTTTGGTGAGACTCAGGAGGGTGTAAGACGAAAATTAATTGATACACAGCACATAATTGCAAATGTCTTTCATTACAGGAAGAGTGATATCTGGAATAAGTTTTACGCTACAGTCCATGCCACAGACGAAACACACAAATTTTGTCCAATGAAAACAAACTTACGGTCATTCTTATTTATTCCACATCCATCATGAGAAAAGATATGTGCTGCATCAAACTAAACCTGGGTGAAGAGCAGTGTCACTGTTATCCTTGCCACAAAAAAGCTTTATTGGCTAACAGGGAGTTGTGTAGTTTATTATTCAGTTCCACAATTTATTTTAATAATTAATCACGATTTAGAGACTGTACTTCATCACATGTCTTGTTTTATGGTACTGTCGTTTCAAACTCGGTAACGAAGTGTGTATATGTCACCGTAATTGTTACACATTCTCTGAATGGATTTCAAAGACTAAAATAAATATACAGCAGTCTTCGAAAGAGCTATAGATATATAAATCTATGTACAGACAGAACAACATCCACTGTTAACTAGTCTGAAATGATCATTACATCAAGACACTAGGCTTCCGACAGGCGTTGATATACATCAATGGGAACAGTTGAAAATGTGTGCCCCAACCGGGACTCGAACCTGAAATCTCCTGCTTACATGGCAGACGCTCTATCCATCTGAACCATCGAGGGCACAGAGGATAGTGCGACTACAGGGACCTGTCCCTTGCATGCTCCCCGTGAGACCCACATTCCCAACTTAATGTCCACACACTACATTGGTAGTCCCCCTGCCCATTACACTCATTACTCGCGGCAGGCAATCTTACCGAGTCCTGTAAGAGTTCGGGCAATACGTGTGAATCCGCACGGAAGAAGAAGCTCAATGGCCGGTTAGCCTTATTTATATATGGAGATGTCCGAAAGAACAGATACCATCTTCCACTACAGAAACAACTACAGACAGCAGTAATCGTTTACTCGAATTTGACATATGTCACAACCTGCCTGTAGCTATAAATGGTCACCGCAACAGCAGCCACCACAGTCAGTTATTCCTGAGGAAGAAGACGGAGGATTTCATGGAAACCTCCAGATTTTATCCAGATATAACCCAAGCTATAAATGGTCACCGCAACAGCAGCCACCACAGCCAGTATTCCTGAGGAAGTAGACGGAGGATTTGATGGAAAGCTCCAGATTTTATCCAGATATAACACAATCACGTCAAAATTATTTTGCACAATGATAATGAATTGCATTTAGTGCTTTAGTTACTGAAAAATATACAAAGTGTTCCAGTAAGAATGGTCAGTATTCAGAGATATGACAAGAATTATCATTCGAAACAAATAAGTCAAGTAAACATGGACTCTAAACCGCTACCTTAAGACCTATGAGCAATTCTTCATCTTCGATACTGTGAAACAAATCTCTTCTATTGCAAGCTCTTTGTTTTCCATAATATGGGAAGTGGTAATATGGACCAAAACAAGAAAAAAGTGTCTAATAAACATACATTAAGATGTGCATCAAATGCACATCTTAAGGGCTATGTGTACTTGTTCATCGTCGCTGCTTTCAAACACTACTCTTCTAATGAACATGAAACAACAGTAGCGATGACCGAGTGTTTACCTCCCTTCTAGAGTTTCGCGATGAGTATCCCATGGAAAATTCTGCGTTACAAGGTGATGACTGCCATTTTCACAGTGCTGCATGATTACGTCACTGGTTTGATGACTGCTCAGGCAACATATAGCACCTCGACTGGCCCACTATAGCATCAGATCTTAATTCTACAGGAAATTCCTAGGAATACTGTGAACAACAGGTAAAATGTAGCAGCCCACATTCTTGCAACGGCGTCTGGTTATCAACAATGAGGGCTTCAATTGGATTTGATGTTATTATCAAAGTTAAAAGTCGTGTTAGTGTGGAGTTTCTGGGGGTAACTAACTTTTTGTGCGAAGTATTTACCTTGTCTGTCTTTTTCCCAGTATCTACATCGAAGTGTGAGGGCAATTCTGACACGAAATTAAAATCACAGAGAAAATTTGATAAAGCTTTGGCAGTGTTTCTTGTATGCCCGTCTATCTCTTCACGACGCACTTTCAGTTCTGAGCACACAATGAGCACGTTAAAATGCCTAGAACATTAGTGTGTCCTGCTAAGTTTGACGTGACTGCTGAGGGGTTTCGCCTGATTTCATGCAACCCACATGACTTAACTACCATGCGTTTCATTCATCATCACAATGTTCATTTGCACATTACAGGTTTAATGCGTTCCTGTAGTGTTTCCGATGGGAAGTATTTGGTCACCCGCCACATACGCCGAACTTGGCTCGCTCTGGTTTTTATCTCTTCGCCCACAAAAACCGCTGGCTATGAGGACAGCATTTCGGCACAGACAACGAGCTGCAGACCAGCGTAGTGAATTGGCGGAGTTCACAGGCGGCTGCCTTCTATAATGAGGGTATTGGACAGTTGGTACCACGCTATGACAAATGTTTGTGTCGGAGCGGCGAGTACGTAGGGAAGTAGCTGGAAGGTACAGAGAAATTTGCACATAAAACATTTTTATTTTAACTATGCGTTCCATTCGGCGACTGATCGGAAGTAAAAATAAAGCCCTCATAGTACTAGTTTCCTTGTTGCAAAGAACTGCACTGAAGTATAGCAGTTATTAATTACTACATTTCATTATCAATAATAGCACTGATTGGCTAATAGTCAATAATTTAATTATTGGTGCTGACACATGTGAATATTATTGAATTAACTGTTTAATGAGTCGTGGCTAAATAAATACAATCACAGATTACCTAAAGAAGGATGTATCGACTGGTAGAAGCCAACTAGGGAGAAGATAAATCGGGATTACCGGGAAATGTAGAATCGTATGAAGGAATACTGGCCCGATGACTTGTCCTAGACGAGAAGCAAACCCATATTTATAAAATTTGCAGATTCAGAAAGTGCTTTTGACAACATTGACAGGAATACATTTCATAACTGTTGAATTCCGCGGAGCGAATGGTTATCTACAATTTTTATAGAAGTTAGACAGCAGTTATAAGAGCAGAAGGACATGTGAGGGAAGCACGGAAAGAGACAGGGTTCTAGCCTAACCCTGAATTGATCTATCTGTAGGTTGTGCAAACACTAAAGGAAATTAAGGAACAATTTCGATAGGGAATTAATGTAAAGAGAGAAAAAATGTAAAACCTTTGAAGTTTGTCGATGGATAATTTTGTCCGAGATGGCAAAGGATTTCCAAGAGCAGTTGAACGAAATGGATAGTGTCTTGAAAAGTCGTTATAAGATGAACATCAACAAAATTAATGTAGTGTAATTAAATCAGGGAATGTGATGTGGATATGAGACATTGACAATAGTAAACGAATCTTGCTATTTGACCAGTAAAACAAGTGACAACAGTGAATTAAAGACGATACAAAATGGAGGCAGGCAATAACAAGAAAGATTTCTAGAAGAAGAAAAGTTAGTCAACGTCGGACGTAGATTGAAGTATTTGCTTGGAGAGTAGCCAAACATGGAAGCGAAACGTGGGTAATAAACACCACAGATAATGAGAGAATAGAAGGTTTTTATACGTGGCGCTCCAGGCGACTGCTGAAGATTAGATTTGTAGCTCGAGCAACTAACGAAGGGATGCTTAATGGAATCAGAGATTAAGAGCGTTATGGTAGTGACATTAAAACAAGGGATAGGCTAGTGTAGCTATGTAAAGGGTAGTTATAAGCAAACTTTCGCTATTTGAGAGAGCTCCCATGAGAAATGAGTGATCGTACAGCAATAAAACTTTGTAGATACATAACGAATAACGAATAAACCTTTGAAATAAACACGTTTTAATTTCTACATGAGAGGGTAACATTTGTTAATTGCGCACCATGTTTACGTTTAGTGTTACAAACGCCGCTCAATATGACGGCCATCGGCATCCACGACAGCCTGGATCCACAGTAGAGATCGCTCTACTGCTGCCCAGAACATTTCAGGTAGGATGTTGGCTACTTCCCTCGCTATGCTCATCTTGAGCCTGGAATGTGTGTTAGTGTTCTGTTGATAAACCCAATCCTTCAGGTAACTCCACAGCCAGAAATCACACGGGTTCAAATCTGATGATCCAGGTGGCCATACAGTTTGGAACGATCGGCCAGTGATTAGGTTTTCTCCAAACGTGTTACAGGGTAAGCGAATGATCTCACGACCAATGTGAGATGGAGCTCCACCGTGCATCAAAATAGTTTAGTCCGAAGTGCGTCTCTCCCATATATCGCATGTCAACGAAGCAGGTCACAGAAATGTGTGCCGTTCACACAGCATGTCCTTCGTCCATGGGATCCATGTTCCTCAAAGAAAAATGGACTAATCATGAACTGTGCCATAAAGCCACACCATATAAAGTGACGCATTCACCATGCAGGAGAATTTCATGAACTTCTGTTCGCAGTGATAATCCCCAAACGTGACAATTGTGAATGTTCACCACCCCTGTGAGCGTAAAGTGTTCTGCAGTACTCCACAAAATATTCTAAGGCCACATGTTGGTTCAAATGCCTCTGAGCATTATGGGACTTAACTTCTGAGGCCATCAGTCCCCTAGAACTTAGAACTACTTAAACCTAACTAACCTAAGGACATCACACGCATCGATGCCAGAGGCAGAATTCGAACCTGCGAACGCAGCGGTTCCAGACTGTAGCGCCTAGAACCACTCGGCCAACCCGGCCGGCCTAAGGCCACATGTCCTCAGCTTCAGTCTACTCGAATGTCTGCGTCACGTGTCAAGCAAGAATTGGTGAGTAATATGAAGTTTTTACGGATACTATTTTACAATTGTTCACACCACTTTTGGAACGGTGGACCACAGAATATTCAGCTGTCGTGACACACCTCGTGCACTGCTTGAAAATCGTACAGTGCGTCCAGAAATCTCAACCATGGCAACGGTATTTCTTTTTCTTTATTGTTATTTTAAACCTTTACAAAAGGTAGGCCAGCAGTGATCTACCCACACCGTTCTTCGGCTACAGAAAAAACATACAAGAAACATGAGGACATGAAAACAGATGTAGGCCTACAGTAGGATAAAACAGGAGACAGACAAATGAAAAGGAAATGAAGTCGTTCACGGAAGGCACTGGTCGCACAGGGAAGTTCAGGTCAGTGCACAAACGTAGACAGACGGTTGACCACGTGAACGTACGAGCACTGACGAAGGGACACAGTTGCACTAAGGCGAAGAGAAACACTAACACTGCACTATAAACACATCGTTACATGAAGAAAAGGGGAGGCCTGCCACAGTGAAATACGGGGCGAAGGGGGGGGGGGGCGGAGAAGGACGCCAGGGAGGGTAAGGGGAGAGGGTATGGAGGGGTGTGGAAGCCAGGGAAGAGGGAGGAGAGAGAGAGAGAGGTGGGAGGAAGTGAGGAGGGAGAGAAGGGAAAGATGGTGCCCTGTAGGAAAAACACAGGAGGAGGAAGGGGAAGATTTAATCTGGTAGGGGGGGGGGGGGGTAGATGGTGGGGACAAGGGCATCGTCTGGGAGAGGAAGTTGGGGGACACCACCTTGGGCAAGGGTATGGAGTGTGGTAAGATGGAGAGCTCGTGGGATGCAGGTGTACAGGCGCGGCAGCGGACAGGGGTGGGAAAAGGGGGGAGACAAACGGGTGAGGGAGATCAAGTTTACAGGAGGTGTAAAGGAACTGTATCTGTTCAAGGAAGAGGAGGAGGTGTGGGAAGGAATTAAGTCCTAGAAGATCTGCGTGGGGGATGGGAGACGGATGCGATAGGTGAGGTGGAGCGCATGGCGTTTCAGGATTTGAAGGGACTTATAGAAGGTAGGATGGACGGAGATCCAGGCGGGATGGGCATAACAGAGGATGGGGCAGATGAGCAAGGCAATGGTAAATTCTTCAACAATTTATAGAGCAATTGGCCGTCGA
Source organism: Schistocerca gregaria (assembly GCF_023897955.1). NCBI lineage: Eukaryota > Metazoa > Arthropoda > Insecta > Orthoptera > Acrididae > Schistocerca > Schistocerca gregaria. The sequence goes on from NC_064924.1 coordinate 482,083,942, forward strand.
CCTTTCCCAGGAGCAATTCCCAACCCGCCATTTGATTTAAAGTTCCGAATCATGTTATTCAACTCGCGAAGGACATGCAACCCACGACGTAACTATCATGCGTTTCGTTGATCATCACAAGTCTCATCCGCACATTACAGGTGTATTGCAGACGCTCCTGTAGCCTTTCCAATGGGAAGTATTTGGTCACTGTTGTGATAAAACAGCTTTACGGTTAAAGTCCTGTTCACCTTCTCCAAAACCATGTTAGCTGTTTGCAAATGTAATTCGCTTGTGTTTTACCCATTCCTCGCCATACCAGTAACGACGTCTAATGGCAACTTAATGACACTAACACTACTAACTACGCAAATCATGCGGCGCACAGTCTGAACGTCATTGCTATAAAGTTGTTTATCCATATGGTAAATAGTTTTCCGTCTACATTGGCTCAAGCCGCGAAAGTTAAACTATAACTACCTTGTAGATAAGAAAAGACTTGCGCAAGGGAGACTGCCGTGGAGACGTGCACCACACCGGTTTTCGGAGGGAGGACCACACCAATTACACAAATATTTAAATCCAGAGTATCGTCGTACATGACACACCAACTTGCAGTGATCTACACGCGGCCCGTCGTGTACACAATCACCTCTCAAACAGCTATTTTCGGGTGCTTTGACCATTAACACACGAGCTGTTAAATTCGGTTTGTAGGGTTGTTTCCGATCCACTGTGGCGACGTAGGAAGGAAATGCTCGAATATTTACAGTCACTGTTAAGACAATAGACTGGAGAAGACTAATTATTTTGATTATGACACGGTAAACTGGGCGACAGTGGCGTCTATATTTAATCCGCGGACCACCCGGACCCCGTCTCCTCTCTCTCTCTCTCTCTCTCTCTCTCTCTCTCTCTCTCTCTGTGCCTGCGCGCAGGGCTGCCAACTGCGCTCCTACCGGATTAATGTCCACCCCGCCTGACGTTCGGACACGATAATCGAATTGCAAAGCGGAAAAACGCTGTTGATTACAGACCATTTACGAGTATTAAAAAGCGGGCAAATAAAAATCCCCTACCCGGCTCTGTGATGAATTTGAATTCTGTTTACTGGCACAAAATACAACGCAGCAGTTGCCATACATTTATTTACGCCCTTTATTGTGTTCTGACTTTCGCCTGGAGCACGGGAAATACCTTCGTTTCGTCTAGTATTTCAAGTGGTCAGAAACTTCAACGATACTACTCTCGAAACACTGTAAAAATATATTACAAAGGCTTTCTGTAGTAGTATCGAAGATTTTGGCTTCCACTGTCTCCTCTCTTTATTCCTCCCACTGCTTCTATCTCCATCCATATCTCTTTCTCTTTTATGCCGTGTCTTTCACTGACAATCAATACCTCCTCTTTTTTATGGCTTCCACTGCTATTCTCTTCATCCACCTCTCTTTGTCTTTCACTGTCACTTTCTCTCTCCCACCATCATCCTCTCTCTTCTCCTTCTCTCCCAATGACACTCACCATCTCTCTTCCACAGCCACCATCTCTCTGCTGGCCTTTCAGCACAAAAATAGACGAATATGTTCGCAGGCCAAAATATTTGGTGAAGATGGCGTAATGAGGACTGAGATAGCTTGTTCTCCACTTTTCTGTCAGAGTAGTTTAAAGAGGAACGTATTCCCTTTTTTTCTGCTCCGGTAGGGGCTTTTTTCCACTGGTTCCCTTATTTTCCCTGATTCATCAAGGTGCATAGCTTATATAAAAAGAACAATTTGACAAAGCACTGAAAGACTTAAGTCGAAATACGGCCCCGGAAGTAGACAACATTCTGTTGGAGCTACTGATAGCCTTGGGAGAGCCAACCATGACAAAACCCTTCCATCTGGTGAGCAAGATGTACGAGATAGGTGAAATACCCTTACAGAAGAATATAATAATCCCAATTCCAAAGAAACCAGGTGCTGACATGTGTGAAAATTACCGAACTATCAGTTTAATAAATAACGGCTGCAAAATACTAACACGACTCATTTACAGAAGAATGGAAAAACTCGTAAAAGCCGACCTCTGGGCAGATCAATTTGGATTCCAGAGAAATACAGGAACAAGCGAGACAATTCTGACCCTATGACTTCTCATAGAGGATAGGGTAAGGAAAGAAGAACCTACGTTTATAACTTTTGTTGACTTATAGAAACCTTTCGACAGTGTTTACTGCAATATTCTCTTTAGAATTTGAAAGGTGGCAGGGGTAAAACACAGGGAGTAGAGGGCTATTTACAGTTTGTACATAAACCAGAGGGCAGTTGTAAGAGTCGGGGACATGAAAGTGAAGCAGTGGTTGACAAGGGAGAGAGACAGGGTCGTAGCCTATTCCCAATGTTATTCAATCTGTATATTGAGCAAGCAATAAAGGAAACAAAAGAAACATTTGAAGTAGGAATTGACGTCCAGGGAGAAGAAATAAAAACATTGAAACTTGAAACTTTCTAGCAGATTAGAACTGTGTGCCGGACCGAGACTCGAAATCGTGTGAACTTTGTAAAGTTTGAAAAGTAGGAGACGAGGTACTGGCCGAATTGAAGCTGTGAGGACGGGTCGTGAGTCGTGCCTGGGTAGCTCAGTTGGTAGAGCACTTGCCCGCGAAAGGCAAAGGCCCCGAGTTCGAGTCTCAGTTCGGCACACATTTTTAATCTGCCAGGAAGTTTCATATCAGCGCACACTCCCCTACAGAGTGAAAATCTCATTCTAAAAACATTGAAGTTTTCCGATGCAATTTGGCCAGCGGCACCAAAGGACTTGGAAGAGCAGTTGAACGAAATGGACAGTATCTTGAAAGGAGGATATTAAACGAACATCAACAAAAGCAAAACGAGGATAATGGAATGTAGTCGAATTAAGTCGGGTGATGCTGAGGGAATTAGATTAGGAAGTGAGACACTTAAAGTAGTAAAGGAGTTTTGCTATTTGGGGAGCAAAATAACTGACGATGGTCGAAGTAGTGAGGAAAGAAAATGCAGACTGGTAATGGCAAGAAAAAGCGTTTCTGAAGAAGAGAAATTTATTAACGTCGAGTATACATTTAAATGTCAGGAAGTCTTTTCTGAAAGTATTTGTGTGGAATGTAGCCATGTATGGAAGTGAAACATGGACGATAAATAGTTTAGACAAGAAGAGAACAGAAGCTTTTGAAATATGGAGCTACAGAAGAATGCTGAAGAATAAGTATATTACGTAGCTAATGGGGAGGTACTGAATAGAATTGGGGAGAAGAGAAATTTGTAGTAAAACCTGACCAAACGAAAGGATCAGTGGTAGGACACATTCTGAGACATCAAGAGATCACCAATTTAGTACTAGAGGGAAGCGTGTGGTGTGAAAATCATAGAGGGAGACCAAGAGATCAATACAGTAAGCAGATTCAGAGCTGATGTAGCTTGCAGTAGTTACTCGGAGTTGAAGAGGCTTGCACAGGATAGGGCAGCATGAAGAGCTGGTTTAATCCAGTCTTTGGACTGAAGACCACAGCAACAACAACAACAACAAGGCAGTACCATTTTGACAGTTTATTTATATAGTTCAACACATTTCTTTAGTTCGAAACATATGAACAACACACAAGTACGCATAATATAAGGTGAAAACAAAATATTTTGCTTTATTTCTTTTTCAGGATACTTTGCTCATCGATCGCAGTTAATTGAAAATGGTTTGCTTATGATTTGTACCTTAAAAGAGTAAAAGTGTTATTAAAATATTTTACTGAATTTGCAGTCCTCCCAGTATGACATAATTTTTAGGAGTCATTTTAAGTTCTTTTCAGGCAAACTAGGCCGTTTTTAGCCGACATTTTGTCACTGCAATACCACTTTGGGCATATTTGTGTAGGCGTAAAGTGCTCATTGTACAGTGCCAGGACGTCATTAAGTTTTATTTGTAAAAAAATGCTGACTAAAAACATAGACTGGTGACCTCTGAGTCCTTGCAATATCCCTAGAACCCTTCGCGTTATTACGTCAGTTAAAACTACATTTAAGCGTCAGACCGGATATTACGTACGGTAACTCTGAACCTCTGTATCTCGGTAAAGGCTAATTATATCAAAAAATGTTTCAAGATACTCCAAGAACCTCATGTTACGGACAAATGGTAAAAATCCGCCATGAACACAAAATATTGAAGTGGCCATCCCCACAATTGGTATTATTCGTACCCATATACAAACGTTTATCGGGGTTTTCTGAGGAACTGGCCATGAACAAATGCTGCTTTTACTAACCCGCCTACGATCCATCCTACATCACACGTAATGCAAAATAACCAACGAATTTGCTCAATTTTCCTTGGATGGAGGGAGTGTGTAATGTTTAAATTTTGATCCTGTACTTCAGGACAGCTACAGAATTCCTGTTCTTCCGATAGGTAAACAAATGATCGCTAGGCTAAGGCCTATATGAAAGACTTAATACTTTATCTCTGTGATCAATAGAATCAGAGATATGACAGCCTGAAAAATCGCTTTTTCAAAAGTAATCGCCGTAACTGTTAATACATTTATCGCCGGCCGGTGTGGCCGTGCGGTTCTAGGCGCTTCATTCTTGAACCGCGTGACCGCTACGGTCGCAGGTTCGAATCCTGCCTCGGGCATGGATGTGTGTGATGTCCTTAGGTTAGTTAGGTTTAAGTAGTTCTAAGTTCTAGGGGACTGATGACCACAGATATTAAAGTCCCATAGTGCTCAGAGCCATTTGAACCAATACATTTATCCCAATGTGAGACAAGCCCGCCCAAATTTTCCCAAGGTTGTTTCTAACACTCTGCAGAACTTTCTCTGGTAAACACCTACACTTCTTGCGTACCGCCCCGATCTCTCCCCAACCGATTTCCAAATTTTTGGTGCCCTGGAGTCAGTTTTTGGAGCCGTGGTAAAAGACATTTGTGGCCGTCAATTTGCTTCAGACGAAGAGTTGCACGTCTGGGTACAATCATTGGCAGCCCTGGCTCGGGCTGACTGCAACAGCGCTACTCATTCGCTGCTGAAGTACTGGTTACTCTTGGTGTCAATACATATCGGTGGAACGAATATAGCACTACACTAACCTGGGACCGCTCTGTCGAATGGGCACGAAAAATTCCACTTTAAACATCATTTTGTTTGAAACGGGAAACAAACGGACGCATCCCGCTGGCTCTACGAAAGACGTAATGAGCAGTATTTGTTTGGACTAATACCAGTTACACGTAGCAAAAAAAGAAATTGCAAATATCTGCCGAAATACCAGAGGAAATTCGCTGAAGACCCATACGAGACACACCCAGTATATTTCAATGAAGTTATAGTAATTTCACTCGGTGCATTATACATTTAGTTGTTTCCAGAATATTAATACAACATGAGCTTTACGGACCAAAACAGACTTAAGCAAGATACTATAAAAGTTCTTCGTAATCGTTACCAGAACTAAGCTACAGAATTGATCACGGGAGAACTGAAACCAGTATGATGCTATGACTGGAGTATTATACAGAATATTTGCATACAGAGAATATGTAAAACAGAGTAAATAATTCTAGGATATAAAATGCAAACAGGTAATAGTATAAAGATTTTCTGAAATCGTGAACTAAATTAACATGTAATATAAACTTAAGAGTAAAGGAGTCTTTTCCGTAAGCATTTGTCTGGAATGGACGCTTAATTGAAATAAGACGTAGACGACACACAGTACAGACAAGATGATAATAGTAAATGGTGCAACAGAATAATGCTGAAGATTAGAGGGCTGGATCAGGTAAAAAATAAAATGGAACTGAGTCGGACACAAAGAAAAAGGCCTTATAGCAGTACTTGGTTAACGCAATACTGAGGCACAAAGAAATGGTTAATCCCATAATGGAGAGGAGTGTACAGACAGAGGTACTAAATTTACAGAGGTATTCCAAGTCGTGCTTACTCTAAGCAGGCTCATTTGGATGTAGGCTGTAACAGTTGTATAGAGATGAAGAAACTTGCACGGGATAATCCGGCGTGGAGAGCTCCATCAAAAATCAGCTTTCTCACTGAAGACAACAACAAAGATAAAAGATTTTTTTTAACTTTTACTAACGTATTTTATTTTAGCTCTATCAATGTCGCGACTATTATGGTGGATTGTGGTATCAAGCTGTTACAAAATTACCCCACCAGAGAGTACTCTAAGGCACTGGCCCTTTAATTAGTTTGCATTTATCGAAAACCGGTTGCCCAGCGAAAAGTCGCAAGCGAATGGAAAAAAGCGCAGGTGTCTCCTGTACATAAGAAGTATAAAAGAACGGATCCTCAAAATTACAGACCAATATACTTAACATTGGTTTGCTGAAGAACTTTCGAACACATTCTGATTTCGAATATGATAAATTTCCTTCTGATGGAAAAGCTTTTGTCTGAAAATCAGTACGCATTTAAAAAGCATCGCTCGTGCGAAATACAGCTAGTCCATTTCTCAAATAACGTCCTACAAACCACGGATTAAGGGAACAAGCAGGTTCCATATTTATAGATTTCAGGAAAGCATTTCACTGCAGAATGTTAACGAAGGTACGAGCATATGAATTAGGTCCCCAGATATATAAGTGGCTCGAATATTTTTAAAGTATTACAACCCAGTGCGTTGTCCTCGTCGGCGACTGTTCATCAGAGGCAAGGGTACCGTCGTGAGTGCTCCATGGACGTGTGATAGGACCATTCTTATTCTCTATATACATAAGTGATCTGACGACCACGGTGAGCAGCAATTTACGGTTGTATGCTGATGACGTTGTGGTGTAGGGTAAGGTGTTGTCGATTACAGACTATAGAGTATACAAGATGATTTAGACAAGTTTTATACTGTAGTCGGTCTGATGAATGGCGGCTTGCTCTACATAAAAAAAAAAATTAAAAAAATAAAAAAAAACATCGATTGAATACCTAGGCGCACCGTTGCAATGCGACATGAAATAAAATGAGCACGTCAGTTGGGTGGCAGCGAAGGCGAATGCTCGGCTTCGTTTTACTAGGAGAATTTTGGAAAGGAGGCGGCGTAAAGAACGCTAGAGCGACCCCCTTCTTGAGGACTGTTGGAGTGTTTGGGATCCACACCAGGTCGAATTAAAGGAAGACATCGAAGCAGTTCAGAGGCGTGCTGCCAGATTTGTTACCGGCTGGTTCGACCAACAAGAGAGTTTTACGGAGATGCTTCGTAAACTCAAGTGGGAATCCATGGATGGAAGATGACGCTCTTTTTCACGAGATACTGTTGCGGAAATTTAGTGAATCGGCATATGAGGCCGACTGCAGAACGAGTCTTCTGTCGCCAACGTATATTCCGCGTAATGACCACGAACGTAAGATGGGAGAAATTAAGGCCCGTATGCAGGCTTTTAGACGGTCGTTTTTCCCTCGCTCACTTTGTGAGTAAAACGGCAAAGGAAATGACTGGTAGTGGTACGTGGTAACCTCTGCCACGCACCGTAGTGTCCTTGCGGAATATGTATGCACATGTAGATGTAAACCGAACTGACGCCACGGCGGCAGCCTAAGTGCCAATTTCGCAGTTTATTTTCTCAAGTAGCCTCTCACTTGTACTCACGAAACTGAGTGAAACCCGTTCCAGACCTTTTCATGACAAAAAAAAAGCCTTGGTAGTGAACGGGAATCGATGCTGGACATGAACAGCAGTAGCGGGAGGCACTAAGAGTGCGGAAAGATTTATCGTCGTTTGGCGCTCGACGCCACGGTATGGAACGTCAAATCAGTCCACAATGCATTTCAGATGAGGACGCTCACACCTCAACGGAACGGGAGCGGATAGGACGGGATGGAATGGAACGTAAAGTCAGCATCAACTATTCTTACGAACAAAGCTTTGACGTTGTTCAGGGAACAGTGGTATCATTTGGTAACAACTCAAGTGTTTCTAATCTGGTCCAGCTCACGCATTTTACAGTAGAGGATTTTATGTTTCCGTTTATTCTTAATATTTTATTATTGTTTAGTATAATGCGAAGGTTGCACGAGGACTTACCTATGAGCTTTCTTGCACAAAAGAGGCCAAGTACATGAAAGCGGAAAATTATTTAGAATTTGTAATACCCGGAATAAGAGAAAGTCTACTTTGTACACACTAAGAACATAAGTAGATTAAATAATTTTCGTTAGAAGTACCGTTGTTTAATACGGAAAAAACAGCTCAATTGAAGGAGAAAAATACCGTTTTTTATCTTTGGTTGGTTTGTTATTAAAAACTTTTCCTGCTGTCAGTCTTGACTTTCTTTTGTTTATTTCTTGCAAGAAGCCCTTCGAGAAGCAGTTCCTATCCTCCAGTGCTTTTTCCGTTTACTACGGAGATTGTGTGTGATATTTTCGATCTCTGAGTTGCAGCAATATTGTGTTGCGTTCACTGTAGTGCTGTAAATTGGTGAGCGACACCAGCAAAATTTTTTAACATCAAACCAATTCCAAACATTTCTAATTGATGGAATATTTTTTTTTACCTTATTTGTCTCTTGTAAAGAAAACAAGACACAGAGAATAAAGTAAAAATTCGCTATCCGTTATCTTCTATATGTGTTTATGTGTAAAGGTATGTATGTATGTATGTTCTCGAACAAGTTCGCCTGCATAGTTGAGTGGTCTAAATGCGAGGATCCGGGTTCTGTTCCCGGTAGTGCCACGGATTTTTCCTTGGTGGTTGGACTGGTACGAGACAAACTCAGCCTAGTCAGGCCAACTGAGAAGCTACTCGACCCAATAGTAAGGACTCGAAGGTCAAGAAACCGACAACGGCTGAGAGAACGCGGTCTAAGGCGCTGCAGTCATGCACTGTGCGGCTGGTCCCGGCGGAGGTTCGAGTCCTCCCTCGGGCATGGGTGTGTGTGTTTGTCCTTAGGATAATTTAGGTTAAGTAGTGTGTAAGCTTAGGGACTGATGACCTTAGCAGTTAAGTCCCATAAGGTTTCACACACATTTGAACATTTTTGACAGAGAGAGCGTAGTGCTGACCACATTTCCTTCCATATTGTATCTAATGACGCAATTCACATAGGATGACACGGTGGTCGGTCGGGTCCGATTGGTCCCTGTAGGCCAGATCGCGATACTTTACCTTTATTTTCTCGATCAAACAAATGCTGACATTTTCAAATGTTTGGACGGCACATTGCCTAATGCCTCACTTCTCAGCCGTATGGAAAATTCAGCACAAATTTTTCTAGTTTGTTAGTTCTGATACTAAAAAAAAAAAAAACCTTACCGTGGCCATCATCAAGATCGCCGGATCTCTCCCCAGTTACGAATGTTTGGAGTATTGTGGGAAGGGACCTGCAACCAGTTCCGAATTATGTCCATCCTATGCGCCAGTCGGACTGAATTTGGAGCGATATCCCTCAGGAGGACATCCAATAACTCTATGAATTGGTGCTAAGTCGAATAACTACTTGCAGAAGGACGAGTGGTTGACCAAGGCTTGCTCAGTTTGTGAAGCTCTTTCTTTTGAGTAAATCATCCATTTTTTTCTGAAACTGTTATAATTTGTTTGTCTGTCCATGTAAATTATATCTACCCGTTTACATCTTCTTCGAATAATTCCTTTGTGGTACGTCGTTTCTTTTCCTTTTTTTGGTTTGAAGTGTATAATCTGACGTTTTGTATCGAGGACGTTACATCTCTTCAGCACTATCACTTTTGAGTACTGATGCAAGTGGTATGAGGTTGTGCTGGGCTTCCATCTAGTGTGAACACAGCTTCATTTGACGCTGACTCTGCCATCCTTTCCTTTCCGCTGACATCCAGTAGAACAGAGCTCTATCGGATTAATACAACTCCCTTAGTATTATCACTCAACCCAAGCGTGACGGTTACGTTAGGTGTGGGACGCCAGACGATAACTTTTGTACACTCCTGGAAATTGAAATAAGAACACTGTGAATTCATTGTCCCAGGAAGGGGAAACTTTATTGACACATTCCTGGGGTCGGATACATCACATGATCACACTGACAGAACCACAGGCACATAGACACAGGCAACAGAGCATGCACAATGTACGCACTAGTCAGTGTATATCCACCTTTCGCAGCAACGCAGGCTGCTATTCTCCCCTGGAGACGATCGTAGAGATGCTGGATGTAGTCCTGTGGAACGGCTTGCCATGCCATTTCCACCGGGCGCCTCAGGTGGACCAGCGTTCGTGCTGGACGTGCAGACCGCGTGAGACGACGCTTCATCCAGTCCCAAACATGCTCAATGGGGGACAGATTCGGAGATCTTGCTGGCCAGGGTAGTTGACTTACACCTTCTAGAGCACGTTGGGTGGCACAGGATACATGCGGACGTGCATTGTCCTGTTGGAACAGCAAGTTCCCTTGCCGGTCTAGGAATGGTAGAACGATGGGTTCGATGACGGTTTGGATGTACCGTGCACTATTCAGTGTCCCCTCGACGATCACCAGAGGTGTACGGCCAGTGTAGGAGATCGCTCCCCACACCATGATGCCGGGTGTTGGCCCTGTGTGCCTCGATCGTATGCAGTCCTGATTGTGGCGCTCACCTGCACGGCGCCAAACACGCATACGACCATCATTGGCACCAAGGCAGAAGCGACTCTCATCGCTGAAGACGACACGTCTCCATTCGTCCCTCCATTCACGCCTGTCGCGACACCACTGGAGGCGGGCTGCACGATGTTGGGGTGTGAGCGGAAGACGGCCTAACGGTGTGCGGGACCGTAGCCTAGCTTCATGGAGACGGTTGCGAATGGTCCTCGCCGATACCCCAGGAGCAACAGTGTCCCTAATTTGCTGGGAAGTGGCGGTGCGGTCCCCTACGGCACTGCGTAGGATCCTACGGTCTTGGCATGCATCCGTGCGTCGCTGCGGTCCGTTCCCAGGTAGACGGGCACGTGCACCTACCGCCGACCACTGGCGCAACATCGATGTACTGTGGAGACGGTCACGCCCCACGTGTTGAGCAATTCGGCGGTACGTCCACCCGGCCTCCCGCATGCCCACTATACGCCCTCGCTCAAAGTCCGTCAACTGCACATACGGTTCACGTCCACGCTGTCGCGGCATGCTACCAGTGTTAAAGACTGCGATGGAGCTCCGTATGCCACGGCAAACTGGCTGACACTGACGGCGGCGGTGCACAAATGCTGCGCGGCTAGCGCCATTCAACGGCCAACACCGCGGTTCCTGGTGTGTCCGCTGTGCCGTGCGTGTGATCATTGCTTGTACAGCCCTCTCGCAGTGTCAGGAGCAAGTATAGTGGGTCTGACACACCGGTGTCAATCTGTTCTTTTTTCCGTTTCAAGGAGTGTATATGGTGAACTTCTGTCGAAAACGCGAAATCAATATCGAACCATAATCTCCCATGATAATAGGTACACGTGACGAACATATGCTCATCAAACTACAAGTCAGATTCACAAATATCAGTTCCTTCGGTGATAATGGACACAAAGCTGCACCCGATTTACTACTCTGAAAACGATCGCATTTCTATCTGATCGAGTAGTTTAATGAGCCAGAGGCCGTACAGGCAGGCCTCAGCCAAGGGCCCAGGCACAAAGGGGCTGTAGAAATTGACATAAAAGGAAGAAAGAAAGAATGAAAGATGGTTTAAGAATTCCTTGGGGAAAGTATGCGATTTAACCTATCCCCAGAAGTTCTGCCTACGAAATGAAGCCTCCCTCTCGTCGCACGAGTGTAAAGACATGCTGTTATCACAGTGTCATTTGTACGACGTCATTTGATCCAAGTATCAGCATAAAGAAACGACTGCTACCGAACAGACGTCTATCACTAACAGTGTTTACATAGTGGCTACTGCTGCGAGATCCGGCTTGATGAACATCTACATCTACATCTCCATGGATACTCTGCAAATCACATTTAAGTGTCTAGCAGCGGGTTCATAGAACCACCTTCACAATTCTATATTATTCTAATCTCGTATAGCGCGCGGAAAGAACGAACACCTATATCTTTCCGTACAAGCTCTGAGTTCCCTTATTTTATCGTGGAGATCGTTTCTCCCTATGAAGGTCGGTGTCAACAAAATATTTTCGCATTCAGAGGAGAAAGTTGGTGATTGGAATGTCGTGAGGAAATTCCGTCACAACGAAGACGCCTTTCTTTTAATGATGTATCATTACTGTGACACTCTCTTCCATATTTCGCGATAATACAAAATGTGCTTCCTTTCTTTGAACTTTTTCGATGTACTCCGTCAGTCCTATCTGGTAAGGATCCCACATTGCGCACCAGTATTCTAAAAGAGGACGGACAATTGTAGTGTAGTCAGTCTCCTTAGTAGGTGTGTTACGTTTTCTAAGAGTCCCGCCAACAAAACGCAGTCTTTGGTTAGCCTTCCCCGCAACATTTTCTATGAGTTCCTTCCAATTTAAGTTGTCCGTAATTGTAATACCTAGGTATTTAGTTGAATTTACGCCTTTTAGATTAGCCGAAATTCAACGAGTTCCTTTTAGCAGTCATGTGAGTGACCTCACACTTTTCATTATTTAGGGTCAACTGTCACTTTTCAGACCATTCAGATATCTTTTCTAAATCGTTTTGCAGTGTGTTTTGATCTTCTGATGACTTTATTAGTCGGTAAACGACAGCATCATCTGCAAACAACCGAAGACGGCTGCTCAGATTGTCTCCCAAAGGAACTGCAAAAAGCCTATAACAGTACCTTGGGGATCGCCAGAAATCACTTCTGTTTTACTCGATGACTTTCCGTCAATTACTACGAATTGTGACCTCTCTGACAGGAAATCACAAATCCAGTCACATAACTGAGACGATATTCCATAAGCACGCAATTTCACTACGAGCCGCTTGTGTGGTGCAGTGTCAAAAGCCTTCTGCAAATACAGAAATACGGAATCGATCTGAAATCCCTTGTCAACAGCAAGTTGTGTTTCACAGGAACGATGTTTTCTAACCCATGTTGACTGTGTGTCAATAGACCGTTTCCTTCGAGGTAATTCATAATGTTCACACACAATATATATTCCAAAACCCTGCTGCATATCGACGTTAACCATACGGGCGTGTAATTTAGTGGATTACTTCTACTACCTTTCTTGAATATTGGTGAGACCTGTGCAACTTTCCAGTCTTTGGGTACGGAGATACGTCGAGCGAACGGTTGTATATGATGAAAATTGACGATTGGTGGTTAACTTTGGTTTCCCTGACATCTGTGATTCACAAGATCGTGTTTAGAAAATCTGTAATATAGACGAGAAACAAAAGGATAGATATAAGGAAATATATGCACAGTAAGCAACTGTAAGCTTTGAGTTTCTTAAGATTGCTAATGAAACTTTAAAACGTGAGACAAGGCGACGTTTACGTTTGTTAGTGTAGCTACGTAATATAATTGACTACCACGCAGCTTCATTCAAACTGCTTGTGTTTACTGTGTTCCAAAACAGACGCGCTCGTGTCCTATAAAGTAACGAGTCCTATTTCCACCGAGTGAATGAACTGAAAAGGTCGGCAGGTGCTGTGCGCACACACCTAAAATCCATCTGACTCCCGCGTTTTGTTTCTCTCTACAAACCACAACACGAAAGGAGCAAGTAGGTGGCCACGAAGGGCATTCACCGTCGTGGTGGAGCGGAAGTACTAATTGGCGCGCCGAGAGAACAAGCCGCTAGTCATTGGGCGTGAATGGGAGGGAAGTTAAAACACCGTTGACAAAGAAGAGGCGTGGCGATAATAATACAACACTGGAAGTCACGCGGATGAATGTTTTAGTAAGTTATAATTCGGGCATGTACGGAGGCGACACTTTAGTCCATCATCAGCTGAACGCGACATCCTGCCGTACTGCGTTGTAAATTTCTCGTTTACCGTCGTCGACGTGTCTAGAAATTCATTCCAGAACTTTCATTCACTAACTACTTGCGAAGTGAATATTCGAATTTTTAGTATTGCCCGAAATTCGGGACAATTGTCGGGAGTCCCATGTAAGGCTTATGGGGGACGGATCGTGATACTCCTAAAAAACGGGACAACCTGCGAAAATCTGGACTCTGGCAACAATAGTGACAACAGCCCGCTTGGTTCACACAGCTGCCGCCTACAGAGTTCCTGATGCTACTTCGCTACGTTCAACGGGCAGGTGCTGAAGAAACTATCTAATGTGACCGAAGGCCTCCGATTTATGCCGACTAAGAACTGGAGCGAGACACCGATGGTGGAAGAAGCAAGAAAGGTAGTACCGATATTTAACTGCCGACCGGAGTGGCCGAGCGGTTCTAGACGACTGTTACGGTCGCACGTTCGAATCCTGCCTCTGGCATGGACGTGTGTGATGTCATTAGGTTAGTTAGCTTTATGTAGTTATAAGTTCTAGGGGACTGATGACATCAGCAGTTAAGTCGCATAGTGATCAGAGCCATTTGAACCATTTTTGATATTTAACTGCCCCTTTCTAGCCAGCACTCTACTGCTCGTTTCGTGCGACCTGCTATGAAAATAAAAAGACAGTTAAAGATTAAGTGCTCTTGGGCTGACCGGTAATATTATGAGTGTTGTTAGCCGTTGCGCCTATACGCAACTAAACTTGATCATCCGTTTTTTTTATACAATAAAGATTGATAAAAGAGGAACGTGCATATCTGTAAATTGGCCAAACCGTACAAATATTTAAGACTCAATGCATTCAATACACTTTTATGCTATTTTTTCCTATAAAGTGGAACGTGACTAACGCGGAAACGGAAAGTGAAGTTTAAGAATTAATTAATAACACAGAGTGTTTCTAAAATTTATTGATAAAAACATACGCTGGTGTTCAAAAATAAAGCAACAAGTAGAAATGTTGCAAGGTTGCGTTCATTTTGCAACGAAACAGTATAAACAGGTGATAGCAAAGTAGAAACAATGTAAAGAATACAGAATGTAAACAACTGCAACATGCATAACGGTAGACAAAAATGTTCGTTTTTTCCAACTTAACGGATTTGTACACACATCCCGACAATGTGCTCAGTATGGGTTGTGACCACCTCAGGCAGCAATATAGGCCTGACAACGACGGAACATGCTGTGAATGATGTCATCAGTCTCATGTTGACGCAGTAACGCCCATTCTTCCTGCAGAGCTGCTCGCTGTCTTGCAGAGTGGTTGGTGGATGCTGACATGAGATCAAGCCGTCTCCCTAGTGCATCCCAGAAATGTTCTATGGGATTCAAATCGGCAGAGCGAGCAGGCCAGGCCATGAGCCCAATATCTTCCGTTTCCAAGAAAACATCAGCCACCCGTGGACTATGAGGTCGAGCATTATAGTCCATCAGTACGACGTCTGGTCCCACAGCATCTCGCAACAACCGCAAATGTGGTACCAGGATCCCGTGACGGTACGTGATACCAGCTAAACCTTGCCAATTCACCTGCACAATTTCATGCAGAGGGGTTCGAGTAGCAAAAGATAATACACACACCATTAGGGATCCTCCTCGATCTTGGTCTCTTTGCTCAATGCTTGTGTCCTGAAGTCGTGGTCCACGTTTCCTCGAGATGCGAATCTTTCGAGAAACAATCTCCAGACTAAATCAGGACACATCTGTGAAAACAACACTGGCCTACTTTTCGACCGTCCAGGTGGTATCTTGATGACTCCACTCTAGACTTTCCCTTCTGTGAAGACGCATCTGAGATAAACATACAGCATATCTCCGATAATAAATGTCACTCTGCCGAAGCCTTCTGTACGCCATTTGCCTCGATACAACACGTTCAGTGGATGCACCAAGCTCACATGTTGGTTGCCATACAGTAATACGATGGTAATGTCGTGCCCTTACAGACAAATAACGGTCCTCTCTTCTGAAGTCACTCATGGTCAGCCCTGCCCTGGTCTTCGGGATACCGTTTCGGACTCTATCAACTGTCGTCACATCAGTGAACCAACGGAACTACTCACATTAAGCCATTGGTCCAAATCGGTTAGCGACAGTCCTGCTGCCTTTCTTTCTATGGGCATGCACCCAGAGATTCTGGTAGGCATCTTCTCTGTGCTATACTGCACCGTCTGTGACTGTACACACAACAATTGTTGATGAAGAGCTACCCAGAAAAAACTAACTCTTTTTATAGACGCCCTGACGTCATCGCTGGCATGGTTGTCCGTTGACCGGAATTCCATCTTCTTTGTAGAACACGATCGTACAGACATCTGTTGAAGGTTTGTATGATTATATCGTGAACTAGACATAGAAAGGGGAAATAGCGGTTCGTTTCTTTAATTTTGGACACCAGCGTACAACAAACATGGGATGAATTACAAAATACTCAGAAAACCTTAAGATTTTAACTATGCCATTACAAGCGCTTTCTGTGTCCACCATTGCAGCACGAGTAACATGCAGGCGACAGCTAAATTCGTTATAAACTTTACACAATCTATCCGCTTTTACAGAAGCTAGGGCAGCTGTTTGTCTGTTCACTTCTTCTGTGTCACGAGCTAAAAGGGAGATGAACACACTTTCTTTTACATATCTCCCACTAGAAAAGCTGGCGATCTTGGAGGCCAAGAATACAGGGCAGTCCAGATGTGAAAGAAGTGATTATCGTTCCGTTTAATAAGGTCAAGTATTCCACAGAATGACACGACCTGCATTATTTTCTGCCAGTTTCAGTTGGCTTGTACCAATTTAAGTGGCAACATGATGTCGAACGAGAAGTATGGGTCGCCAACACCATCGAGGCGAGTGAGACAGACAAATTCTTTTTGCGTGAAATATATAAATTTATGACGCCTTAAGAAATAAGCATAAGATCGGGATGAATGCATGAAATGGAACGGTCAAATGAAAAGAAAGGCAAAGAAGATAGGAAATAAAATTAGTTCGCAGGAAAAACTTCCCTTTGTCTGGGCCAATGTTGCAGAGTGAGACGCTGACAGTCGCTAAACAGCTGGGGAGTACGGAGTTTAAGGCACCTATTGGATAGCTGGACAGTTTCAGAGCTACGCACGACGTCGTGTGGAATGACGTGTGTGAGGAAGCTAAGGATGTGCAGGAAAGTGTAGCAAGAATGGAAGACAATACTGCACAATCTAACTGCGAATTATGGCCCGAAATCGTGTTTATAGCCGATGAAATGGGACTGTCTTATGGCTCACTGCCTTCAAAAGCTCCAGTAATTCTAAGTGAAAAGCGCATCGGCCCACGGAAAGACTCGCTACACTGCTGTGTGGAAATGTCAATTGAAATGGAGAAGTCCTTCATGATTGGAAAGGAGGAAAAACGCTTTTGTTTCAAAAACAGAGACGTTACTAAGCTTCCAGTCACAGGGCGAGGAAAAAAGTCAGTTGTATGGATGAGTGATAGGGTTCTCTCAATGACAAAATGAAAGAAGGAAATCGCCAAGTTCTCCTTTCCCTAGACAATGCTACCTTTCAGACGAAAGTCATTTTATGAAACACGAAACTGACTTGGTTCCCGCCAGGATCAACCAGTCTCATGCAACTCATGGACCGGGAGGTTATTAACACATTGAAGTCCCGTTATAGGCGATTATTGACGGTGCTTCTCAGAATCAGTGTTGAAGAAGTTGCAAGTGCATCTGCTCTTGCAAGGCCAGTTTTTGTCATGCATGCAGTAAACTGGATTGGCTTAGAAGTAATGGAGATGAAGGCCGAAACTCAACAAATGCATCAACTAAGCGGGGTTTGGAGATGATGAAGAAGACGCTTCTGTATTCATCGAAGCTGAAGAAAATGCAACATCAACTGCTGAATTAATTTCATGTAGTCCAGATGAACACATTCGAAGAACTGTCTTTCTGTCAACTCACGCCAGTTTCATTTCGGCGAAGGGGCTAATGGAAATCAGCAACACAGAAGACGAAGAGGAAACAAAGGAGGAAGACGAGAAGCATAATGCTGTCCCTAGAAAACTTCATAAACATGAGAAAGCAATTACATCCATAAACAATGTTATGTAGTTTGCAGCACACCTAAGATGCTGTAATTATAGTATAGTGCAAAAACTTACGTAAAGTAAACAGTTTTGAACAGAAAACAGGTTTTCACTCCTTGATATGTAGCGAAAAAACTGAAATGTGAAACAAATAAACGCAGGAATAATGTGTATGGAAAACGGAAATTTAAAGCTATGTAGATATGTTAATACTTACAAATTTATATTTTTGCTCATTGTAATTGATAAATTTGATTTAGCGTATTGTGTTTTGTGCAATCCGCAAACTTGTACAACTTGGAAAATTATTTTAGTCCCATGCGATTATGTTTTGAGTAAGTTTTACTGTGGTTCTAATTGTTAATTTATGCACTATTATTAAATTAATGTGGAGCAAATATAATCTCTTCTTTATTATACGCCATACTAAAAGTAATGTATAGGAAATGCCATAAACAATAAGATACAGATTTTATTTACTTTCGAAGGTTTACGCAATTTGTAATTTACTTAATCGACGGTGTGCAATATTTTCATGATGTAGTCGAGTTAAGTAATATTTTGCAATAGTACTTCATTTTTATTGAAACAGATTACAAAATTATGACAATAACGTAGAAAAAAATTATAGAAAGGTAATTTTACGAGGGAACAAGAGGACGGAACTTTGGTAGTTAGACTCAGTATGACTATGATTACAAGTTGTAACAATGGTCAAAAACACAAACTTACATAATATTTTTAAAATGTATCTTATTTTCCAGTGTCTGTTGCATATTTTTACAATGTGGCTAATTTCCATCTCCCTGGATCACCTTCAGATGTACGTAGTGAATAAAACCGACTAAATCGCTATTAAAATTATTCGTTATATATTACGCGGTTTCGGCTACCGTTATTATCAGATATCAAAAACCTCAGCACTTGCAAAACAGGGTTCAGTGTCTGTGTTAAAGCCTATGATACTTAATCTTGCTCTGCAAGTTCTAATCATTTTGATATCTGATAATGGCAGTACCCGAAACGACGTAATAAACAAAGAAAAATTTTGACTGGTATGTAGACGGTTCTTTTCACCAAATATTCACAATGATCGCGGACTGATACAGAGAGACATTTGCTTTATTAATCTACGTAGTTGCGTCAGCAACCCCATCGTGTTTGTAACTGACAACACATCAGAATACTGAATACAATATGATACGTACTTCCGATACAGAGGCGACACGTTTCTTACGCAACTACATAGACCTGAGGATAAAGCAGGGATCTCGAAACCAGTCGTACTGTAAAAAAAATCTGCTACTGGCAATGAAACATCACCAACTGTACCATATATTTTACTTGTAAGGTATCGACCACAGCAGTCGACCCCTAAGCGAAAATTTGGGCTGATACTACACAGTTATGAACTTCTTTCCAGGAGTGTATTTTAGCTATCGACCACAGCAGTCGACCCCTAAGCGAAAATTTGGGCTTATAGTACACTTCTGGAAGTAGAGTTTTTAAACTTTTCACGCGCATCAGATGTTTTATCACTCCCTCCGCCTCACTGCAGTTCCCTAAAGACCGAGCGCGAAGTTGTGCACACCTGAGTGACAACCAGAGGCGTCCTATTCGCGGGATGTTGAACGCGAAGGAAGAGAAGGTGGACACATCTGCTCGGCGTGATTCGAAATCTTGTTCGGAAACACATACTACGCGAAAACTAGTAAGTAAGATGAGGATGTAACATTTCAACCTCGCAACATTACACTTTCAGTATTATTTTAACATTATTCTCGTACTATTCTGCCGCTATACATACGCCTCAAAATCAAAATTAATATACCAAAATAGCTGAAAAATAATTATGAACCTATGCTAATGATTTTCAATTTACAATTTAATCATAACAATCATGTTGAAGAATAGCGTATCTCCTGTAGTTCACTTTAGAAGTGCCAGCTTTAAAATCCAACTGAACAGTGCTGCGCTACTTCTTTAATCACACGCCATTTCATTTTATTCATTTACACTGCGTTTGTGAATCGCAACATACGTATTTTCAAAGCGAAGAGATCTCTGGCACAAGCTACAGGTTAGAAACTGCACTCTTTGACAAAATGCACAAAGCATGTTACCAATGTCAAAACAGAATGTCCACAGTACAGTATTCGCGCTCGGGCATTAGGCGGCTGCAGTGTGCGGGGGAGAGGTGGGTGGGGGGGGGGGGGGCCAAGTGAAAAACATCCGATGCGCGTGAAAGTTTAAAAGCTCCTGTTTCACAACGTCATGACTGCGTACTATCTGAATAATGGGCCAAATTTTACCGCGGGATCGATTTCTGTGATCGATGTATGGAAAGTGTGCTTTTTTTCTCCTTAAAATATTAGGTTGAACTGGTTATGTTTCTTTCTTGTGAGACTGGAAATTACAGATGTATAATTTTTTTGATATCAATATAGTTGCTGAATTCTCTCGCGTCGCTACAGTGGCAAATTTATAAAGTGAAAATCTTTAGAAGTCTGAGGTGTGGACAGCAAGCAATGGAGAGCTGTAGCCACCACAACTGTGTACATGTGACTCGGAGTTAACAACAAGAGATAGATTCAAATGCAGTTTCCCAGAGCAATTAATGAACATATTCTATACCTCAACAGGTTATAACACCACTGCCCGTTGCAGCAATGCCGCAGATTGTCATTCTCGGAATCTGCTACCCTAGCCCGTGTAATTCACAATCACCTCTCACAGACGGACATTCATGAAGTTTAGAATTAAAATACTTACTTTAGGATAACAGAACATTACGCTATGAAGCAATATTGTGTCAGCATTAGATTGTTAACGAACGTGACTCGTTAGCCGTTTTAATTAATCAACAGGTAGAAGAGCTTGTTTTTTTCCTCCCTTTTCATTTGCACTAGATTATGAAGTGGAGTTTCAGCTATTCATGAAGCACTCATTATAAACGAAATTACGTAATACATTTTTTATTACTGCTGTCCCAGCACGACCCTATGTCGCACGCTGCTAGAAGCCGCGGGCGAGAGTTACGAAAAAAAAAGTGTCTCGTCACAGCCGCCTCTGGCAGCGTACACAACGAGGGAGTCGGCGGCGCTGTGGTAACACACCCGACTCGTGTATGTGGAGGTCCACTTCTGCCTTCCAGAATTAGATTTTTCGTGATGTTAAATCGATAAGCCGAATGCCACAGTTGTTTCGTTGACGTATTGCATCCGTTGTTCTTCTCGAAAACAGTCCTTCCTGCATTTTTTCGGAAAAAATAAATTCTACGGAAATAAATAACGGTATTTAGTATTGGAGGGCAGCGTGGAGGGTACAAATCGTAGAGGGAGACCAAGAGATGAATACACTAAGCAGATTCAGAAGGATGTAGGTTGCAGTGGGTACTGGGAGATGAAGAAGTTTGCACAGGATAGAAATACTGGAACACTTGAGGCAATACTGACCTTACGACTTATCCTAGAAGCTAGATTAAGGAAAGGCAAACCTACATTTCTAGCATTTGTAGACTTAGATAAAGCTTTTGACAATGTTGACTGGAATACTCTCTTTCAAATTCTAAAGGTGGCAGGGGTAAAATACAGGGGGCGAAAGGCTATTTACAATTTGTACAGAAAGCAGATGGCAGTTATAAGAGTAGAGGGACATGAAAGGGAAGCAGTGGTTGGGAAGCCAGTAAGACAGGGTTGCAGCCTATCCCCGATGTTATTCAATCTGTATATTGAGCAAGCAGTAAAGGAAACGAAAGAAAAATTCGGAGTAGGTATTAAAATCCATGGAGAAGAAATAAAAACTTTGAGGTTCGCCGATGACATTGTAATTCTGTCAGAGACAGCAAAGGACTTGGAAGAGCAGTTGAACGGAATGGACAGTGTCTTGAAAGGAGGATATAAGATGAACATCAACAAAAGCAAAACGAGGATAATGGAATGTAGTCGAATTAAGTCGGGTGATGCTGAGGGAATTAGATTAGGAAATGAGACACTTAAAGTAGTAAAGTAGTTTTGCTATTTGGGCAGCAAAATAACTGATGATGGTCGAAGTAGAGCGGATATAAAATGTAGACTGGCAATGGCAAGTAAAGCGTTTCTGAAGAAGAGAAATTAGTCAACATCGAGTATAGATTTAAGTATCAGGAAGTCATTTCTGAAAGTATTTGTATGGAGTGTAGCCATGTATGGAAGTGAAACATGGACGATAAGTAGTTTGGACAAGAAGAGAATAGAAGCTTTCGAAATGTGGTGCTACAGAAGAATGCTGAAGATTAGATGGGTAGATCACATAACTAATGAGGAAGTATTGAATAGGATTGGGGAGAAGAGAAGTTTGTGGCACAACTTGACCAGAAGAAGGGATCGGTTGGTAGGACATGTTCTGAGGCATCAAGGGATCAGCAATTTAGTATTGGAGGGCAGCGTGGAGGGTAAAAATCGTAGAGGGAGACCAAGAGATGAATACACTAAGCAGATTCAGAAGGATGTAGGTTGCAGTAGGTACTGGGAGATGAAGAAGCTTGCACAGGATAGAGTAGCATGGAGAGCTGCATCAAACCAGTCTCGGGACTGAAGACAACAACAACAACATTTTGAATGGCGATTTCTACATTCATTTAAGCGCCAAAGAAACTAGTACAGGCATGCGTATTCAAATACAGAGATATGTAAACAGGCAGAATACGGCGCAGCGGTTGGCAACGCCTTTATAAGACAACTTGTGTCTGGCGCAGTCGTTTGATCGGTTACTGCTGCTACAATGGCGGTTCTCAACACTTAAGTGAGTCTGAGCTTTGTGTTATAGTCGGACGCACGAGCGATGGGACAAAAGCATCTCCGAGGTAGCGATGAAGTGGGGATTTTCTCGTGCGCTCATTTCACGTATGTACCGTGAACATCAGGAATCCGGTAAAACATCAAATCTCCGACTTCCCTGCGGTCGGAAAAATATCCTGCAAGAATGGGACCAACGGCGACTGATGAGAATCGTGAAACGTGACAGAAGCGCAACCCTTCCGCAAATTGCTGCAAATTTCAATGCTGGGCCATCAACAAGTGTCAGCGTGCGAACCATTCAATGAAACATCATCGGTATGGGCTTTCGAAGCCGAAGGCCCACTCGTGTACCCTTGATGACTGCACGACACAAAGCTTTACGCCTCGCCTGACCCAGTCAACATCGAGATAGGACTGTTGATGACTGGAAACATGTTGCTGGTCAGACGAGTCTCGTTCCAAATTGTATCGAGCGAATGTTTTGTACGGATATGGAGACAACCTTATGAATCCATGGACCCTGCACATCGGCAAGGGGACTATTCAAGCTGGTGGGGGCTCTGTAATGGCGTGGGGCGCGTGCAGTTGGAGTGATACGGGGCCAATGATACGTGTAGACACGACTCTGACATCCTGTCTGATCACCTACATCCATTCATGTCTATTGTGCATTCCGACGGACTTGGGCGATTCCAGCAGGACAGTACGACTTCCCACATGTCCAAAATTGCTATAGAGTGGCTCCAGGAACACTCTTCTGGGTTGAAACCTTCCGCTGGCCACCACACTCCCCAGACATGAACGTTATTGAGCACATATGAGATGCCTTGCAACCTGCTCTCAGATTAGATCTCCACCCCCTCGTACTCTTACGGATTTATGGACAGCCCTGCTCGATTCATGGCGTCAATTCCTTTCAGCACTACTTCAGACATTAGTCGAGTCCATGCCACGTCGTGTTCCGGCATTTCTGCGTACTCGCGGGGACCCACATAATATTATGCAGGTGAACCAGTTTCCTTGGCTCTTTAGTGTATGTCGTGTACGCTGCTGGAAATGAAAGAATAACTTTATATTTTCAAATCAGAAGATGGTGTAACATTTGGACAGTTGAATAGAATTCTAATATCCAGAATGAATTTTCATTCGTCAGTGAGTGTGCGCTGATCTGAAACTTCACGGCAGATTAAAATTATGTTGCCGAAGGGGACTCGAATCTAGGAACTTTGACTTTGACAGTTGGCAGGTACGCATTTTAGCTATTTTTTGTCTTCTTTCTTCTGATCTGTTTCTTCGTCTTTTTTGTCTGTCAGTTATTTTGTGTGGATGTCGCATGACATCTTTCAAGTTTTACCGACCAGAACTTCGCTCAGTATTTTTTGTATTCGTTTTTTATTTTATTTTTTATTATAAAAGGTGACCAGTTACCTGGCCGAACACGCTGAGCTACCGTGCCGGCACTACAGAGCCATCCAGGCTCGCCTATCGACCCTTCCTCACAGATTCAATTCTGCCTGTACCTCTTAGTAGCAGGTAATGCCTCCTTTCTGCTTGTTTCATTACTTAAGATTTGAAAAATTAATTCCGTGCTTAGTGTAATAATTTGAAGCATGTGTTGGTGGTGCTTAAGATAAGTATCAACCTTTGTGCAACGCTGTAATGTATTCTATTTCAGTACAATAAAAGATTTCAGTTATAAAGGAAAATGAAGATAGTTCAATCGATAGATAGCTTTTTCGCGAAAGGCTTAATTCCCAGGTTCGAGTCCCGGTGCGGCACGCACTTTTAATGCACCAGTTTGTTAATATTTTTTTTTACTGTTCGATGGTACTATGGCAGGGGTCCTTCCTCTGGGTACAGGAGCATTGTAAAGATCACACATAAATGGACCTATCTCGAATTATTGCCCCACTTTGGAAATCACATTATCGTCTAAAATGCTTTCATATAAATCCAAAAAATACAACTTTAAGGTTACTCCGTAATCAATTTAACTTCTAACAACGAAGGTTAATCTGTATCATGACTAATCAATCTAGTTTCAGTTCCCCACACAAATGGAGCACCGGGAAAAGAGCTATGTATATTATGCATTGGTACGGGCCCTAATTTCTCTTATCTTGTCTTCGTGGCCCTTTTGTGAAATGTACGTTGGTGGCAGCAGAAACATTCTGCGGTCAGCCACAAATACCGGTTTTCTAAAATTTCACCGTAATGTTTCACAGAAAGCATGTCGCTCTGCTGCGTCGATTCCCGTCTCAGCTCACGAAGCGTTTTCGCAGTACTCGATAGTTGATACATACCTACAAGAGACTTAGTAGCTGGAGGCTCTGATCTGCTTCAATGATGACATTTGGTTTGTGGGACGTTGAATTCTCCCAGTAAACTGAAGTCGGCCATTCACCATCCCTTTTATCGATCTTACGTGCTCGTCCCATGTCATATCGCTTATATTTAATATATATCGCAATTACTGAAACAACGTCATTGAGCCAAGCAGCACGCTACCAATAAAGTATTCGAGCACTACAGAATCGTTTTTCTTACTCAGTTTATCTGTCGCCGTGTTGGCCATGCGTTTTTATGTCGCGTCGATGTGAAGGACGCCCATTGACTTAAAGATCACAATGTGACACTATGTGTGTGCATAGCGAATGCTATACGAACGATGTGTTCAAATGTGTGTGAAATCTTATGGGACTTAAATGCTAAGGTCATCAGTCCCGAAGCTTACATAAAAATTAATCTAAATTATCCTAAGGACCAACACACACACCCATGCCCGAGGGAGGACTCGAACCTCCGCCGGGACCAGCCGCACATCCATGACTAACCTTACACACTACTTAACCTAAATTACCCTAAGGACAAACATACACACCCATGCCCGATGGAGGACTCGAACCTCCGCCGGTACCAGCCGTACAGTCCACCACTGCAGCGCCTTGACCGCTCGGCTAATCCCGCGCGGCCTGTACGAACGAAATACAGCTGTGTGGACTGGATTGTTTGGGGGAAGACACCAAACAACGAGGTCATCGGTCTCATCGGATTAGGGAAGGAAGTCAGCCGTGCCCTTTCAAAGGAACCATCCTGGCATTTGCCTGGAGCGATTTAGGGAAATCACGGAAAACCTAAATCAGGATGGCCGGACTTGAGTCCAGTGTGCTAACCACTGCACCACCTCGCTCGATCACAGCTGTGTGTATTACGGTGACAGTGAAAGTGGGAGGAGATGGTCTAATGGTCTGGGGTGGACATTTGGAGTGAGACTCGGCATATTATCTTTCAGTGATGGCAAAGTGAATGGTCCCTACGACATTCTGCGGCCCACGGAAACAGGCCAACATAGATATGGTATACGAGCTACGGGTATAAGATAACGCGGCTGATGCTGTCACAGAGTAAGCAAGCATGCGCCAAAGATGAACGACGAGTAGCTGTGAAATTGTAAGTATAATACCAGAGGAACGAATTGTCGTGAAGTTTTACAAGAAACTTAGAAAAACTCCCATTGAAACTTATTTTTTACTAAAAGAAGTGTATGGCGAAGTCTGTTTATCACGTATGCAAGTTTTTGAATGATTCGTTTCCGAGATGGCCGAGAAGACATGGAAGATAACTCACGCCCCCCCCCCCCCCCCCCCACACACACACACACATTCACAACCTTTTTAACTCGCAACGTGCTGCCAATACACATGTGTCTCTTAAAAACCGTTCCGATACCGTGTCTACACTTGCGCCATATGCAGTATCCACTCGCAATAGCCTGGCGCCACAAGAGCTACATCTTCAAATGTATCAACCCTTCCCAAGACATTCAGCCCCTCAGTTTATGAAACCGTTTCGAATACTTTTTGTGTAACTTTTCGTTACTGTTCAATACGCCCTGGTATCTGCAAAATTGCCGGCCAGTGTGGCCGAGCGGTTCTAGGCGCTACAGTCTGGAACGGCGCGACCGCTACGGTCGCAGGTTCGAATCCTGCCTCGAGCATGGATGTGTGTGATGTCCTTAGGTTAGTTAGGTTTAAGTAGTTCTAAGTTCTAGGGGACTGATGACCTCAGAAGTTAAGTCCCATATTGCTCAGAGCCATTTGAACCATTTTTATCTGCAAAATTATCTCCATGTACGACACAAAGTTCAGGAGATATCCCGTCGTTAACACTGAGACGCGTGAAAAATTAGTTTTTCTCAAAGTTGCTTTTATAAATGGGAGTTCATATCTTTCAGGAGCGTGGGAGGGGGTTTACTGGTCAATTTCCTATAGCAGTACGACGCAGTTCTCAAAAAAATCTTCTTTGTACGTTAGAAGATTTCCGAACTCTGTTCATTACCAAATGCTGAACACAATTTTTTAATAAAAATAATATCGTTATATTTTTAACTATAGGTCGTGTGGAAACAAATTATAATTTGATACAGACATAAGAAATGCCATTTTGTAAATGAAAAAATTATGTGCATCAAGACTACTGTTCAGTCCCGAGAAGTAAAAAAATACTATTTTATCTTCTATTTGATGTTTCGCATTTTTATTTAGTCTTTTGCGAATATATGCAATGTCATGGGACTATTTACTAAAAATAGAGAGCCGTTCTTTCATTAAAAATCATGAATCAATATTTGTTAAGTAATATTTCGAATTGTTGATAGTAATATTGTCAGCTACATTGGACTACGCCGGATACCGTAAAACTATTACGTTTCCAAGCAGATCTCCATCTTTTCGTCGTGGATTCTTTTCCTTTCTTCACTGCACTTTGTCCCGGGTCAGGTGCTTTTCATTATCTGACCTAACTTCCCAGTTGCTAAATTTTTTCTCTGTATGAGTTCCTGTTGAAAGTGTCTGATGGACTTATTTGAGTCTTTTATAAATAGTTTCTG
Source organism: Schistocerca gregaria (assembly GCF_023897955.1). NCBI lineage: Eukaryota > Metazoa > Arthropoda > Insecta > Orthoptera > Acrididae > Schistocerca > Schistocerca gregaria. The sequence goes on from NC_064924.1 coordinate 482,111,548, forward strand.
GCCGGCTGCATCCAGGATATGGTTATTAGTTGTTCTAGCAATTTTTTGGTTGTTTTTCAGATATGTAGGCTGTATCCATTGGCTAATAAATGTGGAATTGAAATAAAAGTAAAAACAGTATACTGCTAGCAACCTCCGAAAGAGCAACTTTACCATTAAAACCTCACTACGTTGTACATTCGGCTACTGCCGAGTAAGTTGATAAGCAAAAAATGTTTTGTACCTAAAAACGCTCGGAAATCTTCAAATCGATACTATCCACGACCAAAAAGTCATATAAGAGTGACGGAAATCAAGGTGGCCAGCCTGTAAGGTCTCCTTCTCAGGCACGTTGATTAAATACCAAGGAGCAACGTTGACAAACCTCATTAAATAATACGAGCACGTATAGTCAGTTTATTTCACGTTCCTAGTTTTCCAGAAAGCGTTTGACTTGGTGCCCCACTGCAGGACGTTAACGAATGTCCAAGTAAACGAAAGGTTCTCAGATGTGAAAGTGCCTGAAGACTTCTTAAGTATTAGAACCCAATACGTTGTCCTGAGAAGGATATCATTAGGAGCACCCCAAGAAATTGGTATAAGACCACTCTTGTGATATAGATTAGATTAGATTAATACTTGTTCCATAGATCATGAATACGACACTTCGTAATGATGCGGAACGTGTCAGGTTAATAAAAGATGTCTGTACAAGAAATTACATTACACAAAATATTGCATGACACTAATGATTAAGTTTTATTTTATTTTATTTTATTTTATTTTTTTACTTAGTTTATATCTAAAAATTCAGCCAATGAGTAGAAGGAGTTGTCATCTAGAAATTCTTTTAATTTATTTTTAAATGTTAGTTGGCTATCTGTCAGGCTTTTGATGCTGTTTGGTAGGTGCCCAAAGACTTTTGTGGCAGCATAATTTACCCCTTTCTGTGCCAAAGTCAGATTTAACCCTGCATAGTGAAGATCATCCTTTCTCCTGGTGTTATAGGTATGCACACTACTATTACTTTTGAATTGGGTTGGATTATTATCAACAAATTTCATAAGGGAATATATATATACTGTGAGGTTACTGTGAGGATCCCTAGATCCTTAAATAGATGTCTGCAGGATGACCGTGGGTGGGCTCCAGCAATTATTCTGATTACACGTTTTTGTGCAATGAATACTTTTCTACTCAACGATGAATTACCCCAGAATATGATGCCATACGAAAGCAGTGAATGAAAGTAGGCATAGTAAGCTAATTTACTGAGATTCTTATCACCAAAATTTGCAATAACCCTAATAGCATACGTAGCTGAACTCACGTTTCAGCAGACCATCAATGTGTTGCTTCCAGTTTAACCTCTCATCAATGGACACACCTAAAAATTTTGAAAATTCTGCCTTAGCTACAGACTTCTGTTCAAATTTTATATTTATTACTGGAGTTGTGCCATTTACTGTACGGAACTGTATATACTGTGTTTTATCAAAATTTAAAGAGAGTCCGTTTGCTGAGAACCACTTAATAATTTTGTGAAAAACATCATTTACAATTACATCACTTAGTTCTTGGTTTTTGGATGTTATTACTATACTTGTATCATCAGCAAAAAGAACTAACTTTGCATCTTCATCAATGTGGAATGGTAAGTCATTAATGTACATCAAGAACAGTAAAGGACCTAAGACCGAACCCTGTGGGATCCCGTGCTTGATAGCACCCCAGTTTGAGGAATCAGCTGTTGTTTTAACATTACACGAACCACTTATTTCAACTTTCTGCATTCTTCCAGTTAAGTATGAATTAAACCATTTGTGCACTGCCCCACTCAAACCATAATGATTTAGCTTATCTAAAAGAATTCCATGATTTACACAATCAAAGGCCTTTGAGAGATCACAAAAAATACCAATGGGTGATGTCCGGTTATTCAGAGCATTTAATATTTGATCAGTGAAAGCATATATAGCATTTTCTGTTGAAAAGCCTTTCTGAAAACCAAACTGACATTTTGTTAGTACTTTATTTTTACAAATATGGGAGGCTACTCTTGAATACATTACTTTCTCAAAAATTTTTGATAGAGCTGTCAGAAGAGAGATTGGGCGGTAGTTGTTGACATCCGACGTATCCCCCTTTTTATGCAATGGTTTTACAATGGCATATTTCAGTCTATCAGGGAAAACACCCTGCTCCAAAGAGCTATTACATACGTGGCTGAGAATCCTACTTATCTGTGGGGAACAAGCTTTAAGTACTTTGCTGTAAATGCCATCATTCCGTAAGAGCTTTTACTTTTCAGTGAGTTTATTATTTTACTGATTTCAGATACATAAACAGTGCAACAGAGAAAGCGAACAGAAATCTGGGAATGTGTGCATATGCTGTAGTGTACGGGGAAGTGTCGTTGTTGAGTGACTACGGGAGGCTTCAGGACTTTCTGGGCAGAATTTATATTCGATGTGATGAATGACAGCTCGCACTAAATGCAGAAAAATGTAAGCAATCGCAGGCTGCGATGTGTGCCCATTTATTTTGCCATCACTGACGCCTAATGTCCCTACTCCCATTCCAAATATCAATCCCAGACCATCACATTCCTTCCTCATTATTTCCATAGCCATAACACACTCTGCCATATTTCTTTTGCCTACCGTTCGCTATCTCCGCACAGAGTGTCACATTATGGTCCTTATTCATGCCGGTGCTCGGTTTGGGGCGGGTCACGTATTCATGCTTTCCTTCACCTGCTGAGACAGCTTTCCCAGTTTCTCGCCATGGGGTTGTAGTCGTATTCAAACGCCCTAAGCTAATATTTTAATATATTCGCCTTTTATTGTGAAAGTGGCATAGGTCCGCTCCTTTAAAAGAGCAAGAGACGAAACAAACAAATTTTGTAGTAAATTGATCGTAAATTATTTTATATCTTATTTGTTCAGAAAGCTCTCTCGTGGAAGGTTCACACAATATTATATTCACAGCTGTTCCTTGCACCTGGTTGATAGGTAATACATCACACGATGCAGTATTGCGGGTAGCATAACTGATTGTGTCGAGCGTGGGCCGTAGGCGGTAGACGCTGGCGTGAACAAGTTAAGACACTGAGCGTTCTACACATCGACGGGACAAAAACCGCGCGGTGGAAACCACGGCGGATAAAACAGCCTCTGTCTCATCTGATATGTGGCGTATTTAGTCTCAGCGCGGGCTACTGTGCATGTGTGGGACTCAGGCGGTGCAACGTTTTTGTCCACCGTGAGCCCAGTTCTCAGCGGGCTGCGTTTCTCAACGCCTCTCCGGCTGAATCGCGTGCAACGAAGGGTGTACAGGTGATTTCGAGAATATTATTCGGTTAAAAAATTGATTATTTCTCACCTTCCTACTTCAATTCGCTATCCGATAACGAGCGAGACATCTTATTGATCACGTTTAATTATGATGACTTATTTGCATTGAAGACTGTAGTCACAAGGTCATTTACGCCAGGTAACTTTAGATCTTACAGTGCTGCTCAAAGATATATGGTTAATATCATTTTTAAAGCTGTAAACGGAGCTAGGTCTATATCAAACCAAAACTAAATAGATTTCATGTAGTACAGCTGTGATCAAAGTCGCAGAGACAAAACGCGGCACGTCCAGCGGTGTATTTATTTCTAGGACCGGTATTTCATTTTGTTGTCTTCATTGTGAAAGCTTTATTCATAGAACAACTTCTAGTAACTGTTGCACCTAGTTGTATGTTAACATCAACTTAGGTAAGGGGTAAGTACAGACGAGTTTAATAGGATTCAACACATACTGACAGATTTGCTACAAGATGTTCCACTTGCAAAAGGTTGTCATTGTGTATACATCAAAGTTCTTCATCTTACAAAATGTTTTTTCGTTTCAGATTTCGTTGTCCAAATCCATAGCACTAATAAGAAAATTTTGAAGATATCGTCGAATCGGATTAAAAAAATTAGAAGAGTTTTTGCTTGGCTGCCCTGTTTGAATACCTAACTGAACTTGTAAGTAGGCTGTTCAGGTTTTCTTATTGGTAACGCCACGTAGCGCTCCGTATGAAAATCACTGGCTGTGCTGTGTGCAGTCAGTGGCTGGTTGGCATTGTTGTAATACTCGCCATTGTAGTGTTGGGACGTTAACAGCGCGTAGCGTTGCGCAGGTGGAGATGAGCCGCTAGCAGTGGTGTATGTGGGGAGAGAGATGGCGGCGTTTTGAAATTTGTAAGAATGGATGTCATGAACTGATATATATATATATATATATATATATATATATATATATATATATATATATATATATATATATATATATATATAATGACTATTAAGGTAAATACATTGTTTGTTCTACACTCCTGGAAATGGAAAAAAGAACACATTGACACCGGTGTGTCAGACCCACCATACTTGCTCCGGACACTGCGAGAGGGCTGTACAAGCAATGATCACACGCACGGCACAGCGGACACACCAGGAACCGCGGTGTTGGCCGTCGAATGGCGCTAGCTGCGCAGCATTTGTGCACCGCCGCCGTCAGTGTCAGCCAGTTTGCCGTGGCATACGGAGCTCCATCGCAGTCTTTAACACTGGTAGCATGCCGCGACAGCGTGGACGTGAACCGTATGTGCAGTTGACGGACTTTGAGCGAGGGCGTATAGTGGGCATGCGGGAGGCCGGGTGGACGTACCGCCGAATTGCTCAACACGTGGGGCGTGAGGTCTCCACAGTACATCGATGTTGTCGCCAGTGGTCGGCGGAAGGTGCACGTGCCCGTCGACCTGGGACCGGACCGCAGCGACGCACGGATGCACGCCAAGACCGTAGGATCCTACGCAGTGCCGTAGGGGACCGCACCGCCACTTCCCAGCAAATTAGGGACACTGTTGCTCCTGGGGTATCGGCGAGGACCATTCGCAACCGTCTCCATGAAGCTGGGCTAAGGTCCCGCACACCGTTAGGCCGTCTTCCGCTCACGCCCCAACATCGTGCAGCCCGCCTCCAGTGGTGTCGCGACAGGCGTGAATGGAGGGACGAATGGAGACGTGTCGTCTTCAGCGATGAGAGTCGCTTCTGCCTTGGTGCCAATGATGGTCGTATGCGTGTTTGGCGCCGTGCAGGTGAGCGCCACAATCAGGACTGCATACGACCGAGGCACACAGGGCCAACACCCGGCATCATGGTGTGGGGAGCGATCTCCTACACTGGCCGTACACCTCTGGTGATCGTCGAGGGGACACTGAATAGTGCACGGTACATCCAAACCGTCATCGAACCCATCGTTCTACCATATTAGACCGGCAAGGGAACTTGCTGTTCCAACAGGACAATGCACGTCCGCATGTATCCCGTGCCACCCAACGTGCTCTAGAAGGTGTAAGTCAACTACCCTGGCCAGCAAGATCTCCGGATCTGTCCCCCATTGAGCATGTTTGGGACTGGATGAAGCGTCGTCTCACGTGGTCTGCACGTCCAGCACTAACGCTGGTCCAACTGAGGCGCCAGGTGGAAATGGCATGGCAAGCCGTTTCACAGGACTACATCCAGCATCTCTACGATCGTCTCCATGGGAGAATAGCAGTTTGCATTGCTGCGAAAGGTGGATATACACTGTACTAGTGCCGACATTGTGCATGCTCTGTTGCCTGTGTCTATGTGCCTGTGGTTCTGTCAGTGTGATCATGTGATGTATCTGACCCCAGGAATGTGTCAATAAAGTTTCCCCTTCCTGGGACAACGAATTCACGGTGTTCTTATTTCAATTTCCAGGAGTGTATATTAAAATCTTTCATTTGCTAACTATACCTATCAGTAGTTAGTGCCTTTCGTAGTTTGAATCTTTTATGTAGCTGGCAGTAGTGGTGCTCGCTGTATTGCAGTAGTTCGAGTAACCAAGATTTTTGTGAGGTAAGTGATATGTGAAACGTATAGGTTAATGTTAGTGAGGGCCATTCTTTTGTAGGGATTTTTGAAAGTCAGATTGCGTTGCGCTAAAAATATTGTGTGTCAGTTTAAGCACATTCGTGTATAATTGTTCAAAGAGGACGTTTCATAAACTATAAAAACAGACTACCTACGGGATGAGCTGAGACGTCACTACCGTAATAGAAGGCCCGGTAGTTCACCATATATCCCACATTTACATTTCATGGATAAGAGCCAATAAAAAGCTGGTCATTCTGTTTTCTATCTACCTATACACATTTCGGAACGGATGGTCACAGAGGGTCAGTCGTAAGTATAGCAGGTGGGAGACTTTGGTGCGTTGGTGAAATACCAGGCAAACGCAGTCAGTCTACAAAAGATATTGGCTATAAAACCGTTCGTGCGACCAATTTTAGAATACTGTTCAAGTTCACGGGACTCTTAGCAAATAAGACTAATAGGGCGTTGTGAAACGTATACAAGGAAGGTGGTTTTGTTTGACTCATGAGAGAGTGTCACAGAGATGATGAACAAACTTAAGTGGCAGACACCTGATGATATAGGGGTTGGGCAACAATACGTGCATGTTTGAACATGAAATTAGATGACAGCCAAGCCTCAAGGTTGTGCTGTTGTATTTGACCACAAACGGCACCACTGCAACGTCCTCAATACGTGTTGCCAGTGTCCGTCGTGGCAATAACAGTATACTGTGTATTTGTGAGTGCAAATCACAACGAAATCGTATGTTGAGTGATCGTGACAAGAAGGCATTGATGAGGATTGTGACGAACAAGAGGAGCACGGCGCCTGCAGAAATGAAAGTCGCGCTACCGGACCCTGTCGACACCAAATGGGAGCTCCATAAGCAGAGCATTGCAATTTGAGCTGGAATTTCGAAAACCACACATCAGTGATGCAGATGTCAGTAATAGGAAAATGTGGTGCCAAAGCCATAAAACCTAGAGTACGGAGTAATGGAAGAAAGTCATTTTGTCGGGAGAGTTTTGTTTCACACCGTTAACAATTCCTGGTCGAGTTTACGTCCCGATAGTGAAACATGGCGGGGGTTCGGCGTGATTTGGGCTTCCGTATCGTGGTATTCCAAGAGCCCCACGGTTACTCTGCAAGATCGCATTATTTTCATGGATTGTGTGACTATCTTGGATAAACAGGTCCATTCCATGGTACAATGTTTTGTTCTGCGAAGCTGAAGTTGTGTTCCACGAGGAAAAAGTCGCTATTCATAGAGTTTGCATCGTCCAGGACCGGTTTTTGTGAGCACGATGATGAACTGTCGCATCTCCCCTGCCAAGCACGGCCACCAGGTGATCGATATCCACCTCCGTTATGGTTCACTGACCTTTTCACTATTTTGCAGGAAGAGTGCTGTAAACTTTCCTCGAAAGCCACACAGGACCTTCGTTTATCCATTACGGGACGCCTGGAAGCTGTTTTGAATGCCAACAGCTTCCTACACCATACTGGGCATGGTAACTGTTGTGGTTGTGTGTTTCCACATTTTTGTCCACTCCCTGTAGATGCAAAGTATTCTGAGGAAGCCTACTTAGGAAGTTTTCAAGAACTAGCTCTAAACGATGCATCTAGGAATAAAATACACGGCCCTCTATATCGTGAGAACAAGATTAACTTAGTTACAGCACACACGGAGGTATTTCGACACTCACTTTTCCTGCGCTTCCTACGTAAATGGAACGGGAAAAAGACTCTAATAACTGGCGCAGCGGCACTTACCATCTGCGATGCACTTCCCACTGGTTTACAGAGTAAGGATATGGATATGAGCGTAGAATGCTCTGTCTTCGGGCTTTACAAAACATGAGTTTTGCGAAAATCAGGTATTTATAAATTTAAAGAGCGATGTCGTTCTCACAAGGCTGCTAGTTTAAACAAATACTTTGTTAAGCACCGTTAGCTAGTTTCGTGCATGTGCTCATTCTCAAGCACACGATGGGTGTGGATACACTGACATCACGTGTAGTTTAACACAGAATCCACGTGTCAGGCACAGTTACGCATGGCATGCGATTTCTATTTTATACTACTAGCGAGACTGATGTACTCCACACGTCGTGCGCTTGAGAACGAACGAGTAAGAACACGAAACAAGCTAACAGTGATCAACAAAGCACTCGTTTAAACTCAAAGCTGGGGTGGTTCACCCAAAGAGGTTTCAGCCTGAAATGCTTATATGTAAAAGAACACCGAAATACAGCAGTTCGCGTTCTTCTATTTACAAAATATATATTTTCCAGTCTCTGTATGCCACGTGAAACCCTTATGGATTTTGCAGCCAAAAATCAATTAGGAGAAGAAAGAAGTGTAAAAAATGAAGAATAATGGAAATATGAAAAGAAAATTGCTCCTTCGGTGTATAACAACGTTGTGCAAAGCCTTCTCCTAAGATTATACTGTGTGAGCATAAAATATTTTCCTGATTACAACTAATTATTTCTAAAGATCTATGTTAGACTCGGTTATGCAGTTTGTTACAAATGGTAGCTTAATTCATGAAGATTTTATGCATATACATTACATGTGTTGTGACAAAATCGTGTTCCTTTTCTCCCTCTCTTCTTACAGGTAGCGCAATTTAAGGGTGATGCTGTCACAACGGCGTTTATGCAAGAAAAGCGCAATGTGTTTTGTGGTTTCATGAAACACGGTCGCCTATCACAGTTCAACGACAGTTCCGAAGTGTCTGTTGTCTAGACCCGCTAGATGGGAAAAACATCAGAAGGTGGCAAGAGAAGTTTAAAGAGAAGCATTTTGGTGGCATGGCAAGAAGTGGTAGACCTGCCGTGAGTGAAGACACGGCTGATACCGTGCGTACTGCATTTCAACGCAGTCAGCTGAAATCGCGTCGTAGAGGTTCCAGAAAAGCAGGCATACTCAAGACCACTGTGTTGTAGATTTCACGCAAACAGCTGCGTTTTCATGTACACAACGCGCATTTCTTGCAAGCTTTGCAACCACATGATCGGTCCAGACGTGCTAAGTTTGTTGGGAACATGCTGCAACGAATTAATGAGAATAAAGAATGTTTCTGCGATGAAGCGACCTTTCATGTCTCCGGGAAAGTAAACAAGCGCAATGTCCGTATCTGGGGATTGGAGAACACACATATCGTGGTACAGCAGGTAAGGCTAATTCCGAAAGTGAAGGGGTGGTGACGCCACAGCTAGTGGTATACTACGGGTGCAATTCAGTTGCGTGCATGAACTCCCAGTTTTTAGTGGCACAACTTAAGAGACGCAACTTCTGTCATTCCACAAAAAGTTCAGCTTGGTTATACCCCTGTTGCGCCAATTTCCTTCCACCACTGATCCCTCTTGCTTTGTCCAATGACTGGTTTGATGCAGCTCTCCATGTTATTCTATCATGTGCAAGCCTCTTCATCTCCGAATAAATACTGCAACGTACATTTTTCCTAATATGCTTACTGTATTCCTCTCTTGGTCTCCCTCTACGATTTTTATCCCCCACACTTTCTTCCAGTACGAAATTGTTGATCAGTTTATGTCTCGCAATAAACTTATTCCTTCTGTTGGTCAAGTTGTATCACAAATTTCCTGTTTCCCCAATTCCTCATTAGTTATGTGATCGACCCTTCTAATCTTCAGCATTCTTCTGTAGCACCACAGCCGGCCGTTGTGGCCGAGCGGTTCTAGGCGCATCAGTCTGGACCCGCTCTGCTGCTACGGTCACAGGTTCGAATCCTGCCTAGGTCTAGGGGACTAATGACCTCAGATGTTAAGTCCCATAGTGCTCAGAGCCATTTGAACGATGTTTGTAGCACCACATGTCGAAAGCTTATATTCTCTTTTTATCTAAACTGTTTGTCGTCCATGTTTCACTAGCATACATGGTTACATTCCAGACAAATACCTTGGGAAAAGGTAAATATCCGATGTTAACAAATTTCTCTTCATCAAAAAAATCTTTTGTTACCATTGCCAGTCTACATTTTATATGATCTCTACTGCGTCCATAATCAGCTATTTTGTTCCCAAATAGCATAACTCATCTACTACTTTAAGTGTCTCGTTCTCTAATTTAACTCCCTTAGCATCGGTCTATTTAATTCGACTACATTCCATTATCCTCGTTTTGCTTTTGTTGATGTTCATTATAAACTTCTTTCAAGGCACTGTCCATTCCGTTCAACTGCTGTTCCAGGTTGTTTGCTGTCTCTGACAGAATTACAGTGTCGTCGGCAAACCTCAAAGTTTTTATTTCTCCTCTCTGAACTTTAATCCTATTTGGTTTCCTTTACTGCTTGCATAGCGTACAGATTGAATAACATTGGGGATACACTACCACTATGTCTCACCCGCTTTTCAGCCACTGTCTCCCTTTCATGCCGATCAACTCTTATAGCTCCCAAGTGTGATGTGACAGCTGGTAAACTAAAAACTAGTTATTCGAAATGCCTATATCAACGAATACCATAAGAATCTAAACTCTTGAAAGAGTAGCGTGTATGCAGGTGATATTTACATGCCAGCTGTTGTTTCGTTTACCACCGTAGATAGCATGATTTTCCGCCGTTTTAGTTCTTTCCTAAATATGTTTGTGGGCCCCGATTTGTCCCTGTGCGAAATCTACTTTCGAATCCAAAATTTGCGTTTCGTCTTCCTTGTTACTCTTGTCACAACTCTAATGCCATAATTACACTATAAGATTCATACCCGCCCATACGATTTCAACTGACGTCATACTGAAAGCTGTGCTACTGCATACTGCGTCCTGTGTGTGATGCCACTAATGAAAGCCACAAGTTGTGGCTCCACATTAGATGCGTGTGTGAATGTAGCTTTAAAGCTACCACTTCGAGCAATCCACATAGTTGTATCCAGCATAGATTGTAGCAGCATTCTCTAACATATTCTCAGTTCCAATATAATGAATTTCCTTGAGACAGAGAAGTTGCTGTCCATGCATCAGTACGGCTTTGGAAAGCATCGCTCCTGCGGAACGCAACTCGCCCTTTTTTCACATGATATCTTGCGAACCATAGATGAAGGGTATCAGACGGATGCCATATTCCTTGACTTCCGGAAAGCGTTTGACTCGGTGCCCCACTGCAGACTCCTAAATAAGGTACGAGCATATGGGGTTGGTTCCCAAATATGTGAGTGGCTCGAAGACTTCTTAAGTAACAGAACCCAGTACGTTGTCCTCCATGGTGAGTGTTCATCGGAGGTGAGGGTATTATCTGGAGTACCCCAGGGAGGTGTGGTAGGTCCGCTGTTGTTTTCTATCTACATAAATGATCTTGCTGATGATGCTGTGGTGTACGGGAAGGTGTCGTCGTTGAGTGACTGTAGGAGGATACAAGATGACTTGGACAGGATTTGTGATTGGTGTAAAGAATGGCAGCTAACTCTAAATATAGATAAATGTAAATTAATGCAGATGAATAGGAAAAAGAATCCTGTAATGTTTGAATACTCCATTAGTAGTGTAGCACTTGACACAGTCAAGCCGATTAAATATTTGGGCGTAACGATGCAGAACGATATGAAGTGGGACAAGCATGTAATGACAGTTGTGGGGAAGGTGGATAGCCGTCTTTGGTTCATTGGTAGAATTTTGGGAAGATGTGGTTCATCTGCAAAGGAGACCGCTTATAAAACACTAATACGACCTATTCTTGAGTACTGCTTGAGGGAGGACATAGAAGCAATTCAGAGGCGGGCTGCTCGATTTGTTACTGGTAGGTTTGATCATCACGCGAGTGTTACGGAAATGCTTCAGGAACTCGGGTGGGAGTCTCTAGAGGAAAGGAGGCGTTCTTTTCGTGAATCGCTAGTGAGGAAATTTAGAGAACCAGCAATTGAGGCTGACTGCAGTACAATTTTACTGCTGCCAACTTACATTTCGCGGAAAGACCACAAAGATAAGATAAGAGAGATTAGTGCTTGTACAGTGGCATATAGCAGTCATTTTTCCCTCGTTCTGTTTGGGAGTGGAACAGGGAGAAAAGATGCTAGTTGTGGTAAGAGGTACCCTCCGCCACGCACCATATGGTGGATTGCGGAGTATGTTTGTTGATGTAGATGTGAATATAAATTTTTATAATCAGTGGAAGACATAAAATTTCGACCTGCACAAAGCAACAGCCGCAGAATGAGCTCATAAACTCGTTCCATGTTTGATACAGGCTTCCAGAGACTACTCGGCAACCAGAGACTTCTCTACATCTACATCTACATTCATACTCCGAAAGCCATCCAACGGTGTGTGGCGGAGGGCACTTTACGTTCCACTGTCATTACCTCCCTTTTCTGTTCCAGTAGGGTATGGTTCGCGGGAAGAACGACTGTCTGAAAGCCTCCTTTCGCGCTCGAATCTCTCGAATTTTACTTTCGTGATCTCCTCGGAAGGTATAAGTAGGGGGAAGCAATATATTCGATGCCTCATCCAGAAACGCACCCTCTCGAAACCTGGCGAGCAAGATACACCGCGATGCAGAGCGCCTCTCTTGCAGAGTCTGCCACTTGAGTTTGCTAAACATCTCCGCATCGCTATCACGCTCACCAAATAACCCTGTGACGAAACGCGCCGCTCTTCTTTAGATCTTCTCTATTTCCTCTGTCAACCCGATCTGGTACGGATCCCACACTGATGACCAATACTCAAGTATAGGTCGAACGAGTGTTTTGTAAGTCACCTCCTTTGTTGATGGACTGCATTTTCTAAGGACTCTCCCAATGAATCTCAACCTGGTACCCGCCTTACCAACAACTAATTTTATGTGATCATTCCACTTCAAATCGTTCCGCACACATACTCCCAGATATTTTACAGAAGTAACTGCTACCAGTGTTTGTTCCGCTATAATATAATCATACAATAAAGGATCCTTCTTTCTATGTATTTGCAATACATTACATTTATCTATGTTAAGGGTCAGTTGCCACTCCCTGCACCAAGTACCTATCCGCTGGAGATCTTCCTGCATTTCGCTACAATTTTCTAATGCTGCAACTTCTCTGTATACTACAGCATCATCCGCGAAAAGCCGCATGGAACTTCCGACACTATCTACTACGTCATTTATATATATTGTGAGAAGCAATAGTCCCATAACACTCCCCTGTAGCACGCCAGAGGTCACTTTAACGTCTGTAGACGTCTCTCCATTGATAACAACATGCTGTGTTCTGTTTGCTAAAAACTCTTCAATCCAGCCACACAGCTGGTCTGATATTCCGTAGGCCCTTACTTTGTTTATCAGGCGACAGTGCGGAACTATATCGAACTCCTTCCGGAAGTCAAGGAAAATGGCATCTACCTTGGAGTCTGTATCTAATATTTTCTGGGTCTCATGAACAAACAGAGTTGGGTCTCACACGATCGCTGTTTCCGGAATCCGTGTTGATTCCTACAGAGTAGATTCTGGGTTTCCAAAAACGACATGATACGCGAGCAAAAAACAAGTTCTAAAATTCTACAACAGATCGACGTCAGAGATGTAGGTCTATAGTTTTGCGCATCTGCTCGACGACCCTTTTTGAAGACTGGGACTACCTGTGCTCTTTTCCAGTCATTTGGAACCTTCCGTTCCTCTAGAGACTTGCGGTACACGGCCGTTAGAAGGGGCAAGTTCTTTCGCGTACACTATTGGTTAAAGCGGAGGAAACCAATGAAGGCGAATCAACAGAGTGACTTGTCCGACTTCACCACCTCCTGAGGACGGAGCGTCGTCTCTCAAACTCACTTCTGCGCATTAAGAGAGAGGGAAAGGCGGAGCTTTCCTTGGTTTTCCCCGTTTCCGTACTAATGGCAGCCCACAGCGCCGCAGCCAGACGCGGCGTGACTCAGACAGCGGTGACACACAGGCGGCACGCAGCACGCAGACCGCTTACTGCGTGGGACCAGCTGCCTGCCTACTCGTTGCTCTCATTAGCGTCCTCCTCTGCGCTGCTGCAGCTGCTACGCCCCCGCACCGATGCTCTCGGACTTCCACGGCTGGAGTCACCACACACCACTACCTCCGCTGCTTTCCACTATTGCTGTCTACTAGCAGTATATCACGCAGCCTTAAAACGCAATGCGCACAAAACAGTCTAGAAAACGATTTTTATTTGGTTTTTGCAGAATTAGAAAAGCCTCAGATCTAGAATAAAGAAAACAGGACCATTAATTGGTTCAAATGGCTCTGAGCACTATGGAACTAAACATCTGTGGTCATCAGTCCCCTAGAACTTAGAACTACTTAAACCTAACTAACCTAAGGACATCACACACATCCATGCCCGAGGGAGGCCGGTCATACTAACATCTCACACAATTTTCTGTGCACAGTACACGATGAAATAAGTACACGTCACAAGTCAACAATCCCAAAGAAATTGGAAAGTCAATCAATGAATGTCTTAAGAATTCTTCAACAATAGACTTAAGGCCAAGTTCTCATTCAAAATGGACGAAAATTAGATTTTTGATTAATTTTTTGAAAGGTATACGTGTCTAGAATCTTGGGACGTAAAGGTAGTTCCATCGTGTGTTACAAAAGTTTCTAAAGACCATTGTTCGAAGCAGCGTAGCGGCCGGCGTGGGACGCTCTCAGCTCTTGTAGAAAACTTGTCGTGCCGTGACGCACGTTCACAAAATGATTTGTATTGTAGTATGTATGCAAACATATTCGCCGAAAAAGCTGACGAACAACTTGTGCAGTCTGCCGAACACAGAGTATCCATCTCAGCCATATCGACCTTTCTCGCCAAGAAGAACGAGGGAATTGCTTTCCAGGAACAATTCGCGTTGAAACAAGGGTTGGTACACGGTCCTGGAATTGCAGACTAAATTTAACAAACGAAAATTTTTTTGTCTCATTTTTGCCAAATTAGGTCATAACATAATTTTTGGTTTGCCATATTGGATCAGCCAGTTTGAACTTTAAGAATCTAACTTCAGCATTGTAGTCAGCAGTGTCAAAAATTTATAATAACATGTAGTTTTTATACAAATTGAACTAATAATGCCTATAAAAGTTTTCTGCAAGCTTTAAACAGTTTTTTTTATTGAGAGACGATTTTTCAAAAGTACGTGCAGCATAAAATAAGAAAGGTTCAAATTACTAACTTCAATGTATCTGAAGATCGGACATGTCCGAAAGAACAGATACCATCGGTGACCATGCAGCTCGTTAGAATGATTTTACAATGAAATGAATACCCCTAGCTGCATACAGGCGTTGATACAAGTCAACGGGGATAGTTTAAAAATGTGTGCCCCGACTGGGACTCGAACCCAGGGTCTCCAGCTTGCATGGCAGACGCCCATTTGAGCCACCGAGGACACAGAGGATAGTGCTACTGCAGGGACTTATCTCTGGCAGGCCTCCCGTGAGACCCACATTCCCAACTTTTTGTCCCGCACTATATTCGTAGTGCCCTGACCATTAAACTCATTACTCGCGGCTTTTTGCCGATACCCGTAAGAGTTCGGGCACTGTTTGTGCATCCTCACAAAGGAAGATGGTCAAATGAGCGGTGAGGCTTATATATATGAAGATGGTGTCTGTTCTTGTGTCGATGTCCCCGTTGACTTCTATCAACGCCTGTATGCACCTAGGGTATTCATTTCATTGTAATTTCATTCTAACGAGCTGCATGATCACCGATGGTATCTGTTCTTTCGGGCAAGGCTCACCGGCCATTTGACCATCTTCTTCTGTGCGGATGCACGTACAGTGCCAGAACTCTTACGGGAATCGGCAAAAGGCCGCGAGTAATGAGTATATTGGGCAGGGGCACTATGAATATAGTGCGGGACAATAAGCTGGGAATGTGAGTCTCAAGGGAGGCGTGTCAGAAATAAGTCCCTGCAGTCGCACTATCCTCTGTGTCCTCGGTGGCACAGATGGATGCCGGCACGGTAGCTCAGCGTGATCGGTCAGAGAGCCGGTCGGCCTCTGTAATAAAAAGCTGAGTGGAAGGATCAACAAACGAACTTGAACAGGATCTCTTGCGACGTCCGCAACGACCAAACACAGCGATCAATAACGAACAAAATGCAAAAAAAAGGGTTAGCTACCATTTGTAATACAAAAAAACTGAGTGAACGGATCAACGAACAACCTGAACGGGTGCCATGAGACGTCCGCCCCCACCATATATACAACTAACAAAGTAGAACAAACTGAGATAAAAAAAGATGGATAGAGCATCTCCCATGTAAGCTGGAGATCCCAGGTTGGAGACCGGTCGGGTCACACATTTTCAGCTGTCCACGTTGACTTATAATCTACGGATGTATGTAGCTAAAGTTATTCATTCCATTGCAATTTCTACTAACTTCTGCCTTCGACACCCGAAAAGTAAACAGTTTTCTATAACATGTGGAATTTGTGAGTATTAACTATTTTTGTAAATCCATAAACAGTGAAAGGAGCCCCCAAAAATCGAACTCAAAGTTCGAGTTAGCACCATATCGTTAAATTTAAGGTTATTTCGTTGTGATTACGTATAAGCTCGCATAAATGTAATGTAGTATAGACTGATATTATCCTTTTTTGATTCCATATAACCACTGAGGGACTGCACTGCAGCCGGCCGCGGTGGTCTCGCGGTTCTAGGCGCGCAGTCCGGAACCGTGGGACTGCTACGGTCGCAGGTTCGAATCCTGCCTCGTGCATGGATGTGTGTGATGTCCTTAGGTTAGTTAGGTTTAAGTAGTTCTAAGTTCTAGGGGACTAATGACCACAGCAGTTGAGTCCCTTAGTGCTCAGAGCCATTTCTGAGTGCACTGCACACAGTCTGCGTACCTTAAACCCTTGATCAAATCATAATTAAGGGTGCCATATTATGAGTTTTTATGTGCGTATGCCACTACGACAGTAATGTTATTTTAGAGCGCCCTTTCTCGTGTTTACACGACAGTGGTTACGTATTAAAATGACGGATGTACATTTCTATACACCCACAAAGGGCAACGGTATAAATTTACGAGTATAATAGGACACAGCCGAAATCAGCTAACGGTGGTGTAAATGACTGATTTCATGGAAGCCAGGGAGGAAAACAGACTTATTTCCACGAGGTTTGCGTTTATTTCTCCACTCTCCGTTATTGAGCTGAGGACGAGTATGCACGAGGTTGCCCACGTTGCATCTGGTGCTTCAAACGGGGGCGGGAAACATGGCATCACGGCTGGCGTGCCTATGACGTCATGAGTCGCAGCAGCACCTAACACCCTAGTTAACTCTAATTCATTACGAGCAGTCTTCCGTCTTCCGTCTCTTGGCTAAGCACTCATTCAGCGAGAAGCGCTGATGAATACTTGTCATCCGTTTCTGCTACGTGCGCGTCCAGCGAACGTCTTTGCATTCTTTTTATCCACGAGTCACGGAGCTTCATGACCGCAGGACTTGTGGTTTTCTGTTTCCTTACACTGACTGCAGCGGATGTGCTTCATACACTTCCCCTTTTTTTGTGTACTAAGAGAAGCTCTAACGTAGTAGGCATTCCCCATTACACATTCACCATAGGACAGCTAGGTGGTGCATTACATGCACAATGAAATACCAAGGCACGTGAGACGAAAATTACGGTCTGTCCAAAACTGTAACTAACCAAGTAATTGATCAGATGTCACATATTAAATATATGGGTTGTGAAACGAGTTGTAATTGTGATAACGGTAGAGATAATAGCTGCAAAAATTTCAGTATGTATATAGAACAATAAACAGAACGCTTGAGTACGAAAGCCGAAAAAACACACGCGCTTCAGTCTGGAACCGCGTGACCGCTACGGTCGCAGGTTGGAATCCTGCCTCGGGCATGGATGTGTGTGATGTCCTTAGGTTGGTTAGGTTTAAGTAGTTCTAAGTTCTAGGGGACTGATGACCACAGATGTCAAGTCCCATAGTGCTGAGAGCTATTTGAAGCGAAAAAAACACAAAAATAAAATTAGAAAAGTATTGCGATATCTTTACTGTTGTAAGGTAATGATAGTAGGATAAAAGAAAGAATAATGAGAGCAAGTACAAGCAGAAGAGATGAGATACCTGAGAACAATAAAGGGCTCACAAGAAGTGACTTAATGTAGAGCAAATGTGTTCTAAATGAGTTGAAGGTATTTGGTATTAATGAGGTAATAACTGAATATAGAGGAAAGTGGAAACAATCTGAATAGGATGACAGATGACAGAGTACCAAGGACGGTTCTGAAGTAGGCAGGTACTTCAGAGAGTAAATTACGCGTTTCGTCCCGCGATAAGATCATTGCACATGTATGGCGCATTGTCAGAAGAGAGTACATGTTGCAGGTTTCGTGCAAACACAGTTCCGTTGCAGTACGGTTTACAGATGCACCACAGTGAGCGAGTGAAAGTCCACGACAGCTGGAGACGTACTCCAACAACATTGAAGCACGCGGCAGAGTACCATTTTTCTTGTCAAAACGTCTAAACTGCAGATAGATATGACTAAGGCCACACAGGCGTGAGTAATGCTGATCAGGTATTCCAGATCTTGCCTCACGTGATTTCCATCTTTTCGCCAAGCTGAAGACCATCTGGGGAGAAAGAGATTTTCCAGCGGTGACGACGTTTACACCGCGATTTCCGAAAGGCTCAGAGACCGAGAAGTGGATTTCTATTGCCGAGGAATTCAACGATTGATAGAACGTTCTGACCGTTGTTTACAGACACTACGTGACTATGTTGAAAAACAGTGGAAATTTGGAAATTTGTGGTAAGATCTTATGGGACCAAACTGCTGAGGTCATCATTCCCTGAGCTTACATACTACTTAGTCTGACTTGAACTACCTTACGCTAAGAATAACACAGACACCCATGCTCGAGGAAGAACTCGAACCTCCAACGGGGAGAGCCGAGCGAACCGTGACAGGACGCCAAAGACCGCGCCATAGACCGCGTGGCTATTCCGCACGGCGAAAAATAATGCCATGTATCTGACTCACTCTGAAATGTAGTGTAGCGTTCAATAAAAGTTACTTGGCTAGCCATAATAATGTGTAACTTACTTTTTGAAGTCCCTTCATACAACCCCAAAAGAACAACAGGCGTAAGTAGATCAAACAAACATTTTCAACAAACATTTGTCAACACGAAACAAGCAGGTGGCTTCTCCGTGTATGTAAAACGACGACTTACAAAACACCCTACACCAGGGCGCTCTAAAATAACATTACTGTCGTAGTGGCATACGCACATAAACATAAAAACTCATAATATGGCACCCTTAATTATGATTTGATCAAGGGTTTAAGGTACGCAGACTGTGTGCAGTGCAGTCCCTCAGTGGTTATATGGAATCAAAAAAAAGTAATATCAGTCTATACTACATTACATTTATGCGAGCTTAAATTTAACGATATGGTGCTAACTCGAACTTTGAGTTCGATTTTTGGGGGCTCCTTTCACTGTTTATGGATTTACAAAAATAGTTAATACTCACAAATTCCACATGTTATAGAAAACTGTTCACTTTTCGGGTGTCAAAGGCAGAAGTTAGTAGAAATTGCAATGAAATGAATAACTTTAGCTACATACATCCGTAGATTGTAAGTCAACGGGGACAGTTGAAAATGTGTGACCCGACCGGACTCCAACCTGGGATCTCCTGCTTACATGGGAGACGCTCTATCCATCTTTTGATTCCATTTTCTGCCGTATGCAAAAGTTACAGCGACCAACGTAACGTTGTGGCGGTCGTCATTTTCGAATCGTGATGGTTTAAGAAATACCCACAGCAAGAACTTTGTTGACTACGGGACTAGATAGGGCAGCGAACACCTAAGTCTGCGCCAGTGTCCAGAGTTAAATCTAGTGAAGATTTGCGCTGTGTTATAATGTGAGAGGAGTATTAACGGTAGAAATTATGAAGAATGACGAGGAAAAAGATCTGTCAGATAAACACTTCAGGAAACGTATCGAAATTATTGATTAGTATAACTGAATAAATCTAGCTCTATTAATTAAATTCGTCGCCAACTTGTACAAATCATGGAATCCGGAAGTTTCTGTAATTAAATCACTGACTGCGCAGTCATAGATTTAATTTACATGCACATGTTACACCTCTTTGCCGTCTATCAACGTCTCTGGTGCCTTGTGTATCTTTGGCCGCGTACGCAGTGGTTCGGTACTCGAGTTTAAAAGGACGGAGCAAGTGCTGGAGCGTTAGTCACCTCCGCTCACTCTGAAGATGGCTGGACGGATTTCAGCCGAAATATTCGAAGAAGAAGCTGAATTTATGCGGCTGCACGCCCGAAATTTTATGGAACAACTGAATATCAGTCTGAAGTCTACACAGTCTTCAGACTTCTGTCTGAACAGCTACTCCCGTCAGCCACTGCTCCGAGAGTTTACTTATAGTGAACAATAAGTACGAGGTGCATTCAAGTTACAACACGTCCGATATATTTTCTCGCAAACTAATCACATGAAAAATGTGAAAAGTAATCATACCACAGTCGTACACATTTTTCACAGTGGCGACATATTGACTCCATGGCCGCTGCGAATGCTTCCTTAGGTGTCTATTTCACCACTGGAAAAGCGCATACATCTCTCACCCATTGTCACAATCGATGAAAAGAAAGTCCCATTCACGCTGTCATCATTTGTCTCCCGGAGGGGTCAGGGATTTTCTCTGCATCGTGATGGCTGGGTGTTGTGTGATGTCCTTAGGTTAGTTAGGTTTAAATAGTTCTACGTTCAAGGGGACTGATGACCATAGATGTTAAGTCCCATAGTGCTCAGAGCCATTTGAACCATTTTTTTCATCACTTGTCAACATTGTCTGGTAAAATGCCACGTGTGCAGCCGTGTGGTCGTCCGTCAACATCCCTGATGTAGATTGGTTTGTGGGGCGCGCAACTTCGCGGTTATCAATGCCCATACAAATTCCCAACCTTTGCTCAGCCCAGTCTCGATACTTTCATGAATGATGATGAAATAATGAGAACAACACAAACACCCAGTCATCTCGAGGCAGTTGAAAATCCCTGACCCCGCCGGGAATCGAATCCCGGACCCCGTCCTCGGGAAGCGAGTACGCGAGTGCGAGACCACGAGCTGCGGACTCAACATCACTGGCAGCCACCTGGTGGACACTTTTCGCCATTTTAAGTATCCAACGATTGTCCTCATTGTCGCCGCTGCCTCTAGTTTTGTGTGCCATACAGCACTGCTATCTCTGTCACGCGATCGCAACGAGTACATTCGTGTTTTAACCCACCCGCAGTTTTCTATCTGCTTCCAGCCATGAGATAAAAAATCAGAAGCATTATAGCCTGACCGCATATCGTACTTGTTGTATCAGATCAAGGGGTACACAATGGCGAAAGAGGTCATGTACAAATAATAGTCCAGCCAAGTCATCTTAATGAAACACAGTATTGCACAATGACGACTCTTGTGTCAGATCTGCTGCTCGCAGTGTCATTTGATCGCCAAAGTTGGAAGCGCGAAGCTGCAACAAATTAGCAGAGGTAGAATTTCAGCGACCTATACCGATTCAACACTTGGGAGAGGAGAACTGAAGAAAAAGTTGGCGCACTGTTCGGGGATTGAGGATGGGAACTGCACTGGTACATAAATGGTATTTTATTTTATTGTATGCAAAGGGAAATAACAATTTCAAATCGAATTTCATGATTTAAAAAGAAAATTAGTTTTCTGACGTAAGCACAGCTTAGTGGTTGACAGTCCTCTATAATTTTTAGAAATTGTTATAAAAATGTATTCTTTTTTATTCTATCTGCACAGGAAACGTGTGTTTTAAGATGTCATCGCAAACACTCCACTTGTCGAACAGTACAAATACGAGCGAATATACAGAGGTTACTTGGCGCAGAAACTTCGCAGGAGAATATATGCTACTGCCTCAGCACACTTTGATTAAACGACTGGAAGACTGATTTGGACAATCAAATTACCCTGAATATAACTGCACTGTCGAAGATCTCCGTATTGACTGACAATACATACCTGTGAGAATTTGTCACGCGTCTGGCAGAGAGGCGCAATCGATTAAATATCCCTGTGTTTTCTGTGTCACGGATTGGCCGAACTCAGATGTTTGTTGATGGCGTACCTCCTGACTGCTGTCGCTGCTTCGTGCTCTTACTGCATTTCACAGTTTTGCTGATTCAGATCGGACGCAGTCGTGTTGTTCGCCTGTCGCCTCATCTCAGACTGTTGCTAAGCAACGGACTATACAGCTGCCGATCTCCTGTATTGTTGAGAATTGTGTCATGTTATGCCATGCTGTTGTTTATTCTAAGAGGATGTCCGTGAATAATAATATCACAGTTAAGGAAACTATCCAGTAATAATAATAGCTGGGTCGTGATTAGGCTGAGACGGCCGGGGCATTCCTCCGAGAATACGAGGGCTCTGGGAAGAAAACTAAATAGGAGAAAGATAAGAAAAATATGAAATGGGAAGGAAATGTGGAGACATTAATAAAATCAATGAAAAGAATCTTCCGCTATATTGAAGTAATCAATGGTTGTTTCCAAAATCATTCTGCCGTAAATATATGCGAATCATTTGCATTTGCATTAATATTTGAACATCAGTTAAATGAATCTATAGACCGAAAAGGGTTAACTGTGAGCAAATGCCTCCGCGAAAGACATGAAGGAGCTTTTGTCATGAATGGCGTATACAATGGTGTACAGAGTTAACGAGCAAAACATCATACAAAAGCATCGTCCGAAGTAGGTCATGATCTGTGTGC
Source organism: Schistocerca gregaria (assembly GCF_023897955.1). Classification (NCBI taxonomy): domain Eukaryota; kingdom Metazoa; phylum Arthropoda; class Insecta; order Orthoptera; family Acrididae; genus Schistocerca; species Schistocerca gregaria. The sequence continues at coordinate 482,134,214 of NC_064924.1, forward strand.
TGAAAAGAGATGACGCAAGTAACGAAAGCTAATTACAGCTGAACGTTAATGTTGAGCAAACGTGTTGCCCTTCCCCACCCTCCTCGTTGTATACTGCCCTTGCTAACTTCTACACTGTGATAATCATCATGTGTGTTATATAATGCCCGAAAACAATCACACACACACAAATCCCCCCTAGGTATGTCACAGTAAACGGTGCCCAACCAGAGCATCAGTACAATGTGAAACCCCTCGCCTTCTCGCGGCAACGCATAAACGATCATAAAGGTGCCGAAAGCCGTCTTGCGTGAGACTGTGCGAAGCCTGTTGCACCTTTTGTTGCAGTTCGGCAAAGGTTCTCGCAGGGTGTTGAGAACGAGGTAGATCTGGTGATTTTGCCGGCCAGGACAGCTGTTGTACGCCACGAAGAGCACTTGGCGTCGAACCAGCCTTACGTGGCCGTGCAAAGTCCTGCCGAAAAAACACAGCACCATCGAGTCGAAGAAATGGCTGTTGTGCGGAGATAACAGCCTGTGCAGTGTAGCGGCCTCTGGTTATCTTACCCTGCAAAAACACCAAACGTGACCTCAAGTTGTAACTAATGGCCCCCACGCCATAAAGTCTGTAGTGATATCTGTGTGTCGTCGGCGAATGAAGTGTGGAACAAGTAGCTCGCCAGCTCTGCAACACACATGTGTACCTCCCTCACTCGCATACAGACAGAATCTACTCTCGTCGCTGAAGACAAAACAGTGCCATTCCACTCTCCAGTTCACTCTATCACGACACCAGAGTACCCATGCTTGGCGATGCCCATGCTGAAAGCGGTGACACAGCACCAATGCACCGTGTCCAACTTGTGGAGCAATCCGTCGATACGACCACAAAGCTACCCGCAGGCCCACAATGCGACCCCGTTCACATGGCTGAAGATGTTCAACAGGAATAAGTACTCGTCGGTGGGGCATGGTTGATCCCCAGAATGAATATTGCTGATGGTGTGCACTTATAATCTAAGCCCAGTTACTGCCTGCAGAGTCAAAACAGACGCTGCACAGACAAGTTTCCTGGGCGCCATTTTATCACTAATCACAATGAAATATTAATAACTAAACCTACTGTCTCTCAGTATACACCTATTACACCATAGTGTCACTGAACACATTCCTGGAGGTTGTTGCATTTTTTCTGGCAGTGTATACGTATGTCTAATTTACAGTATTTAGTCTGATGGCTCAATAATATCCGTTAAACTTTTTTCCGCCAGTTGCTGAAGAAAAAAAAGAAAAAATCTCCTTAAAACAACATGTCCTATAGTGCTTCTGTCGTTAACATGTCGCACGTCCTACACATTTGCTTTGCTTAATTTAGATCTTTGCTTAATGTAAATGAATGGTATCTTAGCTTAGTGAATGCTATTTGCAGTTTAAACAAAAATATCGAAATATCGAATGTAAAGCACGTATCTGACACTGAAATTGAGATGAAGAATATTATGAAGTGTTTCTGTGCCACAGTCATTTAGAATATGTCTGCTGTTTTCACTGTAACAATTTGTACATCGTCCTCAAAAGACATAAGCGCAAAACAAAGACAGATCGCCATCCTTTGGCAAATATGTACATCTACATCTACATTTATGCTCCGCAAGGCACCCAACGGTGTGTGGCGGAGGGCATTTTACGTGCCACTGTCATTACCTCCCTTTTCTGTTCCAGTCGCGTATGGTTCGCGGGAAGAACGACTGTAATGTAAGTGTATACAACTCTTTCATCTTGTACCTAATGGAATGCAAATACATTTGCACGTTTTGTTGGCGAACCAACATAAGAGGTACAACAATAAAGTAATGAGACTGATGTGAAAAAAAATTTTGCTTTCCGTTTTCGTCAAGTTTAGTGTTGTCTCCAGAGAATTTCACTTCTGATTGGACACACTTTTTCCAACGCTTCTGCCATTGACGGTAACTTTTCTGGAACTCATCTTCTGTAATATCCTCCCTCGTCACAGCTTTTTGGACATCTTGTGATGTTTGAAAATGGTGTCCCTTGACCACTGTTTTGACTCTTGGAATTAGAAAAAAGTCGCAAGGAGCAATATCTGGTGAATAAGGTGGCTGTGGTAGTACTGAAATTTGTTTTGAGCTTAAAAGTTGACATCCATCCGTGAGGTTGATGGTCGTCCGCTGCGGTCTTCATCTCCAACATTCGTTCTGCCTTCACTAAACATTTTATGCCAACGAAAAACTTGAGCACTTGACATAACCTCCTCTCCAAAAGCCTTCTGAAGCTTACCATAAGTTGTCGTCGCGTATTCATCCAATTTAACACAAAAAGAAATGGCGTACCGTTGCGCAATATTATGCGGTTCTATTTCCGTGTTGAGAGACACAAACACATGTTAACTTAGTACTGCACCACTCACGACTGAGCAGTTGCATCGATGTGCCGCTTGGACTAGAAGCAGCTTATAGACCTAGGTCAAAGATATTGTGGCTACACAAGCCTGCAGGGTTGCCACATCTTGCAAAGAAAATCAGTCTCATTACTTTATTGACGCACCTCGTACACTGATTAGCCAGAACATTATGACAATCGACCTACTATCGATATAAACACGACCAAGCGATAGCAGTGGCACCTGGTGAGGAATGACTGCTAATCAGACACACGCACATTGCACGTAGTATCTGTGAGCATGCAATCCATGTGTAGAATGGGGAAAGCGCGCGATCTATCAAAGTTTGACCGAGAGCAGATTGTGATGGCCCGAAGGCTCGGCACGAGCATTTCGGTAACTGGACGACTTGTCGGCTGTTCGAGGAGCGCTGTGGTGAGTATCTTCAGCATGTGGCGAAACCAAGGTGAAACCACGCCCAAACATCGTGAGATTAGGCGGTCACGCCTCGTTACAGACGCCAGATGTCGTAGGCCGGGCAGACAGGACAGGTGGCAAACTGTGGCGGCACTAACATCAGTCTTTAATGCTGAGCACGGTACCAGTGTGTCCGAACACACAGGGCACTGAACACTCCTAACAATGGGCCTTCGCAGCCGACGACTCATGCATGGCCGGCCACTGTGGCCTAGTGGTTCTAGGCGCTTCAGTCCGGAACCGCGCGACTGCTACGGTCGCAGGTTCGAATACTGCCTCGGGCATGGATGTGTGTGATGTCCTTATGTTAGTTAGGTTCAAGTAGTTCTAAGTTCTATGGGACTGATGACCTCAGATGTTAAGTCCCATAGTGCTCAGAGCCATTTGAACTATTGGAGCCCATGCATGTGCCAATGTTAACACCACAATATCGCCAACTACGACTGAACTGAGCACATGACCATCGGCACTAGATGCCGGCGCAGTGGCAGAGCGTTGACTGGTGTGATGAACCCGATGCCTTCTCCATTATGCCGATGGGTGGGCGTGTTCCAGGGGAACGTCTCCTTCACACCTATACTGTGGGACGTAAACAAGCTGGTGGTTGTTCAATTATGCTCTGGGGAACATTCACGTGGGCATTGGTGGGTCCAGTGGAGCTCTTGTAAGACACCATGAAGGCCAAGGAGTACCGCACACCCCTTCATGACGATCATATTTCCCAAAGACTGTGTCAATTTTGAGCAACATAATGCGCCATGTGCCAAGACCAAGAATGTGGTTCGCGAAACACAATGGCGAGTTCCAGTTGATGTGCTGGCGCCCCAACTAGCCAGATCTGAACCAGGTCGAACCTATCTGGCATGTGATTGAACGTCGCGTCAGAGCTCATGGCCTCACTCCCAGAAATTTGTTGGAATTTTGTGGTCTGTGTGTGCAGATGAGGTGCCAACTCCTTTCAGCGACCTACCAAGGCCTCATTGCTTCCACGCCACGACTCGTCGCAGCTGTTATCCGTACCAAACGTGGACATACCGGCTATTAGGTAGGTGGTCATAAAGGTCTTATCTGATCGGTTTATAAAGTGACTCTAAATATTCAAATGATATTGTGGAGTGTAGGTGACGGCGACATGCTGTTGATGAAAACACTGATGGATTATCAAATGCTAGCCATCTGCAGATAAGCATTATAGCCCGAAACGGGTTATCGCACTGAAAGAAAGCTTTGTTAAAAGCAGTTGTGGTTGGTTCCTTTCCTCGCCAATAGCAACAGATATTGACTTTTCACATCAAAATCAATCCGAGTAATTTGGAGGGACGAAATGGAATATAAATACTGATGACTTACCCAGAATAGAGTTTAAAATGTTTGTGAGAGAAAAACATGTGGGAAACGAATCGTTTTAATGAGCATCGTAGCGGTGCTTCGAATCACGTGAAACCGTGGTTACTCTGTAGTACAAAGAATTAAGAACCAGAACATTATGATCACCTGGTTAATAGTGCGTAAGTCCACTTTCGGAACGCAGCAACAAAGCAGCGATTCTGCGTGGCATGGATTTGACAAATGCTAAGTAGGTTCCCACGGGTACGTGGTACCAGGTTTCTACGCACACGCAATGCTATTCTCGTAAGTTATGGTCGAGTGGTTTGCGAGCATGAAGTTGCATCGGATAGCGTCTGACAAATGACATCGGATTCAGATCAAACGATCTGGCTGCCAAGACATAACATAGCAGCGCCAGTTATCAAAATGCCATCGCCGTCACCGAGCGAGGTGGCGTAGTGGTTAGACACTGGACTCGTATTCGGGAGGACGACGGTTCAATCCCGCGTCCGGCCATCCTGATTTAGGTTTTCCGTGACTTCCCTAAATCTCACCAGGCAGATGTCGGGATGGTTCCTTTCAAAGGGTACGGCCGACTTCCTTCTCCGCCCTTCCTAGTCCGATGAGACCGATGACATCGCTGCCTGGTCTCCTTCCCCAAACAACCTAACCAATCGCCGTCGCGGAAGAAAATGGCTCTGAGCACTATGGGACTTAACTTCTGAGGTCATCAGTCCCCTAGAACTTAGAACTACTTAAACCTAACTAACCTAAGGACATCACACACACCCATGCCCGAGGCAGGATTCGAACCTGCGACCATAGCGTTCGCGCGATTCCAGACTGTAGAGCCTAGAACCGCTCGGTCACCCCAGTCGGCGTCGGGGAAGACATCAAGCACGAAGGGATGCAGGTGGACCGCAATAATGTTCACGCGTTGCGCAGCTGTAAAAGTGTCTTCGATTACTAGTACAGATCCTTCGGAAGCACAAGTGAATATCGCCCACAGCATTATACAGCCCCCACCGGTCCACATCGAAGGTGCAGTGGATGTTCCAGTAACCGTTCACTCGACTGGCGGCATATCCGGACAAGACCATCGACCTGGTCTGACAAGACATCCAAATCTACATGGTTCCTCTGCAGTTCACACTTAAATGCCTGGCAAAGGGTTCATCGAACCATTTTCATACTACTTCTCTATCATTCCACTCTCGAATAGCACGTGGGAAAAGGGAGCACCTAAATCTTTCCGTTCGAGCTCTCATTTCTCTTATTTTATTATGATGATCGTTTCTCCCTACGTAGGTTGGTGTCAACAAAATATTTTCGCATTCGGAAGAGAAAGTTGGTGATTAAAATTGCGTAAATAGATCTCGCCGCAAACAAAACCGCCTTTGTTTCGTTGACTGCCACCCCAACCCGCGTATCATATCAGTGGCACTCTCAGCCCTATTGCCCGATAACACGAAACGAGCTGGCCTTCTTTGCTTTGCACTTTATCGATGTTCTCCGTCAATCCTAACTGGTAAGGATCCCACACCACGCTGCAATATTCCAGCAGAGGACGGACAAGTGTAATGTAGGTTGTCTCTTTAGTGGGTTTGTCGCATCTCCTAAGTGTTCTGCCAACAAAGGGCAGTCTTTGTTTCGCCTTACCCAGAATATGATCTATGTGGTCTTTCCAATTAAGTTGCTCTTAATTGTAATTCCTAGGTATTTAGTCGAATTGGCAGCCCTTATATTTGTGCGAGTACCGTATACCCAAAATTTATCGGATTTCTTTTAGTACCCATGTGGATGACCTCGCACTTTTCTTTGTTTAGTGCCAATTGCCACACAGAAATTCTGTCTAGATCATTTTGTAATTGGAATTGATCATCTGATGATTTTACTAGACGGTAAATTACAGCGTCATCTGCAAACAATCTAAGGGGGCTGCTCAGGTTATCACCTAGATCATTTATGTAAATCAGGAACAGCAGAGGCCTATGACACTACCTTGCGGAACGCCAGATATCACTTCTGTTCTACTCGATGATTTACCATCTATCACTACGAATTGTGACCTCTGTGAGAGGAAATCACGAATCCAGTCACACAACTGAGACGATACTCTATATGCAAGCAATTTGATTAATAGTCGCTTGTGAGGAACGTTATCAAAAGCCTTCTGGAAATCTATGAATGTGGAATCGGCAGCACTCATTACTTCATGGGAATAAAGAGTTAGCTGCGTTGCACAAGAATGATATTTTCTGAATTCGTGTTGGTTATGTATCAATAAGTCATTTTCTTCCAGGTGATTCATATTGTTCGAGTATAGTATATGCTCCAAAATCCTACTGCAAATTGAGGTTAGTGATATGGGTGTGTAATTTCCTTTCTTGAATACTGGTGTGACCTGTGCTACTTTCCAGTCTTTAGGAACAGACCTTTCGTCAAGTGAGCGGTTGTAAAGGCGATATTGTGTCTGCATACTCTGAAAGGAACCTGATTGGTATACTATCTGGACCGGAAGACTTGCCTTTCTTAAGCGATTTGACTTGTTTCTCAACACCTGAGATATCTACTTTTATGTCAGTCATGCTAACAGCTGTTCTGCTTTCGAAATCTGGAATATTTACTTCGTCTTCTTTCGTGAAGGAATTACTGAAAACTGTATTTAGTATCATCATGGTTAACATTTCCATCGCTATAGCGCAGTGACGGTATAGACTGTTTTTTGCCACTGGTGTACTTTACATACGACCAGAACCTCTTTGGGTTTCCTACCATACTTTGAGACAATGTTTCATTGTGGAAACTATTAAAAGCATCTCGCGTTGACGTCCGCACAAGAAAAGCTATTAATCCGACCAGGCAACACGTGTCAACTGACGCACGGTTCAATCTCGATGATCACGTGCTCACTACAGGCCCACGTGAGGATATCGTTGGATCAAGTTGGAGTCACCTGGTGAAGAGCCCCGTGTTCAGTGCTGAACAGTGAGCCCCGAAACTCTTGTGCCTGCTCTAACATAATACTTTGTCGTCAGACCTGCTATAGATAGCCGCCTACCCTTCATTATGGAGCGGGCAAATCTCCGACCTCTACATTATGTGATTAGGCGTGGACATCCAGCACCAGGTAGCCTACTCGTGCTGACAACAGCAGCACGCGAAGAGGTGCTTTGCCATTTACGAGACGCTCGTTGCCTAACGTCGTGTCGTAACAATATGTCGTTTGCTAAAGTCGCTTACGTCGATGGATTTCCTCGTTTATAGCCCGTATCGTCGTTTGAATGATCCCCCATTTGTCTCGGCTCCGATTAAATTATTCCTTATCGCGTCACGAGGCCGATATGCCACCAGGCAGCAAGTAATATAGCGGTGAGCAGTGGTGATAATGTTTAAGCTCATCAGCGTACACAGGGGTCCAACAAACCGCTGTTTCCCCGTTCTGTGTATAATTCACGATATAATCATACAAACTGTCAACAGATGTCTGTACGATCAAGTTCTGCATGGAAGGTGGAAGTTCGGTCAACGGACAACCAAGCCAACGATGACGTCAGGGCTAGTCAAATGGGGTAGTGTTTGCCGGTCAGTCCCTCATCCACAACTGCTGTGTACACATTCACAGACGGTGCAGTATGACACACAGTAGGCGCCTACCAGACTCTCTCCAAAGGAGGGCCATGGGAAGAATGGCCGCAAACTGCTGAGGCGCGATGGGTTAATGTGAATCGTTCTACTGTTTCTCGAATATGGCGACAGTTCATAGAGACCAAAACTGTGTCCCGAAGACGAAGGTCGGGCAGGGTGTAACCTACTGCGTATAACAAAGCGAAAATCCCCATTAATGTACGAGTACAAAATAAATGCCCAGTCTTTGGAAGCGGTAACATCCGTCAACTATCTGTTTCTGACTATTCGAAATGATCTCAAATGGAATGGTCAGATTACACAAGTAAAGGGCAAGTCGAAATCTAGATTGCAGTTTATTGGTAGAATCCTGAAGCGATGCAGTCCTTCAACAAAGGAAATTGCTTACATTACGTTAGTTCGTCCAGTATTGTTCTTCTGTATGGGGCTCTTACCCATTGGAACTGATTCAAGAGATTGTGAAGGTACAAAGAAGAGCGGCAAGATTCGTGACTGGTACATTTAGCCATCGGGAGAGCGTTACAAATCTCACAGAAATTTTGAAGTGGGACACGCTTGCAGATAGACGACACGCTAAACGGAAGGGGCTGCTCACTAAATTCCGATCTTGAGGATGTAAAGCATATATTATTAACAACAACTTTCCAATCGCGCAATGATTACCATTCAAAGATAAGGGAGATTAGAGCTCGTACTGAGGCGTTCAGACTGTCATTTTTCCCACTCGCGATCCGCGAATGGAACAGTGTGTGGGGGGGGGGGGGGGGGGGGGGGAATATGAGTTTGGCGCGAATTGTGCCCTCCGCCACACACCGCTTGGTGGGTAGAGGAGTATATATGTAGATGTAGATGTAGCTGTACCATTTGCGTCATGAGAAAAACAGGACCATTGTCTGGCTGTAACGGCAGGACCGTACGGCCTTAGTACTGCACGGCAGCTGGCATCTGACCCCGCAGAATCCACTGGACGTGTTGTACCGAGTCAAACAGTGCACGAAAGGTTTCGGCAGAGTGGCCTTTATTGTCGGAGACCTCCTGCGTGTGTACCTCTGACTCGTCTTCACACAAGGGAGCGCCTAGAGCGAAGTTCTCGGCATGCCATCTGGACGGTCAAACAGTGGGCCAATGTTGTTTTCATACACTCCTGGACATGGAAAAAAGAACACATTGACACCGGTGTGTCAGACCCACCATACTTGCTCCGGACACTGCGAGAGGGCTGTACAAGCAATGATCACACGCACGGCACAGCGGACACACCAGGAACCGCGGTGTTGGCCGTCGAATGGCGCTAGCTGCGCAGCATTTGTGCACCGCCGCCGTCAGTGTCAGCCAGTTTGCCGTGGTATACGGAGCTCCATCGCAGTCTTTAACACTGGTAGCATGCCGCGACAGCGTGGACGTGAACCGTATGTGCAGTTGACGGACTTTGAGCGAGGGCGTATAGTGGGCATGCGGGAGGCCGGGTGGACGTACCGCCGAATTGCTCAACACGTGGGGCGTGAGGTCTCCACAGTACATCGATGTTGTCGCCAGTGGTCGGCGGAAGGTGCATGTGCCCGTCGACCTGGGACCGGACCGCAGCGACGCACGGATGCAGGCCAAGACCGTAGGATCCTACGCAGTGCCGTAGGGGACCGCACCGCCACTTCCCAGCAAATTAGGGACACTGTTGCTCCTGGGGTATCGGCGAGGACCATTCGCAACCGTCTCCATGAAGCTGGGCTACGGTCCCGCACACCGTTAGGCCGTCTTCCGCTCACGCCCCAACATCGTGCAGCCCGCCTCCAGTGGTGTCGCGACAGGCGTGAATGGAGGGACGAATGGAGACGTGTCGTCTTCAGCGATGAAAGTCGCTTCTGCCTTGGTGCCAATGATGGTCGTATGCGTGTTTGGCGCCGTGCAGGTGAGCGCCACAATCAGGACTGCATACGACCGAGGTACACAGGGCCAACATCCGGCATCATGGTGTGGGGAGCGATCTCCTACACTGGCCGTACACCTCTGGTGATCGTCGAGGGGACACTGAATAGTGCACGGTACATCCAAACCGTCATCGAACTCATCGTTCTACCATTCCTAGACCGGCAAGGGAAATTGCTGTTCCAACAGGACAATGCACGTCCGCATGTATCCCATACCACCCAACGAGCTCTATAAGGTGTAAGTCAACTACCCTGGCCAGCAAGATCTCCGGATCTGTCCCCCATTGAGCATGTTTGGGACTGGATGAAGCGTCGTCTCACGCGGTCTGCACGTCCAGCACGAACGCTGGTCCAACTGAGGCGCCAGGTGGAAATGGCATGGCAAGCCGTTCCACAGGACTACATCCAGTATCTCTACGATCGTCTCCATGGGAGAATAGCAGCCTGCATTGCTGCGAAAGGTGGATATACACTGTACTAGTGCCGACATTGTGCATGCTCTGTTGCCTGTGTCTATGTGCCTGTGGTTCTGTCAGTGTGATCATGTGATGTATCTGACCCCAGGAATGTGTCAATAAAGTTTCCCCTTCCTGGGACAATGAATTCACGGTGTTCTTATTTCAATTTCCAGGAGTGTAGATTAGTCCCGATCTAGTCTGGACAGTGATTGCCGACGAAGGATTCGCATCCGGAGGGAACGTGGAAGTCGAGAACGGGATCCAAACACTGTGGAAAGAGATGGACATCGAGGAGGATTCCTAATGGTGTGGGCAGGGATTGTGATAAAGGCACGAACACCTCCTCGCGAAACTATAGGGAGAATCGACAAGGTTTAACTGCAGTCAGATATCGTGACGAAATCTTGGGATCTCATGTGCGGTTGTTGCGAGGTGCTGTGGGCCCACACTTCGTACTGATGCACAATAATGGCCAACCTCATACAGCAAGGGTGGCTGAAGTTCTCCTGGAAACGGAAGATATTGCACTCGCGGCTTGGAAAAAATACTCGCTCTCCCGATTTCAATCCCATAAAGCAGGTCTGGTATGCATGGGATTACGGATTGCGTCCCTCAGCTTCCACCAAACACTCTCAACGACATGCGAGTAGCTCTGCAGGAGGAAGCGCCGTTATTGCCTCAACATCAGAGTGATGACATCATTCTCAGCATGCCCAGCCATTGTCCTGCCCGTATTGCTGCCAGAGGTAGTCACACCCATACTGGGCACATTAACCAGTTGTCAGAATGTGTGTGCAAATCTGTGAAGTTGAAAAAAAGGAAGAACAGATTTTTCTACCGTTATGCATGTCGCAACTGTTTACGTAATGTATTTTTTACACTGTTTCTACTTCACTATCACCTGTATATACAGTTTTGTGGCCAACTAAACGCAACCTTCCAAATTTCCGTTTGTTGCTTTAATTTTGGACACAGGGTGAAGCACAAAGACCAGTTACACAAAAAACGTCGAGTTACGTGTGAAACGTTCTGCAGGTATTTGGGGGTGCCTTGTTTCAGCTGCTTCACCTACATCTATATAAATCATACCCCGCAAGTCACAGTATGGTGTGTCACGGAGGGTACTTTTTGTACCACTAACTGAGACCTCATGACATTTCAACAGTAAATCTCTCCGTGATGCACAAAGCCTCTCTTGTAACGTCTGCCAATATAGTTTGCGTTGAGCATCTCCGTAACGCTCTCGCTCCGGCTAGACTATCGCGTGACGAAACACACCGTTCTTCGTTGGATCTTCTCTATCTCTTCTATCATCTCTACCTGGTAGGGGTACCAGGTAGATGAACAATAATCAAGAATCAGTCGAACAAGTGCTTCGTGTTAAATACAAAACAGCTGTACTGAGGCACACGCTACGAAGGGCGAGGATAAGATAGAAACTGGCACTAACTCACTTGGGGGAAACATCGTAAAAAAGGTCTGGATCTGAATCCTGATCATTCCGAATGTGAATCCAGTGCGCTTGGGCCTTCGTCACCTCGCCAAGTGTAGCGCGTACCACAAAAGGGCTGCGAGCAGCCTACTTCTCTGAAGAACCATCAAGGGACTCAGCAAGCTTAACGTCGCCATCAGACAGACGGATCACCATAAACAATGTCGTCCGGCTTGACTGCATGAGACGTGGGGGAGTCGTTTGGTGTCTGTAGGGGGTAATTGGCGATCGGGAGCTACCTCCCCCCCCCCCCTTTCCGCCAGCCTTCTTCCAGCTAGCCGTAGAAGGAAGGTTGTAGCTCAATGAATCGTCGGCGTTCAAGTCGTTAAATACCAAGTACAAGTATGGGTGGACAGAGATGGGGCAGCCAAATGGCCCCAGCCATCATAGTAGAACCAGAATAGCATTTGCCTTCAGTGAAGTAGGCTACGACTAACGCCACTCTGTGAAAAACCATTGACTTAATGACGATTGCAATGCACTGAACTTTTACTACTGTTGTCAGGAGGCCGACAAATTGTACAATTTGTTTGACCAGATACATGATCAGACGTGTTGGGCCACGTGCAGTGTGTAGGGTACCTGTCCCATTAAATAATCGGACTCTCGAAGACATGTGTTTGGAAGGTCGGATCTACTGACGCAGCCGATCGTTCCGACAGCCCAACTCTTTGCTCTGTCAGTCGGTGTGCACATATAGGGGATCTCGGGACGGAACAAGATAGCGGGTGCAAGGGCGATGGGATTCAAACAAAGTAACAGAAACTTGGCATCTAGCCTTAAAAATAATTGTGCATTTTTCAAAATGAAATTAAAATATTTCCTTACTGTTAACGAAGTTTTTTGAAGATTCCATATTCCCTACTCTAAATTGTTCACTAAACAACTTGTTTCGAGACGGTATTCCTAATAATTTTAACATTTCTGCAACAATTTCACAAAATGACTTATCCCATCTGCCCCGCAGATAGGGCAGAACGGGAAATATGAAAGAATTTCTTTAATAATTTTAAAAATGCAACATACAGTTTTAAGTGATTTTCGAGTAAGGTACGTTAGGTCACACTACAAGATGACTTTTTTCACCTTTAAGAAATGTTTTCTTGCGCTCATTTTTTTTAAAAATGAAACTCGTTAAACATGAAGTATTCCCATGGAATTACATTTTCCTGGAGACTTGTACCATTATTATGAATTTCCTCCGGCCCAAGTTCCCCTACCTGAGGCACAATAGCAAAGTGGTTAAGAGCTAGACAACTGTGTAAGCCAGAGTCAGAATCACTGATGAAACCTTTGTATCGGCCACTGTTAGAGTGGCTTTCTTCTGGGCCTACTGGTGTATTTGATTGTCCTGACGTATTATGTTTTGTTAGGACTGCTCTACTGAGCACGACATTATGTCACAATATTGTTGGTCTCTTGTGGTGGAAGGAGTACGAAACTTTATTGTAGATGGTTTCCTGCTGTTGTCTGTTGCATCTCACAGCGTGTGCCTTGACCATTAATAGAGAAGATAGTCCTGGGCTTGCACCATTCTGGCTGGCAACCTTCAAGCCGAAGAAAACAACATGAGACGTGCGTGTTACCGGCGAGCGTGAGCAAAACAAGAGCACACACCCCATTGGCTGATTACTATCAGTCGTGGCACATACGAATAGGGGGGCTCGGGGATGTGAAGCGAGTTGGAATTTGTTTTTTGTAGTCCAATCGCCGGCGTTTTTCTTGCAGTTCGATTTTCAAACGGTCCAGTAACAATAAATAATAAGCACCTCTAACAGTTTTACCATTTTCCAGATTGTCGATGAGGATTATCCCTTGGGAATCCCAAAAGACAGTCGCCATAACCTCTCCGGCCGAAGGAAAGGTCTTCGCGTTTTTTGGTGCAGATTCTCCCCTGGTAACCTGTTGTTTAGATTGTTGTTTGGTGTTAGGAGTATAGTAATGTATCCATGTTTCATCCACAGTGACGAAAGGACGCTTAAAATCCTGCCGATTCTTCCTAAACAGCTGAAAATCATCCTTGCAACATTTCACACGATTCCGTTTTTGGTCAAGCTGATAGCTTTCTCGTGTCCAAATGTTTATGCACAATATTATGTGCCCGTTCATTCGAGATGCCCACAGCACTAGCAATCTCACGCACCTAAACTCTTCTGTCATCCATCACCATATCATTGATTTTATCAATGATTCCTGGAGTCGTAACCTCCACAGGGCATCCAGAATGTTCAGCATCACTTGTGCCCATATGGCCACTCCGAAAATTTTGAAACCACTTATAAACTGTTCTAATCGAAGGTGCAGAGCCACCGTAATGTTTATCAAGCTTCTCTTCGACTTCCTTGATCCAGACGGATGCCAAACACAAAGAAAGAGACCAATATGGCTGAAACTTGGTGTGTGTTCTATCCAAAGATGCTACTAACTAAACATGACCTCGATACGCGCCTGCGTTGCCATCTCTCGGACTTTGCACAGAGTTTACAATGCCCCGTGTACTGTAAGAAGCAAAAGACAACAGAAGGTTCCACTCCCTCCTCTACACGATCCTGTTGCAATGAAGTTTATCGATCTTTCCGCCACAAAAGACCAATTATATCAACGTTTTAAAATTGTGGCGTAATTTCAAGTCAATAGTGCAGTGATGACAACGTACAGGGTGTTCCGAACCTATTCGTTCAAGCAGGCCGGTGTGGCCGTGCGGTTCTAGGCTCTTCAGTCTGGAACCGCGTGACCGCTACGGTCGCAGGTTCGAATCCTGCCTCGGACATGGATGTGTGTGATGTCCTTAGGTTGGTTAGGTTTAAGTAGTTCTAAGTTCTAGGCGACTGATGACCACAGATGTTAAGCCCCATAGTGCTCAGACCCATTTGAACCAAGCCATATTCGTTCAGATTAACTCACGAGGTAGAGAACATATACTTAATTATGGTACATATGGTGTTGACGACAATTGCTGACGCAAATGACGATAATAAACAGAGGGTATCTTAGCTTGCCAATTAGAGTAGTGGCATTCATGGGAACTGGCCGTCGTGTCCATTCGAAGATTCCTGGCATATCTGCAGTTGTTCCAGCAGCGACGGAAATTCTAGCGACGGCGTCTTGTTCTGTTTGCACAGGGGTTTCATACTCTACCTGCTTCATAGCTCCCTCCCCCCTCCCTCCCCCCTCTCCCCAGCGGAAAAATCTAGACACGTGAGGTCAGGTGACCTGGGCGGCTGGGGCACAATCCAAGACGTACCGAGCCGGCCGCGGTGGTCTCGCGGTTCTAGGCGCGCAGTCCGGAACCGTGCGACTGCCACGGTCGCAGGTTCGAATCCTACCTCGGGCATGGATGTGTGTGATGTCCTTAGGTTAGTTAGGTTTAAGTAGTTCTAAGTTCTAGGGGACTGATGACCTCAGATGTTAAGTCCTATACTGCTCAGAGCCATTTGAACCAAAGACGTACCGATTAGCGAAGGTGGGTCTCAGATGATTCCTCACAGCAGTGCTGACATGGGCTGACGCCTTATCGCACTGAAAATACATCCTTTGTCTACCATTCAGAGAGCCGGCCAGAGTGGCCGAGCGGTTCTAGGCGCTACAGTCTGGAACCGCGCGACCGCTACGGTCGCAGGTTCGAATCCTGCCTCGGGCATGGATGTTTGTGATGTCCTTAGGTTAGTTACGTTTAAGTAGTTCTACGTTCTAGGGGACTGATGACCTCAGATGTTAAGTCCCATAGTGCTCAGAGCCATTGCCATTCAGAGATACACCCTCCAGCAGTTCTGGTAACACGTGTTCCATGGAGATGATATATCTTCGACCGATGGGGTGCAATGGACTAGTTTGCGAACGTTTGTTTCACATACAACTTTAAACGAACAATCAGAGATACACCCTCCAGCAGTTCTGGTAACACATGTTCCATCAAGATGATATATCTCCAACCGATGAGGAGCAATGAACTAGCTTGCGAACGTTGGTTTCACATACAACTTTAAACGCCGTATCTACTTGCAGTAATCAGTCTTGCATATCTGATGTTTGATAAATTCCGAAACGCGTCATGTGAGCAACAAAATCATTAAACTTCCTGGCAGATTAAAACTGTGTGCCGGACCGAGGCTCGAACTCGGGACCTTTGCCTTTCGCGAGCAAGTGCTCTCTCAACAAAGTCATTCCTTGCCTGATGACTGACTTGCACCGTCGCTGTCCAGTCGCCCTGAATGGGGAACTGCTGATTATTATTATACTAAATGCCTACCCGCTGCAACACTCCTTATGTCACATTTATATTATTGAGACTAAAACATTCTCGAAAATCTTGGAATCCCTGTGACCGGTATCTTGTCAGTCTGTGACCGGTATCTTGTCAGTATCAGTGTCGATAACAGGCAAAAATGGTCGAGATTCTAGATAACGGGAATAGCTGAACTGTGTACATACGTAATTAAGTTTTTACGGAACCCTCAATACGCGACTCCCACTGGCACCCGGCCAGTTTTTTAATTTCCGGATTATCCACATTTTCTATACTCTGGATGATCAACGGCCCCAACTAATCAAGATGAACGAGCTTCCGCCGTACTTCAGTCACGCACTCGAAACACAGTGGCAGAAGCACGTCGTCTGTTCGACGCCAACATGCATGGGGCGGACTACAGTGGTACGAGTTGTACTGCGGCTCGGTGTTGGCTCGCCTCGGCTGTCGCTACCTGTCGTCCCTTGCGGCGCATTTTCCGCATCCGGTGGGCGACGTCGCCGGCGTGACCTTTGAGGCAGCCAGTCAAAGGCAGCGGTTCGCCGCATAAATTATTACTCGGTGGCAAGGCACAAACTTTACGTCCATGCCGCCGCCGCCGCCGCCCTCAAAGGACTCACAAAAAGGAGGCCGCCTTTATGGAGAAATACGGCTTTGATGCGGGGATGAAGTTTCTCTCCTAGCGAGCGGCGGAGAAGGGGTTCAAGATCCCCGCAGTTCTACAAACCGGATTACCTACATGTCGCAGACGCGCTGGCGCGACACGAATTGGCGTAACAGTTGATTCGATATTGGATTAGCGCACTCCATTCGTGTTCCGATTTTTATCCATTTATTGCCCTTAAAGACAGTCTCTTGACTGTGGCAGATTCTCAAATAACGTATTCCTTATCATCGCCGGCCGGGGTGGCCGAGCGGTTCTAGGCGCGACAGTCTGGAACCGAGCGACCACTACGGTCGCAGGTTCGAATCCTGCCTCGGGTATGGATGTGTGTGTTGTCCTTAGGTTAGTTGGGTTTAAGTAGTTCTAAGTTCTAGGGGACTGATGACCTCAGAAGTTATGTCCCATAGTGCTCAAAGCCATTTGAACCATTTTGAACCTTAATATCTTGTTGGGGTTGGAACCTGCTGTTTCTAAATCTCTGCCTGTTGTAAAACACAATTTATTTTTCTACCTGAACATATTTTTGACACCTATGTCTCATCTTCAGTATGTTCAGTTTCATTCCTGTACAACATTATACAACACTTTTGTTACATTTTCAACTTCAAACGTGAAAACTATAATACACGCAGTTTCATTTTGTTGTGAATTCTCATCTTAAACTGCGTTAATTTTAAAGATGGAATTCTAACAACAACGCTGTTTCGGTAATTGTTGAAGAGACTCTGATTGCTCGTCAGCATCATACATATTATTTCTCACGTCAACATCCCTTTTTCTCAACACATACTAACCACACAGTGATGAATGTATGGTTCTTTTAACCGGCTTCTGGCAATGTATACCGATTTTACGCTGCAACTTGTTAATTATGGAAAATTTTAGTATAAGAGGCTCTTAACTATCATAAGAAAAAGGGTATGATGGATGCCCAGCTTCATACCTATATTGCCAACTTGTTAATAACGAATAAGAGACTCCTTTTTTTATCTTACTACTAATGCCATTTTATTTGCTTTAACGTGCTTCCTAAATGGATAATGTGTATACAGCATTGTCACAGATAATTATCGTGGCCATTGCGGTAGTCCATTTCCTCTGTCCGCGATAAATGCGGTAGTCCATTACCTCTGTCCGTTGTAAGAGTTGACTTTTCTAATCGAATATTTGTTCAAATGGCTCTAAGCACCATGGGACTTAACATGTGATGTCATCAGTCCCCTAGACTTAGAACTACTTAAACCTAACTAACCTAAGGACATCACACACATCCATACACGAGACAGGATTCATACCTGCGACCGTAGCAGCAGCACGGTTCCGGACTGACGCGCCTAGAACCGCTAGGCCACAGCGGCCGGCTATCAGGAGCTATCCCATGAAATTTGTCATCTCAGTGTCCTGCAGGAAAAAAATGCAACACCTTGCTGGCAAAAATCATTTTTTGACAAGTGAGTTCACAGGTACTCACTTTAAAAGTACATTATGTGACCAAAGTATCCGGACACCTGGCTGAAAATTACTTACAAATTCGGGGCCCCATCCATCGGTATTGCTGGAATTCAGCATGGTGTTGGCTCACCTTTAGCCTTGATTACAGATTCCAATCTCGCAGGTATACATTCAAGCTTAAAACATCAGTGCAGGCCTGTCAAGCCCCCTCCATGAAAAGCACGACCGCACCATAACACCACCGCCAAATTTTACTGTTGGCACTACACACGCTGACAGATGACGTTCACTGGGCATTCGCCATACCCACACCCTGCCTTCGGATCGCTATATTGTGTGATTCGTCACTCTACACAGCTTTCTTCCACGGTTCGACTTTCCAAGGTTTACGCTCCTGACACCAAGCGACGTGTTGTTTGGCATTATTGGCGTTACGTGTGGCTTATAAGCAGCCGCTCCACCATGAAATCCAAATTTTCTCACCTCCCGCCGAACTGTCATAGTACTTCCATTGGATCCTGATGCAGTTTGGAATTCCTGTGTGATGGTCTGGATAGATGTCTGCCTATTATACATTACGACCCTCTTCAACTGTCAGCGGTATCTGTCAGCCTGTACGCTTTTGTGCTGTCCCTTCACGTTTCCACTTCACTATCACATCGGAAACAGTGATGTTTAAGAATGTGGAAATCTCGCATAAAAACGTATGACACAATTGACACCCAATCACCTGACCACGTTCGAAGTACGTGAGTTCCGCCGAGCGCCCCATTCTGCTCTCTCAATATGTCTAATAACTACTGAGGTCGCTGATATGGAGTAACTGGCAGTAGGTGGCCGCACAATGCATCTAATATGAAAAACGTATGTTTTGGGGGGTGTGCGGATACTTTTGATCACATAGCGTATGTGACTATGAAGGTGTCGAATGGCATCTCGCGATAGACTGGGCCTTTTGTTGCAATTCGGCACTACGTGTTCGATTGCCAATAGATATGGCAATGTTGCTCGCCATGAAGAGCGCACTGTGTCGCAGCAGCAGCATTTGGACGTGAATTGTCCTGCTGAAAAAAAATACAAAGCTTCCTGTCGAAGAAATGATAGAAGCACGAGAATAACATCTTGTACAATGTAGCGGGCTCTGACAGAAACACCAAATGGCCCCCGACATCACGATGCCTTGGATGGGGCCAGTGTGTAATCGGCGAATGCACTCTGGAATAGGCAGCGCACCATGTCTTTTGTTGATGTCCGTCACTCGCGTATAGACAGAACCCACACCATCACTGAAGATGACAGAGCGCCATTCCACTTTCCAGTTAATTCTTTGACGAAACTACAGACTAGAGTCGCCGAAGGCTGCCAGCAGACTTTTCCCAATGGTCCCTGATGACACAGAAAGGGCAACATGTTACTGGATTTCGTCCCTGGATGATATTCGGTCGGTCAACGCTGCTCGCACAATACGTCGATCTTGACGTGCGTCTGTAATACGCGGACCTCCAGGATCTTTTCTAGAGGTGTGGGAATGTTCCGCAGACCACTGTTGGAAGCACCGATACATTGTGCCCAACACATGCAGCAATCGGTCTAAGCGTCCATCCAGATTTCCGCAGGCCCACAACGCTAGAGCTCTTGAACAGGAATGCGTTCTCGTCTTTGGGGCATGGCCGTATCCTAGAATGAATGTCGCAAGCACTGTTCATCTCTATACTCAGCATAGTTACTGCAGGCAGAGTCAAACCATACGGTGCACAGCATTGCCTTCTGAGCGCCAGCTGATGGTCGACGAGCGTGACAAATGAACCACTAACACCACAACACCTGTGTATACATATACTTTACACTGCTTCCACTGAACACAGGGTGTTGCATTTTTTCTGGAAGCGTATGATATACATCTCCACAATTTTTTTATAGGTCTGCTGAATTCCATTTCCTTCAGTGTAGTGCCCGATTAAAGGACCCTAAAACACGGCGGGAAGCAAAGCTTTTACCAAGTTGGGAGTCACTGTAGTTCGTAGTGTTTCTCATTTGTTGTATTATGATATCACTGTTTTTATTCTTCTTCTACATGATCAGGCCCAGTTTGCCGCACGCTTCTACAAGTTTCCACCTCCAATGTATCCTGTCCATTGCTGCTATCCGCCATCCGTCCACATCTATTGATGCTTGGTTTAAGTCTTCATGGAGCCCATCCCTCCAACGCTTCTTAGGTCTCCCTAGGGGTCTCTTTCCTGTACGTGTGAAATCCAGGAGCTTCCGAGACCATCTGTGATCTTCCATCCGGTAGCCACATGGCTGGCCCACTGCATTCGTTTGGCTTTGACAGTTCCTGCTACGTTGAGCTGCTGGTATAGTTCCTCAAGCTCTTGGCTGTATCTGATCCTCAATTCCCCTGTGTCTGCATCCAGACCCGGACCGAAGATCTTCCGAAGCACTTTTCTCTAAAAAACGAGGAGCTTATGGAAGTCCTGTTTCCGGATACTCCGTGTCTCACAGCCATAAAGTACAACAGGCTGGATCAGGGTTTTGTACAGTCGAATCTTGAACTGTCGTTAGAGATATCTGGGCCGAAGCAGTTGTGCTAGGCTGTAGTAAGATAGGTTTGTTGCTTATATTCTGGCATTGATCTCTGCTTCACAAGACGAGTTCGCAGTGAAAAGTGCCCCTAGGTATTTGAATTCATGCACTCTCTTGTAGGACTGGTCTCTCACCTGCAGTGATTGTAGATGATCAGCAGTCTGACAATGACCACGCGTCATAATGAGGTACTCTGTCTTGGCTTCGTTTATATTTAGCCCAAATTTGCTGGCAGCCTCCTTCAGTGCTTTGGTCATTTGCTACAACTCCTCCTCAGACCTAGAGAGTAAACAGATGTCGTCTGCATAGGCTAAGTATGCCAGGCTCTTTCCTTCGATTGCAATCCCTTCGTTCTCTACACTGGACTCGCATTCGGGAGGACGACGGATCAATCCAGCGTCCGGCTATCCTGATTTAGGTTTTCCGTGATTTCCCTAAATCGCTCCAGGCAAATGCCGGGATGGTTTCTTTGAAAGGGCACGGCCGACTTCCTTCCCCATCCTTCCCTAATCCGATGAGACCGATGACCTCGCTGTCTGGTCTCCTTCCACAAACAACCCAAACCAACTCCCACCGTTCTCTTGGAAGGTCTCGCGTACGATCTTCTCGAGGGCAAAGTTGAACAGGATAGGGGACAACCCATCTCCTTGCTTGTGTCCTGTCACAATTTCAAATTCCTCAGTTATACTATTTCCCATCTTCACCTTTGCACGTGTTTCGCTCACACAGATTTTTATCAGGTTGATGAGTTTCTCTGCCAGGCCAAACTCCCTTAAACAGCTGAGAAGGCTCTTGCGATGTATGCAACCATAGGCCTTCTTAAAATGAACGAATAAAATATGCAAATCTTTACCATATTCACCCAGTTTCTTAGTGAGCTGCCGGAGACTGAAGATGTGATCTGCTATTGACCATCCTGGCCGAAAACCTCCCTGGTACTCCTCAATCACCGATTCTGCCACTGGCTGAATTCTATGTATGAGGCAACTGGACGATATCTGGACTGTTTTCATTGGCCATTTGAAAAGCCTTCGAAATATGTCGTGCGTCGGATGTCGTCTGCTTGGTTTCTTGGCCTGGTATTAGCTTTCTTATCATTTCCATTTGCTTATCCATACACGAAAATCATGTCGGCTAATTACACAATCTGGTACAATGCCACTACTTATAACTATTTGTAGCTTGTTTGTGGCTGTATGACATTCTACTTTGATGGGAAAAAATAATCAAAACACCAAAAAATTATGAACGTAGAGTAATGAAATTTCGGAAATCACATATTTAAGTGATTAACATTGCAAGATCACAGGTTAATGTAAGGGCGAGATAGCCATTGTAAATATGAAATACTGGTACATTAATAACCGGTGTAACCGCCAGAATGTTGAATGCAAGTATGTAAAAGTGTATGTATTTTCTTATACAGATGGTGGATGTCAGTTTGTGGGATGGAGTTAGATGCCCATTGCACTTGTTCGCTCAGTGTACGGATGGGTTTTTATAGATGACGCTGGAGTTGTCGTCCGACGGTGTCCCATATGTGCCCGACTGGAAACAGACATGGTGATCCAGCAAGAGAATGCGACATGTCGACTCCCTGTAGAGCGTGTTGGTGTACAACAGCGGAATGTGGGCGAGCGTTGTTGTTGTTGTTCTTGTTGCGGTCTTCAGTCCAGAGACTGGTTTGATGCAGCTCTCCATGCTACTCTATCCTGCGCAAGGTCCTTCATCTCCCAGTACCTACTGCAACCTACATCTTTCTGAATCTGCTTAATGTATTCATCTCTTGATCTCCCTCTACGATTTTTACCCTCCACGCTGCCTACCCTCCAATACTAAGGTCTTTGATGCCTCAGAACATGTTCGACCAGCCGATCCCTTCTTCTAGTTAAGTTGTGCCAAAACTCCTTCTTCTCCCCAATTCTATTCAATACTTCCTCATTAGTTACGTGATCTACCCATCTAATCTTCAGCATTTTTCTGTAGCACCACATTTCGAAAGCTTCTATTTTCTTCTTGTCCAAACTACTTATCGTCCATGTTTCAGTTCCATAAATGGCTACACTCCACACAAATACTTTCAGAAACGACTTTCTGGCACTTGAATCTATACTCGATGTTAACAAATTTCTCTTCTTTAGAAGCTCTTGCCTTGCCATTGCCAGTCTACATTTTATATCCTTTCTACTTCGCCCATCTTCAGTTATTTTGCTCCCCAAACAGCAAAACTCCTTTACTACGCTAAGTGTCTCATTTCCTAATCTAATTTCCTCAGCATCACCCGACTAAATTCGATTACATTCCATTATACCCGTTTTGCTTTTGTTGATGTTCATCTTATATCCTCCTTTTAAGACAGTGTACATTCCGTTCAACTGCTCTTCCAAGGCCTATGCTGTCTCGGACAGAATTACAATGTCACCGGCTAACCTCAAAGTTTTTATTTCTTCTCCATGGATTTTAATTCCTACTCCAAATTTTTCTTTTGTTTCCTTTACTGCTTGCTCAATATACAGATTGAATGACATGGGGGAGAGGCTACAACCCTGTCTCACTCCCTTCCCAACCACTGCTTCCTTTTCATGTCCCTCGACTCTGATAGCTGCTATCTGGTTCTGTACAAATTGTAAATAGCCTTTCGCTCCCTGTATTTTACCCCTGCCACCTTCAGAAGCGTTATCCTGCTGACTCCCCCCCCCCCCCCCCCCCCCCCCTGGGGTGCAGTTCATGAATGGCAGCGCAACAGGTTGAATCACCAGACTGAGGTACAGATTTAGAGTCAGGGTGTGTTGGATTGCCGTCGTAAGAAATCGCACCTCAGACCACAACTGCAGGTGTAGGTCCAGTGCGTCTAGCAAGCAGACAGTGCGGCCATCACTGGCAACCAAAACCAGATTTCACCAGGAAACACACCTCCACCCTGCTCCACAATGAGCTCTCGCTTGAGACCACTGAAGTCGCAAATGGTCGTGGTTTGGGGTCAGTGGAATGCACGCTACAGGGAGCGGGCTCGGAGCTTTCCTTGAAGTAACAGATTTTTAGTAATTAGTCGTGTCTCAGTGTTGCCAACTGCTGCTCAAAATGCTTCTGCGAATGCAGTACGATGCTCCAGAGCCATATGCCGAACGCGACGGTCTTCCCTCTCGGCAGAGCCACGTTGTCGTCCGGCGTCCAGTCCTCTTGCACCAGTATGATCTCGCGATCATCTACAGTCGCTACATTCCTGCCAAGTCTTTCTACAGTATCGCACAAGGAACATCCAGCTTCTTGTAGCCCTAGTACACGTCCTCGTTAACTCAGTGACCCGTTGATAACGACGTCTTTGCTGCCTTTAAGGCATTCTAGACCAACATCAACCTATCACGCCCAACCACGACCAATCACGACCGTTAGCGTGAATTTAAAGCAAACCCGATTTCCACCCCTTAAGTGACGCTACTAGCGTCTCTTATGCGACTGGCGCGAAATCTGAATAGATTTCAGATGTAGAAACACGCCAAATCGCCTTTCGCTGATGCCGCACAACTCCTCCTTGGGGTTGCGACTTTTGTTTTCGTCAGTGTTTTTGATAGAAGACTTGTATCTTCACTAGCCAGCCCGTCACGATATTAATTTGGGATTTCATTAAGGACAAAGAACTACTTTGAAGAATGATAATTTGGAGGGAAATTAAAACGGAGGAAGACATGGCTATTGTGTCTGGAGTAGGTGTTATGCATTTTCTAGCAAACAATCCATTGTATAGCCACCCTAATAATTAAAGGACAACACGAAATTTTAAAACAGGTTCTACGATCGTCTCATCGTCAGCTGAACGGAGGAAATGATCACACAGAATATGAGAATATAAACTAATTAAGTTGGAATGCAGAACCTTCTTCGCAACGATGAAGAATGTCTTACGAGCGACTTCATAAACGTTTGCAAAATGTTTTCCTCAGTTCTAGTCCTCAGGGAAATGCAAAAAAAAAATCTAGTAAGATGTTGTTGATGCATTTAAAAAACAGTTAATAACTATACAAAG
This sequence comes from Schistocerca gregaria, assembly GCF_023897955.1. Lineage (NCBI taxonomy): Eukaryota > Metazoa > Arthropoda > Insecta > Orthoptera > Acrididae > Schistocerca > Schistocerca gregaria. The sequence continues at coordinate 482,158,891 of NC_064924.1, forward strand.
TAGTACACTGTGTTAATACTCACTTCATTTGTTTCACTATCGTACTCTTGCCCGATTCGCCAGCACCTGGAACAGGTAAAAACAAGAACTGTCAGAAAACCATATTTGGGTAGACGGAAGTTGTTGCGACAGTGTTTGTTAACCCAGTACTCTCATTACAGCAGCACAGAAAGACATCTGAATAACAAGGAAGGAAAGGCGGAAGATTATCGTTTAGTATGCGCCGCCTACGAGGTCACAAGAACATGGAACTGAGGCTGGACATGGGTGAGGAAGGAAATCAATTACGTCCTTTTCAAAGGAACCATACCAGAATTCACCTTAAGGATTTAGGGAAAACACGAGAAAACCTCAATCAAGATTGCCAGATGAGGATTTACAATTGACTCATCACCTCTTCCTATGTCTCAGTATATGGATTGATTTCAGTGTTTTGACGGCAGTGAAGTGCTCAAAACTGCATTTCGGCACAGGCTGAAGCCCCAAACAAAGAAATTTTCTGCCGGGAGTTTGAAGAAAGGTGCTTCTATAGTCCTAAAAGTACTCGGAGAGCAAACGGTCTCGACGTAGGTAAACGAGCAGGAATTGTATGTGCGACATTCGATAACAAATATTTCGTGTCAGTTCTTTGTTATGTCGTCTCGCTAGTTTGAAATTACTGTTCTCATACACACTGTGCATTTGCCCACTGCAATAAAGCAATTATTATAAATCTTACTAGTGTTGTTATTGCGAATTTATATGCTTATAACCCTCATTTATGCGGAGTTTAACATTAACGGGTACAAGAGTTTCGTGGCATATAATGAATTGTCAAGTAAACTCATTTCCAAAAATTGAATTAAATTAAAAAAAATGAGTAACATTTTCTGTACATGTGCTTTATTATCAGCTGCCATCAAAGCTGCAACTGTTTTCCATCATTTTCGCTACTAGCTACGCCCGTTGCCAAACGCCACCTATACATCACCAGGCTGTCAGAAATATATAAACGGAGCTAAAACTTCTGTATTGGGGTAGATGGATTGACTTACTTTCGTGTGCCTTGGTTTCTAATGTGTCATTATACATATAGATTATTTATAGTCAGTGTGCCGTATTATGATGATGGCATGTAATTTCACTGGGGCCATCAAGCAGCAGCTTAGGTCTTATTACATTTGGCAGTGAACCTTGATTTCTTTGAAGCCCAGATTTCCTTTGTTCTTTGTGAGTGGGCTTGCTTGCGCTCCTCCATCCAAGGGCTACGGCGTCTTCTTTTCGGTTGCTCGTCTCGTGCAGCGCATTCGTCACTGTCTTCTTGTGGAGGAGGCCCCTGTCACAGAGGTCTTTGGGTTTGATTTGTAGGGGCCGGAAGACGTCTTTGGCATTTTTAAACCTTGGTAATGCGGTTTTGGGGTCTGAACAAGAAAGTGGAAGACCCTCCCATCCATTCTTCCGTGGTTTTATAGACTCTGTATTTAATTTGATCTATTTCACCATAGACTTCCTTGTTACATGTTTGTACCTGTTACCGTCCTTCAAAGTAGTCACCAGCGTTGTGTAGAACCCGTTGCCAGCGATGTGGAAGGCGCTGTACACCGTTAGCAGAGCCTGCTCTGTTGATGGTGCGAATGGAGCGGTCTACTGCCTGTCGAATCTCTGGAACAGTTCTGAAGCTAATGCCACGAAGCCAAAACTGAAACGGCAATCCAACGAATGGTGTCATTGTAGGACGCCGTGGAAGTCGAAAGTGCGTCAGAGCCCCAGTATGGTGAAAATTGTGGTGATTCTCGTGTAGGACTGTGATGGTGTTATCCTAACGCATTAGGTTCCTCCACGGCAGACCATCAATTGTTCGTTTTTGGAGCATCACCTGCGATCATCTTTCTTCGCAACCCACCCATCATTTTGCACGACAATGCGCGGGTTCATACAGCGCAAGCTGTGGCTGCTCTGTTCGATCGATGGGACGGGAAGTACTGTACCATCCACCGTACTCCGCGGTCTTAAGTCCTTCTGACTTTTGATTTGATTCCGAAGATGAAGGAACCACTTCGTGACATTCACTTCAGAACTGTTCCAGAGATTCGACAAGCAGTAGACCGCTCCGTTCGCACCATCATCAGAACAGGCTCTGCTGACGGTATACTACGCCTTCCATATCGCTGGCAACGGGTTCTACACAACGCTGTTGACTACTTTGCAGGACAATAACAGGTGCAAACATGTAACTCTTTTGTATCGGTTGTGAATAAATTAGGTTCCAACTCTCGTATTTTTCTTTTTGTCAAGCAGTGTAACAAACTGAGAATGGGGACCTAAAATTAGAAATCTTTAAATATCAGTCCAGGTAAGTTATCAGCAACAGGTTTTCTCAGGCCTTGTGCACTGTACCGAGGTGAGAAAGAAGGAAAGCACGCCTTCTCTTGTGCGAATGTTTTGTCTGCGCTCTGTACCATACAAGCGGCGTTATCTTATCTCCCGGAGCTGGTGTGAACACACACGCTTAGTTACCGACACGGCAGTGAAAGTTTGTTCTCGCCCTTGGCATACGAAACGTGCAGAACGACGACGAGAGAATGTGATCTATGCCGTGTCCTGCACTAGGAATAGTATACACGAAATGAATACAACTTTTGATAACGTGGTCACAACATTTTCTGCGCTTTTAATCGCTACTAGCTACGATTTTGTTCAGCCATGTTTTCTATAAGATAGCAAGAGTTTGTCTGTGGCTAATACTTCTGCTTCACGTACGCTACCTGATCAAAGATACGTAATGCGTAATTGAGCATTTGATGTAACGAGAGGCGGATTCGTAAAAAAAAAGAAAAAAAGGGGGGCCCAAGTGCGAGTAGAACTCACGCTCTGAGTGTTCCACACAAACTTAATTACGTATATATCCACTGCGGGAATCAATAACTATTTTGGCCTGCTATCGACAAACCTTGACATCGGAGTCTCAACTTTATCTGCGATAATACCGGAGAGCCTTGGCAATAGTGGCGTTTTAAGAATGGGAAAATAATCTGAAGATGCGAACGAAAGTTTGTTTTAGGGAGAGAATTGGACTAGGCCAGTCCGTACAGATGTATTACCGATACTGCTATGATGGCGTTATGGGTAGCACAGCTGATTAGTAAACAAAGAGACCCGGGTTCAAGTCCTGGCAAGATACGAATTTTAGTTCATCATTTTTTTAATTTTAAGTTTGAAGTCGGATAACGAATGACAAAAGAAATATTTTCTCGTGTGATATAATTACAAATTCACAATTTTCGGGTTTTTTTCCCTTTACTTGTACTGTAAAACCTTGTTTCTTGTCAAATATCATAATTCTAGGTCAACAGGAAGTGTGTTACGGGTCTTGACGAGTGAGTTAGCGAGTGTCAAAATATGTGGCATAAGTGGCAGTATCTTTTGATTGTGATGGCTTAGAAGCTTGCGTTTATTACAACGCCGAGAGACTAAATACCTTAGTACGAAACATAACTTTCCACATGACACAATATCCGTTCCTGAGGAAAATGGATCTTAATAGATGGACGAACAGACAGACACATGGACAGCAAATGACAATTTTTTTCATATGATGTAATTACAAATTCACAGTTTTCTTATTTTTTTCCTGTAGCTTTACTGTGAAATTTTGCTTCTTGCCAAATTTCATGGTTCTATATGTTTTGATGAATGAGTTTTCGATTATCATAATCTGGACATAAATGACCGTATCTTTGATTGCATTGACTGAGAAGCTTCAGATTTTTGCACCGCCAGGGAACGTAGACGTCAGTAAGTGACATAAATTTCAACGTGTTACACCTAGCCGTTCGTAAGAAAAGATTCTTTTTTCAGTCAGTGAAACAGACAGACAGACGTGCAGATGGACAACAAAACGTTCCGTTTTTACCGACTGAGGCACGGAAATTTAAAATTATTATGTTGTCAGTCGAGACGGAGTAACAGCAAAATGAGTCAGTCAGGAAAGCTCAGTGACTTCAGGCGTACACTACTCAGTGGATGTCACCTGAGTAACAGATCCATGTGGGACATTTCAACCTGTCCAAAGCTGCCCACATCAGATGTTGGTGATGTAATTGTGAAGTGTAAAAGCGCAGAAAGAACGATAACTAAACCAAGACCAGGCAGCCTTCATATACTGACTGGCAGGGTTCGACGAGCTTTGTGAAGGACGGTTGTAAAAAAAAATGGTATAAAATAAGCTGAATTCTAAAGTGCCACCAGCTGTCCATCCAGCACAGTGCCTGTGCGTAGGGCTTAAAATGAATGGGGCACAATGATCGAGCAACTCTTCATAACGAACACATTACTGTAGTGGTGGATAAGCGACACTTGAGGTGAGCTGAAGAGCGACTCCACAGGGTACTGGATGACTGGCCGCGAATGGTATGGAGTGATGCCTGTGGCGTCAAAATGGCAGGGTTTGGGTTTGGTGAATACCTGGAGAACTTTGCCCGTCATCATGCACAGCGCCAGCAGTGAAATGGGAAGAAATTAGTGTTATGGTACGTGAGAGTTTTTCGTGGTTAGAATGTGGTCCCCTTATTGTGCTTGAGAACGCTACACGCGGAACTCTGTGTACACATTTCACAACATTGTGCACTACGTACAGTAGAGGCACTCTTTGGAGGCGAAGATTGTTTGTAACAGCATGACAATGAACCCTGTCATAAAATACCATCTATGAGGCAATGTTTTGTAGACAATAACATTCCTGAAATGGACTTGCCTGTCCAGCGTTCCGGTTGTGGAACAGCTTTGGGACGAGAGAACGTTGATTTCGCTCCAGAACCCAGAGTCCAACGTCAATTATTTCTCTGGTCTTGGCTTTTGAGGATGAATGGGCTATCCTTCATAGAGATTCAGACACCTCATTGACAGTATCCCCAGCAGAGATCACACCCCATATTAATGTTAGCTAACAGGTGTCCGAATAGTTTAGATCGGGCAGTGTATAGCAATGTTTATATTTGTGCGTTTCCAGTCTTCAGACTGTTTTTGTATTATGTGTATGTGGGAGAAGTGAGGAACCACAACAAGGACAGGGAGCTGATTAGGGTTTGATGTCCCGCCGTCGAAGAAGTCATTCAAGACGCAAGGGCGATCAGGAGAAGGACGTGAAATGAAACGACATCGGTCTAGTCATTTTCAAAGAACCGTAGCGGTTTTCACATTAAGCGATTTAAGTAGGTCAGAGAAAACTTACACTATGTGATCAAAAGTATCCGGATACCTGGCTGAAAATAACTTACAAGTTCGTGGCAACCTCTATCGGTAACGCTGGAATTCAATATGGTATTGACCCACCCTTAGTCTTGATGACAGCTTTCACTCTCGGCAGGCACACATTCAATCAGGTGCTGGAAGGTTTCTTTGGGAATGGCAGCCCATTCTACACGGAGTGCTGTACTGCGGAGAGGTATCCATGTCGGTCAGTGAAGCCTGGCAACGAAGTCGGCGTTCCAAAACATCCCAAAGGTGTTCTTTAGGATTCAGGTCAGGACTCTGTGCAGGCCAGTCCATTACAGGGATATTATTGTCGTGTAATCACTCCGCCGCAGGCCGTGCATTATGAACAGGTGTTCGATCGTGCTGAAAGATGCAATCGCCATCCCCTGATTCCTCTTCAACAGTGGGAAGCAAGAAGGTGCTTAAAACATCAATGTAGGCCTGTGCTGTGATAGTGCCACGCAAAACAAGGGGTGCAAGCCCCCTCCATGAAAAACACGAGCGCACCGTAAGGCCACCGCCTACGAATGTTACTGTTGGCACTACACACGCAGGCAGATGATGTTCACCGGGCATTCGCCATACCCACGCAGTGCCATCGGATCGCCACTTTGTGTACCGTGATTGATCACTCCACACAACGTTTTGCGGCAGTTCAGCTGTCCAATGTTTACGCTCCTTACTCCAAGCGAGGCGTCGTTTGGCATTTACCGGCGTGATGTGTGGTTTATGAGCAGCCGCTCGACCATGAAATCCAAGTTTTCTCACCTCTCGCCTAACTGTCATAGTACTTGCAATGGATCCTGATGCAGTGATGGTCTGAATAGATGTGATGCCTATTACACATCACGACCTTCTTCAACTGTCGGCGGTCTCTGTCAGTCAACAGATGAGTCGGCCAGTACGCTTTTGTGCTGTACGTGTCCCTTCACGGTTCCACTTCACAATCACATCGGAAACAGGTGACCTGGGGATGTTTAGGAGTGTGTAAACGTCGTGCAGAGACGTACGACACAAGTGACACCCAATCACCTGCCCACGTTGAAGTCCGTAAGTTCCGCGGAGCGCCCTATTCTACTCTCTCACGATGTCTAATGACTACTGAGGTCGCTGATATGGATTACCTGGCAGTAAGTGGCAGCACAATGCATCTATTATGAAAAACGTATGTTGTTGGGGGTGTGCGGATAGTCTTGATCACATAATGTGTGGCCGGCTGGATGGGATTTAAAACTCGGTCTGCCACAGAATTTCATTAACACGATATTGCATTACATTGTAGATTCAACATTTCTAAGCAGCTTTCAGTGACATAATTTTACGTCATTGCATTTTAATTACTTTGATTTACTTTTGCGTTGGGTTTCACAGTCGATAAGAATTTGCTAAAAGCAGAAACCATATACCACCGAGGCTGTAAACTTTTTATCAAAATAAAAAAAAAAATAACGTCCTATACAGACCTGTTTCGTACTTTTAAGCCCTTGTCAAATGGAATCAGGGAATAACTTCCGTCGTACTAGAGGCATCTGTGGAGAGTACAAGTGCCGCTTTGAGATGTAGATTATATGAATGTGCGGTGTCTGGTCTTTCGGACATGTACGAAAGAACAGATAACATGCATTCATATAATTGATTCGCCTCGATGGGCAACGAATGTATCTTTTTCAGTGCGGATGCACAATTACGTCTGACCTGGAATCTCTGAGTGGCGAGCATGGACAACATGGTCAGAGACGGCGGATAGGTGGGAGTGTCGGTCTTCCGAGAGACGTGCGGAGAGAGTCCGCGCGATTGCGATAAACACTGTGTCCGGGTGGAGCCGTGGTTAACGCACCTGCCTAGTAAGCAGGAGACCCCAGGTTCGAATTCCGGTCTGGGACACATTTTTACTCGTCGCCGACGATTCCGCGTACTATCCAGATGCAGCTGACATCAATAATCCCTGCCCTTTCCTTTCCTTTCACCCTCCTCTGCCTTCAATTTACATATATTGGGATGCAGAGTTTGGCAAAAGTTAGGGACTCCTGGTGAGTCGTATCGAACCAGTCAGAAAACTGATGAAGAAAATAAATAAAAAAGTAAAATTAAATGTACTAATTTACAGATGGTCGTCAACATCATTTCTATGCTGACTATGCTTTTATTTCGGCATAAATATGCGTCAAAAGGCACTTACGCGCATTTACGTTGGTTGGCATGTGCATCAAGAAATAATGTCTACATGACAGAGTATAATATTGACATCGCGTAACTGAAGACGTGTGGCTCGCGAAGTGCTGTCAACGTTGACAGACTATGACATACCGAGCCGAGGTGACGCAGTTGTTAGCACACACGTGCGACCATCCAGATTTAGGTTTTTCGTGATTTCCCTAAATTGTTCCAGGTAAATGCAGCTATGGCTCCTTTGAAGGAGCAAGACCGATTTCCTTCCCCATCCTTCACACAATCCGAGCCTGTGCTCCGTCTCTCATGACCTCTATGCCGACAAGATGTTAAACCCGACGTCCGTTCCTTCTGGACTATAACATTAACAACCCTATGTGTAATAACAGTTTGTAATACACACGAGTGTGAATGATATCTGCTGTCAGTGTAGACATTATCTCTTGACGCTGATGTCCACCAACCTACGATTGTTACGGCGTCTGCTGTGACCAAATGAAGACTGGCCAGTGCACAAACGCTTTTGACGCTTACCGATAAACAAGTACAAGTTGCAGTGCCTTAAAAATACGAAACATGCCTGCAGTTTTTTAGTATTTTTTTATTTTGGAAAAAGTTTACAGCGCTTATTTTCATACTCATCAACCCATTCATTTCATTTAAAAAAAATGGCTCTGAGCACTGTGGGACTCAACTGCTGTGGTCATCAGTCCCCTAGAACTTAGAACTACTTAAACCTAACTGACCTAAGGACATCACACACACCCATGCCCGAGGCAGGATTCGAACCTGCGACCGTAGCAGCAGCGCGGCTCCGGACTGGAGCGCCTAGAACCGCACGACCACCGCGGCCGGCTAATTTCATTTCAGTGAAACTAACCGAAATGAACGCATGTATTAACTATGACAACAAACTTGAAATGCATAAGACAGGAGACTGGCGCAACACTCGTACGGCAGAAGTGTGAGACATTCTTTTCAAACGAAACGATACGTGTCGTAGATTAGAAAGTCATCTCCCGCCCAAATGTGATGAAACATGACGCTTCTGAGAAGGCCATTAAACAGGCCATAAAACGTGCCACTTCGCGGTAGGATATCTTTTACACTTACGACGACTCTGCGATAAGCGCCTTACGTAATCTTACGGAAGGAAACTTCTGCACAGCAAACATTTGTGCAAAGTATCGGCAGACAGGCGCATGTGTAACTGGCTCAAGCGCGTTTCCAGCTTGGAAGTATCTCACTGTATTATGCGGTACTAGACTCAAAAGAACTCGGCGATACATAATTCGAGTTTCCCGACCACTCATCCTCAATTCGACAGGAATAACGAGGTCTAAGAAATTAACAGACGTGGTATTAGGGAGGCCCGGGTTTACGTCCCGTCGTTGCCGACGTCATTAGATTTAGGGAAATCATAGGAAGCGTAAATCTGGATGGTCGAACGGGTATTTGAACCGCTGACATCCCCAGAGGCCTCCACTGTCTTACCACTATGCCAGGTGGAACGGTGTACGAAGGATGGAACTTAGGGTAGAGTTAACGGTGTTCCAAGAGTAACAACTGACGCTGGAGGCAAGGTAAAAGCAAAGAAACTTCCAAAATTATTAGGGTAGTTGGGGGCAGATGTGCGCATTTAATACTTTTCTGTTTTTCCCTTCTGTTTTTTTGGTTACATGACAACGAAACCTGCACACAATACACATAGGATCATATTTTACATGATGCCATAAATTCAACATTGCTTGTATGATGTATTAAAATCATATTTAAAAGAACGTCACAAAGGAAGAAAATGGGTCTTCGCCCCAGGCCTGGGCTAACACTACCATTATGCGGCAAAATTCCACACAAAAAGAAATAATTACAACTATAACAGACTGAAACAAAATTACACTGTGTGTCAGGTATTGCCATACTTAATTTGTAAAACGTTTTACTATATCAAAGTCATCACCATCATCACAATCAATGTCATCATTATCATCTCTGTCATAGTAATCGTATTAAACATCAAAACATGGCACTAACATTCCTCTAATTTTAACACAAGGAGACACACTGCATTATTATTATTATTATTATTATTATTATTATTATTATTATTATTATTATTATTTAGCCCTTCCTTGCCTGCTGCAGTTTTCCGATACATACTGTATTCGTCTTTCATCTTCATTATAGACTCGATGAGGCGGAAAGTTATATTTAGATGGCAAAGTTTCCAAGTTGCTGAAAAAAAAGTTCCATTTGTGCTTTATTGAACCCCATTATCCTCCCGTTACTGATTTTCTCCGAATGCCTCAAACTTAAATTATAACGAGCGATGAAAGAGTGAGCCCAGTCTTCCCTTGCCACTTGTGTATCTATATTAAACTCCGCAAAGATGCCACTCCATAGCTCGCTTTAATTCTTTTACGTAATGTGGATTCATTATGTCCAAGTGTTTTAGCTGCATTTATAACGGAAGATTCATTTTCTATTAGCTTCTTAACCTTCTTCGACACGATATGTTACTAGCTGTCGATGTGGACTTTGTTTCTTCACGGAAATTATTGTAAACAATTATTATTGTAAAAACTTTGTACTATTCTGGTGCCCTCAATAAAGCAAATTACTTTTGTTCAAATTATGGTATAACTTTCCTGCAGTTTATGCTAGCTTAGCTTGATAATGGTCATTTGACGCGAAACTAGTAGCGAAGCGTACTGTGCAAAGTAAAGAACAGCTGTCGGTTCACCTTGAATGTTATCAATTACACTACTGCCCATTAAAATTGCTACACCACGAAGATGACGTGTTATTTAACCGACAGGAAGAAGATGCTGTGATATGCAAATGATTAGCTTTTCAGAGCTAAACACAAAGTTCGCGCCAGTGTGGGGGGATCCTTACCAGGTGGGATTGACGGAGGACATCGAGAGGGTGCAAAGAAGGGCAGCTCGTTTTGTATTATCGCGTTATAGAGGAGAGAGTGTGGCGGATATGATACACGAGTTGGGATGGAAGTCATTACAGCATAGACGTTTTTCGTCGCGGCGAGAGCTTTTTACGAAATTTCAGTCACCAACTTTCTCTTCCGAATGCGAAAATATTTTGTTGAGCCCAACCTACATAGGTAGGAATGATCATCAAAATAAAATAAGAGAAATCAGAGCTCGAACAGAAAGGTTTAGGTGTTCGTTTTTCCCGCTCGCTGTTCGGGAGTGGAATAGTAGAGAGATAGTATGATTGTGGTTCGATGAACCCTCTGCCAAGCACTTAAATATGAATTGCAGAGTAGTCATGTAGATGTAGAGGTAGATGTAGTGGCGACACCTACAACGTGCTGACATGAGGAAAGTTTCCAACCGATTTCTCATACACAAATAGCAGTTGACCGGCGTTGCCTGATGAAACGTTGTTGTGATGCCTCGTGTAAGGAGGAGCAATGCGTGCCATCACGTTTCCGACTTTGATAAAGGTCGGATTGTAGCCTATCGAGATTGCGGTTCATCATATAGCGACATTGCTGCTCGCGTTTGTCGAGATCCAATGGCTGTTAGCAGAATATGGAATCGGTGGGTTCAGGAGGGTAATACGGAACGCCGTGCTGGATCCCAACGGCCTCGTATCACTAGCAGTCTAAATGACAGGCATCTTATCTGCATGGCTGTAACGGATCGTGCAGCCACGTCTCGATCCCTGAGTCAACAGATGGGGACGTTTCCAAGACAACAACCATCTGCACGAACAGTTCGACGACATTAGCAGCAGCATGGACTATCAGCTCGGAGACCATGGCTGCGGTTACCTTTGACGCTGCATCACAAACAGGAGCGCCTGCAATGGTCTACTCAACGACCAACCTGGGTGCACGAATCGGATGAATCCAGGTTCTGTTTACAGCATCATGATGGTCGCATCCGTGTTTCGCGACATCTTGGTGAACGCACATTAGAAGCGTGTATTCGTCATCACCATATTGGCGTATCATTCGGCGTGATGGTATGAGGTGCCACTGGTTACACGTCACGGTCACCTCTTGTTCGCATTGACGGCACTTTGAACAGTGGACGTTACATTTCAGATGTGTTACGACCCATGGTTCTACCCTTCATTAAATCCCTGTGAAACCCTACATTTCAGCAGGATAATGCACGAACACATGTTGCCGGTCCTGTATGGGCCTTTCTGGATACAGAAAATGTTCGACTGCTGCCGTGGCCAGCACATTCTCCAGATCTCTCACCAACTGAAAAAGTCTGGTCAATGGTGGCCGAGCAACCGGCTCGTCACAATACGCCAGTCACTACTCTTGATGAACTGTGGTATCGTGTTGAAGCTGCATGGGCAGCTGTACCTGTACATGCCATCCAAGCTCTGTTTGACTCAATGCCCAGTCGTATCAAGGCCGTTATTACAGCCAGAGGTGGTTGTTCTGGGTACTGATTTCTCAGGATATATGCACCCAAATTGCTTGAAAAATATAATCACATGTGAATTATTTTATAATATATTTGTCCAATGAGTACCCATCTATCATCTGCATTTCTTCTTGGTGCAGCAATTTTAAAGGCTAGTAGTGTATTTGGCGGTTGGCTATCACCACCTGCAAACATACATATATTAAGTAACTGTTAGCGCAGTCATTCTCAGTCTTATGTTTCATCGCTAGAAACAAGTCTGCTATGATTGGCTGACAGAAACGAACTCATCAGGCGCCATGTTTAATTGTGTGTTTGCGAAGTTAATGTGCCGTATTTGGTACTTCTCATATTAAAACTTGCTTTCTACGAAATTATGCAATTTCAATAAAGCATGTCAGATCTCTCAAAAACAGGTCGCTGTTGGTACGACTGATGGTATAAAAAAAGAGTCGATCGCATTGTTAGCTTCTGACAGTTCACTAGCGAACAATTTTCTGAACACGTGACCAGCTCTGTAGTTGTCGCGGCCAGAGCTGTGGGAAAAAGCCTTCCCCGCCTTTCTCCACTGAGCTCACAGGCATCAAAGAATCAGCGCTTCCGGAAGAACGCGACCGCAAGTAGATAAGGCGCTTCCGACACGGGCTGGTGACGTAAGACGCCGGCGCCGGGACCAGCATCTCTCTGACCAACCCGCGGGAGGATGAACGAAAACTGCTGTGTCGTGCCACTCTTCAGTTCGGAGCACGCCAGGAATACATTCACTTCAGACCTTCACTAGTCAACGAAAGTGCTAAACTATTACAAGGATTTAGTTCAATTATACAGTCTCACGTGCACGTTATGATTTACTGACAACCAGTTTCAAATAAAACATTACGTTATCAAGGTTCCTACAAAGATCCAAAGAGTGAGGTTGCTGTCAACGTCCAAATTCTACAGGCAACCTAAAAAATAAATGTGGTGAAATATTTACAAATTTTAATGGAGCTATCGCTTCCTCAGGGATTCTTCAGAGTCCACAAAGGTTTTGCAATGAGTTGTAAAGAATTTATACGAGGATCATTTGAAAAGTTCTCTACATTACGCATGCATGACCGTTTCGGTGGCATGATCAGGTTGAAATTCATGCCATTTGTGAGCGAGACTTTAGGCGTGATTATCGTATACATGTTTGCTGGTTGGCATGGTTGTGTCGTGAGTAATCCTGTTTTAAAATGAAATCTGAAAGCCAGTCACGTTGGATTACAGGTAGTGACTAGCAGTCCTACATCAAAATCGAATCCCTACGTGGAAAGAACCCTATGAAAATTTACAACATTTTGACAGAGGTGTGTAAGAATAGTACGAGGTGCATTCAATTTCTAAGGCCTTCGATTTTTTTTTCTAATTAACTACTCACCCGAAATCGATGAAACTGGCGTTACTTCTCGACGTAATCGCCCTACAGACGTACACATTTTTCACAACGCTGTCGCCATGATTCCATGACAGCGGCGAAGGCTTCTTTAGGAGTCTGTTTTGACCACTGGAAAATCGCTAAGGCAATAGCAGACGGCTGGTGAATGTGCTGCTACGGAGAGTGTCTTCCATTGTTGGAAAAAGCCAAAAGTCACTAGGAGCCAGGTCAGGTGAGTAGGGAGCATGAGCAATCATTCAAAGTTGTTATCACGAAGAAACTGTTGCGTAACGTTAGCTCGATGTGCGGGTGCGTTGTCTTGGTGAAACAGCACACGCGCAGCCCTTCCCGGAGGTTTTTGTTGCAGTGCAGGAAGGAATTTGTTCTTCAAAACATTTTCGTAGGATGCACCTGTTACCGTAGTGCCCTTTGGAACGCAATGGGTAAGGATTACGCCCTCGCTGTCCCAGAACATGGACACCATTTTTTCAGCACTGGCGGTTACCCGAAATTTTTTTGGTGGCGGTGAATCTGTGTGCTTCCATTGAGCTTACTGGCGCTTTGTTTTTGGATTGAGAAATGGCATCCACGTCTCATCCATTGTCACAACCGACGAAAAGAAAATCCCATTCATGCTGTCGTTGCGTGTCAACATTGCTTGGTAACATGCCACACGGGCAACCATGTAGTCGTCCGTCAGCATTCGTGGCACCCACCTGGATGACACTTTTCGCATTTTCAGGTCATCATGCAGGATTGTGTGCACAGAACCCACAGAAATGCCAACTCTGGAGGCGATCTGTTCAACGGTCATTCGGCGATCCCCCAAAACAATTCTCTCCATTTTCTCGACCGGCTTGTGCGAGCCCGAGGTTGTTTTGGTTTGTTGTCACACGCTGTTGTGCCTTCATTAAACTGTCGCACCCTCGAACGCAGTTTCGACACATCCATAACTCCATCACCACATGTCTCCCACTGTTGGTTTCACACCAAGCAAATTCAGAAAACAAATGATTGCACGCTGTTCAAGTAAGTAAAACGTCGCCGTTTTAAGTATTTAAAACAGTTCTCATTCTCGCCGCTGTCGGTAAAATTCCATCTGCCGTATGGTGCTGCCATCTCTGGGACGTATTGACAATGAACTCGGCCTCATTTTAAAACAATGAGCATGTTTCTATCTCTTTCCAGTCCGGAGAAAAAAAATCGGAGGCCTTAGAACTTGAATGCACCTCGTGTAGAGATTACACCTCTCAGGTTGTTATTGTTAATGACATTTTGAGAGTGGAGCGACGAAAAACATGCGAGGAAATTGCATATGAAGCCAGGAGGTCTGTCACACCAGTTTACAGAATCGTAACTGAAAAGCTAAATATGAGAAAACTTGCTGGCATCCGGCCGCAGTGGTCTACCAGTTCTAGGCACTCAGTCCGGAACCGCGCGACTGCTACGGTCGCAGGTTCGAATCCTGCCTCGGGCATGGATGTGTGTGATGTCCTTAGGTTGGTTAGGTTTAAGTAGTTCTAAGTTCTAGGAGACTGATGACCACAGATGTTAAGTCCCATAGTGCTCAGAGCCATTTGAACTTGCTGGCAGGTGCGTTCCGCATGATTTGAGTGAAGAGCAGAAACCAAGTGGCAAATACGTAGGTGAGAACTTCAGAAACTAAGTTTTACCCATAATCACACGCAACAAGAGTGGGGCATTGTCAGAAGAGAGTACATGTTCCCAGTTTTCTGAAGACACAGTTATGCTTCCCACCGTGCGAGTGCAATAGTGTGACAGCTGAGAAAGTACTAGTACGCAAGACAGCACGATTCTTGTGGATAAACCATTTACATTGCACATTAATTCAGCGTAAATGTCTGGCGATGTTCGGACGGAATGCAGTGTCGTGTTCAGCCGTAGTGACACGATATCACGACCAAGGCCGGAACGGCGCTGGTGATGCTGATCGGAAAGTCCAGACCTTGCACTACGCGATTTACATCTTTTCGTCACTTTGTATAAACACCTGGAGGAGGAGAGATTTTCCAACGGTGAGGACTTTCACCCAGCTGTTGTTGACAGGCTCCGTGACCAAGGAGCGAATTGTTATCGTAGAGAAAGTCAACAATTGACAAAACGTTCCAACCATTTTTTACAGAGTCTTGATGACTATTTTGAAAAACAGTGTCACGTATCTGTCTCACTGTGTAGTGAGCATACAATAAAAATGACATGGCCTGCCATAGTGACACGTAACTTAATTTTTGAAGTTCCCTTGTATAAAGCACGTTACAAGAAAATTGTGACTGATCAGCCCTGAAATGTGCTTTTTTATATTTCTTGTGATCCTTATGATGTCAATAGAATGACAAATGTCGAGTCTTCTCTTTTGTTATTTCTATAATTTATTATGCTACGTATGCCCTCTTCAATAAAAACCATGTTGCAAATTATTCCAAACGATGCTGTTCGCATTTATCAGATATCGTATTCAACAGAGCCGCATACTGTCTGCTTGCTTTCCAGCTGTGGCAGCGTGTAATAAAACTGGGCAGGAGTGCTGCGACGATGATGACCTCAGATGTTAAGTCCCATTTGAACCATTTTGAATTAGTATTAGCGTAACGTTTACAAAAGTTATTTTTCTTTCATTACACAACGGGCAGTTTTAAATTGGCAATGTAAGGAAGTAGTCGACTATGCTGGGGCGTAATAGCCCAGTCAACAGAGACAAAAAATGAAGTCGAATATCGGGAATAGTTCGTCTAATGGGAAATATTTGTACAATGGTAAGATGGAGTTACACGAGCAACATACTAAACATCCTGACTGGTGAGGGATGAGTGTGGGGGTGGAGGTGAGTTTGAAGGTCACTTTTGTACGTTTTTCATGAAGACGTCGAAAAGTGAGGCCTCCAGTGAAAACGTATCCCGGTACAAAATTTAACTGCATTAAACCTCCTACAAAAAGTCCCATACATTTTTTCTGTAGGAGTAATACTTCGCGCATAGCGAGCGAGAGAATATGAAAATCTCGCGGGTGGTTTTTGAAAGCTAGATTTAATAAGGCGTACTGCACAAAACGACTTCGGTATGAGCAGCTGACTAACCCTGTGTAGAGAGGCTGTGGCACGTTATATAGCGTACATTTCAATATCTTGACCATCGACCAGCAACTAACGTGGATACCCAACCTACCAACCATCCAACAAAAAGCCCACAACAGACTAAAACTACCAGAACTACTAACAGGCCGAACTTGGGAACTGCACCCTTCCACTATTCTCTATATCTGTAAAACCCTCATGTAGCCTATCATCTGATAAGCAAATGTTGCATGGATCTCAGTCACCCCCCCCCCCCCCTTCCCAAAAGTTCCGTAACTCCCTCCAAATACTCAAACGCCATGCATTACGTCTCGCTTTCCACATCTGTTTACCTGCACCCACATGGGTGCCCTACCGTCTCATCAAATTCTCACTTCTCTTCACCCACATCATACACCTCCGCAACTGCTGTACTATCTGCAGGCTCCATTCCAATAACCCCATTGTCTCTCCTCTGATCAGCAACCCTGGTATGCCGTCGTGCCATTACAAACACACCCCGCCGTCCGTACATCTCCACAGACTCCATATCCCCTCCAAACGCAACTTCAACCAATTCCCTCTCTCAGACAATAAGATCCGCCCGGATATTTATCCCTTCTACCAACCTGACTCGTCCCCACATATTCCCCTCCACGCCAGGGCTTCCGTATCTCTTTCCCTCTCCATCCATCCTCATCCCTTTATCTGGTTACCACTACCGTATACGCACACAAACACACACACACACGAAACACTATATATCAAAATCCTCCTCACCCTCTGTTTTTCACACCTACTGTCTTCCCACTATCGTCCGCGGTTTGAGGCGCCATGTCACGGATTGACCTCACCTACTTTCATCTCCATAGATTTCCTACCTGACAGACCCCTATCTTTTCTTCCTGCACCTCTACAGAACATATTCCTTCCTCAGAAAATACTTCCCTCCCCGCGCAGGTCTTCCAGATTTTAAGTGAAAGTGTAATACTTTGGTGTGTTTCTTCGAAGAACTTCAACATCCTTCAGTGTTTTTAAAATATACATATTTTCGCTTTTTGGCTGTTTATCTTTGATTTTTAATTTCAAAAAGAAATACATCCCTAATGTGTTGTTTCCTCATCTTTGTTCCCTTTTTAGAGATGGTCTTGGTGGAATATTCGGCCGCTGACAGCCCACCCCTGCCCATATAGGGCGAAGGGGATGAAATAAGAATAAAGGAAAAAAGTTATTCAGAACACCCAGCACTGGCACGCCATACTGCTAGCCGTAATGCTTTGGGAAGTCTTTCTGTGGTTGTTTTGAAAGCGAGAGAGTTCCTGTATGGTTTCATAAGCTACACATTTGCTGACTTTCTTTTCGGAATAGGAATAGTGCCCGCTGTGTTCTCTATGCCTAAATGCGCTTGCATCGAAAAATATTTAATACTGATGTGAATATTTTTACATATTTTCTGTAACTTTGCTGTGTTTTGTGTGCATTGATGTATTTGTTTACGTGTGTAATGTAGCTTGTTACATTCAAGTTTTCCTTGGCATACACCTTAAGCCATACGACATTCCTAGAATTCTGTGATGATGTAGAAGTCTGACAAAGACTTGCTTCATACTTTGCAAATATTTCTGAAACGTTTTTAGCACAAGATCGTAAGTTTTTTTGGGACTAAAACATACCTGCTGAACGGAGGATGTGGTGAAGTATGTCTTTTTTGTATGAGTATTATAAATTACGTGGATAAGTTTTTGACAGCTGCATTACTCCAACAATTGTTTTTGTTGATTTCTGGAAAATTTTTAATGAAGTGAGCTTTAACATTAGAAAATGTAGATTGCAAACAGAAAGGCCCTTAATATCCTGTAAACAGATCGTTACAGGTCTTAAATTATAACTTACAAATTGAAATAGGAACTTTCGTTACGCAAAGTAAAAAGTGCAAATTACTGTATGAAACAATCTTCGTATGCTTTTATACATGCGTGGCCATTTTGCAAAGTTTCGCATTTTCGCTAAGCAGTATCTTAAGTATTGTGTTGTAGTGCCTGTGTTATTCTGATTACGATGCAAAGTTCCTTTCGACATACATGCATGTCCTAAGGAACATTTGCCAAATGATAAAGCGACCGCTGGTGGCAAGCGGGAAATCTGGGTTCGAGTCCCGGTCCGGCATAAATTTTCTTTGTCATCATTCCATTCTACAGCTGATGGTTGTTCTTATTTTCAACTGCGAATTCATTTAGTGTCTTAATTATTAATTCCATTAACTGACGCTCATCCAACAACTTCGCTGCATTTTCAACTGGCTGGGTGGGTTTGGCCATGGTGTATCTGATCCGTTAGTCGGAGTTTACATATTTGATACAGTAATACACAGTTAATTTCACTTGTTTAAAATACGAATGTAACCATATGCTACATACAATTTATATGAAAGCAAACTTTTTCCACAATGTTTCTCTCCTAACTCCGTTCTCGTGAACTTGTGGGTTACACATATCTTCTGCTGATGTTTTACTTTTATCACTACTGCATGTGGCTTGTGTACAACGAACGGTGTATTAAACTACAAGAGGGGTGATTCCAAACTTAATTTTCCAGAGCATGCTTTATTATCTAATTGTCATGCAATAGATCGTCTGGGACTGGAGTATTTGCATGTACGACGTACGTGTTACAGTAACTGCTGAAAAATAACATGCCGTATGCCAATAATTCATCTTTTGTTATGAGCGTTCATTTCGCTTCTGGCTGTAATTGTTGAAATTTGATAATTTTATAGTTATTTGACATATTGTCTACCTGTACCCTATATCACGTCCCTATCTTTGGACTCCCAAAAACATGTTGGAGGGTTGTTGAATTTGCTTCACTCTCGTCGGGATGTTGCCTCTCCATGGTATTCTGTTTCTCTGGGCACGAATGCACCTGACATTCTGTCTCTAAGTCCTTCACAGTAGCGAGAACCCAACTTTAGAGTTATCTGCCTCATAATAGAAAAGAAGAGAATCGCATCTCTATCTTCGATAAACAGTAAATTGCCTATCCAAAAACAACAATGATGTTTATCCTTGTTTTTGAGTTCCACTGCAGCTAAGTTCTCTCCTTTCCCATTAACCGTTCTTTTCACGTGGCACTATTAGAAGAATTTAGAGAACTGGCATTTGAGGCTGACTGCAGAACTATTCTAACGACGCTGACATAATGCTGCGTAAGGATCGCGAAGACAAGATAAGAGAAATTAGGAGCTCGCACGGAGACATACAGACAGTCGTTTTTCAGTCTCTCCAGTTGTAAGTCGAACAACAAAGGAAATAACTTGTAGTGGTGCAAGGTATCCTCCGACAGGCACCACACGGTGGCTTGGAAAGTATCTGTGTAGATGTAGAAGTCAGCAGCAAGACAGCCTACGCCACTAAGTACTGACGGATCTGTGGCCGATCGGTTCTAGGTGCTTCAGTCCGGAACCGTGCGCCTGCTACGGTCGCAGGTTCGGATCCTGCCTCGGGCATGGATGTATGGTGTGTCCTTTGGTTAGTTAGGTTTAAGTAGTTTCTAAGTCTAGGGGACTGATGACCTCAGGTGTTAAGTCCCATAGTGTTCAGAGCCAATTTTTTTATCTGCGCCCAGGTAACATGTCCCGTATACCAACCAGTATATGTTTCTGAGCATGTATATGCGACTTTTTACCAGCAGCAATCTCTTTAAAACACGAAGCCCTTTCCTTAAATTCCATTTATAAGAGGCTACTATAGATCCCAAAAGTCGGTCATCTGACAATGACGATGGCCCTCATAAGCTCAAATTTCGGCTCATTGAACACCGTGAGAACGTTATTAAAGGGTGATATGTGGTGTCTTGTTTCGGAGACGTCGAAATGAACAGACACAATTTTAATCCTGCAGACACTGTGTGTGAAGACACAAAGGAATTAATGACATTAGCTGTGAGTGGGCATTCATTTATATTAATGTAAAAAGTTGAAAATTTGTGCCTCGTCCCCTGGCACGCCTCCTGTCAGACCCAAATTCTCAACTTATCCACACACTATTAATGTAGTGCCCCTTGCCTATTATCCTCGCGGAATTTCGCCGATTCCTGTAAGAGTTCGGACCTGGTGTGCATCCGTACCGAAGTGACTTTAGCTTCAGTGGGCATTGATTTAAATCAGTGGGGGAAGTTGAAAATTGGTGCCAGACTGGGATTCGAACCCGTATCTCCTGGTCGCTAGACATCCGTCTTTAATTCCTTTGTGTCTTAATTCACAGTGGCTGCACGATCAAAATGGTGTCTGTTGTTTCCGACATGTCCGATAGAGCAGCCACCACATATACAATTAAGGTGTGGACAGGCAATGACCATTCAGTGAGTAATGAGGGTAATAGGCAAGGGCCACTACATCAGCAGTGTGTGGATAAGTTGAGAATTTGAGCCTGACGGTGGAGGATGCTAAGGTACTTCGTCCATTTGCAAAGACAACTGAGTCCAGGTGGCGCAGTTGTCAGCGTATCTGCCCAAATTAGGAGAGACCTTGGTTCGAATCCCAGTCCAGCACAAATTTTCCATTTTCGCTGTTGATTTACATCAGTGCCCACTGGAAGCTTAAGTCATTAATTCATTTGTGCCTTGGTTCAAATGGCTTTGAGCGCTATGGGACTTAACATCTGAGGTCATCAGTCGCCTAGAACGTAGAACTAGTTAAACCTAACTAACCTAAGGACATCACACACATCCATTCTCGAAGCAGGATTCGAACCTGCGACCGTAGCGGTCGCGCGGTGCCAGACTGAAGCGCCTAGCCACCGCGGACGGTCTCTTTGTGCCTTGATTCATAGTGGCTGCATGGTGTCTGCTCTTTCAGACGTGTGTGAAAAACGGACATCGCGTATATAATTAAGGTGAGGATTTCCAATGACCACTTCAGTGCAGATGCACCCTGCGCTCGAAATCCGACGGGGATCGGCGAAATGCCATGGGTAATGAGGATAATGGGCAAATTCCCTACATCAGTAGTGTGTGGATAAGTTGGGAATGTGGGTCTGGCGGGAGGCGTGCTAAGTAAGTCTGTGCAGTTGCCGCGACACTATGTCTCGATGGTGCAGTGGTCAGTGCACCTGCCTAGTAACCAGGAGACCTGGGTTCGAATCCTGGTCTGTCAAAAATTTTCGACTCATCCCATTGATTTATATCAGTGCCTACTGGCAGCTCATGCCATTCATTGCTTTGTGTCTTATAAAAGAGAAATTCTACCCGAATGTTGTTGTTTTTTTCAAAAATTGAAGATTTTTGGTTTGAAGGTAATTAGGAATTAGCAACAGCCTGCAGAATTTCTGCAGGCGTTGTCCATTAGCGATCCAAGGCCATCGCAGTGGTAGTGACGCACGAGGGGTGGTCAGGGCCCGCGTGGGCTGTACCACAAAAAAATAGAGACCTGTTGTCAAAGAGGCGGCGCTAAGCGCGCGACGGCCCGCTCCAAACACACACACGCACACACACACATGGGTGAGCGAGCAGACTGGGACGCTTTTAGCTCGAGTCCCGGCCGTGTGATCGGTCGCTCGGACCGCCTAGTTCTCGCACTGCTTGCTTTATGAATACCGCAACCTGCCACAGGCGACATCGCCCACTAGCAGCTGTGATGGCCGCTGGGAAGTCATCCGGTGTCTCGTCTCTTATAGAGAGCAGTTAAATGCGCTCTCTGATCTGAAGTACTCGAACATCCCTATGTGTAAGGCGTAATTCTAGAGAGGCGGAAAGGCCAGTACAGAAAGAGGAGGGGATAATTGTGTTATCAGGAGAGAAGCAGTAGTCTAATAGCAAAATGGATCGGCTAAGAGCGCTAAGTGACTTCGAAAGTGGACTAGGAATTTGATCTAATCCGAGTAATAAGTCCACCAGGGACATCTGAGCCCTTCCTCAGCTATCCACGTCGAATGTTGGTAATTTGACTGTGAAGTGGAAATGCGAGGGAACTGCCACAGCTAAAGCAGGGCTAGGCATATCTCACATACAGACGGACGGGCACCGCCGACCACTGCGCAGGTTGGTTGTAAAAAAAACTGGTTAGGTGTGAGTAAGACGCGCACTGCGAGTTCCGTTCAAACTTAATTATGTATATACACAGGCCATCCATCCCGTGAATCGAGAATTTTTGGCTATTAGTGACACATAATGACAAGATATCGCTCCTGGGAATTCCAAGTCTTCCGAAACTGTTTTAATTTTAATTTTGAAGTCGGACAACAAATGGAAAGAAGTATTTTTTCGGGTCATACAATTACTAACAAAAATTTTATAATTTTTTTTCCTTTACTTGTTCTGTGAAACCTTGGTCCCTGTCAACGTTCTTGATTTTACAATGACGGGAAGTACCCTATAGATTTTGATGACCGAGTTTACGAGTGTCAAAATATGAGATATAAATGGCCGTATCTTGTAATCGCACTGACTTCGAAGCTTCAATTTTTTATACTACTGAGAGCGATGGGCTTCAGTATACCACGTAAATTTTAACTCTACTCGTTCTTGAGAAAAAGAGGTCTGAACAGATAGGCCGACAGCCAGAGAGGTAACAAATGACAAAAGAAATTTTCTTTCTTGTGTTAATTCTTTTCCTTTCTGCAATTTTGTCATATGAAGACATGGTTGGAGACCGTGGCTGTTATCTGAAGACAAATGTTGATGGTGTTGTGACGGCAAATAGCAAACTTATTTAAAAAGAGAAATATCACAATCATCTTTTCCACAAATAATAAATTATAACAAAAAGTAATCCATGATGTAAATACCTCCAAGAGTGCCTACCATAAATCAGGAATATACAAACTCAAATGCGATACATGCCCAAAATTTTACATTGGACAGACAGGCAGAAGTTTTGAAATTAGATACGAAGAACACACTGATGCTTTAAGGCTTGGCAACTTGAACAAATCTGCATTTGCAGCCCATATTGCTGAAGAAAACCATTCAGTGAGAAACACTGAGAACAACTTACAAATTTTACGTCTAGCAGAAAAAGGAGCCATTATGAATATGTTAGAAGAAATAGAAATACACACACAAAAACAGCACCCCAGACTATATCCTTAATGAACAAACCGAGCTGGCTAACACCCCTTTCCTGAAAAATTTCCAAAAATTATTTTCCACCCTCCAAAGCAAATAATATTCATACGCATCTGCAGACCAAGTAGCAAATTTATATGTTACTATAATTTCATGATGCTAAATGTAAATAATGTACTTCTTTACATTAAAAAATGGAACAACTTTATAATTAATGGAACAATATCCGCTCAAAAACTCACAAAATGAATGTCTCTCTGTACTAGTCTAAAAGACGTTTCAGTTGCATAAGTGAATATATGATCTTTTTCCAAACATAGGGCATCTTCAAATGTTACGATATATCACAGCATCTTTGACACTCATATGTTTGCAAGCACTTTGTATGTATCAAAACATGTGGTGCGTGGTAAAAATCTTTTCTGTGACAAATCTGAAGCGTTCAGTGAGAAAAATTTACGTGTGCAACGATAAGAATGCAGAGGGAAAGTGTTCATATCTGTTGAACGAATGTTATGAAAACAAACACTCCATACCGACATTTCACGTAAGTCATATCCAATGAAAAATCTCTAACGCAACCATCTATGTGGCATGGTTCTAATTATGTATTATTTATATTTTAGGGCAATTAATGTGTAAAAAACGCACAATATGGTATAAGGAAAGCATGTAAACCGTCTGAAGATGAATCCTAACGATTCGAAACCGGTAACGGTACCCTTTGATAAAGGAACTGAAAGTAAATTTGTGGCTGGTTGCTGTCCCAACACCATCTACATTTTTTTCTTTAGTTGTACCTTGAAACCTTGCTTACTGCCAAATTTCATCGTTCTAGGTTGGTGAGAAGTACCCTATAAGTTTTGATGAGTGAGTTTGCGAGTATCAAAATAGGTGACATATATGGCCATATCTTTAGACTGCATTGTCACAGATGTTTCATTTTTTTGTACCGCCAAGGGACAGTGGATGTTAGTACGTGACACACATTTCAACACGATACATCTACTCCTTCCTGAAAAAAATCTGCTTTTTAAAGTCGGACAGAGAGATAGACAGACGGACAACAAAGTGACCCTATAAGGGTTCCATTTTTACCGACTGAGGAACGGAACCCTAAAAAACAACATGAAACCAACGGAAGAATTCATTAGTAAGTGCCCGCATCTCGTGGTCGTGCAGTAGCGTTCTCGCTTCCCACGCCCGGGTTTCCGGGTTCGATTCCCGGCGGGGTCAGGGATTTTCTCTGCCTCGTGACGGCTGGGTGTTGTGTGATGTCCTTAGGTTAGTTAGGTTTAAGTAGTTCTAAGTTCTAGGGGACTGATGACCATCGATGTTAAGTCCCATAGTGCTCAGAGCCATTTGAACCATTAGTAAGTTCGAAGACGCTACCAGAAGTCCAGCTAGATCAATCACACTGCGAGGGAGCTAAAAAGAAGAGGTACAATGGTGGAGCAGCTTCTCATATCCACACATTTCTGTAGTAAATGCAAACCGATGCTGGAGATGCCGTAAAGAGCGACGCTAGTTGGCAATGGATGACGTGAAACTATGGAAACGAGTGATATGGAGTGATGAATCGCGCTATATGCTTCAGCGATTCAATGGAAGAGTTAGAGTTTGAGGAATGTACGAGGAACAAAAAAATGGTTCAAATGGCTCTGAGCACTATGCGACTTAACTTCTGAGGTCATCAGTCGCCTAGAACTTAGAAATCATTAAACCTAACTAACCTAAGGACATCACACACATCCATGCCCGAGGCAGTATTCGAACCCGTAGCGGTCGCTCGGCTGCAGACTGTAGCGCCTAGAACCGCACCGCCACTCCCGCCGGCGTACGGGGAACGTTACCTGCCATCGTGCGCCAATAGTGAATTCCAGAGGAAGCTGTGTTACGATATAGGGATGCTTTACGTGATTACGGTGTGGCTGTTCTACGTGCTTACTTTGTGGTACCCTAACTGCGCTTAACAAAACGTTAAATGAGGTTGGCTATGAACACATTTAATAGCATTGTGTACTGCGTATATAAAGCAGCCTCTGTGAGTCAATGGTGAGTGGACTGTACCGTTACTGAAATGAGCTGTCTTGCCCAGTGTCCTGACCTGAACGCAATGGAACAGCTTTGGGATGAGTTAAAAAGCCACGGGATCACTCCAAATGCAGCTGTTTGTTCGCGTTAACGTAATTCACTTGTCTGGCTGTTGCTAGTCACAGACCAGTGTTGCGGGATGACACAGACGTAGCAGGTAATCCAGTTACTTGTTCTCGGATGACAGGCCAGATGTAAAGCGTTTACCATGTGCTTGATGCACAATAAGATGATCCTCCCTTGTAGTGCTCAGATGTGGTCGACCAGAACACCCGTGGCGAGCATGCGTGCCCTCGCCTTCCAATGCAGCCCAACATCGGTCCACTGACACATCCGAATCCCCGACAGCTCTCGATATTCCACGATTCGACCGACCAAGAGCTACAACGCGGCTCATCTAAACTCTGACAACTCTGCCACACACGCGTACACGGCATCTCCGTGTCCTTCACACTCATCACTCTAAACATCTGACGCTGTTTATGTCTCTTATGTTCAGCCTTCTATGTACAATTTCCGAATGGATTGTGAGTGCAAGATTAGATTAATTACAGCAGGCACGAAGGTGTTTAAGAAATTGTTCTTCCCGTGCGCCATACGTGAATGGGACAGGAAGAAACCCTAATAGCTGGTACAATGGAGCGTACAGTGGCCGCAGACTACATATGTAGAGGTAGATATATCCTACAAGCCCTGGTAACAACACACAATACGAATAACAAAAATGCACTCTGGTGGATGTTCCACATATCACACAGAATTGCAACTCTTAATTATTTACATACCCACCGATAATGTGTATGTGTACGAAGTTATAGTTGTAGAGCGCAGAATTTTCTCTAGTCTGCTACAAGCTGTGTAGTAGGAAAGACTGAAACCATGTCCAGCCTTTCCAAAAAGAGAGACTGTCATAATAAAATACCTTACATTGTACTTTTCTCACGGCTGATTCAAACTATATGCAAAATTACTAATCATTTGATGTATCTCAAAGGTCGATCCGACTAATATTCAGAAAGTCAATGAAGCCAATAGTAAATTAATCCATGTCAAACTAATTTTCCCCTGCTTTCAGATATCACCGTAGGATCGCCTAATCAGAGGACCATTTTCTCGTGGGAGCGGAATTATTTTCCGAGTCCTGGTTTCATAGTTCCTAGTAATCTGCAAGACGGCGAACTGCCATAAAGCCTGTTCGATCCGTCACATTGAGTTCCAGATCACAGCTTCTTGGTGGCCGAGGGACACCGGTATGTCCTTCGGTTTTCGCCAGACTGCCTGCCACTCCACGGAACCGGCTTGGATTCGCGACACCAGGCGTTTCTGGCCGGAACAGAACTTAACCGTCACAGTGCTTAGGTCGGCTACGCGCTCCTCTGTCTGTTGGCTGACGCTTACTGGGTTCCCGATATTCTCGGTAACAGAACTTGACGCGACAGGCTCTCTCGTGTACAGTTGCTTGGAGCTGTTAGCTGGAGTAGGTCCTTGAACGTCCGCAACGCAGATGCTGCCACCATTTGTACGCCTTTGTGCTTGCTTCCTGTTCTCAGTAGCAGTTACGGACCTTACAGCTCCGGTTAGTACTGTTTCACATCAAACTTAACGCAACCGCGATCGCTTCGGTCGTGAACCGTCGGAATGCAACGGCTTGCATACGGATTGGTAGATGCTACAAAACTAACCATGCTTGCGCTACAGTATTTTGTATGCCCCTAGCTGGTCTTCAGCCGCTCTTTCTATCTTTCTCTTTCTCTTTCTCTCTTTCTCTCTCTCTCTCTCTCTTTATCTATCTATCTATCTGTCTATCTATCTATCTATCTATCTATATCTGATCAAGGACTCAGTTAATAGAATGCTCGTTTATATTGCATAATTGTTCCCTTCGCTTCTCCTGCAGCGATACGTTTTCTGTCAGGTTACAACACCCTCATTGACATTGTGGCGAGAAGTAAGTACTTCTCTGGTGTCTTGCCTCTTCGGTAAGTCCCTCGTAGCACAGTGGTAGCGCTCAGTCACCAGGTTCCATGTAGTTGGTGATCCTGCTGAAGTGGAGTGTTTACGAATGCCAGTTGTTAATTGTGAACAACGTTTGTACTATACTTGTTTTAAGACAGAAATTGCTTTGTCACACACATCACAGAATCAGAATTTGCAGTATGGCGGCTCTGTACTAGGCCGTTACATTCGACCCTTTACAATATCTTAACACAGTTTTCTGATTTTACATAGTGGTAGACACTGCCCACGACACGTGGCGTTCTGATAACTTATAACATCATTTTCTGTCTTGTTTAACATCTGGAATATGTACTCGCGACCGTTCTTTTAGAGCCGCCCCGGTTACTCGACCGTGCGTTTTGAGTTGCTCCTCGCGGCTAACTCGCCCTGTCTTGCAGAAGGACAAGAGAGACCCCCCCCCCCCTTTCTCCCTCAGCCAATAAGGACACTTGAGCTTTCGGCCAACGGGCTTTCAGATCGCTATTGCTGGGTGGATCTGACATTAGGTTTGCGGGCATTGTAACGGAAGTTTGTCTCGGAACACTGTCTCAGATTGTAAGATCCTACTGCCGAATAGTCGTATCATGTCCCTACTAAGGTTGCACAACATTGCCTCGTATGATTTCATCTCTAATGCTCCTTGCTGACGCTTAACCGTCAAATGTGCATGTAGCCTGGCTGCTACTGAACATTCCCGATGGCATAAATGGGCGTAATACTCGGCTTAAACACGTGAAGGGAACGCATGTATGCATTACAAGGTTAACCATATTCCTACGTGTTTAGTAACTGATATTTTAATTGTATCAGGCTCCTAGTATTTCCATGTGTTTGTATATGGAAATGCATTCTACGAAAAAAACGACGCACCACTAAAGACTCATACGAATGAGACGGAAATCGATACATTCGATGTAGCAACAAGCAAATTACTACAATTTCAGGAAATTGGATGATTCATTCAAGAGAAAGAAATATACAAATTGAGCAATTCAGTAATAAATTGTTCCACCTCCGGCCCTTATGCAAGCAATTATTCAGCTTGCCATGATTGATAGAGTTGTTGGGTATCCTCCTGAGGGATATCGTCCCAAATCCTGTCCAACTGTCGCGTTAGATCGTCCAAATTCTTAGCTGGTTGGAAAGCCCTACCCATAATCCCCCAAACGTTCTGGATTGGGAAGACATCTGGCTACCTTGCTGACCACGGTAGGGTTTGGCAAGCACGAAAACAAGCAGTAGAAACTCTCGCCTTGTGCGGGCGGGCAATATCTTGCTGAAATGTAAGCCCAGGATGGTTCTCCATGAATTGGAAGAAAAGGGGCCTAAGACATCGTCGTCGTACCGCTGTGCTGTAAGGGTGCTGTGAATGACAAACATAGATACCTTGCTATGAAATGAAACGGCACCCCAGACCATCACTCTTGGCTGTTGGGCCCTGTGACGGGCGACACTCAGGTTGGTACCCAACCGCTGTCCGGGTCGCCTGCAGACACGTCGTGAAGTACAACAAAACAAGGCGTGTAGTGTCGTCGACGTACCGCTGTGCTGTAAGAGTGCCGCGGATGACTACCAAAGGGGTCCTGCTATGAAATGATGGGGCACTCCAGACCGTCACCCACGGTTGTCGGATCGTGTGGCGAGCGACACGCTGTCCAGGCGTCTCCAGAGACCTCTTTGGCCTGAAATCTCACTGACTGCTGCAGAACTGTCTTCAGTGATGAGTCCCGCTTCGATCTGAGTCAAGACGAGCATTGAAGACGTGTCTAAAGACGCCCGGGACAGTGGTGGGACACCAATGTGACTGTTGTCAACAATATGTCGCAACAACTAGAAGTGATAGTGTGGGGTTCCATCTCATTTCATAGCAATGCATCTTTGGATGTTATCCGCGCCTTTCTTACAGCACAGCTGTACGACGACGATATTCTAGGCCCCTTTTTGCTGCCAAACATGGCAGGTCATCCTGGGCTTACATTTCAGCAAGATAATTCCCGAGTGCCCACGACGAGATTTTTTATTGATTGTCGTCCTGCCTGCCAAACCCTACCTGTATCTTGGCCAGAAAAGTCGCCGGACCTCTCCCCCAATTGAGAACGTTCGGAGCATTGTGGGCTGGATACTCCAATATGTTCAGCATTCTGACGATCTAACGATATCCCTCAAGAGAACACCCAGGAACTATGGCAGTGCCAAGCCGAATAACGACCTATATAAGGGTCAGGGCTGAACCAACATGTTATTGACTTGTCAAGTTAGATCTTCAAAATCCCGGGCTTGATGCAAGGCCCTGCCTATCATGCTTGCTGCAAACGCTCTTGATTGGGGAGAGATCCGGCGACCTTGCTGGCCAAGGTGCGATGACAAGCAGTAGAAAGTTCTCACCGTGAGCGAGCGGGCATTATCTTGCTGAAATGAAAGTCTGGGTGCGACGCTCTTTCTCTTAGATAAATCACCTAGTTTTTCTGAAATTATAATCATTTGTTAGTCTGTACATGTACAACACACCTTCCGATTTCCGTTGCATTCGGTTTATTCTTTCGTGGTGCATCATTTTTTTCTTTTATTCGTATGTATGTGCAAGATTTTAACAGATGTGTCCGACTTCTGCCGGCCGCGGTGGTCTCGCGGTTCTAGGCGCGCAGTCCGGAACCGTGCGACTGCTACGGTCGCAGGTTCGAATCCTGCCTCAGGCATGGATGTGTGTGATGTCCTTAGGTTAGTTAGGTTTAAGTAGTTCTAAGTTCTAGGGGACTGATGACCACAGCAGTTGAGTCCCGTAGTGCTCAGAGCCATTTGAACCATTTGTCCGACTTCTGGTCTGAAGAATTCCCTTGTTGCCTCCAACAACTCTTTAATTAATAATCAGAAGCTCCTGGTAGAAGAGATGAGGTCCGATGCTGGCCACGGTCAAAGCACCAGAAGATTTGCAGGTTAGGTTAAATTTACCTATTAACTGGTACTCGGAAGTCAGGGAGCCATTTTAATTTCTAGCATCTCTATCGCCACGTTCGTTGTTTTAACCCTTTTGCGGGCAAAGTTATTGAGCATTTTTTTGTAACGAATGGAGAGCAGATTGTAGTTAACAGATAAGTATATTTATCGTGCAGAATATCAAAGTTGCTCCAACTGTGAAAGTGAGGTCACACAACAAGGTGGGAAGTATTCTTTCCACTGCCCTTCCTTGGAGCTAAATGACAAAAACAACTTTTTCAATATATGTCATATTTATTTGGTAAATTTACTTCTCTTGTTACAATGATTGTTCACAATTAATTGCCATGAAATTTCCTGAAACATGGGTCTATGCAAAGTGGTATTTGACAATATGTGCGAGTGCTCTTTTCCGCAGCTTTGGTACTACAATGACGGCTCGTCCAATAGGTTTCTCCTAAAATGGCTTGATGCTCCCCTACAGCCACATGACTAAAATCTTCAGGTACTTTTGCCAGAAAGACAGGTTTTTGTCCACGCCTTTTTTGGGATGAGAAGCCAGCGATCAATTGTCTGGCTAGATGGACCCCGTATGTGAGCTGATCATGCTGCCCACTTTCTCTTTTACTTATTTTCCACAGGATAAAACTGTTCACTGCAGCAACGTCCACCAGGAAATAAAATATTCTGTGCCATCATTTTGCAGAACGTCTGCCAATAGCATACCTTTCTCGTAACTTATCGACACCATCCATTATGTTGTTGTATTCTGCCACAACTTCAGGACAAGAAGTCTCTGTAGTAGTACCATCCTTGTTTTTCCTTTTCACTGTGGCTGTTTCTCATGGGTCATGAAATGAGGACAGGAAAGTGACTGGACGGTTATCCGTTCATTTTGCTGCAGAAACGGCTCCTTTTGTTTCAAACTGGAATTCTCCTCGTTCCAATTTTACGTAATCCTTCATAAATTTGACTAAATCAAAAGTATTTACCTTCTACTATAGCTTTGAGGGAAAAATTACAAAATGTCACGCAAACAGCACTGAAAGGCTCCTCTACAGAGCAACACTCAGCTATACAATGTCTCTGCGCAAAGGTACAGCAAAAACGGCGGGAACTTCCAATTGGAAGTAGTACCCTATACTGTTCACTAGGTGGTAGCACCGTACAGAGGTGAGAACTGTGAATCCCACGGGACTATGAGCGAGTTCATTGTAGTGGGAAGCATGTTTCCTGCGACTCACGAAAGGGTTAAAAGACAGTCAACTGACACCTCAACATCTACACATCGACCTCTGACAATGTTTTCTGGGTGCTTCATTTCTTTCGTTAGGCAGTGTGTGTGTGTGGAAGCGGGAGACAGTAACAGACTGTGATTCCTCCCCCACCCACCTGGATCGGTGGCAGGTGCGGCTCACCTCAGGTGGCCGCTCCTCTCGTAGTATGACATCGGAAGTTCACTGAGGCCTTTTGCAGATGATGCTGTGGTGTATCGAGAGGTTGCAGCAATGGAAAATTGTACTGAAATGCAGGAGGATCTGCAGCGAATTGACGCATGGTGCACGGAATGGCAATTGAATCTCAATGTAGACAAGTGATGCGAATACATAGAAAGATAGGTCCCTTATCATTTAGCTACAAAATAGCAGGTCAGCAACTGGAAGCAGTTAATTCCATAAATTATCTGGGAGTACGTATTAGGAGTGATTTAAAATGGAATGATCATATAAAGTTGATAGTCGGTAAAGCAGATGCCAGACTGAGATTCATTGGAAGAATCCTAAGGAAATGCAATCCGACAACAAAGGAAGTAGGTTACAGTACGTTTGTTCGCCCACTGCTTGAATACTGCTCAGCAGTGTGGGATCCGCACCAGGTAGGGTTGATAGAAGAGATAGAGAAGATCCAACGGAGAGCAGCGCGCTTCGTTACAGGATCATTTATTAATGGCGAAAGCGTTACGGAGATAATAGATAAACTCGAGTGGAAGACTCTGCAGGAGAGACGCTCAGTAGCTCGGTACGCGCTTTTGTTAAAGTTTCGAGAACATACCTTCACCGAAGAGTCAAGCAGTATATTGCTCCCTCCTACGCATATCTCGCGAAGAGACCATGAGGATAAAATCAGAGAGATTAGAGCCCACACAGAAGCAAACCGACAATCCTTCTTTCCTCGTACAATACGAGACTGGAATAGAAGGGAGAACCGATAGAGGTACTCAGGGTACCCTCCGCCACAAACCGTCAGGTGGCTTGCGAAGTATGGATGTAAATGTAGACGTAGTAAAACAGCAGCTTCCAGGCGAGCTACGGCAGCAGGCAGAGGGCCACACCCCCGCCGTCACCCTGGGAACCTCCCCCTCTGACCGCCGACCGCAGAGCCCCTTATGGTTTGGGCTCAGCTTGTTATCGGAGCCCGCTGCTGCCCTCGCGTGTCATGAATAATAAACGCCGCCCTGACAAATCACTGCCCTGTCAGTTCCTGGCTGTCAGAGCGTCCCAGCTGCTCTTCTGCGAAAAACAGCTTGCTGGCGTGTGTCCAGAAGACTGCGTCTTCATCCACATCCCACTCCGAGAGCACATTTGCGGTGTGTAGAGCGGCGTACTGCTGGTACGCGTAAAATAACTCCCATTTTTCTGTTCCTTCAATGGTGCTCGGGAAGACGGATTGTCGGTAACCCAAATGAGCTCTAATGACAGATGCCGGTATTTCAACATTCTGGCAATTCCTTTCGGACATTTAAAAAAAATGCAAAACAACAACAACACATTTTATGCACCGTTCTGCTATGTCTCCATATATTAGGTTGACACATAAGTTGGTAGCGTTTTTCCATAAGTTTAATAAACACAACAGATACACGTAACAGACACTTTAGTCGCCAAAATATATTTTTATTCACTATTTACAACAGATGCCAACGCTGGTGTAATTTTTCCAATCCTGCCAGTGCAGAAATTACGTACTTTTCAGGTGAATAACTCGTCGAGACATGTTCTGAGCGCAATTTCATCCGGAAAGGAAGCTCCTTGAAGACTGTTCGATAGAGAGTCGAGAAGGTCAAAATCTCAGCGCGTAAGATCAGGTGAACAAGGTGGACGTAGAATGACCTCCAGACCCACTTCCTGTATAGTCATTTTATCTTCAGTTTGAACATTTTGTTCACAGGGAACCAGCAACTTTATTAAATTCCTTAAAGCGTTTATTAACGATTCTGCCAACAGTTGCAGTATTTATACTAGCCGACTAGTTTCCAACCTTACAGGTTCATTTTCAAGCCTGGTCTACTTTGGCTGCAAAAAGTAGTACATGGTTGTCAGCGAACAATAAATACATAAATGGTATTACAATAAAAGATCAAATTAACAGAAATTAATTATTTTAGTACAAACACACCTTTACTGACAGTGCCCGACCTTAATAATAAACGCCGAAGTGGCAACACATGCTTATAAATGCTTGCAGAATGAGTGACACAATTCACGTATGCCTCTTACCAAGTTAAAATCAAACCGGAGGCCAACATATCCAATAACACCAGGAAATTTTCAATGGAGCTACTAGAACTGCGCCCCACGTACAAGCTCACGTCCGCAGGCAATGGGCGTGTAGCGTCTTAAATGTGGATGCGTTTGAGCACCTTTATTAAACCTGATATCAATACGGTGAATGACAACAACAAACGTACAAGTATTATATTAATACAAATACTAGTGTAGCGAGTACCCATTACATACTTGAACATAAGATAAGCATTTCTTGTTCAACTATGCGTCCACGGCCAACAGACGCGTCGAATGAAGAAAGGGTTATTAACCAGTCACATCTAATGTAAAAGGCAACTTCCTGACTGATAGACTGACACATCATAGTCCAATCCAAACCGTTAAAGAAAGAAACTTAAAATTTGAAGAAGAAGTGAGGGTTGGCTTGTTTTAGGGAAGGAGATCAGACAGCGAGGTTATCGGTCTCATCGGATTAGGGAAGGACGGGGAAGGAAGTCGGCCGTGCACTTTCAAAGGAACCCTCCCGGCATTTGCCTGGATCGGTTTAGGCAATTCACGGAAAACCTAAATCAGGATGGCCGGACGCGGGACTGAACCGTCGTCCTCCCGAATGCGAGTCCAGTATGCTAGCCACTGCGCCACCTCGCTCCGTGGAGAAGAAGTTAATCTTATGTTATGTTGTAGGGGTCATATAAGAAGGGGTTTTTCGAAATTCCAACCCTAAGAGGGTTAAATTGGAGCTGAAGGGTTTCTTTTGAAAAATGTCGCTATCAAGGCAATTTTGAAGTTACACATAGGAAAACTGGTATTTGCTTCCTCGGTCGGAAATAAAGAAATACTTGTTTTTTTGGAAATTAACCCTATGGGGGAGACATAGTGGGTGAAAGCGATTCTTGTAATTATATCTTTCTTAAAGAACTTCTGAAATACTTTTGAAGCTATTTCTGTGAACGTTTCTATTTGACTTATCGGTTACAAATAAAAAAAAATTTTGTTTCAGAGTTTTTGGAGTTTCAACCGTGAAGGGGATGAAACAGTGGATGAGACTTTTGTATGAAAATATTTTATTGCGAACGCATTTTTAAAGAAAACGCTATGAAAATTTAAATTTGATTTCTCAGTTTGAAATAAGAAAATACGCGTTTCACTGTTTTCGTGAAATTCAACTCCTGTGGGGGTGAAACGGGGATGAAAGTTTTTATAGAAATATTACATTGTGCAAGCATTTTTGAAAGTAAAACTATCAAAATTTGTATTTGGCTTCTCTGTTAGGAATAAAACATATGCATGTCACCGTCTTTGGAAATTCAACCCCTAAAGGAGGGGGGGGGGGGGGGTTTCTGGTTCTCGGTTGGAGGTGAAAAAATTCGTGTTTAACTGTTTTTGGAAATTCAACCCCTAAGAGGGTAAAACAGGTCAGACTGACTCGCTGACTCTTCATCGCCCAGCCCAAACCGCTAAGTATAGAAATTTGGAGTTTGGAGAGGGTGTGAATTTTATACTGTTGGCATTGTTTAAGAAGATATTGTCGGAAATTCCACTCCTAAAGGGGTGAAATAGGAGATGGAAGGCTTTTTGAAAGTATGTCGCTATCAGGAGAACTTTGAAGTTACATCTACGAAAATTGGTAATTGATTTCTCATTCGGAAAGTAAAAAGTATGTGTTTGTGAATTTTGTGAAATGGGTGAAAATTTTTTGAAAATAAGTAATTACTGAAGAACTGCTAAAGGTTTTAAGACTACATCATGACAAGTGGTATTAAGAAAAAAATGTGTTTCAGCTTTCCTGGAAATTCAGCCCCTAAGGGAGTGCAAAAGGCGATGAAAATTTTTAAGAAATTACTTCGTTATAATAAAAAAATTTTAAAGTTAAATTTATAAAAATTGGTATTTCACTTCTCGGTTAGATATGAAGAAATATTTGTTAGTGGATGAAAGTTGCTGTGGAAATATCACCACAAGAAGTCAAAAGGCATGATCAACAAAACTTCGGACTCCAGCTACCAGAATCTCGTTTTGGTGACAAGTACACTCAGAAAAGACGATGCTTATATAGACTTCATTGGCGTGAAAAGCTCAGAAGGTGCCGCAATTTTTGAACAACATAAAAATTTGATTAAATAAAAAAAGTCTCTGCATACAGTTCACGTGAGTGAAACAGCGAGAGCTGAGCTACATTAACACGATGTACAATGAAACATTTCACATTTGTTGCTGCATTTCAGAAAAAAAAAATGGCTCTGAGCACAATGGGACACAACTGCTGTGGTCATCAGTCCCCTAGAACTTAGAACTACCTAAACCTAACTAACGTAAGGACATCACACACATCCATGCCCAAGGCAGGATTCGAACCTGCGACCGTAGCGGCTGATCCCGGCGGAGGTTCGAGTCCTACCTCGGGCATGGGTGTGTATGTTTGTCCTTAGGATAATTTAGGTTAAGTAGTGTGTGAGCTTGGGGACTGATGACCTTAGCAGTTAAGTCCCATAAGATTTCACACACATTTGAACATTTTGAAGCGCCTAGAACCGCTCGGCCACACGAGGCGGCACTTGTTGATCCCTTCTGAGTCATGTTCACTTAGTGTTCCTTCCTCGGTTAAGGAATCTGTGGTCGTATTTGTGTCCTCCCTTGTGGTTTGTTGTGTTCTTTTTGCTTGTCTACGCCCCCTTCCATACGGGGTTTGGCGCTTGTATTCTTCGTGCAGAGTGTTCGATATAATATCGGCTACGCTATTTATTGTGTTCCAGTAATCGGGATTATTTATTATTCTGGCGATGTCATTGTCGTTCTGTATAGGTCTTATTTGTGCTAGCGTGTTGCACAGCAGTGTGACCTGTTCTGGTGTCCCATTTTCCCCTCATATAACGTAAAGTTGTTAGTCAACGTAGACAAATCGAAACGAAACGCAACTACAACATCACGGTTAGTAACCGGACAAACGAAATGCAGCCAGATAGCTATAGTGCCAACCATCGTTTGCTATTCATCGGATTGCGTGGGAATGCCAAGCGACGAGCGATCGATCGCTGCGATTTGTCCACAGGCGTGCGATCTCCGGACAGATCGGTCGACCAGGCGGCTGATCGCTGCGATCCGTCACTCGCGTATGGGGCCCTCCAGAGGTACGATAGCGGCAAGCCATGGCTGGCAGCTGAAGAGTGTAGGGAGACAGATGGGCCGGCACGCGTGTGTGGTGGGCGCCGCGACTGGCGGTTACCGGCGGCGGGAATCGATCGTGGACTGGCGCGCCAGTCACGCGATTCTCTGCGCTGCGGGCCGGGCTGGCGTGGCGTCGGCGAGCCGCGTGACTCACGGCGACACGGCAACACGCGCTGCAGCCCGGCAGGCCGGCGCCGCGGCGGCAGGGGCGCGCGCTGCATGCACGCCGGCCGGTGCTGCACTCGTCTGCAACGCGCCAACCATGACAGGGGAAGCGTGCGTCTAAATACTCTTTTACACGATGGATTTCCCAGTCTCAGTTCAATACTCGAGAGTCTACTGCAGCGCCCCGGGCGTTTTATTCCCGTACTGAGCCTCGTCTGTTTCGACAGATCATTTCCGCTTACACGTCGGCACCAACACTGCCTGTTGTTGATAATTCTTCCGGGTTACATGGCCGTGGTCCATGGAATACTTCTATTCCTAAGGTTTCGTCCAATACTACGTTGGACATCCTCAGAGGTATGGCTGGTCCTGTTGAGGCCTGCCGACTGACGAGGCGGGCTTTTTTCTTCTATTTTCTTTATTGATTTTCAATTCCCCCCGAAGGGGCGGGCTGGCAGCAGCTTAGTACGCTGCTCTACAGCCTACAGACTTTTTTTTAAAAAACGGAAGAAGAAAAGAAACAAGAAAAACAGGCGATAAAACGGTGTCTTAAAGTGTAAAATGGCGGAAAAATGCGGAAAGTTAAAACAGAAAGCAAAAGGGGTCGGCAATGTTAATAAAAGACACAGTAATCAGACAAGTAACATAGTAGACACACAATTAAAAAACATGGCGACAGTCTGGTTTCTGTTCGCAAGAGATTAAAAATCACACCCAGCGACAGTATGATGGGCGTTCGCAACACTTCCCAAAAGACACAACACGGAACACTCACTGTAAAACACTGCACGAAAATGGCAGCACAAAGATGATGACACTCCCGAGCCAAAAGCAGATGGCGGGGGGGGGGGGGGGGGGGGAGGACCTGGAGGAGGGGGAAAACCAAGGAGGGAGGAGAGGAAAAATCGAAAAGGGGGGGAACCAAGGAGGGAGAGGACGCATAAGGGGGGAGAGGGGCAGGGCTGATGCGAGAGGGAATGAGAAGAGGCAGAGTAGGGAAATGCAAAAGGACTCAGGGGAGAGAAGGGGGCAGAGAGAGGGGAGGTGGGGAAAAAAGAGGATGGAAGAGGGGAGACGGAGCCCGGGAAAAGGACAGAGGAAAGGAGGGGGAGTGAGGATCAGAGTTGATAGAAGCGATAAATGGAGGGAGAGAGGGCATCATCTGGGATGGGGAGTTGATGGAAACCACCTTGGGAAAGGAGATGAAGGGTGTAGAGATGGAGGGTAGGGGGGGGACACAACAGTGAAGACATGGCAGGGGGCGGGGATGGGAGAGGAGAGGAGCAACCAGGGGGTGAGGGGGATCAAGGCAGTGGGAGGTGTAGAGTATGCAGATATGTTCGAGGAATAGGTGCAGATGGGGAGGGGAAGGGTACGTCTAAATTCCCTTTTATATGATGGATTTCCCTGTCTCAGTTCAATACTCGAGAGTCTACTGCAGCGCCCCGGGCGTTTTATTCCCGTACTGAGTCTCGTCTGTTTCGAGAGGTCATTTCCGTTTACACGTCGGCACCAATACTGCCTGTTGTTGATAATTCTTCTGGGTTATATGGCCGTGCTCCATGGAATACTTCTATAATCTACCTCTGAGACCCATTGTTAGTGCGACTGATTCCCCTTCTTATCAAATATCTAGGTATCTAGCTACTCTTCTACAACCATACATTGGTAAGACTGATTATTGTGTGAGGGATCACGTCATTTTATTGAGAAAATTGACGGTCTAACCTTGGCTCCTGAAGACATTTTGGTCAGTTTTGATATTGTATGTCTGTTTACTATGATTCTGGTCAATGAAGTTATGGTTTACATAACGGAAGTTTTCCCTGAAGATTTGACCGCTCTGTTTAGACACTGTCTCACATCTAGTCAGTTTCAGTGGGATGAGGAGTTTTATGAGCATGTGGATGGTGTTGCCATGGGTGACCCATTGAGCCCTACGATTTCCAATTTTTACATGGAGAAATTTGAACAATTAGCGTTGAATAAAGCAAATAAGAAACCATGTTGTTGGAATCGTTATGTAGACGACACACTCGTGGTTTGGACACACTGTAAAAAAGCCTTAGACTATTGTTTTGATTATGTTAATAGCATAAACTTTAAAATTCAGTTTACCATTGAAGCCGAAAGAGACCAGGCTATTTCGTTTCTCGATGTGTTAGTCATGAGACAGACCGATGGAAGTCTAAAACATAAAGTGTTTTGGAAGAGCACACATACTGATAGATACTTACATAAGAGCACCAATCATCACCCACAACAAAAAAGAGGTGTAATCAAACGTTTAGTGGACAGGGCAAAACGGATTTGTATGCCGGAACATCTGGATATGGAACTGAATCATCTGAAACACGCCTTCGAAAAGAATGGGTACTCAAACAAAGAAATTAATAGAGTTTTAAGACCTAATTACAGCAGGCCAAAGGACAAGGGTGATACACAACAATGGAAGAACACGGTGTCTTTACCTTTCATTAGTAAGGTTACAGATCGAACCAGCAAAATTTTGCTGAAAAATAAAGTGAAACCGGTATTCAAACCTACCAAAAACAGGACAAGTACTTCGTTCTGTTAAAGATAGAAGGCCACCATTATCATCTAGCGGTGTGTATAAAATTCCGTGTACCTGTGGCAAGGTCTATATTGGTACTACGAAAAGAAGTGTGAATACGAGGGTAAAGGAG
This sequence comes from Schistocerca gregaria, assembly GCF_023897955.1. NCBI lineage: Eukaryota > Metazoa > Arthropoda > Insecta > Orthoptera > Acrididae > Schistocerca > Schistocerca gregaria. The sequence continues at coordinate 482,198,781 of NC_064924.1, forward strand.
CATGAAAGTCTTTGCCGACCGGGCAAAATAGATAAATCGGCCGTTGCGGAACATGCACTTCAGTTCGGTGACCATGTAGTTAAGTATTCTGAAACTACAGTTTTAAGTGCTACCACGAACTATTATCCACGACTGTATAGGGAGGCTATTGAAATTTATAAATATGAAGATAATTTCAATAGAAAAGAAGAGGCCTTGAAATTAAGCGAGATATGGACAGTGGCGTTACAGAATCGATAAGTGATTTTTATCTATGACGGACTATTATCGATAGTTACATTCTATCTTTGACTAGTTTTCTCTCTGCTACTATGTGCAAGCTAGACCACGCCCACTTTCCTCAGTATTTCGGCCGCTCTCCGACGCCCGACTCGTCAGTCGGCAGGACTCAACAGGACCAGCCATACCTCTGAGGATGTCCAACGTAGTATTGGACGAAACGTTAGGAATAGAAATATTCCATGGACCACGGCCATATAACCCGGAAGACTTATCAACAACAGTACCATCCCGTCGTGAAAGCCTTCATTGTATGAATACTGCCTGTGTTGTGAGAGCTGGCCGGCCGCGGTAGCCCAGCGGTTCTAGGCCCTTCAGTCTGGAACCACGCGACTGCTACGGTCGCAGGTTCGAATCCGGACTCGGGCATGGATGTGTTTGATCTCCTTAGGTTAGTTAGGTTTAAGTAGTTCTAACTTCTAGGGGTCTGATGACCTCAGATGTTAAGTCCCATAGTGCTCAGAGCCATTTGAACCATTTTGTGAGAGCTGTCTGGTGGGCGGTTTGGCATTTTAGTGGTAAAAGTGAATTTATGAGGGAGTATCCTTTTTACGAAAAAAGCAGCGCTGTTCACAAGAGACCTCAACCCCTTCTTAATATTAGGATTTACGGACAGCCCTGCTGGATTCATGGTGTCAATTTCTTCCAGCACTATATCAGACATGACTTGAATCCAAAATGGCGGATTCAATATGGCAGCCATGGATGACATTCACTCCAAAAGTTGCGGCCCCCTTCCGATTTATGAAGGTGCTCAAGGAATTTTGACTCACCCTTTGTTATACACTAAAGAGCCAAAGAAATTGGTACACCTGCCTAATATCGTGTAGGGTCCCCTCCAAGGACGCAGAAGTGCCGCAGCACAATGTGGCATTAACTCGACTGATGCTGAAATAGTGCTGGAAGGAATTGACAGCAAGAATCTAGCAGGGATGTCCATAAATCCGTAAGATTAAGAAGAGGTTGAGGTCTCTTGTGAGCAGCGCCTTGCGAGGCATTCCAGTTTCGCTGAATAATGTGCATGTCTAGGGATTTAGGTGGCCAGCGGAAGTGTTTAAACTCAGAAGAGAGTTCCTGCAGCCCCTCTGTAGCAATCCTGGACGAGTGGGGTGTCGCACCTGCTGGAATTGCCCAAGTTAGTGGGAATGCACAATGGACATGAATGGATGCATACTTATATGGGTATGGTGTCTGTTCTTTCGGACATGTCCATATCCATATAAGTATATAGTTCTGGCAATACCGGCCATGACCTTCTTCTTCTGTGCGGATGCAAACATATTACCCGAACTCTTATGGAACTTGGTAAGAATGTCTTCCAAGACTAATGAGTGTGTTGGGTAGGGACACCACGAATGTAGTGTGTGAAAGAACAGACACCATTGCCGGCCGCGGTGGTCTCGCGGTTCTAGGCGCACAGTCTGGAACCGTGCGACCGCTACCTTCGCAGGTTCCAATCCTACCTCGGGCATGGATGTGTGTGATGTCCTTAGGTTAGTTAGGTTTAATTAGTTCTAAGTTCTAGGAGACTGATGTCCTCAGAAGTTAAGTCGCATAGTGCTCAGAGCCATTTGAGCCATTTTTTGAACAAACACTATTAATGACCTGCAGCCGTCTAGAACGAAATTACAATTAAATATTAACACTTTCAGCTGCTGACGGTCGTCCATATATATCAACGGGGACAGGCGAAAATGTGTGCCCCGACCGGGACTCGAACCCGGGATTTCCTGCTTACATGGCAAACGCTCTATTCAGCTGAGCCACCGAGGACACAGAGGATAGTGCGACTTCAGGGACTATCTCGCGCACGCTTCCCGCGAGACCCACATTCTCACCTTACATGTCCACACACGACCTTCGTAGTTTCCCTACCCAACACACTCATTAGCCGTGGAAGACATTCTTGCCACGTCCCGTAAGAGTTCGGGTAATATATGTGCATCCGCACTGAAGAAGAAGGTCATGGCAGGTATTGCCAGAACTATATATTTATATGGACATGTCGAAAGAACAAGCATCATATCCATATAAGTATATAGTATTTCCATCACGATAAATCTCACGTCTGCATCAGTCAAAGTGTGAGGGCGTCCGGTACGTGGTTGGTTTCTTAATGATTTTGTTGCGCAAAATCAATCTATTATCGACTGATCAAGGACTACCGACTACTTTAGCTATCTCGTAAGAAGATTTGCACTCATTATGTAAGCGCAGAATAAGTTTCATTTTTATGAGCGTCGTCTCACTACCCTTACGGTCCACGGCGCTAATTGCACTGTATCGGCGCCGTTCAGAACCACAGCAGGCGACAGAGTGGGGCCGCGCGCGGTTGACTCTAGTGTGTGCCGTGGCTCAGCGTTATACTTTAATCACTGCGTGCAGAATTTCGACATGTTCAGCCTGTGGACGAATACCTCCTGAACTAGCTTTCGTATTACATTTTATATTTTGTTAACCTTTCTGTCGATTTGGATGTACACTACTGGCCATTAAAATTGCTACACCAAGATGAAATGCAGATGATAAACGGGTATTCATTGGACAAATATATTGTACTAGCCCTGACATGTGATTACATTTTCACGCAATTTGGGTGCATAGATACTGAGAAATCAGTACCCAGGACAACCATCTCTGGCCGTAATAACGGCCTTGATACGCCTGGGCGTTGAGTCAAACAGAGCTCGGATGGCGTGTACAGGTACAGCTGCCCATGCAGCTTCAACACGATACCACACTTCATCAAGAGTAGTGACTAGCGTATTGTGACGAGCCAGTTGCTCGGCCACTATTGACCAGACGTTTTCAATTGGTGAGAGATCTGGAGAATGTGTTGTCCAGGGCAGCAGTCGAAAATTTTCTGTATCCAGAATGGCCCGTACAGGACTTGCAACATGCGGTCGTGCATTATCCTGCTGAAATGTAGGGTTTGGAATGAAGGGTAGAGCCACGGGTCGTAACACATCTGAAATGTAACGTCCACTGTTCAAAGTACCGTCAATGCGAAGAGGTGGCCGAGACGTGTAACCAATGGCACCCCATACCATCACAGCACGTGATACGCCAGTATGGCGATGACGAATACACGCTTCCAATGTGCGTTCACCGCGATGTCGCCAAATACGGATGCGACCATCATGATGCTGTAAACAGAACATGGGTTCGTCCGAAAAAAGGACGTTTTGCCATTCGTGGACCCAGGTTCTTCGTTGAGTACACCATCGCAGGCGCTCCTGTCTGTGATGCAGTGTCAAGGGTAACCGCAGCCATGGTCTCCGAGCTGATAGTCCATGCTGCTGCAAACGTCGTCGAACTGTTGACTCAGGGATCGAGACGTGGGTGCACGATCCGTTACAGCCATGCAGATAAGATGCCTGTCATTTCGACTGCTAGTGATACGAGGCCGTTGGAATCCAGCACGGCGTTCCGTATTATCATCCTGAACCCACCGATTCCGTATTCTGCTAACAGTCATTGGATCTCGTACAATGCGAGCAGGAACGTCGCGATACGATAAACCGCAGTCACGATAGGCTACAATCCGACCTTTATCAAAGTCGGAAACGTGATGGTACGCATCCCTCCTCCTTACACGAAGCATCACAACAACGTTTCACCATGCAACGCCGCTCAAATGCTGTTTGCGTATGAGAAATCGGTTGGAAACTTTCCTAATGTCAGTACGTTGTAGGTGTCGCCACCGGCACCAACCTTGTGTGAATGTTCTGAAAAGCTAATCATTTGCATATCACAGCATCTTCTTCCTATCGGTTAAATTTCGCGTCTGTAGCACGTCATCTTCGTGGTGTAGCAATTTCAATGGCCAGTAATGTATTTCTTTCCTTGCTTTTCGTCAAAAATGACTTGCCGAGACATTTCTTACATGACGTGCTCTTTAGATTTTGCGTACGTTTCTTTTCGTGGAACACAGACTTTGTTTTCCAAAAGATATGCAGCTAGACGAATACTTTTCGGACTCACTGTATGTTTAATGCCCGTACATGTCTTCGCGCGTTACGTCCTCTCTGTGTCGGTGCTAGAGGAGTCCGTAGCACTGGCCTCCTCATCGGAACTAACCCAGCCGTCTCTCTGACGTCTGCTACGATGCCTCTAAGGTCTCATTTGTTTATAGACGGCGTGTTCCGTCTTGGAGCAGTGTTCTCGTCCAGGCGGAGAAGGCCGAGTGGTGTGACGTCGCCGGCGCTGTTGCCTGCGGGCGAGTAATCAACGCGACCGGCCCTGGCGTCATGCGGCGGATCTGCTCCCCTGCGTGCGTCATCGCCGCCACGCACCGCTCACTTGTACTGCTTGGGTGACGTGCGAGGCCGAGCCGTCTCCGCACACCCGCTGCTCGTCGGTCCAAACACGCCAGCCGTTTAGCTTGTGAATGGCCACCACTGCCTGTAAAGCATCATGCGCTGCCTACAGCTCACACAGAACATGGTTCCAGGAATCATAAACAATGCTCCACCATACACACGCAGCATGATGGAATTCCGCCACGAGACGTTCTTGAAGGTTTTCAAGAAACACGAATAACCCTAGGGAAGTGTGGTAGGTCCGCTGTTGTTTTATGTCTACAAAATAAATGGCTCTCAGCACTATGGGACTTAACATCTGTGGTCATCAGTCCCCTAGAACTTAGAACTACTTAAACCTAACTAACCTAGGGACATCACACACATCCATGCCCGAGGCAGGATTCGAACCTGCGACCGTAGCAGTCGCGCGGCTCCGGACTGAGCGCCTTCTATCTACATAAATGATCTTTTTGACAGGGTGTGTAATATCTCTTGCGGCGGTCTCTCCGCGATATTTTCAGAAATTTTATAAATTATATAACTCAGTACATATCTCGAAATTCTCTTCTTATCTTACCGATTCCTAAACTTTAATATACGATGATCATCAATGCAAAGTAGTTTCAAGCCCTATTATTCCTTGGAGCGTCCATTTACTCAATGGAATATCTTCTCTGCTATCTGTTTTCTCTTATGAAAAGAATGAAGAATGCTTGCCGATTAGCCGTGAAAGAAGGAGGATGTATATGTATGTATTGTTGAGCTAGTCGCCATCTTGATGAGATTCTGTATGCGAAGGAATTTAATACATGAACTAAACTAAAGTAAGTTTGTTCGCGTATTATTTAACTGATTATTATTGACAGTGTCTGCTTACTACGCTGTGTTGCACGGGATCAGTGGGGAACATCTGATTTACAAAGGACGAAACTGCCGTTTTGTATGCTCAAGATATCCAGTTACTTCAAATAAATAGGCTAACACGGTCTTACCAGCAGATCTCCGATCTTCCCCATGTGATCACCGAAAGTTAATAATTATTACAAATGTTTTCATGAGATCGACTGAAAATTTTCGTCGCACCGAGACTTAGAAATTGCTTCACTGCTTATGGAATTTAAGTTAAGCTCAATTTAATCAGGATAGAACAGTATTGAACTGTGTGAATGTGATAAGCCTGCTTTGTGGATGAAAATTCCCTTAACATATGCATGTTTTTACTATCCTGATCAGTGAAGCTAAATCAGGCCGGTGTGAGAGACGTTTATTAAATTTTAGAATACCGCAAAAAAAATTAAAGGTGGATAGCAGTGTGCGGCTGTTTGCTGATGATGCTGTGGTGTACGGGAAGGTGTCGTCGTTGAATGAACTGTAGGAGGATACAAGATGACTTGGACACGATTTGTGATTGGTGTAAAGAATGGCAGCTAACTCTAAATATAGATAAATGTAAATTAATGCAGATGAATAGGAAAAAGAATCCTGTAATGTTTGAATAATCCATTAGTAGTGCAGCGCTTGACACAGTCACGTCGATTAAATATTTGGGCGTAACATTGCAGAGCGATATGAAGTGGGACAAGCATGTAATGGCAGTTGTGGGAAAGGCGGATAGTCGTCTTCGGTTCATTGGTAGAATTTTGGGAAGATGTGGTTCATCTGTAAAGGAGACCGCTTATAAAACACCAACACAACCTATTCTTGAGTACTGCTCGAGCGTTTGGGATCCCTATTAGGTCGGGTTGAAGGAGGACAATGAAGCAATTCAGAGGCGGGCTGCTAGATTTGTTACTGGTAGGTTTGATCATCACGCGAGTGTTACGGAAATGCTTCAGAAACTCTCTAGAGGAAAGGAGGCGTTCTTTTCGTGAATCGCTACTGAGGAAATTTATAGAACCAGCATTTGAGCCTGACTGCAGCACAATTTTACTGTCGCCATCTTACATTTCGCAGAATGACCATAAAGATAAGATAAGAGAGATTAGGGCTCGTACAGAGGCATATAGGCAGTCATTTTTCCCTCGTTCTGTTTGGGAGTGGAACACGAAGAGAAGATGCTAGTTATGTTACGAGGTACCCTCCGCCACGCACCGTATGGTGTATTGCGGTGTACGTATGTAGATGTAGATGTAGAATAACCCATCCACCGTGAATATGGTGAATTATGATCAAAACCGTAGATGGAAACATAACAGGTGATGAACGTTATTTGTAGGGAAAACTGAAACCCCGTGGCTAATTCAAACTCAAAAAACGTGGACAGCACGCCTCTCTACTCCAGAAAAAAAGACTGATTTTTCCAGATAAACATACAGGGCGTTTTAAAGAATTGTCACATATTTCTGTAGGAAGTGGTATTGGTAAAAACTGGAAAAAAGTTTCCTATAATGATATGGGCCAATCTGTCCTCTGCTTCGCATCTGTGTATTACGTGAAAGTAGAGATTATAGACAGTGCTAACACGTCCTTCAGCCCTTCTTCGCAGTGAACTATGCACTCTTCCAAATACAACAGGCTTCATTCGAATTTTATCACATGTATTGGTCGCGCACTCCTGCAACGTCTGCATATTGCCGATGGGCATCACACCCAGTTTTCTCATCCGATTGCGGAAACATTCTGTTGGCACCCACCTACTTAGGGAGAAATGATCATCACGATAAAATAAGAGAAATCAGGGCTCGCACGGAAAAATTTTAAGTGCTCGTTTTTCCCGCGTACCGTTCGAGAGTGGAACGGTACAGAGACAGCATGAAGGTGGTTCATTGAACCCTCTGCTAGGCACTTTATTGTGAATAGCAGAGTAATCACGTAGATGTGGATGAAGACGTAGATGTTTTGGAAGTACGGCAATGCCGTTAAATGTCTCCTTGATCAGAAATCTAGCAGGTTCAGGTCCGGTGGACTAGGAAGCCACGTTATCGCACTTCCGCGACCAATCGATTACCCACGAAACGGTGCGGCGAGGTTCTGTCGCACAATCCGTAGGAAGTTGGGTGGTGCGTCGTCGTGCGCAAGTCACAGTTGATGTCTCTCGGCAATGGTAACGCCGTCCAATAGCGCCGGTAAATCATTGCGCAGAAATCGGTGATACACAGCACCTACTGTTGAATTGTGTCGCGTTCTAGTTTGTCACCATTAATTCTTGCCCATACAAAGGTATTGAAGCAATCCTGATGTATCACCTCCATATTTGCTGGAGGACTTGTACCCGCCAACACATGCATATTGCGGTAATTTGCTGTGCCACCTCTTGTGAATCCAGGCTACGCCGCCGAATACTGTACATTACTAGTCACTAGTAAAACAGTTCACATCTCAACAGGCACTGATTACTAACATACCATTATAGGAACTTTTGATTTGTTTATAAATAAATTTTGTGGTACCAGTCACGATTTTCTTTAATTTCTATTTTACACGACGCATTTCGGGAATGATTCATATTTTAAGTGCGGTTTTTCTCTGTGTAACATGCGATGCTTTCGTAACGTTTTTAATGTGTGAGGTTCGGCTTTGTTCTGTTTGCTTTACTGCAACATATAAAAACTCGGCAGTTTTTGGTTGATTGTCGATCTTTGGTTAGTTTGCGAAATTTGGAAGAACTTGTTCTTATAGTTATCTTATGATTCATTTGTGCAGAGTCTCACACATGTTAAACATCACACACAATTTTCTGTGCACAGTACAACGAGAATAACAAACTTACATAAACAAACACTTAACAAATTTTTTTAGATGTAGTCAACAGAGATAATGTTATAGGTTTTCCACAAAGTATGATATGCTTGCTTGAAGTCGGTCTTTATCTTTTTCCATGTTTTACAACGAAACATCTGAAAAAATTCAATGGTCAAATTTCAGGTTTTTCTTTTGTATTTTATCTTCACAATTTTTGTAATGGTATAGTACACAGAGAAAAAACGCTCGTAAAAATGGGAATCATATTACTAAACGCCTCGTGCAAAATGTAAATAAAAGGAAATCGTGACTGGTAGCAGAAAAGTTATTTATAAACTACCAATTTTTTTCACAATAGCAAACTTTCGCAACCCATTTCTAATGGATCATATCATATAGGAACCTTTTTCCTACTTTTGACCAATACCGCCTCCTGTAGGAATATGTGACACTATTTTTACAAACACTCACTATACATCCTACCACTATCCAAATCATCGACGGAGACCATACATCTGTCTATACTGATGGGGCGATTATAAAACGAAACTGAGCCCTAACGTGTCCGATATGTTAGGATCTAGACCGCTGCTGTTGACCCAAAAGACTCCGTCGGTGCCTAACAAATATCTCACCGCTAACATGTCGTGGCCCCTTTGTGTCAACTGTCGCTGCTGTGTGCATAGTCCGCCAGCAGGCCCACCACTGCAGTCTGGAGACTGTCGCAGAGGCTTTTTTTTATTTTTTCACGCGGAATGCCATGGCACTGTTCTCCCTCCGCCCTTATTGCTGTTCTTCAAACGTTTCTTGTATCTTCGATGAGACCATGTTAGTGGTTGAAAACAGACAAATCAGCAACTCATTCTCGTTCTGAATTTTTGGTGTTTTAGTATGATTTCGTGGTGATGTTACAAACTTTCAGGGATGATGGAGAAGGGTAATGTAGCAGTTTGAGGTAAGAGACACTAATCCGGAAAAGAGCGAGTCGAAAGTTAGAGCGAAAATCTACTCAAGTTCCGGCTTAGCCTCGCACAGCGTTCGAAATAAAGGCGCCAACTTCGGAACTCTGGCACTGTTCTCCCTCCCTTATTGCCACTCTTCAAACGGTGCGCTGAATAATTCCCAATACCGTCAGATATCTTCCCCTCTTGATGGACCAGTAAAAGCACACGTAACTTGATGTCAGAGAGCAATAATGAATTCCATTTTCTTGCATTAGTTTCTCAAGCTGCTACATTTAAAACAGTTCTTCAAAACGTCGTGCCCCAACGTCAAGTTTTGTAGTACCCGTTAAAATATCCCGGCATCGTTCGAACAATGGCACAGGCAGCTAAAACTCTTACCAGGAGATCCTCTTCGTATTAAACACGCGTCTCGTACAAAGAACTTTTCACATGACTTCACAAGAAGAAGCCAAGCGGGGTGAAATAAGGTGAAAATGCTGTCCATGAAATAGGGCATTCTTTCTTCCAGACGTCCTAGTCTTGCAAGGTTCGCAGGAGGGCTTCAGTGAAGTTTAGAAGGTAGGAGGCGAGGTACTGGTGGAAGTAAAGCTGCGAAGAAGGGTCATGGGTCGTTTCTCGTCGAGACAGAATATTTGCATAATACATTCTGTTCCTTGTATTATCGTTAACGTGATGCAAAGTAATTTATTTAAAATTCAAGCATTTTTTGTGGCGGAATAATGGGTGGGAAAGATTTCTTAGCTAAAATTCTCTTTTTCAGAAGAAATGTGTGTCACAATTCGGTTACGGTCCACATTATTTATATGCCTCAGGCAAAGAAAGGCAAGTAAATTCAGATTACCTCTATTCGAGTATTCACACCTCTTCTTGGTGCAACGTAATTCAGCAGGACTAGTTTCGTGGTTTAAGCAGAAGCCTTGTCACAGATGAAAGAAGACAAATGTCTTGCCTAGTAGCAGTCGTATCGAATAGATGAAATTTGTGAAGCGCGATCGTAATTGTAAAAGCTTTTGAATAAAAATATGGCGAGGTCTTGAAACATATTAACGATTCCTATAGCTTTTTAAAATTGCCATTTGATGGACGTTTGCAAACAAAATTCTGAAATTTTAATATTTTTGAAAACAAGTCACATAGTTTCGTTCACTTTTTTCTGCGTAAAATGGTATACACTGCTCGCCATTAAAATTACTACACCACGTAGATTACGTACTACAGACGCGAAATTTAATCGACAGGAAGAAGATGCTGTGATATGCAAATAATTAGCTTTTCGGAGCATTCGCACAAGGGTGGCGCCAGTGGCGACACCTAAAACGTGCTGACATAAGGAACGTCACCAACCGATTTCTCACACACAAACAGCAGTTGACCGGCGTTGCCTGGTGAAATGTTGTTGTGATGCATCGTGTAGGGAGGAGAAATGCGTACCATCACGTTTCCGACTTTGATAAAGGTCGGACTGTAGCCTATCGCGATTGCGGTTTATCGTATCGCGACATTGCTGATCGCGTTGGTCGAGATCCGATGACTATTGGCAGAATATGGAATCGGTGGGTTCAGGAGGGTAATACGGAACGCCGTGCTGGATCGCAACGGCCTCGTATCACTAACAGTCGAGATGACAGGTATCTTATCCGCATGGTTGTAACGGATCGTGCAGTCACGTCTCGATCCCTGAGACAACAGATGGGAACATTCGCAAGTCAACAACCATCTGCACGAACAGTTCGACTACGTTTACAGCAGCATGGACTTTCAGCTCGGAGACCATGGCTGCGGTTACCCTTGACGCTGCATCACAGACAGGAGCGCCTGCAATGGTGTACTCAACGAAGAACCTGGGTGCACGAATGACAAAACGTCATTTTTTCGGATGAATCCAGGTTCTGTTTACAGCATCAGGATGGTCGCATCCGCGTTTGGCGATATCGCTGTAAACGCACATTGGAAGCGTCTATTTGTCATCCCCATAATGGCGTATCACCAGGCGTGAATGGTATGGCGTGCCATTGGTTACACGTCTCGGTCGCTTCTTGTTCGCACTGACGCCACTTTGAACAGTGGCTGTTACACTTCAGATGTGTTACGACCCGTAGCTCTACCCTTCATTCAATCCCTGCGAAACACTACATTTCAGCAGGATAATGCACGACCGCATGTTGCAGGTCCTGTACCGGCCTTTCTGGATAAAGGAAATGTTCGACTGCTGCCCTGGCCAGCACATTCTCCAGATCTCTCACCAATTGAAAACGTCTGGTCAATGGTGGCCGAGCAACTGGCCCGTCACAATACGCCAATCGCTACTCTTGATGAACTGTGATATCGTGTTGAAGCTGCATGGGCAGCTGTACCTGTACACGCCATCCAAGCTCTGTTTGACTCAATGCCCAGGCGTATCAAGGCCGTTATTATGATCTATGCACCCAAATTTCGTGAAAATGCAATGACATGTCAGTTCTAGTATAATATATTTGTCCAATGAATAGCTGTTTATCATCTGCGTTTCTTCTTGCTGTAGCAATTTTAATGGCCAGTAGTGTACACGTCATCTCTCTGTGAAGCTTAGAAGTATTTTATTTTTAGCGGAATGAGATTTTCACTCTGCAGCGGAGTGTGCGCTGATATGAAGTTTCCTGGCAGATTAAAACTGTGTGCTGGACCGAGACTCGAACTCGGGACCTTTGCCTTTCGCGGGCAAGTTCTCTACCAACTGAGATACCCAAGCACGACTCACGCCCCGTCCTCACAGCTTTACTTCTGCCAGTATCTCGTCTCCTACCTTCCAAACTTTATAGAAGCTCTCCTGCGAAACCTGCAGAACTAGCACTCCTGAAAGAAAGGGTGTTGTGGAGACATGGCTTAGCCACACCTGGGGGATGTTTGCAGAATGAGATTTTCACTCTGCAGCGGAGTGTGCGCTGATATGAAACTTCCTGGCAGATTAAAACGGTGTGCCAGACCGAGACTCGAACTCGGGATACCGTGGTGAACGCAACATGACAAACTGCACTGTTGAAGGGCAGAGCGAGCAAAAGCAAAATGTAATGATTTGGGACACTATTGGTTACATTATGCGATCTCAACTCCTGCGTATTGAGTGCAATGTGAATAGGAACCGCTATATCAGAGACGTTTTAGAGGCTGAGTCACTGCCCTTCATGCTGACAGCGACACATGCCGTATTTCAACAGGACAATGCCCGACCAGAAGTGGCGAGGAATTTTCAAGCAGTCTTCAAAGTACGACAGGTACCACTGCTCCACTGTCCCGTACGTTCGCCTGACATGTCACCCCTGGAACATGTATGGGATTTTGTCTGTCGGCAACTTGTTCGTTCTGGTCCTCCTGCAACAACTTTCGACGCCTACAAACTGCATGGCATGATACTCCGCAGTAGCAAATCCAGGCCCTCATGATACCTGCCAGGGTAGCCGAGAGCGCTAACACGCTGCTTACTGGATTCGGGTAGGCGCGCCGGCTCCGGATCCAATCCTTCCGGCGGATTAACGACGAGGGCCCCGTGTGCTGGCCAGCCTGGATGTGATTCTTACGCGGTTTTCCACATCTCGCTAGGTGAATACCGGGCTGGTCCCCACGTTCCGCCTCAGTTACACGCGTCGCAGACATTCGCAACATGTTCGCACTATTTCACGATTTACACTAGACGCATACAGTTGGGCTACACTGATTCCATCCTGGGGGGGGGGGGGGGGGGGGGCGGAAGAGGGGGTACTTGGTGGCGGCAGGAAGGGCATCTGAGGCCATAACCACAATGACCCTTCGATCACTGCGGGACTTTGGCGTAAGCGGAAGAAAGAATATCCAGGCCCTCATGATTCCATTCCACGATATCTATAGAGGCTTTGACTACAGCACGTGGTGGCTTCACCCCTTACTGATTTATCACGGTCAGAGTGTATGTATCGTTCTGTAACTCAGATCATTTATGTATTGTCATATCCCCAATCTATAGAATAAATTTCATTGCAATCGTCGCCTCCCTCTTCATGTTGCAGTTTTCACAAAAGCACTGTAGAAGGTTGTCATGGATATCGTTTCTCCGGATGCTCTGGCCGGATGTCTGCATGCGGGCAGTGTTTGGTGGACCTGCCCGGCGTTCGACCCCCGCTGTGTTTGGTGAGTGGACAGCTGGGAGCGGGCGGCTGCTCCGCCCCCGCAGATCAAAGCCCAGTGCCGGCGTGGGCGGGGGACGAGGTAGCGGGGCGGCTGCCGGCGCTGCCCGCTCTGGCGGATGCAAATCGCGCACCAGGCCGCGCTTTGACAGGTTCGCCCCCCGCCGGGATTAACGTCTGCCAGAGAGGAGCCAAAACGGAGCGCCCGGCCTAAGAGAAACGCCAGAGGCACCCATCCTGAGAAGAGAGGCAATCATTGGCGACCGCGTAGCAGAACGTAAGCACCCCCTGGCTGGACTGATAACACAGGTCGGAAATACAAGGAGAGTTCATTCAGAAAATTCATAAAAAATAATTTATTGAATGTATTCGTACGAATAATAAATTTTCAAAATAGCGCCCTCTTGCGTCGATATACTTCTGGAGGCGGTGTTTCCATGCCTGGAAAGCATCCTGGAATGCCTTTTCCGGAATGTCCTTTAGAGCTGATGTAACATGCGCCTGGATGCTTACAATCGTGTCCCTATGCTTTTCTTTCATGACTCCTTTTAACCGAGGAAACAAAAAAAATGTCATCGGGAGCCAGGTCAGGACCGTAGGGAGGCTGGGGAACCAATCGGGTCTTGGTCCTGGCCAGGAAGTCGTTGACAAAGAAGGCGCTGTGACTCGGCGCGTTGTCGTGGTGAACTGTCCACGTGTCCTTGATGTCGCTTCGGCAACGCGAGACCCTCCTTTTCAGTCTTTTGAGCACTTCCAAGTAGAAAGCTGAGTTCACTGTAGCCCCGGTAAGTACGAATTCGTGGTGGACGATGCCTCTGACGTCAAAGAAGAAAATGAGCACGGTTTTGATCCTGGACTTGCTGATGCGTGTCTTCTTGGGACGGGGCAACGATGGGGTGTGCCACTCTCAATTCGGTCTTTTTGTCTCAGGGTCGTACTCAAAAATCCACGACTCATCACCAGTGATAACTGAGTTTAAAAAATTGGGATCATTTTCACACATTTCCAACATTTCTCGGCACCGAAGCACTCGCATGTGCTAGTGTTCGTCGGTCAACACTTTTGGGACGAGTTTGGCACACACCTTTCTCATGTTCAAACCTTCGGTCACAATGCGGAAAACGGCTATTTTTGACATGTTTAGAGTTTGTGCTATCAATTGAAGGAACAGCCATCTGTCAGAGTTCAAACAACCGCCCACACTCGTCACATTTTCGCCGACTCATGCCTTTGATGGCCGTCCACTGCGAGGTTCGTCGGTGATCTCCTCTCGGCCCCCCGTGAACGACGTGTGCCATCGGAAAACTTGTGATTTGGACAAGCAATCAGTCTCAAAGGCATGCTGAAGTAATGCAAACGTTTAGGTGACGGACTTCCCAAGTTTAACGCAAAATTTGATAGCGTACCGTTGCTCTACAGAATGATCCATTGCGCAGTGTTGCATAAACTCAAAACGGGGTTGACGGAATCGCACGTCCTGACTCTCCGGCAGCTCGCAGCCGAATGAGACAAAGAGCATTTTGAAGCTAACACCCCCTCCACTTAGCCCAGCCGGTTAGAACACACTGTGGTGTACCGTTGTGTCAGAAAAAAAACTGGTCGCATTACTTATGGAACGCACTCTGTACGTGGCACCAGTGAATCCCACACGTGGCGTCTGCCATTCTGTTCCTACTCAGACCAACAATCCCTCGCTGTCTCAACTAGGGACGGGAAAAACCAACCGGTTAAAACTGATACCGATATTTTCGTTTTCAATCGCCGCTAATTTGCAGTATTTACTAGGTATCGCTGATAGCATGTGTCTATTTTTTTCTAAAAACCGGGCAAAAAAACCGAAATATCATTTAGCCGTAGCAGCTATGCTACATTTTTCCGTTTTTGAATAAAGCTTTTTAAAAAATTAGTAATTTTTATCGGGAAATTTTGCAGTGCATTGAAATATTGCGTTTCTGTAGGAAATGGGAAAACAGATCAGTGCTATTTTCGAATGACGCCGTCGTAAAGGAGCAACACATGGCATAAGAAATGGAACAGCACTGATGAGACGATAATGTATACACGTTACCATGTGGCGTGGCCTATTAGATGCTATGCATGTACATGCACTATGCAAGACTTGCACCTTCTGGTTTGTATTGTACGTTCTCACTGTCTTCGGCGGACACAAAATAGCTCAAATGGCACAGAGCACTGTGGGACTTAACATCTGAGGTCATCAGTCCCCTACAACATAGAACTACTTAAACCTAATCTAAGAACATCACACACATCCATGCCCGAGGCAGGATTTGAACCTGCGACCTTAGCAGTCGCGCAGTTCCGGACGGAAGCGCCTAGAACCGCTCGGCCACCGCGGCCGGCCTCTTCGCCGGAAATCCGTTGTATTTCAAAATATAGGGCGATGTGCACAAAGTTATGGAGTTTGCTCTCAAGGAAAACTATGGGAGATAGTATGGTATAAGGTGCTACAAGCGAGTCTGTTCGCATTGCCGCCTACGGCATGTCTCGCAAAGAGACCGCGTTCCCAGATAGCACGATAAAACAGTCATCTGCTACATGCTAACAAAACTGTTTTCATCATCTTAACAACTTCCTCCCTGCAAGTTACTGTGAGTTCCGGCAGAACATAAATTTTGTAGGACGCACATTGTGCTCATGTGGGAGCGATCTAGACGCTTGTAAAACAATAACCTGGTAGCCAAGATCGCGGGAATTCTTTTTATTCCATGATTACCGGTTTCGGCGAAATTAAAGCCTCCATCATTGGATCTTAGGACACATACAGGTCACAATATCAACGTATGGTGATATTAATAGTTGCCTATAACACGTAGGCCTTACAAAATTGTCGTAAGTAGCACATATGCGATAAAGAGAGATGACATTATAAATGTTAAGTGTCTCCATCACATACAACTGCAAGAATATAAATTCATGAGTGGCGACTACTTTGATTGCATACGCGAAATAATTTCGCACTTTTCACAGTATTTTATTTTGTACCATAATAAATCTTAGCGTCTTCACAATAAATTACGTATTGTATAAAACTGTATCATTGAGAATGTTCAAAGATTTTTTTTCAGATCACATTTACGATCGCTTCTGACTTTTTCTACTTATTCATTTTTTTAGTACTTTCAACTACACTTTTTGAAACGATTTGCCACCGATTTTTCATTTGGAACGTAGTCTTACATATTCCGAGCAAAATATGGAACTTCTCATATTTCCTTGTAAATTTTATGAAATGAACGATATGTATGAAGCTTTATAAGCGGGCAATGTTACATAACCGAGCCTATTCACAATGAGCACTGTATTGCAATGTAGTTCGACAGGGAGTGGCCAGTTCAAATCCTGTGGGTTTCATCAAATGTGAGAGGCTCGTTTTTACTACATTTTCTGATATTCAGTCAGTTTCAGTAAATGTTTGCTTATTAAAGATTTATAGCGTCCCTTCCACCACCGCCACTATTTGTAAGTTTTAGCCATTATTTACCTATCACGCATATTTTTAATCAATTCAGTTACTGACTGTCCTCTGTGCCAGTGCCTCATAAGCAATAAGCTTACACCTTTTTCCTTTGTACATAAGATGTTCATGTTCAGGTTTAACAAATCCGAAATACTTTAGTTTTATTTTACTCCTATGGATATGCTGACTCCTGTAAAGCCGAAACCGATTATCTGTTCAAACAGGATAAAATGTGTTCAAAACTGCGTATTCTACGATTTATTTAGATATCAAAGGCCAAAGCTATCTCATTTCACATACTGAGTTCCGTTCGGATAAAACAGAATAGACTTATAGTCTGGTTAAAATTACTTGATAGTTGACACTGTCTTCCTCCAATCAGACCGCTCAACCTCACACCTGAGCGCTCGCCGTTGCCAGCCTGCCACAACAGTTGGTCAGCTCACTTCCAGTTCCTAGACCGGCTTAATTTTCTTGATATATTTGTATCCCAAATCACGGGACTGGCACTTTTATTTTGTATTTTATAACACGTGATGACCACGTCAAAAACAACAACACACACACACAGCGCAACGATGCTAAAATACACATGTTTGATACACAGGACTAGCCAAATTATACTGGATACTTCCGGACAAGACGCGATTCAGCGTTACATACAGTTACAATCACAGAGATTGGCTTACATCAGATGAACTTCGCACGACATTGCGTGAAGCCGAATTTTGGAAATCAGCAATTCGCTCCTGCCACTGGATGAGAACGATCATACATACGAAGACCGTAACGGAGTGTTGTGGCTAATGTATAAACCTGACGTGTAAAAGACCGAAGGTAAGGCTCTCATCAAATGTAAAGGACTTTTTTTTATTTCTAAATCTAACAAAAAGATTTGGATTGTTATTTTAGTTCAGTTAATTCGTTTGAATATAATATTATTTCCAATTCTTTGACGCATCATTTCCATCAACGTATTGGTTGTTTCATTTCTTCTTATTTTTCTTCCTATCGATCTTTTTTCGTCTGGAATCTACCTATGTCGCCTATAATCTGCAACCACTTGCCAACGAGGACTGTTCATCGGTTAGTAACGTGAAAGCTCGTATAGGTATTGTGAGGATAGTCTGAGGTAGCCAAAGATAGCGAGAAATTACAGTTGGTTTTTCAGCACTGGATCTAAATGTTTTCTGTCTTGAGTCCGCTCGTAGAGATCAGCAGATTAGCTTTAATCGCCTTGAACAACGCGATCGTGATTGTAGTACTGCCGCACATTGATGACCGGGGTTTTCTTAGATGAATGACACATAACGAGATTGTTGTTAGCTAAAGACATGAGCTTAAATTCAGGTCTACAAAAAGCGTCATCTGCGACAGTTCTGTCATTTGTCACTTAAAATCAGCTGATGACAGAGCGTGTCGCATTTACGTCGGCCACTTCTAACATTGCTCCGCTTTAGACATTAACGGCGTTTGTGAACTGACTCGCCGTGTTCGTGTGTCGCCTATAATACAATACGTTAGCTCGTCCAGTCTTAGAGTGTTGTTCGTCTGTTTGGGACCCTTACCAGTTGGGTCCGATTCAAGACATTGAGAAGGTCCAAAGAAGAGCGGCAAGATTCGTGACTGGTACATTTAGCCATCGCGAGGGCGTTACAAATCAAATAGAAAGTTTGAATTGGGACACACTTGCAGATAGACGGCGCGCTAAGTGGGAGGGGCTGGTGACTAAATTCCGAAATCCGATATTCGCCGAGGATGTAGAGCATATATTATTACTACCAACTTTCAGGTCGCGCAATGATCACCATTCAAAGATAAGGAAAATTAGAGCTCATACTGAAGCGTTCAGACAGTCGTTTTTTTTTCCCTCACGCGGCCCGCTAGTGGAAAAGACGGGGAGGAAGTGTGAATTTGGCGAGAACTGTACCCTCCGCCACACACCGCATGGTGGCTAGCGGAGTATATATGTAGATGTAGATGTACACTACTGGCCATTAAAATTGCTACACCACGAAAATGAGGTGATACAGACGAGAAATTTAAAAAAAAAAAAATGGTTCAAATGGCTCTGAGCACTATGCGACTTAACATCTGTGGTCATCAGTCGCCTAGAACTTAGAACTAATTAACCCTAACTAACCTAAGAACATCACACACATCCATGCCCGAGGCAGGATTCGAACCGGCGACCGTAGCAGTCGCGCGGTTCCGGACTGAGCGCCTAGAACCGCGAGACCACAGCGGCCGGCCTAGAAATTTAACCGACAAGAAGAAGATGCTGTGATATGCAAATGATTAGCTTTTCAGAGCATTCACACAAGGTTGGCGCCGGTGGCGACACCTGCAACGTGCTGACATGAGGAAAGTTTCCAACCGATTTCTCATACACAAACGGCAGTTGACCGGCATTGCCTGGTGATACATTGTTGTGATGCCTCGTGTAAGGAAGAGAAATGCGTACCATCACGTTTCCGACTTTGATAAATGTTGGATTGCTGCTCGCGTTGGTGTTGGTCGATATCCAATGACTTGGTTCAAATGGCTCTAAGCACTAAGGGACTTAACTTCTAAGGTCATCAGTCCCCTAGAACTTAGAACTACTTAAACCTAACTAACCTAAGGACATCACACACATCCATGCCCGAGGCAGGATTCGAACCTGCGATCGTAGCGGTCGCGCGATTCCAGACTGTTGCGCCTATAACCGCTCGGCCACAATATCCAATGACTGTTAGCAGAATATGGAATCGGTGGGTTCAGGAGGGTAATACGGAACGCCGTGCTGGATCCCAACGGCCTCGTATCACTAGCGGAGATGACAGACACCTTACGCACAGGGCTGTAACGGATCGTTCAGCCACGTTCCGATCCCTGAGACAAAAGATGGGGACGTTTGTAAGACAACAACCATCTGCACGAACAGTTCGACGACGTTTGCAGCAGCGTGGATTATCAGCTCGGAGACCATGGCTGCGGTTACCCTTGACGCTGCACCACAGACAGGAGCGTCTGCGATGGAGTACTCAGCGACGAACCTGGGTGCACGAATGAATCCAGGTTCTGTTTACAGCATCATGATGGTCGCATCCATGTTTGGCGATATCGCGGTGGACACACATTGGAAGCGTGTATTCGTCATCGCCATACTGCCGTATCACCCGGCGTGATGGTACGGCGTGCCATTGGTTACACGTCTCGGTCACCTCTTATCCGCGCTGACGGCACCTTAAACAGTGGACGTTACATTTCAGATGTGTTACGACCCGTGGCTCTACCCTAAATTCGATCCCTGCGAAACGCTACATTTCAGCAGGATAATGAACGACCGCATGTTGCAGGTCCTGTACGGGACTTCGTGGATACAGAAAATGTTCGACTGCTGCCCTGGCCGGCACATTCTCCAGATCTCTCACCAATTGAAAACGTCTGGTCAATGGTGGCCAAGCAACTGGCTCGTCACAATGCACAGTGGTATCGTGGTATCGTGTTGAAGCTGCATGGGCAGCTGTACCTGTACACGCCATCCAAGCTCTGTTTGACTCAATGCCCAGGCGTACCAAGGCCGTTATTACTGCCAGAGGTGGTTGTTCTGTGTACTGATTTCTCAGGATCTATGCAGCCAAATTGCGTGAAAATGTAATCACATGTCAGTTCTAGTATAATATATTTGTGCAATGAATAACCGTTTATAATTTGCATTTCATCTTGGTGTAGCAATTTTAATGGCCAGTAGTGTATTATTACCACCAACTTTCAAATCGCTCGATGACCACCATTTAAAGATAAGGGAATTTAGAGCTCGTACTGATGCGTTCGAAGAGTCGTTTTTCTCTCGCGCGATCCGCGAGTGGAACCGACTGGGGAAATATGACTTTGGTGCGAATTGTGCCCTGCGCCACACACCGCTTGGTGGCTAGCGGAATATATATGTAGATGTAGATATAACAGAGCGGTGGTCGGCAACGGTGCAGCGGCAAATGACAGACGTCAACTGTCAGGTGACTTTAATCGGACTACAGTTACGGGACACAGCTTCCAAACGAATACGAGTTGCCAACCTACCGCGTATGAGGGTTACGAAACCATGCTCAATGAACTGGAGTGCCGCCGTTCTGAAGTGTTGTTCTAATGATTCGTCCTTTGTCTATTTCGCGCGCAAGAGCACCTGCATGTGGAGACGGTCAGTTTAGCTACAGTAGTTGCAGCTCGGGAGAGTCTCGAGAGGCGCCCCGTGTGCTCCTAACCAGATCCTGTCTGCCGCGCGTGCTGCGCCACGCGCTGTGTTTCCGTTTCGGTGCCCAGACGCGGCACAGCGCCGGCACTGCTGCTAGTGACAAGGTCTGCACGCTGTCGAGTGCTGGCTGCAGTCGGGGAGGGGGTGACAGGAGCACCTGCTGCGGTAGGCGAGCGGCAGCAGGGACGCAGCGGGCGTTACGAGGAAAACCGCCTGGCGCCCGATAGTGCTGGGAGAAACAGGGCTACGGGAACAGCTCGCGTCTCGCCAGCTCGGAGTATCGTTTCGAACTTAACAGACTACACTTGAATGAATACAGCCTACTCATTCACTATACAGGGTAATCCACCGATCGCGACAGGGCCAAATACACTCCTGGAAATGGAAAAAAGAACACATTGACACCGGTGTGTCAGACCCACCATACTTGCTCCGGACACTGCGAGAGGGCTGTACAAGCAATGATTACACGCACGGCACAGCGGACACACCAGGAACCGCGGTGTTGGCCGTCGAATGGCGCTAGCTGCGCAGCATTTGTGCACCGCCGCCCTCAGTGTCAGCCAGTTTGCCGTGGCATACGGAGCTCCATCGCAGTCTTTAACACTGGTAGCATGCCGCGACAGCGTGGACGTGAACCGTATGTGCAGTTGACGGGCTTTGAGCGAGGGCATATAGTGGGCATGCGGGAGGCCGGGTGGACGTACCGCCGAATTGCTCAACACGTGGGGCGTGAGGTCTCCACAGTACATCGATGTTGTCGCCAGTGGTCGGCGGAAGGTGCACGTGCCCGTCGACCTGGGACCGGACCGCAGCGACGCACGGATGCACGCCAAGACCGTAGGATCCTACGCAGTGCCGTAGGGGACCGCACCGCCACTTCCCAGCAAATTAGGGACACTGTTGCTCCTGGAGTATCGGCGAGGACCATTCGCAACCGTCTCCATGAAGCTCGGCTACGGTCCCGCACACCGTTAGGCCGTCTTCCGCTCACGCCCCAACATCGTGCAGCCCACCTCCAGTGTTGCCGCGACAGGCGTGAATGGAGGGACGAATGGAGACGTGTCGTCTTCAGCGGTGAGAGTCGCTTCTGCCGTGGTGCCAATGGTGGTCGTATGCGTGTTTGGCGCCGTGCAGGTGAGCGCCACAATCAGGACTGCATACGACCGAGGCACACAGGGCCAACACCCCGGCATCATGGTGTGGGGAGCAATCTCCTACACTGGCCGTACACCTCTGGTGATCATCGAGGGGACACTGAATAGTGCACGGTACATCCAAACCGTCATCGAACCCATCGGTCTACCATTCCTAGACTGGCAAGGGAACTTGCTGTTCCAACAGGACAATGCACGTCCGCATGTATCCCGTGCCACCCAACGTGCTCTAGAAGGTGTAAGTCAACTACCCTGGCCAGAAAGATCTCCGGATGTGTCCCCCATTGAGCATGTTTGGGACTGGATGAAGCGTCGTCTCACGCGGTCTGCACGTCCAGCACGAACGCTGGTCCAACTGAGGCGCCAGGTGGAAATGGCATGGCAAGCCGTTCCACAGGACTACATCCAGCATCTCTACGATCTTCTCCATGGGAGAATCGCAGCCTGCATTGCTGCGAAAGGTGGATATACACTGTACTAGTGCCGACATTGTGCATGCTCTGTTGCCTGTGTCTATGTGCCTGTGGTTCTGTCAGTGTGATCATGTGATGTATCTGACCCCAGGAATGTGTCTCAATAAAGTTTCCCCTTCCTGGGACAATGAATTCACGGTGTTCTTATTTCAATTTCCAGGAGTGTACGTACCACAGTGTTGGCATGTTAGCCGTCACAGTATCATCAGCAGTAAATATAAATAACAAATAATTCTTCGAGTCTTCATTCAGTACCACACTTCTATCCTAGCTAGGTAGTTAATCTCACTGTGCAGCTGTAACGGTCGCAGGGCACTGCGTACCTCGAGGCAGGCTCTCAGCGTTGTCGAACGATTCGCCTAAGTATTATGCACACCGCAGTACGTACCGCTCATGTGTAGCAAGTAGGTTCAATCGATAGGCAGCTGACGCGCGCTCCGTAATACATCCACTGGTGCTCGAGCCCATCTATACTTAACCCCTTCCTCTAATACCGCAACGGCGCTCTACCTACCATCAGCTGTTAGGCAATGAGTCGCGCGTGAGTGCGAATTTTAATTATCATTATATCTTTAACATTTTTAGATGCTGTCGTAGGGTGATCTCGTCTGATAAAACAATATAGTAGATTTTAATTTTCATACTTGTTATCACATTGGAGTTTCGAGCCCGGTTCTCGTGCTTGCAGAAAAAAATAATGGATTAAGAATGGGTCCGCCTTTTTACAGTTGTTTAGCACCCAAGCTTGTTTCACCACTGTTTTTGTATACTCAGTGAGTTTTTTCCTTGTATTTTTCTTTTATTTTACATTGTGACGGTCCTGAAGCGTATCAGAAAAGTAAACTTATGCAATGAAACGTGTTTGCACGCCACAACAACATAGCAAGACGCAGTGTTCACAAACGTGCAGGAGAAAAACGTTCAGCTCAACTAAACAAAAACACACTTGTCACAGCCAGGACTAGCCAGATACTCCATTTATGACATTGTGTACTAATTTAGATCTGTTACTGTTTTCGGTTGTCAGCCATAAGGGCACACATATTGAAAAAAAAAAGAAAAAAAAGAAAAAAACGTGCGGAATATGCCACAACTGCAATGAAACATGTTTGGGTGTTTAAACAAAACAATATCTGTTTACCTGAAGAAAGGCGGACCCGTCCTTAACCACTACTCATACTACAATCCTGGAAATGGAAACAAGAACACATTGACATCAGTGTGTCAGACCCACCATACTTGCTCCGGACACTGCGAGAGGGCTGTACAAGCAATGATCACACGCACGGCATTGCGGACACACCAGGAACCGCGGTGTTGGCCGTCGAATGGCGCTAGCTTCGCAGCATTTGTGCACCGCCGCCGTCAGTGTCAGCCAGTTTGCCGTGGCATACGGAGCTCCATCGCAGTCTTTAACACTGGTAGCATGCCGCGACAGCGTAGACGTGAACCGTATGTGCAGTTGACGGACTTTGAGCGAGGGCATATAGTGGGCATGCGGGAGGCCGGGTGGACGTACCGCCGAATTGCTCAACACGTGGGGCGTGAGGTCTCCACAGTACATCGATGTTGTCGCCAGTGGTCAGCGGAAGGTGCACGTGCCCGTCGACCTGGGACCGGACCGCAGCGACGCACGGATGCACGCCACGACCGTAGGATCCTACGCAGTGCCGTGGGGGACCGCACCGCCACTTCCCAGCAAATTAGGACACTGTTGCTCCTGGGGTATCGGCGAGGACCATTTGCAACCGTCTCCATGAAGCTCGGCTACGGTCCCGCACACCGTTAGGCCGTCTTCCGCTCACGCGCCAACATCGTGCAGCACGCCTCCAGTGGTGTCGCGACAGGCATGAATGGAGGGACGAATGGAGACGTGTCGTCTTCAGCGATGAGAGTCGCTTCTGGCTTGGTGCCAATGATGGTCGTATGCGTGTTTGGCGCCGTGCAGGTGAGCCCCACAATCAGGACTGCATACGACCGAGGCACACAAGGTCAACACCCGGCATCATGGTGTGGGGAGCGATCTCCTACACTGGCCGTACACGTCTGGTGATCGTCGAGGGGACACTGAATAGTGCACGGTACATCCAAACCGTCATCGAACCCATCGTTCTACCATTCCTAGACCGGCAAGGGAACTTGCTGTTCCAACAGGACAATGCACGTCCGCATGTATCCCGTGCCACCCAACATGCTATAGAAGGTGTAAGTCAACTACCCTGGCCAGCAAGATCTCCGGATCTGTCCCCCATTGAGCATGTTTGGGACTGGATGAAGCGTCGTCTCACGCGGTCAGCACGTCCAGCACGAACGCTGGTCCAACTGAGGCGCCAGGTGGAAATGGCATGGCAAGCCGTTCCGCAGGACTACATCCAGCATCTCTACGATCGTCTCCATGGGAGAATAGCAGCCTGCATTGCTGCGAAAGGTGGATATACACTGTACTAGTGTCGACATTGTGCATGCTCTTTTGCCTGTGTCTATGTGCCCGTGGTTCTGTCAGTGTGATCATGTGATGTATCTGACCCCAGGAATGTGTCAATAAAGTTTCCCCTTCCTGGGACAATGAATTCACGGTGTTCTTATATCAATTTCGAGGAGTGTAGTTTGTTAACCCATTCCATCCAATTGTCTGGAGGTACTAGAGCATTGGGCCTCTGCTGTAACCTACAGCAACAAATAAATGCTTTACCACTTATAGCATTTACTGGAAAAAAGCATCAGTAAAACTTAAATCGTCGGATCCTCATAGCGTGGAATAAATTAGGTCCACAAGAAAATAAACGAGTGAGAGGGAACTGAGACATGAAGCTGCAGAAATTCAGCATCTATCTCCTCACTTGTAATAACGTGAGCGACCCAATACTAGGACCGACCACGGACCCGTCGTTAGGCACTTTACAACCGAGCCACGGAGATAACGCTGTGTAACAAATTTCAAATTTTGTTTGTCTTTGTGTTTAAACTATTATTTCCTCACTGCCTATCTCTGAATCGCGGGTAAAATACCCAGGACACTGTCATTTAGTAATTTTCCATTTTTTTATATTTCTGATGCTTCGATGATGTAATGTGACCTCACACTTGCTAGTTCAGTTGAAAAAAAAAAAAGGTTTAAATGGCTCTTAGCACTATGGGACTTACATCTGAGGTCATCAGTCCCCTAGACTTAGAACTACTTAAACCTAACTAACCTAAGGACATCACACACATCCATGCCCAGGGCAGGATTCGAACCTGTGACCGTAGCAGCAGCGCGGTTCCGGACTGAAGCCCCTAGAACAGCTCGGCCACAGCGGCCGGCTAGGATGAAAGGAATCCGTGACGTTTGGTGCCCCAAAAATTTAGAGAGATCCTACTGATCACTCAAACAGCCATTCAAGGGTCAGTGAAGGTAGAATCCGGATATTCCGTCATCCATTGCTTCAGCGCCTATCTGTGAAGAACTCCGGGTGCCAGCACCTTTGCTGGTACAGTAATTACATTCAGAAAAGAGTTTACACAGTGAATGGGAAGTTACAGATCCAGATTTTTCAGCGGAGGGTAGGAAACCATATAGTCCTAAACACGGAGATCTCAGTAAGATGAGAATGGATGGAAGGTAACAGGAAAATTTAAAATGGTGATTTCCTGTTTTCTTTAGCTGCAGATAGTAGAGATACTGAGGATGACTATAACAGGCGATATTCGCAAAGGAAAGGAAGTCTGCTTAGGAAAGAATCACTGGTAAACATAATAACGGTGATAGTGCCTCTACCATACATACGGATACGATGTGTTGCATTTCCGGCCATGCCCAGTTTTTTACAGTCGTGTGCGATGAGACGCATACAAGTCCGGCTTGTATGGTTTTTATTAGGCTTTTTAGTGATTAAGCAGTGAATGCACAATTAAGGACCAATCGAAAATAGTGACGTAAGCGCGACGAATACGTAAGAACGTATAGATATACCAACGAGTGCTATTCTAGAAAACCATAATGTGTGCGTCGGAAGGGTGTTTTCCTTCATACGGGAAACGCCCAGCGGACAAAGGAAAGTAATAAACTGCGAATCAACACAATCACAAGGATAATGTTGCAGTGTAATTTAAAATTATCCTGTCAAGTGTTCAACGAAATGATTTACAAGAAAAATAAAGTTCTTGAAAGGTGGGTTCAGACGAGAAATATTAATACTCAACTACGTATTATTGTTATTTCTTTATAAATCTAAGTGAAGTGACCAAAATTATTGTATATCTTTTTGTCTTCCTTCACAGATGAATATATTTTTGGTTAATGAAGGATTTTTGATTTAATGGTACCTTAGGAAGAAAACTGGGCAACTATGAAAATTGAGCACTTAGTTGCTATCGTAACTGGCAAATTATATGGCTTCTTAGTTATCTTTTTTTTAGTTTAAGCATGTTTAAGTTTGATTTCGCTAAAAATTGGTTGTAATTGACTATTGACAAACGACTGAAAATATCCAAATGATTATTTCTGGTTAATGTAGGTAACCCGGCTAAATATTACTCCAAGTCCGGCTTTTCTGTCTTTGGGCTTGGTAACCCCTGTTATACATGAAGTCGGGTCTAAATGAAGGAGTTTATTAAAAGTGTGAATAAGGATTCGGCAGCTTTCAAATATCTCCTACGCTTTTTTCCGAAACTCTCCGAGGTAATGTTAAAACTGGCGTTCATGTGGGACTGTAGACAAACAACCACATGAAATGCGAAGAATTTAACAGAGAAGGGTAAAGTTGCTTGGAATTACCTTGTAGCATAGATTCGGGACTTTTTGAGCAATTATACGGCCAGAAAATATGTGCAACTGTTACATCTATTATGAAGAACTTCGCAGTAATGGGATGCAGTATGTCGTTCAAAGTCAATTTTCTTGACGCTCCCCTAGATAGGCGCAAAGGGAGCATCGGAGCATACTCGGAAGAGTGAGAGGGAGACTTCCACCAAGATATACTAAATTTTGAACATCGTTATCAAGGTTAGTATAAAGAAAACATGATAGAAAAATCGTACAGCTAGAAAAGTTGCTCACTTCCAATTCACTTGTATCCGCGTTCCTTTGTTTTGTTGGTCAAATGTAATATGTTAGTGGTTTATAACTCACATTGTACAAGATGCAATCTAAAACAAAAGAGACAAAAATAAATAAAAACGATGCAGCTCGAAGGAATTATCCGAATGCGACGGAAATCAGTAGATTTGATGTAATTGTACAGACAAATGAATGATAGAAATTTCAAAAAAATTGGATGATTTATTCAATAGAAAGAGCTTCACAAATTGAGGAAGTCAATAACGCACTGGTCCACATATGGCTCTTATGTAACCACTTATTCGGCTTGGCATTGATTGACAGCTGAGTGGTCAGCGTGACGGATTTCCATCTCACGGGCCCAGGCTCGTTTCCTGGTTGGGTCGGAGATTTTCTCCGCTCAGGGACTGGGTGTTGTGTTGTCTCCATCATCATTTCATCTCCATCCGGCGCGTAGGTCCCCCAATGTGGCGTCGGATGTAATAAGACCTGCACCAAGGCGGTCGGACTTGCCCCGCACGGGGCCTCCCGGCCAATGACGCCAAACGCTCGTTTCCATTGATTGATACAATTGTTGGTTGTCCTCATATGGGATATCGTGCCAAATTCTGGTCAAGTGGCGCGTTAGATCGTCAGAATCCCGAGTTAGTTGGAGGGCTCTGCACGTAATGCTCTTCAACGTTCTTAATTAGGGAGAGATCCGGCGACCTCGACGGCAGAAGTAGGGCTTGGCAAGCACGAGGAGAAGTAATGGCAACTCTCTGCGTGTACAGGGGGGTATTGTCTTGCTGAAATGTAAGCCCAGGATGGCTTGCCATGAAGGACAACAAAAAGGGGCGTAGAATATAGTCGAAGTACCGATGCGCTGTAAGGGTGCCGTGGCTGACAACCAAAGGAGTCTATGAAAAGGAATCACACGTCAGACCACAATTACAGGTTATTGGGCCGCTGATATCCCACCGCTGTCTGGGACGTCACTGGTCATCAGGGCTCAGTTCGAAGTGGAACTCATTGCTGAAGACTATTCTTCTCCATTCAGTGAGATTCCAGGTCGCCGGATCTCTTCCCCTTTCAGAAAGTTTGGGGATTACGGGCAGGGCCCACCAACCAGCTCGGGATTTTGACAACCTGACTCGCCACCTGGACAGAATTCACTACAATATCCCTAAGAAGACATCCAACAACTCTTTCATTGCATGCCGAATAACTGCTTGCATAACGACCGGAGACCTATGTACACATTATTGACTTGCTCAATTTGTAAAGCCCTCTCTCTTGAATAAATCATCCAATTTTTTTGAGAGTTTGTGATCATTTATTTGTCTGATCAAGGGTCAGATCAGGCGATTTATGTCCCATTCGGATTAATACTTTGTGGTGCGTCTTTTTTCTGTGTCTTAAGAGTGTATAATGTAGCTTCCCATTGTTCCAGATATGAAGTAGACTACCGGCCATTAAAATTGCTACACCAAGAGGAAATGCAGACGATAAACGGTTATTCATTGCACAAATATATTATACTAGACCTGACATGTGATTACATTTTCACGCAATTTGGGTGCATAGAACATGAGAAATCAGTACCCAGAACAACCACCTCTGGCCGTAATAACGGCCTTGATACGCCTTGGCATTGAGTCAAACAGAGCTTGGATGGCGTGTGAAGGTACAGCTGCCCATGCAGCTTCAACACGATACCACAGTTCATCAACAGTAGTGACTGGCGTATTGTGACGAGCCAGTTGCTCGGCCACCATTGACCAGACGTTTTCAATTGGTGAGAGATCTGGGGAATGTTCTGGTCAGGGCAGCATTCGAACATTTCCTTTATCCAGAAAGGCCGGTACAGGACCTGCAACATGCGGTCGTACATTATCCTGCTGAAATGTAGTGTTTCGCAGGGATCGAATGAAGGGTAGAGCTACGGGTCGTAACACATCTGAAGTATAACGTCCACTGTTCAAAGTGGCGTCAGTGCGAACAAGAAGCGACCGAGACGTGTAACCAGTGGCACCCCATATCATTCGCGCCTGGTGATACGCCATTATGGGGATGACGAGTACACGCTTCCAATGTGCGTTCACCGCGATGTCGCCAAACACGGATGCGACCATCATGATGCTGTAAACAGAATCTGGATTCATCCGCAAAAATGACGTTTTGTCATTCGTGCACCCACGTTCGTCGTTGAGTACACCATCGCAGGCGCTCCTGTCTGTGATGCAGCGTCAAGGGTAACCGCAGCCACGGCCTCCGAGCTGATAGTCCGTGCTTCTGCAAACGTCGTCGAACTGTTCGTGCAGATGGTGGTTGTCTTGCAAACGTCCCCGTCTGTTGTCTCAGGGATCGAGACGAGGCTGCATGATCCCTTACCTCCATGCGGATAAGATGCCTGTCATCTCGACAGATAGTGATACGAGGCCGTTGGGATCGAGCTCTGCGTTCCGTATTACCCTCCTGAACATACCGATTCCATATTCTGCCAAGACCAACGCGAACAGGAATGTCGCGATACGATAAACCGCAATGGCGATAGGCTACAATCCGACCTTTATCAAAGTCGGAAACGTGATAGTACGCACCTCTCCTCCTTACACGAGGCATCACAAGAACGTTTCACCAGGCAACGCCGCTCAACTGCTGTTTGTGTATGAGAAATCGGTTGGAAACTTTCTTCATGTCAGCACATTGTAGGTGTCGCCACCAGCTCCAACCTTGTGTGAATTCTCTGAAAAGCTAATCATTTGCGTATCACAGCATCTTCTTCCTGTCAGTTATATTCGGCGTCTGTAGGACGTCATCTTCGTGGTGTAGCAATTTTAACGGCCAGTAGTGTAGGTAACTTCCGAAAAATCATTGGCACATTCAAAATGGCAGAGTCTGAGCTGAGTAACACGTATTTTTCACACTTATGTGACATAATGAGATAGAAAATTTCATTATAAAGCCAAGACGAAAACAATGACACATGATGTAATTGTTGACGTTCCGCTTATGTGCTACTGTGAGATGAAGAGATTTGCTCTGAGGAGGGTGTTGTGACGGGTCAGATGAAAGCAATCAGACGACTGATGATCCAGAAAAAAAGAGTGTGAATTGCAGGTGAGATGGGCGCTTTGGCCGGCAGGAAGGGAACGGTAGCTGCGGTGACAGGACAGGGCGTGACGTCGGCAGGGCGGCGGAAGCGGGCGCCGTTAACGACCCATTGTCCCAGTGCGGCTGCCAGCAGCGGCAGGATTAAAGGCCGCTAACGAGATTACCAGCGAGGCTGGCGACAGTACGGACGCGACAGCCCGACGCGGGGGGTCTAGTCGCAGGCTTCACCCGCCAAACCTCACCAGCCTGCCAACAAGGTAACAAGGCGGCGCCCGAGGAACCGTGCGCTGGCGGGGAGGGGGAGGGTAGTCATAAGGTTGTAATTATCACTTCGAAAACGTAAACTTACGTTTTGTTTGTTTACTAGTACATGTCTGCCGGGCTAGTAAGCACTGAAATCCCCGCGACACATACGGCAGCACGCCGCTAGGGCAAACCAAAGAAAATGGCAGGTCGGTTGCTAAAGTGGAGCATTGTGTGGCAACTCGTTTCCTGCGTTTATATACTCCTGGAAATGGAAAAAAGAACACATTGACACCGGTGTGTCAGACCCACCATACTTGCTCCGGACACTGCGAGAGGGCTGTACAAGCAATGATCACACGCACGGCACAGCGGACACACCAGGAACCGCGGTGTTGGCCGTCGAATGGCGCTAGCTGCGCAGCATTTGTGCACCGCCGCCGTCAGTGTCAGCCAGTTTGCCGTGGCATACGGAGCTCCATCGCAGTCTTTAACACTGGTAGCATGCCGCGACAGCGTGGACGTGAACCGTATGTGCAGTTGACGGACTTTGAGCGAGGGCGTATAGTGGGCATGCGGGAGGCCGGGTGGACGTACCGCCGAATTGCTCAACACGTGGGGCGTGAGGTCTCCACAGTACATCGATGTTGTTGCCAGTGGTCGGCGGAAGGTGCACGTGCCCGTCGACCTGGTACCGGACCGCAGCGACGCAAGGATGCACGCCAAGACCGTAGGATCCTACGCAGTGCCGTAGGGGACCGCACCGCCACTTCCCAGCAAATTAGGGACACTGTTGCTCCTGGTATATCGGCGAGGACCATTCGCAACCGTCTCCATGAAGCTCGGCTACGGTCCCGCACACCGTTAGGCCGTCTTCCGCTCACGCCCCAACATCGTGCAGCCCGCCTCCAGTGGTGTCGCGACAGGCGTGAATGGAGGGACGAATGGAGACGTGTCGTCTTCAGCGATGAGAGTCGCTTCTGCCTTGGTGCCAATGATGGTCGTATGCGTGTTTGGCGCCGTGTAGGTGAGCGCCACAATCAGGACTGCATACGACCGAGGCACACAGGGCCAACACCCGGCATCATGGTGTGGGGAGCGATCTCCTACACTGGCCGTACACCTCTGGTGATCGTCGAGGGGACACTGAATTGTGCTCGGTACATCCAAACCGTCATCGAACCCATCGTTCTACCATTCCTAGACCGGCAACGGAACTTGCTGTTCCAACAGGACAATGCACGTCCGCATGTATCCCGTGCCACCCAACGTGCTCTAGAAGGTGTAAGTCAACTACCCTGGCCAGCAAGATCTCCGGATCTGTCCCCCATTGAGCATGTTTGGGACTGGATGAAGCGTCGTCTCACGCGGTCTGCACGTCCAGCACGAACGCTGGCCCAACTGAGGCGCCAGGTGGAAATGGCATGGCAAGCCGTTCCACAGGACTAGATCCAGAATCTCTACGATCGTCTCCATGGGAGAATAGCAGCCTGCATTGCTGCGAAAGGTGGATATACACTGTACTAGTGCCGACATTGTGCATGCTCTGTTGCCTGTGTCTATGTGCCTGTGGTTCTGTCAGTGTGATAATGTGATGTATCTGACCCCAGGAATGTGTCAATAAAGTTTCCCCTTCCTGGGACAATGAATTCACTGTGTTCTTATATATATATATATATATATATATATATATATATATATATATATATATATATATATATATAGAGAGAGAGAGAGAGAGAGAGAGAGAGTAGGTGATTCGTAAACCAACCTGCTTCTTTCCAGGTAGTGCGTGATGCGTGTAACAGACTGTATGAACTCTGGTTGAAATCTCTCTTGTTTTCTTTCCAAATCACTGGATCGATTTCAACCTACCTGGAAAGAAGCAGGTTGGTTTACGAATCACCTACTTCGGTTAGGGGCGGGAATGAATAGTGAGTGACATTGGAGCTTAGCTCGGGAACGTGACATACTCGGTTCTATTACTTAAGAAGGCTTCGAGCCACCCACATATCGGGGAACCTATTCCATATGCCCGTTACTTCGTCAACATTCTTCAATGCGCCATTGTCTCAAATGCATTCCGGAAAACTAGATGTATTGAATCTCATTGTTGCCCTTAACCCATACTTTGTAGTATGTCATGTCAGAAAAGGGAAGCTGAGTTTTGCAAGAGCGATGATTTCTAAAATCATGCTGATTCGTGGATATAAACTACTCGACCTCAAAAGAATTTATGGTATTTGAACTGGAAAAATGTACAAGGATTCTGCAGCAAACCGATCTTAGGGATATTGGTCTGTAATATTAGACGTAACTTACGATGAGGTCACAAATGTCACGGGTAGCGATATAATCATATACATAAACAGGTGGCGGTGCCGTACACACAAGGTACAATAGGATAATGCATTGGAAGAGCTGTCGTTTGCACTCAGGTGACTCATGTAAAAAAGCATGGGACGTGATAATGGCCGCATGGTGGAACTTAAGAGATTTTGATCACGGAATGGTAGTTGGAGCTACACGGATGAGTCAATCCATTTTTAAAAGCGTTAGGAAATTTAGTATTCCAATACCCGCAGTGTCAAGGGTGAGCCGAGAAAAACCAAATCTGAGGCATTACCTCCCACCACGGACAACACTGTGGCCGACGGTCTTCACTGAACGACTGAGAGCAGTGGCGTTTGCGTGGAGTTTACAGAGTTAATGTCCGCAGAAATGAACGTGGGACGAACGACGAACGTATCCGTTAGGACAGAGCAGCAAAATGTGACATTAACGCGTTATGGCAACAGACAACCGACGCAAGTGCCTTCGCTCACAGCACGCCATCGCCTGCGGCGCCTCACCTGGGCTCGTGACCATATCAGTTGGACCCTAGACAACTGGAAAACAGTGTCCTGGCCTGATGAGTCCCGACTTCAGTTTGTAAGAGCCGATGGTGGGGTTCGAGTGTGGCGCAGATCGCACGAAGCGATGGACCCAAGTTGCCAACATGGCACTGTGGAACCTTATGGCTCCTGCATAATGGTGTGGGTTATGTTTACATGGAATGAACTGGGTCCTCTGGTCCAACTGAACCGTTCATTGACTGGAAATGGCTAGGTTCGCTTGCTTGGAGACCATTTGCAGCCATATATGGACTTCATTTTGTCGTGACTGTAGAAAGTTTTAATTTTTATTCTTGCTTTTGTGACCATAATAAGAGTCCAGGCTCCATAGGCAAACAGCCAGCCGACATTAAGAAATAGTCCACCAGGACGTGGAGACAAGATAAGCGGCGGAGGCTGCCAAGTATGGCTT